>NC_064615.1:860051741-860675907 GCF_023898315.1 Schistocerca nitens
GCTTATAATTGTTATGAAGAAGTTTTTTGGTTGGTTCATGCAATAAATCTGTTTTAAGATTTAAATAAATTGTGTTAGGCCTATTAATTTTGTCGGGTGGAAGTCTCTCTTATTTTGACCGAAAAGAGTTGACAACCCTACTGCTACGTGCTGACCTTGGCGTAGAAAGGGACGACAGTACCCTAGTGTTTCAAACACCACGACGGAGCCAACTTAGCTATGCGAGCCAAGCGCTCTGATTGGCTAGCTCCGGTTAAAGCTTTAGCCTTGCTGCAAGATATCAATGCACTGTCCTCTTTTGGCAAAGACGGGCCGTTTCTGATGACGGAGGTGACTACTGTCCGTCTGTGAATCAACAGGTGACTTCCACAAAGCGCGGTGTCACGATGTATGAAAGGTATTCGCGACAAAAGGCCCTCCTTTCAACACTATGGACGAAAACAAATCGAAGAAAAACTAAAGTGATGAGGAGTAGCATAAATGGGATTAGCGTTAAACTTACAATAAGACTGGAGACCACGAATTAGGCGAAGTGAAGGAATTTTATTACCTTGGAAGCGGAATAACACATGATGGACGATGCAAGGAAGACATAAAAATCAGACTGTCGCGGGCAAAGAGGGCATTTCTATACGGAAGGAAAATCTATTCCTATCTAACATTGTCATAATCCGAGGAATAAATTTCTGAGAATGGACATTTTGAGCACAGTATTGTTTGGAAGTGAATGAAGCGATGCGGCGAACAGGAAGAGAACCGAAGGGTTTGAAATGTGGTGCTGTAGAAGGATGTTGAAAATCAGGTGGACTTACGACTGATAAAGTAAAAAATGTGGAGATTCACCGCACAATCGGTAAGGTGAGGAAAAGATGCAGGATGATAGGACAAGTGTTAAGACAGCGAGAATAACGTCCATGGTACTCGAGTGAGCTGTGGAGGGTCAAAACTGTTGAGGAGGGTATCGGTACACTTGCGAACCTAGTAAGTTCCAATGCGATTTACTGGTGCTCGTACCTTGGGTTCTTTCTGCATTTGCGAAGCAACTCAAATCGCTTGATACGGGCAAGTCTTCAGGTCCAGATTGTATACCGATTAGGTTACTTTCAGATTACGCTGATACAATAGCTCCCTACTTAGCAATCATATACAACCGCTCGCCCACCGATAGATCTATACCTACAGATTGGAAAATTGCGCAGATCGCACCAGTGTTTAAGAAGAGTAGTAGGAGTAATCCATCGAACTACAGACCTATATAATTGACGTCGGTTTGCAGTAGAGTTTTGGAGCATATACTGTATTCAAACATTATGAATCACCTCGAAGGGAACGATCTAATGCTACGTAATCAGCATGGTTTCAGAAAATATCGTTCTTCTGCAACACAGCTAGCTCTTTATTCGCACGAAGTAATGGCCGCTATCGACAGGGGATTCAAGTTGATTCCGTATTTCTAGATTTCCGGAAAGCTTTAGACACCGTTCCTCGCAAGCCTCTTCTAATCAAGCTGTGGGCCTATGGGGTATCGTCTCAGTTGTGCGACTGGATTCGTGTTTTCCTGTCAGGAAGATCGCAGTTCGTAGTAATAGACGGAAAATCACCGAGTAAAACTGAAGTGATATCAGGTGTTCCCCAGGGAAGCGTCCTGGGACCACTGCTGTTCGCCGGCCGAAGTGGCCGTGCGGTTAAAGGCGCTGCAGTCTGGAACCGCAAGACCGCTACGGTCGCAGGTTCGAATCCTGCCTCGGGCATGGATGTTTGTGATGTCCTTAGGTTCGTTAGGTTTAACTAGTTCTAAGTTCTAGGGGACTAATGACCTGAGCAGTTGAGTCCCATAGTGCTCAGAGCCATTTGAACCATTTGAGCCACCTCTGCTGTTCCTGATCAGTATAAATGACCTTGGTGACAATCTGAACAGTTCTCTTCGGTTGTTCGCAGATGATGCTGTAATTTACCGTCTAGTAAGGTCATCCGTAGACCAGTATCAGTTGCAAAGCGATTTAGAAAAGATTTCTGTATGGTGTGGCAGGTGGCAGTTGACGCTAAATAACGAAACGTGTGAGGTGATCCACATGAGTTCCAAAAGAAATCCGTTGGAATTCGATTACTCGATAAATAGTACAATTCTCAAGGCTTTCAATTAAACTAAGTACCTGGGTGTTAAAATTACGAACAACTTCAGCTGGAAAGACCACATAGATAATATTGTGGGGAAGGCGAGCGAAAGGTTGCGTTTCATTGGCAGGACACTTAGAAGATGCAACAAGTCCACTAAAGAGACAGCTTACACTACACTCGTTCGTCCTCTGTTAGAATATTGCTGCGCAGTGTGGGATCCTTACTAGGTGGGATTGACGGAGGACATAGAAAGGGTGCAAAAAGGGGCAGCTCTTTTTGTATTATCACGTAATAGGGGAGATAGTGTGGCAGATATGATACGCGAGTTGGGATGGAAGTCATTAAAGCAAAGACGTTTTTTGTCGTGGCGAGATATATTTACGAAATTCAGTCACCAACTTTCTCTTCCGAATGCGAAAGTATTTTGTTGAGCCCAACTTACATAGGTAGGAATAATCATGAAAATAAAATAAGAGGAATCAGAACGCGAACAGAAAGGTTTAGGTGTTCGTTTTTCCCGCGCGCTGTTAGGGAGTGTGTGAATTGCAGAGTAATCATGTAGATGCAGATGTAGATGATGTGATGTACGGTGGGCTTGGTGGGAAATGTGGAGACACCGTTAGTTCAAGGGCGGTTCCTCGGAAAACGTTTTTTAAATAGTGTAACACCCCACCCGTCACTTATCTGGTTTTGGTGTGTGTTCACCCCAGGTAATTGACTAACAGATCAACAGAGAGTGCAAAACTGCCGCAATATCGGATAACGCAAAGAAAGTAATAAGGCCCTGTGACTCCTGATTGAACTGCGGTGGCAGTGTTGACATTAATTGATTCAGAATTGATCCCTTTTAATTAAAAAGGACTGCACATTGATGTTATATTCAGCTATTGAACACCAGATGCAAATGTTGAACATAAAATTAATTAAGAAAGTGACTTGGGATTTCAACTACTCGATTGAAAACAGATGCAGTCGATTAGCATAGATTTATTTTAACTCACGACCCTCAATCATCACATTACATGACTCTCCTAATAGGCAGTGGTAATAAATTGCGTTTGCGTGGAGTAAAGCGCGATAAATCAAAAGTAATTCCTATCGACTGACCCAGGCGTAATGCGAAGTGCGAGAAGAATTCTACAATACACGGCCCATGAAACCCTCGTGGAAACTTCGACGACGTGATCCAACAAATTAATCAGTGGCCGGAGCGGGCGCAAGATCACCGAATTCAGCGTGGCGGAGCGGCGTCGTTGTGGGGACGTCGGCCGACCTCGTGGTGCTGCAAGGCTGCACTCGTCTATTCACTCCTAGCTATCTTGCTCAGTACATAGCTGAACCAAAACTTCCTATCTCCAAGCTCAATCGTTCCCTTTGCTAAGTCCTAAACTGCAGAGATGCTCACTCTTTCTCAGGCAAGCTGAGTTAAGAACGCCACGTCCGCACTCTAGGCAAGCTGGGAACGGAAGACCTATACTGAGACTTCTGCTAGTCTGCTCTTTGCTTCGGTTCCCCCTCCAGCAAAATCACTTACGCCAATTGCAGCGCAAGTTGCGTTAATTATGCATTGCTTCCCAGCGCCGACCAATGCCTGCTCTGGGAAGTGATCAAATTCCCACAAAATTTCCCTTCCTCTCAACTTCTTCTATTTAGCTCCCCCCAGGCCACCCACCAAGGTTAGCATCAGCACAAACACCAAGTTTTCCGGAATTCTGACTCTCAGGAGAGTACTTCAAATTCCTTGGTCCTACATTCCCATTTCACGCTGTCGCTCTTCACCTGATTTACTTCAGGCTCTGTGGACCGTGAATTCAGCATGAAGTTGCTATAGTCATGAACACGCATATTTTGACCTCTGTTGACCGCTCCACCGTAGCTTTGCGTGGCTTTGTCGCATGTTTCACAGAAAACGGGCCGACGGACATTTATCAAGAGGTGTACAAGTTCTCCGTCTGTTTCCCGGTACACCAGCATGGAGCCAGGATCAACCACTGTCATTCATCTTAAGGCGGCTGGAGGCCGCACAGTGTTACTGCTTTCTCAGAGCTTGAGCCGCCCTAAGCTGCCTATTGTCGCTTCCCTTCGCCGTTCCCCAGCCGGCCACGGTCACTCTAAATGCTTCCCTGGGGTAAACTAGCGTCCAGTAAATCGACTCGTTTCCACAAAGTTTTCATGTCGTGTGAATTACTTTAAAACCATCACCTGACATTAATTATTCCAATACGTCCATACTATACCCTCTACAAGATGCATTGTGCCTTGTCAGTAATTTTTTTGTTCAGCCCTACTGTTCGCTCAACGTGAGTTAGGTGATCTTTAATGACTTCATGTATGGGGCATAGTTCTTACCATCTTACATAGCCCCTCTCTTCAAATCAATTTTGTAGTACAGGTGATGACTCCTATGGTGTTACCACCTGTGGTACAAAATTAACATCTCCATAACTGTTATTGTAATCCGTTCATGTGGTTAGTTACGGGCGATTGATTACCACTGCCTCCTCTCTGATGCAAACTCCCACTCATTCCTAGGGTACCTACCTTCAGTGACTGGATTTACTGTTAAAGATGTGGTCATTATTTAGTCTAATTTTACTTTAGTCTCTGCCGATTCCTGAGACAATTATTAGTCAGAGTACTCAAAAGAAAACTACAATTATATTACAAGGACACACATCGCAAAGGGCAAATACACATGTTTAAGCACCTCTGTGCTTGAATGTCAAGACACGCAATTATAACTTAAGGTCCATTCACTCTCAGTTATCCATCCCTACTCGACTTAAATTACTAAAAACATACATGGACAATATTCGTGTAACATTTTGTGAATTTGATAGTAGTTGCTCTCATTGAATTATATGTGAATCCCCCTTTTGACATTTTATAAATAAATGACAAGAATCATTGCAATCATTGCATATGACAAATATATGACGTTTTAACAAATGGCACATTTATAAAACCACAACCTTCTTATAACATAATTCATAAACAGAATAAATGAGTACGTTCGTTGAAGCGCATGTTATTAATTTGAATCCACACTGGCACACTCACACACACGGCACAAGTTTCTTGCAGGAACGGAAGTGACAATAGTTCTGACTAGCAAGTTGAGGGATGGCTAACGGCTGAGAAGAGAGCAACGTCGATTACGGAGATGGCGCCACAGGCACCCGCATCTTCTTGAGGCAGGATGGCTCTCACCTAAGAGCTCGTTGTTGACATCTTGTCCGACAGGCACAAGACCCCATCGGTGCATCTATGATCGGTGACCTCTCGCGGCTCAGCCACAGGTCATTGCTCCTTTGATAGACGTTTTAGGGCAAGGGAGGGACCGTGATAAGACAAGAGCCTATTTTTTTTTGCTCAGGCCTTCAAAGTTGGTGTCATTAGGCACAAAAGGTCATCTGGGCTGTCGCTCCACCTGACGTGGTGAGCAACAATTATAGAAACCTTCTTGGACCTCTTCATTGCTGCCCCCGATCCGTACCGTGCACAGAGACCAGGACCGACCTCTTTGTCGTACACAGAGGTGCTGGATGTCACGTCTCCTTGGCTGCTGAGTGGACGACCGTCCTCGTCGATCCAGGGCGTGGTCTGCATGCCATCACCATCGTCAGCTGTGTGCTCCCCTCATTGCTGTCGTCCTCGTTCCTTGTCAGCTCGTGTGTGGTGTGCCAGGTGTCGTAGCTTCAACTCCGTCTTGCTCAGTTACGCTACCTTAACACACTAAGACAACTAATTGTAGTACTGAAGCACATGCAAAGATTTTTTGCACATAAAATCCGGTCTGAGGTGTAAAATTAGTTTCGCATTATTTCAGTATCACATAAGTAAACTATCTAAATTTTACTGACCCATAAAATTCTTTTCGTATGAGCTACATATCCTGCTGCGACAAGGAAAAGAAAGAAACCAGCGGAAAACAGCTCCGAGTAAAGAACATCCGAATATTTTCCTGTTTATTTAAAAGACTGAGCGAAAACTGGGGTACCAACTGCTTCGTTCTGCCATCCTCAGCACCGTTAAAATTTTTCCTAAAAATTTTGGCATGCAAATACATTCACACTTTTTTATGATGAGAGAGTACAGTGCCAATGGCAAAAAGAATAAAAGTAATAAATACTGGAAGATAGTGGTTAGTGATTGTGTTGTACAGAGCACAATGGAGACAATGACAGTGTGAGAGAAAGAGAGGAAATCAGTGGCAGTGGAACATACTTGGCAGTGACAGAACCTTGCTAGGAAGAGAGTGAATGTTGTAACGCACCTACAACAAATACGTAACGTAACTACAACTAATACAACCTATGTTCGTCTGTGAAAATGGACTCGATAAGCAACTGAGCTATCAGTAATCGGAATCAAACCTGCATAACATTGTGTGCGTGTTGCATGAGTGTTGGTTTCACTGTCATTTAAGCCCTCAACATATCGTTACACGTAAAAACTTGAAACTAACATGTGGATAAGCTATATGACTGCGTAATTGAAAATGAAAAACTGCAGGAGCAAATAAACCTGTAACGATGAATACCTAGCTATCTGACTGCGTTTTTGAACAAGAATTTACAAGTGATACAAAATCTGGCTTATGCAACGGAATTTACTGGTTCAGTGTACATGACATGTTGTGGCGTGTCAGTGTCTCTGTTTTGGCACTAAGTTTCGCACTCACTTCTTTAGATGACTGCCCTTTTCCAGTTCGCAGTAGCACGCAGCACCAGCGGCTAAAGCTTATTGTTACTAAGAATGAATTTAATAAAAAGGAGTTTGCTTGAGTCCTGTTAACTACTAAATAACTTGTAAGAAGGGATTTCATAAATTAAGTCTATTTAAAAACTTCAATAATCATCATAACCAATAATAGTTTGTCAAGTATTAATAATGACGAAATGCCTGATAATGACATAACTATCAGTAATGCCTGAGTGCCAGATTAACAAATTATTTCAATTTCAAAGTTACATTAACATTTAATAACCACAGCATGTAACCTCCCCCTCACTTATCGACCTTAATGACAGTGAAAAATTAAACCGCGTGCGACTAATGGAAATTTGGGAAAAGCAATCGTCACCGAAGTTAATTTGTCGGTAAAGAGGTTGCAAAGCGTTACATCTAAATGAAAGGAAAAATGCAAATGAAATTGGTGGAAATTAATTTTGAGAAAAGGGTAAAATTAACAAAGAAAGTAAACGTGCGGTCGTTACGTTAACAATTAATTGGCGTTAATTAGATATTTGAGATTTGGGGAAAATTATGGTCGCCAGTCCTATGGACAACTACTATAATAACTGAAAATGAAAGATTAATGCACATACAATTAGCACTAAAATCGTGGCAACTGAAGGTTGAGACGTGTTGTGTCAAAACTGAATGTTTATCAGAAGTAATAAATTTCTCTACAAAAGAATTAATAAAACAGGAAAATTGAAAGTTAATTTAGTGACTGAAATTAATACTGAGCTTTGTTGCTGAAGCTTACGAAATTCAATAAAATAAGGTTAGTCTTGGGCTACCTCAACAATCATTTCAAAAGCTACTTGAATCTACGCAATTTAGAAATAAGAGATTTAACTTTGAACTTGAATTAAATGATTCTGAACAATTAACAATAGTAAAATTTAGTACGTACCTAGCTGAGCTGCAGTCACAGGTAAGCTAAAATATGGTAACAAAACTCGCACTCTTAATTTGTGCTTGTGTAATCTAAATATTGTAGCCAGCTATGGATACTTTAATTGAACTTTGAAATTAAAGCAGTGAAATGGAATGATATTACTTTAATTCTGGCGTTTGAATTTCAACGACAGTCGGGTTCATTCCGGAAAAGGAAGGGACCTTGCTTGGTAGTGCAACTGGGACAATGAGCAACAAAAGTTCATGCTACATTTCTGTAATTTTGTGAGGCAAATTGAACAGTTTGAAAAGCTGAGGTCTGCCATACAGTTCTAAAACTTTACGTGCTTTCAATCTTCTTTGTTGGTTGATTGAAGGTTCGAAGTCGTCGATCGAGGAGGTGGCGACAGTCACTCATTGTCGGCCGTCGCTGTTGCAGAAGCTGGATGTTGGCGCGCCTTCTTCTCGAAACGGTCACCAGGCGAAACGGGCTCTTGTGTGCGCCAGCTAATGCTTCCCGTCCGCGACACTGTGTCAGAAACTATCATAGCAAGTAGAGCGCAATTACATGCTGCCAAACCCCGAAAGCAAGGCAACTCGCGGGAGCGTCACTCAACACACCTGCTCCACCGCCCTACTCCAGCCAGACTCCACTCTCCCGCGCTCCACGCGGCAGAGTTAACACTACCAAAGATCCTAAACACTTTGCTTCTCCACACGACCTATCGATGTAATCGTTCGATAGCATAGTTTTCCCTAGGCAAGACCCAGTGTAAAAATACAAATAGTATTTACAAAACAAACCAATTATACATCGACATAAATGCATAAATATATTCATACAAATTGTAAAGCAACTACAATATATAAAGACACAGAAATGTCATATATTCAGGTAAAAAAATAAGGAAAAACTTTATAGTACAATAGATGGAAATAGGAGGATATGCATTTCTGGCATTACAAGCATATTTATGAATTAGATGTGGAGAATATTTATTATTATTTGGATGGTAAGGAGGCTTCTTTGACTGACAAGCAAAAAATGGAATTATTGTAAACTCAGACTAACAATCACGCCTAACCCTGCAATTAAGTTGTACGCTGTTCTTGCGAGTTTTACCTTGAATTTCATATTCAAGCTTAGTTAATCCGTCTAAATCACTCCTGGCCATGTGAATGAAATCATGCCTTGAGTGCGGTAAGATCTGCCATCACCGACGTGAGGGCAGCGTGACGCGTCTTCTGTCTCCGAGCTCTCGATCGACAGTACTGACTCGTCTCACAACAATGTTTAAAATCGCGCTCCCATTTTTCACCCTCAGATTGTTACTATCGATATCTGAGTGCTTATTTATTTCCAATCTTACACCGTTCAAAGACTAGCGTTGTCTATATTGTTTTCTTCGATACTCCTTGTAATATTTCATCGATGTAATGGAGAGTTCTGACACACTCCTTCCAATGTGCCAGTGCCAGTGAGGGAGTATATGACAACGACAACGGGGAAAAGAGAGAGCGAGAGGGGTCAGAGAGAGAGAAGGAGGCAGGAAGAACTGAGATATTAACAGTGAGAGAGTAGGAGGGAGTGAGAGGAAACTATTAGCAGGGCAGAAAGAAGGGGACCCCGGCTGTGGCTCAGAAGACAATGACAGCGAGACACAAAGAGATAATGACAATGAGTAGGGCTGAATGAGTGAGTGAGAAATGGCAGCTGGGAGTAGATAGTCATCTACTTGTGGCGATTGACTACTGAGTTTGAGTGAGTTACAGTGAAGGGAGCTTGTGGGAGATTGAGTTAAGTTATGTAAACACTTGAATTTTACACCTAATTTGAATTTGCCCGAGAAGTTGAAAATTTGTTAATGTTGTGCATATTTTGTTAATATATTCTCACAGTCTATAAATGTGCGTCCTCTTCATTATAGAATCTCTTCTTATCTTCAGAAAGTATACAGGTTACACAAATATATTTATATGCTTGTTTGTGAAATGTGGTCAGTGAAAAGGGCGGCCATTTTATCCATATTTCCCATACTTCGTAAAGTTTGGGAAATTACCAGCTCTTGAATAAGTGTTCGTGAAATTTTGTGCTCTCTCTCTCTGGCATATATATATATATATATATATATATATATATATATATCTGTGTGTGTGTATTTGTCTTAATGCACATAAACTGTATATGTGGACACATGGTCAATGGATCTAGTCGTGCGTGCCTCCACACCGCATCTCAATGACGCCTTTGTTTGAGGATGACATGGCGGTCGGTCGTGCCCGATTGGCCCGTTCCTGTATCTAATGAGGGCAGAAGTTTCTTCTGACCGAGAACAGAAGTTTCAAATTCTTTTGCGCTCAGCACCACTAAATCTGATTTATCCATTCACGACGTTATTTTTGTGTAAAAGAGGAAAGCGTGTTTTTAAGAGGGCCTATCTTCCGAATTCCCGAGAAAAAAAATCTTTCAGAGCCATTGCTCAACATTTTTGAGATAATGAGTGTCTTATGTTAGTGTAAATTCATGACACGTAAAATAAACTTCCAGTTTGAGGGATATACGCTGTCCAAGTGGTGCAGAATACTGAAGCAGCTATATATCCTTCCAGACTACGGATTTTTGCGTATTCTGTTCTTTCTTGTCCTGTCAGCCCTAGTCGACGCAGACGCTACCACACACGCACACACACACACACCTACCTCTCAGTCCGTGCTCATAAATTTCAATGGGCCCGGATTCCACCGGAAGCTGGCGGTAGGACAGTTAGTGCAGTCGACCCACTGTGTAACCGAAGCCTCGCCTATCAGCCAGCTTCCCGGGCGGCGGGCACATGTAATTGCGAATTAATGCAGATCAGGAGCGGTGAAGTCAATTGATTGTGCGTGATGGGCGCGGGACCACCAAGGACGCGCCCTCTGGCGGTTCCTGCCGCTCTGCCTCCCTCCCTCCCTCCCTCCCTCCACAGTGTAATGTCTGTCGGCTTTTCGCCCGGGGCGCACTCCACGGGGGCTAGGCCCCAAATCGGTCACCAATTCGTCGCCTATACATTATGTATTTCCGCGCGAGCCCAAGCGGAGTCTGGGTGCTTGCTTATAACGGCTACTTATGTGACTCAGTTTTTGTTATTATGCTGTGGCCTCGTTTAAAAGATTTATTGTGATATCGGCTGCCAGAATGGTCTTCGTATGTCTATGCTACATAATCACTGAGGGAGAACACAGGTTGTTTCAGGACGAATAATCTGTTTTAGTGGTTGATACTGTACGCTAATTCTAATAGGACATTCATCGTTCACTTGCACGTCTGTTCTCCAAATGATAGGAAGGTGTCCAGGCAACAAACTCTGTGCAAGTATCATAATGTGTGGAGCCGCTGTCTGTTCTACATCTGCACGGTACGTGAGCTCCGGCCCCAGTGTACTGCCTGTTAAGCCGTCGGCACACGGACCTTGCATCAGAACGTTGAGCGTGCCGAGTTTCTGACGCCATAGCGTGGAGTAGCACTTTCTGCAGTCTTTCCGAACGTGCAGAGCAATATCTAGCATGTCAGATATTCTGAGCGTGCGTCTCAGGGTTGACCAATGAGACGGCACAACGCCACCTACGTCACATGCACGCCATCTCCCTTCAGCACACAGGTTTGAGGCACCATATTGGCATTCATTTCAAGCATATACGTATATATGCCGTTTCTGAGCAACAGCAAATTCAGAATCACTGGAAAACCCGTTGTTAACTGTGTGATTCGTTCCAATAAAATAATGAGAAACATCATATTCGTGGCAAAAGAATTATTGTTGTTGTTGTTGTTGTTGTGGTCTTCAGTCCTGAGACTGGTTTGATGCAGCTCTCCATGCTACTCTATCCTGTGCAAGCTTCTTCATCTCCCAGTACCTACTGCAGCCTACATCCTTCTGAATCTGCTTAGTGTATTCATCTCTTGGTCTCCCTCTACGATTTTCACCCTCCACGCTGCCCTCCAGTACTAAATTAGTGATCCCTTGACGCCTCAGAACATGTCCTACCAACCGATCCCTTCTTCTGGTCAAGTTGTGCCACAAACTCCTCTTCTCCATAATTCTATTCAATACCTCATTATTGTAACTTGCGTATTATGAGAGTACGCTATTTGAAAGCAGCGACACACTGAAGATCTACCCAAAACCCATTGTTCTTGGTACAAGTTGTTATAATTAAATTTCAGTCGGCAACATATCTACGATTAAAGTTTTCTGTAAGTGGTAACATGCTATGATTTGTTATAAGCAGTGCGTTGTTGGTTTAGCGTTGTGAGTAACGTCAGTGATAGGCATTAAAATTGTAATCTAGGGGCATCTGCGTTTTTATTAGGTTCTGATGCTTTCTTATTACACTCCTGGAAATTGAAATAAGAACACCGTGAATTCATTGTCCCAGGAAGGCTGCTATTCTCCCATGGAGACGATCGTAGAGATGCTGGATGTAGTCCTGTGGAACGGCTTGCCATGCCATTTCCACCTGGCGCCTCAGTTGGACCAGCGTTCGTGCTGGACGTGCAGACCGCGTGAGACGACGCTTCATCCAGTCCCAAACATGCTCAATGGGGGACAGATCCGGAGATCTTGCTGGCCAGGGTAGTTGACTTACACCTTCTAGAGCACGTTGGGTGGCACGGGATACATGCGGACGTGCATTGTCCTGTTGGAACAGCAAGTTCCCTTGCCGGTTTAGGAATGGTAGAACGATGGGTTCGGTGACGGTTTGGATGTACCGTGCACTATTCAGTGTCCCCTCGAGGATCACCAGTGGTGTACGGCCAGTGTAGGAGATCGCTCCCCACACCATGATGCCGGGTGTTGGCCCTGTGTGCCTCGGTCGTATGCAGTCCTGATTGTGGCGCTCACCTGCACGGCGCCAAACACGCATACGACCATCATTGGCACCAAGGCAGAAGCGACTCTCATCGCTGAAGACGACACGTCTCCATTCGTCCCTCCATTCACGCCTGTCGCGACACCACTGGAGGCGGGCTGCACGATGTTGGGGCGTGAGCGGAAGACGGCCTAACGGTGTGCGGGACCGTAGCCCAGCTTCATGGAGACGGTTGCGAATGGTCCTCGCCGATACCCCAGGAGCAACAGTGTCCCTAATTTGCTGGGAAGTGGCGGTGCGGTCCCCTACGGCACTGCGTAGGATCCTACGGTCTTGGCGTGCATCCGTGCGTCGCTGCGGTCCGGTCCCAGGTCGACGGGCACGTGCGCCTTCCGCCGACCACTGGCGACAACATCGATGTACTGTGGAGACCTCACGCCCCACGTGTTGAGCAATTCGGCGGTACGTCCACCCGGCCTCCCGCATGCCCACTATACGCCCTCGCTCAAAGTCCGTCAACTGCACATACGGTTCACGTCCACGCTGTCGCGGCATGCTACCAGTGTTAAAGACTGCGATGGAGCTCCGTATGCCACGGCAAACTGGCTGACACTGACGGCGGCGGTGCACAAATGCTGCGCAGCTAGCGCCATTCGACGGCCAACACCGCGGTTCCTGGTGTGTCCGCTGTGCCGTGCGTGTGATCATTGCTTGTACAGCCCTCTCGCAGTGTCCGGAGCAAGTATGGTGGGTCTGACACACCAGTGTCAATGTGTTCTTTTTTCCATTTCCAGGAGTGTAGTTTAATGTAAGTATATACTATAATATTTGATGTTATGTAAATATAAGTTCACCTTTTTTCGAGGGACGAGTTTGTTCGATCGGCTTAATCTACAGGACAGCTTGCGCTACTTGTAGAAAGGTATTTTGCTCCTTTTTCTTTTACGCTTCGTAATTCACACGTTGCAAAGATTCTGCCATTGGGTGGGAACAGTAATAAATTAAGACTGACCTTGGAGTTTTACTAAAATGTGGGCATGGTGAAGTAATGTTTATTTTATTTGGAGAAGTATTGCAAATTTGTCTCGCACTGTTTGTAATGGAACTTTTATAAGCCTATGTCCTCACTGATTGGATATGGTACTTCCCTTTTCGTGGACGATGGAGGAAATGGACCTTTTAACAGAGCCAACGTGTGAATTTTACACGCGCCCGTTTAGTAAACAGTTCGATATACGAACTAGAAAAATACCGCAACAGCCGGTGGAGTGCGTTGCGGTCGCGTATACCACGTTGGGGCCCACGTACCGTATGCACAAGTCGCATCATTTCTGAGCGTTCAGCAACACGTCGGACTTAGCACGCTCAGCGTTGACGTTCGACAGCACGGTCCGTGTGCCGACGGCTTTAGGATACGTCGTTGTCCGCTACAAGGCCACAGTGGCGCGTCGAGTAGTCCCCTGTTCGATATTTCCGAATACAACGTTGTGAATGGGTATTCGAATTAGAAGTTATGAAATACTGGAATCTCCTACATTCGCAGCATAGAGGTGGGGACCCCACGTGCCACTGGATGTTCAACAACCATTGAGTAGCAAGCCGTAAATTACGATTATGTCTCCATTTCTAGTCCCTCGATTGCAGCGCTGTTAGTGTCGAAACGAAGAAAATTCTTCAGAGAAAAAGGATGTAGATTTTGCCTTAGAATCGTAATCTGCGATAAAAAAAAACAGCATCTCCCATTGAAGATTTAAAATTTCCCCCAGCCGTCCGCGTACGGGCAGGGGAGGGGGGGGGGGGGGCTGGGGGTCGAGTGTATCATAGGATGTCACCATCCGAGCCAATCAAATTGAAATTATAACTTTTTTTGATCCGATGTGTAGTTTTCGAGATAGTTCAATATCTTCAGTTAAAACGAATCCCCTGCATATATGTCCAAAAAAACACACTATTTTGATCCTGCAGTCACTGTGAATAAAGACACAAGGAAATGTAAGTCATTAGCTGCTAGTGGGCATTGATTCATATCAATGGGAAGTTGAAAATTTGGGTCAGTGAGGCGTTGTAGGGTAGTCCGCGTGAGTGTGCTGACCAGTGCGTCCACATACCGTAGTAAGCAGGTGAGTCGGGTTCGAATACCGGTATTGCACAAATTTTCAACTTTCCCCATTGATATAACATAGTGCCCACTGGCAGCTAATGTCTTTAATTATTGTGTCTTCTTCTCTTTCTCCAAAGAGACCCACGGTAAATGATAACGATAAATACAATGCATGATTAAAGTGCGGTATGTTCTTATATGCGGATCACCACCACTTACTTGTTTATGTATTGTGTTCCACCAGCTAAATAATTCTAGCGATATCATCCACACACTGTTCATTTGCACGCTCGCCCCATCCTTCCTTAGTCCAAGTGTGTGTGACGTCTATTCCGTCACGTCGACAATGCATTAAACACTAACCTTCCTTCCTCTACATCTATATCTACATCTTCGTAGATACTCCGCAAGCCACCGTGCTGTGCGCAGCGAAGGGTATCCTATACCACTACTAGTCATTTCCTTTCCTGTTCTACTCACAGATAGAGCGAGGGGAAAAATGACTGTCAACATGCCTAATTTCTCGTATCTTTTATGCGCAATGTATACTGGCGACAGTAGAATCGTGTGGCAGTCAGATTCAAACGCCGGTTTTCTAAATTTTCTGTATAGTGTTTCTCGTAAAGAACGCCGCCTTCCCTCCAGGGATTCCGATTTGAGTTCCCGAAGCATATCCGTAACACTTACGTGTTATTCGAATCTACCGGCAACAATTCTAGCAGCCCTCCTCTGAATTGCTTCGATGTTTTCTTCAATTCGACATACGGGTCCCAAACACTCAAGCAGTATTCAAGAACAGGTCGCACTAGCGTCCTATGACCTGATACGGATCCCAAACACTCAAGCAGTATTCAAGAACAGGTCGCACTAGCGTCCTATATGCGGTCTTCTTTACATGTGAACCACTCTTTCCTACAATTCTCCCAATAAACCGAATCCGACCGTTCACCTTCCCTACCACAGTTCTGACATGCTAGTTCCATTTCATATCGCTTTGCAACTTTACGCTCAGATATCTAAATGACTTGACTGTATCAAACAGGACATTAGTAATGTTGTATTCGAACATGACAGGTTTGATCCTACCACTCATCCGCATTAACTCATATTTTCCACATTTAAAGCTAGCTGCCATTCATCACACCAACTAGAAATTTTGTCTAAGTTATGTTGTATGTTTCTACAGTCATTCAATCTGGACTCCGTACCGTATACCATAGCATCGTCGGCGAACAACCATAGATTGCTGCTCACCTTGCCCGCCAAAACATTTATATATATAGAGAACAACAGCGGTCCTATCACACTTCCATGGGGCACTCCTGATGATACCCTTGTCTCTGATGAACACTCGCCGTCGACGACAACACACTGGGTTCTATTACTTAAGAAGTTTTCGAGACACTCACGTATCGGTGTACTTATTCCATATGCTCTGGGTGGCCTCCCTTGAGTTTTCTTTGCTGTGCAGCTTAGTGACAAAGGATTTTGACTTCTGATACAAGTGTCCAGAAGACGTCTCTCTTTTGCTCGCCGAACTTTTTCCCTTCGTACTTAACATAACCTCACCGGACAAAATATTATTCATCCCATTTTTGAGCGATGTAGGTGGTGTAGAACTCGTGCCACGCCGTAATGTGTCCATGAACAGCTGACGCGAGTAGTGTGTACATGCCAGTCCGTTGTATGGAATCACGCAATAAAATGTATCGACATGGAGAGGTGGCCAAATGGCAGAAAGGAACTATCCCATTTGGACGTAAATAAAATTACACTGTTTGTTGGTGCATCAAAGCGAACTGTACAGTGCGTCTGCAAGGAATCGTTTAACATTCGAGCTCATGTAACAGAGAGTAACAACAACGGCCGTAAAGACATCTTCATCGACATCGATATGACACAAGTGTCGAGCCTTGTCAATGAGAGTCGGTTACAAACCAGACAGGCATTGCTGTTTTCAGTGAATCCAATCCATGGAACCAGTTCTCGATCAAATATTGGCAAGGGGACTGTACGCAGTTAAGGTTTGGAATCGGGTTCGTTGTAATAGGCCACTGCTCACAGAAGGAGATCAAGCTGCATGTCTTCCGTGATCCAGACAACACAGAAACTGGATAGTGGTTGACTGGAGGCGGGTTGCGTAGTTCGAAAAGTCTTGATTTTGCCTCTTTTCAAATGACTCAAGAGTCCACCGACCAAAATATGTGAAGGCTACAGTTCATGCCAGAGGTAGTTCTGCGATGTTTTGGAGGTGTTTTTGGTAATATGACAGGGGTCCAGTCATTCACGTTGTGGTGTACATGAATCAGAATGTTTATTATTTCCCGTGACAAAGTGTTGCCCTTTTTATCTTCGTGATAAGTGTGCTATGGTCGCTCTCGTCTTTCGAGATGACAATATATATGTTCGCAGGTTTGCAAGCATAGGTTCTTGGCTGGACTCTTTGGAACAGTTGTGGAAAATTATCAATCAAGTTCCTCCCCCCCCCCATTTTTCTCACCTACTGAGTGTAATCATCAATCAATGGTTCCTGATGGTTATGGAATAGCTGGAGAAACTAATGGGACTCTTCCTTCCCGAATTGAGGTCATTATCAAGGGTAGAGGAGGTATTAAATGGTTTTAGCATGATGTCTGCTGGGAGTTTCTAACGTGTTGTTCATTGTACTTACACTGAGGCGACAAAAATCACGGGATACCTCCTAATATCGTGTCGGACCTCTCTTTGCCAGGCGTAGTGAAGCAACTGGACGTGGCTAGGACTCAGCAAGTCGGTGGAAATCCCCTGCATAGGTACTGAGCCATGCTACCTCTATAGCCGTGCATAATAGCGAAAGTGTTGCTGGTGCTGGACTCCGTGCACGAACTGACCACTCGATTATGTCCCATAAATGTTGGATGTGATTCATGTCCAGCGATTTGGTTGCTAAAATCATTCGCTGGTACTGTCGAGAATATTCTTCGAACCAACCGCTAACAATTGTGGCTGGGTGACATCGTGCGTTGTCATCCACAAAAATTCCATCGTTGTTTGGGAACATGAAGTTCATGAATGGCTGAGAATGGTCTCCAAGCAGCCGGAAAGAACCATTTCCAGTTAACGATCGGTTCAGCTGGACCAGAGGACCCAGTCCATTTCATGTAAACACAGTCCATACCATTATGGAGCCACCACCAGCTTGCACGGTGCCTTGTTGGATCCATGGCTTCGTGGGGTCTGCGCCACATTCTAAACCTACCATCTTACTAACTGAAATCGAACTTCATCTGACCAGACCACTGTTTTCCAGTCATCTAGGGTACAACAGATATCGTAACGAATTCAGGAGAGGTGCTGTAGGCGATGTCGTGCCGTTAGAAAAGCCATTCACGTCGGTCGTCTGCTGCCATAGCCCTTTAACGCCAAATTTCGCAGCGCTGTCCTAACGGATACGTTCGTCGTACGTTCCACATTGATTTCTGCGCTTATTTCACGCAGTGTTGCGCGTCTGTTAGCACAGACGACTCTACGCAAACAACACTGCTCTCGGGCGTTAAGAGAAGACCGTCGACCACTGAGTTGACCGCGATGAGGGGTAAGCCTGAAATTTGGTATTCTCGGTGCTCTATTGACACTGTGGATCTCGAAATACTGAATTCCCCAACGATTTCTGAAATGGTCTGTCCCATACGTCTATCTGCAACTACTACTCCGGGTTCAAAGTCTATTAGTTCCCGTCGTGCGGCCATAATCACGTCGAAATATTTTCACCTGAATAAGTTGAGTACAAATGGCAGCTCCGTCAATGCACTATCGTTTTATACCTTGTATACGCGATAGTACCAAATGGCTCTGAGCACTATGGGACTCAACTGCTGAGGTCATTAGTCCCCTAGAACTTAGAACTAGTTAAACCTAACTAACCTAAGGACATCACAAACATCCATGCCCGAGGCAGGATTCGAACCTGCGACCGTAGCGGTCTTGCGGTTCCAGACTGCAGCGCCTTTAACCGCGCGGCCACTTCGGCCGGCGCGATAGTACCGCCATCTGTATATGTGCATATCGCTATCCCATGACTTTTGTCTCCTCAGTATACATTCCCCTGTTATTCAAGGTAATACAGGTAAGTCAGCTCACCTCAGAGATATCCTGATCGAGCAAACGGTTATCGCTGAGTTATAGTAGACAATGTGGAGAATTTTTGGACGCACACAAGTAACAAGTGACTGAAATTTTGCAAATGCCACAACGGTCACTGATTGCAAATATTTATTTATTTATTTATCGGTTTCGATCTTATTATCATCAGACTGATATAAATGTGCATACGTTATAAAAATGCTATCGTACGTAGTATCGTAATATAAATAGACTGGAA
Source organism: Schistocerca nitens (assembly GCF_023898315.1). NCBI lineage: Eukaryota > Metazoa > Arthropoda > Insecta > Orthoptera > Acrididae > Schistocerca > Schistocerca nitens. Next base: position 860,070,800 of record NC_064615.1, read on the forward strand.
AGTCTATGAAGTTAACAGAGAAAGCATTTAAGATATATATGCGTAAATGGCATTGTCACATAGAGTAAAATCTTGATAAAATAGTAACCACACGTTCTGTGATGTCGGTTCGTCGCTGTGCTTACAACTCCGCTGCAGATAGATGAAGGGTCGTGGCTACTACTTACAGCTGTATAATACAAAGTTAGGAATTACAATTAAATTGACTACATTAAAATGCAGTTAAAGTGGAGGTAGGGTTATAACACGAGTCAAAAGGGAAATCTTAGTTTAAATCCTGAAAGGGTAGCTGCAAAGTGCGGCTGGTCCCGGCAGGGGTTCGAGTCCTCCCTCGGGCAAGGGTGTGTGTGTTTGCCCTTAGGATAATTTAGGTTAAGTAGTGTGTAAGCTTGGGTAGTGATGACCTTAGCAGTTAAGTCCCATAAGATTTCACACACATTTGAACATTTTTTGTAGCTTCAAATAACTTTGTGTACCAGATGAACTAAATGAAGTTAATTAATTGATAGCAGCTTTTCAAGCGATAAAGAACTTGCGGGAATTGTGGGTGTACCAAAAACTGATCCGAGGTACTGCTGGCTACACGTGGCCAAGACATAACGAACATGGACAGCATGACAAATAAAATCAATAAAAGCTCCAAGGCTAGCAAAAGTATGACAATGACCTTTAGTTAAAATCATAAAAGGTAGCGGCCAGAAAAGGTACGTGCCTTACGCAATACGCAAATAAGCGAACTGAAAGCAGCATATCAGACCACGATAAAAAGACTGCGCGCAGAACAGACTTGCCAGAAACGAAGCAAGACAGATGTGGGTCGCTGCAGGACCTGAACTCTACTTGGATATACGACCTACAACAGCTTGTCGTATAACGAAAAATAGGCATTGGGCATAAATTCACCCCTTACACTAATAACTTTGGAGGGGTGGCGTTTACAATTCCGGTGAATCTCGACGAAGATATTCAGTAGACGTCCCTTTCGAGCAGTATGTAAGACCCGCATATTGTATTCTGTTAGTTGTAGTGTGTTCTTGCGCTGTCAAGTGCTGTTTAAAAGCAGGTCCATTTTGTTAATGTGTATGTTACTTGAACCTAATTCCTGCCCTTCTGTCCAAGGTAAAACTTCATAAAATCGTTGCTTTGTAATTCTATAGGCGCCTGAACTCTACAATTTTACTGCTTGTCGCCTGTCTTGTGTGTGATCTGCAGTTTTAGACTGTTATTTTTTTTAAAACCACATGTGACGTTTGTGCTTTTTAATTGGTTCTCTAGCCGGCCGCGGTGGGCGAGCGGTTCTAAATGCTTCAGTCCGGAACCGCGCGACTGCTACAGTCGCAGGTTCGAATCCTGCCTCGGGCATGGATGAGTGTGATGTCCTTAGTCAGCCGTGGTAAAAATTGCTGTTTTGAAGAGAGCGCCGCAGCGCGTAGTGTGAAGTCGTCGCCCTCCGTTTCTGGCGGTGGCGCCGCTGTGGCAATCGCAGCTTTGGTGTCTCTTTGGTGGGAAAGGGGAAAGGTTGCCTGTTCACGTGCATTTAAGGGACGCTATGAGCTCGCCAGTCGGTTAGTCTGGGTCAGTCTCTCGTCCCCAGCTTGATATTCTGTCTCTCGTCAGCGTTTGTTAGGCAGTTAGTGTCTGTCTGTCGTTCGGAGTGCTAGTATGTCTGTCGTTCGGATCAACCTTTAAAGCTGGCAAAATGAGAGTCTTTCCAATCCGCCAGTAAGAGAACTCAGAGAGTGGTCGCCCGGTCGGGGCTTGGTTCCTGCATCTGAGTCTGCGCGATAGGCCGCCAGTCTGCTCGAGTTTGCTCAGGCAATGGTCATTGGCAGTTGTAACGATCGGTTGGTCGGTCGCGCACTGAGACAAAAGATGACTTGTCCGTCTTGAGCGTCGGCGCATGTGAGGTCGCCACCTGAGTCCAGTGGGCCGCGGCGTATAGCGAGGGGTAGTGACTTCGCGGTCGACACGAGAGTAACAGGAGTCAACCCACGACATCAGTCTGGCCGGTGCGAGCTGCGACGCCGTGAGACTGGAGATTGGGGCACCTTCCTGTGTCCGTTGAAGCGGCTGGCAGCGGACGGTTCGGGAGAGCGACTTGGGGAAGCTGCGCCAGGTCTTCTCGAGAAATCGCAGTTTATTAGAAGTTAAGTGATTGGTGATATGTTGTTTGATTTATTCTTGTTAAATTCAACTTGTTTTCTTGGTGAGGTCACCAGCCGTTTTGCTTTGGGGTCGTCCCACCATTCTTCTCCGTTTGCCCACCCGCGGGAAGGTGGTTGTTTATAAATTGGGTGGTCCGTTTTTCCCTTGTGGAGTAGGGGCCGGTTAGAGCAACCTGCGGTTTGGTTTGTTCGGTAATCTCCCTATCAATCTACCGTACCGTACCGTAGCTGCCTCTGTCATGTTTGTCGGATTTGGTGTGTTAACGAATTTATTGCTTGTAGTGTAACGGCCTAATACCTGAAATATGTTTTGATCTTTGGAAACTTTGATATTATTGCCTATGATCTTGAGAGGCGGTATCTGCGCACTGTAGAGCATCTTAACTATTGTTTGGCCAACCTTGTAGAATTTTATATAAGATTGCATTTCATGGGCTTTTATTTAAATGATCATTTTAGTATATAAAGTTGCCACCCTTTCACCATAAGACTTTCTTAGAAGTTAAAATCAAGTTGCACCTTCGGGGGCAAGGTTAATATTTTAATTGTTAGTCCAAGATTTTAAACATGGCTGAAACAGCAACTGTTGAAATTCTTCACGGTAAAAAATGACAGCCAAAACAGTTGCAGGATAAAGATTTATTAAAATTCTTGACCAAGCTTTCGGTATATATAAATATACCTTCATCAGAAGCAAAAAATCTAAATTTACATCCTGCAATGGAGATTAATAAAACAATTGTGCCAAAAGGCGTCGTCAGTAGTTAAGACATCATCTCCATTTGTACAACTACTGACGACGCCTTTTGGCACAATTGTTTTAATAATCTCCATTGCAGGATGTAATTTTAGATTTTTTACTTCTGATGAAGGTATATTTATATATACCGAAACCTTGGTAAAGAATTTTAATAAATCTTTATCCTGCAACTGTTTTGGCTGTCATCTTTTAGCGTGATTAATTGTTAGTGTTTTGTACCATTTCCATCCCCCCTACAGGGGGGTGCATCGTTTGTGTGCTTGTGTAAATTGTTAAAACTCTTAGTTTAAAGTTATCTGGTGTGTTGCAGATTTGCACCAGTGTAGTCTTTCAGAGGCTGTTGTGAGCGGTCGTAACTACGGCCGTGTCAAAAGGGAGCAGCAAGGTTCTCTACCCGGAAGCTCATACAATCAAAACTTGTTTCTTTAAGCCTGTGAATAAATTGTAACTTTGATATTTAGAGGTTGCTTTCTGATTATAATTTTAAATCTATTTCTTTTAAAAAATGCTTTTAGGCACTATTAAAGTGAATAAAATTCCCGTTTGTTAAAAGGAATTTGGTTGTGATTTCATCAGTTACTCCTTGGCAACTACTTCCATGCTTACATAGTGTGATTAAATGTGTTAATGTTCTTTGATGAATCGCTAGTAAATAAAATAAATTCTTAAGAATATTCTTTGAAAATAAATTATGGTTCACTTAGGTTAGTTAGGTTTAAGTAGTTCTAAGTTCTAGGGGACTGATGACCTCAGATGTTAAGTCCCATAGTGCTCAGAGCCAATTCGTTCTCTAACTGTTAAGAAATAAGTGCAAAAGACTTCATCTGTACGTATTTCTTCTCACTGTTAAAATTTTTCTGTGATCCTAAGTGTTTGTATTGCTCTTGTTTGTTTATTTTGTTGCATGGACATATGACAGACGTTTCTTGTGCATCCGTTTACCGTACTCTATAACCAGTTTGGTAGGATTCTTCATTTGAGGTCTGTGGGTTATGGGGGCCGAGGTTCACGTTTGTTATAAACAAGCTATTATCAATAACTCTATTGTTACAGGGTTTCTTCCTCAAATTTAGGCCTATTTTTGATGCCAGTAGAACGCCCTCTTTGCCAGTGCTGGTCTGCTTTTTATGTCCTCCTTTCTTCGTCCACCGTGAGTTACTTTGCTTCCAAGGTAACAGAATTCCTTAACTTCGCGTACTTTGTGATTTTTATGTTAAGTTCCTCGATTCTCATTTCTACTACTTCCTACTATTTTTGTCTATTTCCGTTATACTTTCAGTCCATAAACTGTACTCATTAGACTTCGCATCCCATTCAACAGACCCCATAATTGTTCTTCATTTTCAATGACCATAGCAACGTCATCAGCGAATTTTGTCATTGATAACTTTCCACCATGAATTTTAATCTCACCCTTGATTTTATCTTTTATTTGCGTCATTGTTTATTATGTATAGATTGAACAGTACAGGCAAAAGGTTGCATCACTGTATTACAACATATTTAATATGAGTTCTTTGTCCCTGTTCACCCACTCTTATTGTTCCTTCTTGATTCTGGAACAAATTGTTTCCCTGTTCCTTACTACAATTTTTTAAAAATTTTCTAACTTTTCTCTAGTTGACAAATCCTATCACTGTGTCTAGATTTTTCTTCAGTCTTGCTTCAATTTGAAACTCAACTTCAGAACCTGCGTCTGGTGCCCTTACCTCTCTTAAAGGCAAACTGATCGTCATCTAACAGATCATCAATTTTATTTTCCATTCTGTTGTATATTATTCATGTCAGCAGCTTTGGATACATGAGCTTTTGAGTTGACTATGCGATACTTCTTGTGCTTGTCCGTTCTTGCTATCTTTGGTATTGTATGGAAGATATTCCTCGAAAGTCTGATGTGTCCTACAGACCAATGTGAATATATACCACTTTCTTCTTCTACCACATCGCCAGGAAAGTCCTTCCTGGATAGAGGCCTCCTCTGCATTTAACAGTAGAATTCGCATTGCACTCTTCATGTTACCACCCTAGTTTTAATTCCACCTAAGGTTGTTTTGACTTTTCTGTACGCTGAGTCAGTCCTTCCAACGAGCCTTTCTTTTTAGATTTCTTCACATTTTCCTGCAGCTATTTCGTCTTCGTTTCACTGCACTTCCTATTTACACCATTCGTAAGCGATATATACTGCTGTATTCCTGTCTTTCCCTGAACATTCTTGAGGTTCCTTCTTCTGTCGATCAGTTGAAGTATTTTTTCCGTTACCCAAGGTTTCTTCTCAGCTACCTTTCTTGTACCTATGTTTGCCTATCCAACACCTGAGATTTTCCTTTTTAGAAATGTCCTCTTCAACTGAAATGACTACTCTGGTATTCCGTAGCGAGCGTCAAACGCGTCTCATCATTCCTCAGTTCTTTAGTGTCATACTTCCTTCCACACCGATTTTTCCGCACTAGGATAGAGTAGCATGGAGAGCTGCATCAAACCAGTCTCAGGACTGAAGACCACAATAACAACAACAACAGTCTATACCTGTCCCTGGGTATATATTAAATCCAATATCTGATTCCGATATCTCTACCTGACCATGTTGTAATCGAGTTGGAATCTTCCGTGTTTCTGATCTTTCCAAGTGTACCGCCTCCTTCTGTGTTTCTTGAATAGAGTATCCACTATTACCATCTGAAGTGTATTGTAGAACTCAATTAGTCTTTCTTCTCTCTCATTCATACTGCCAAGTACATGTTCCCCAGTGACCCTTTCTTCTACACCTTCCCCTACAACTGCATTCCAATACCCCATGATTATTTAATTTTCATCCCCCTTTACATACTAAATTACTCGTTCAATATCCTTATACAATTTTTCTATTTCTTCAACTTCTGCTTGCGAGTCGGCCTGTATACCTGAACTATCGTTGTCGGCATTGGTTTGCAGTCGAATCTGATGAGAACAATCCCATCACTGTTCTGTTAACAGTAGCTCAATCTCTGCCCTTCCTTCCTATTCATAACGAATCCTATTTCCATTATTCCATTTTCTGCTGCTGTTGATATTACCCTATGCTCCATTTCAGTTCACTGACCCCAACCATATCTAGAGTGAGCCTTGGCATTTTCCTTTTCATCTTTTCCAGCTTCCCCAGCACATTCAGACTTATAACATTCCTCTCTTCGACTGTTGGTTATTCAGTCTTTTTCTCATGGTCACCTGCCTCTCGGCAGTCCCCTCTCGGAGATTCGAATAGGGTACTAATGCGGAGTCTTCTGCCAATGTAGAGATCAACATTATACCTTTTCAATTCCAGGCCACATGTCCTGCCTACACATTATGTGTCTTTAATGCAGTGGTTTCCATTGCCTTCTGCACTCTCATGCTGGCAGGACTGCGGAAATCGGAGAATTTGTTTCCTGTGGTTTTGTCATGCATCTCGTTGTTTTCATAGGGGAGAGAAACTTCCAACCGAAAAGTAAACAGGTTTGATATGAGGCGTGAGCTCCAACACTTGCTTGTGACGTCATAGGATTTGCCTCGACGGTTTGCTCACACTTCGTTCACGGTAAGCGGCTCACGCTAGCATGTCACGCTCCGTGGGGACAAGCATTCTTGTCTCTACCTCGACTGTCTTTTCAAAATTGTTTTATGTCATGATTTTTCACGTTTCCTTCGAAATGATTACATATATATGGCTTTTTAAAACTGTAGTTTGTAATAATCTATGTTTTGACGTAAAGTATTTGAATGTGGACTAGAAGTGGAATCTCTACAGGGTGTTACAAAAAAGGTATGGCCAAACTTTCAGGAAACATTCCTCACACACAAATAAAGAAAAGATGTTATGTGGACATGTGTCCGGAAACGCTTAATTTCCATGTTAGAGCTCATTTTAGTTTCGTCAGTATGTACTGTACTTCCTCGATTCACCGCCAGTTGGCCCAATTGAAGGAAGGTAATGTTGACTTCGGTGCTTGTGTTGACATGCGACTCATTTCTCTACAGTACTAGCATCAAGCACATCAGTACGTGACATCAACAGGTTAGTGTTCATCACGAACGTGGTTTTGCAGTCAGTGCAATGTTTACAAATGCGGAGTTGGCAGATGCCCATTTGATGTATGGATTAGCACGGGGCAATAGCCGTGGCGCGGTACGTTTGTATCGAGACAGATTTCCAGAACGAAGGTGTCCCGACAGGAAGACGTTCGAAGCAATTGATCGGCGTCTTAGGGAGCACGGAACATTCCAGCCTGTGACTCGCGACTGGGGAAGACGTAGAACGACGAGGACATCTGCAATGGACGAGGCAATTCTTCGTGCAGTTGACGATAACCCTAATGTCAGCGTCAGAGAAGTTGCTGCTGTACAAGGTAACGTTGATCACGTCACTGTATGGAGAGTGCTACGGGAGAACCAGTTGTTTCCGTACCATGTACAGCGTGTGCGGGCACTATCAGCAGCTGATTGGCCTCCACGGGTACACTTCTGCGAATGGTTCATCCAACAATGTGTCAATCCTCATTTCAGCGCAAATGTACTCTTTACGGATGAGGCTTCATTCCAACGCGATCAAATTGTAAATTTTCACAATCAACATCTGTGGGCTGACGAGAATCCGCACGCAATTGTGCAATCACGTTATCAACACAGATTTTCTGTGAACGTTTGGGCAGGCATTGTTGGTGATGTCTTGATTGGGTCCCATGTTCTTCCACCTACGCTCAATGGAGTACGTTATCATGATTTCATACGGGATACTCTACCTGTGCTGCTAGAACATGTGCCTTTACAAGTACGACACAACATGTGGTTCATGCACGATGGAGCTCCTGCACATTTCAGTCGAAGTGCTCGTACGCTTCTCAACAACAGATTCGGTGACCGAAGGATTGGTAGAGGCGGACCAATTCCATGACCTCCACGCTCTACTGACCTCAACTCGCTTGACTTTCATTTATGGGGGCATTGGAAAGCTCTTGTCTACGCAACCCCGGCACCAAATGTAGAGACTCTTCGTGCTCGTATTGTGGACGGCTGTGATACAATACGCCATTCTCCAGGGTTGCATCAGCGCATCAGGGATTCCATGCGACGGAGGGTGGATGCATGTATCCTCGCTAACGGAGGACATTTTGAACATTTCCTGTAACAAAGTGTTTGAAGTCACGCTGGTACGTTCAGTTGATGTGTGTTTCCATTCCATGATTAATGTGATTTGAAGAGAAGTAATAAAATGAGCTCTAATATGGTAAGTAAGCGTTTCCGGACACATGTCCACATACCATATTTTCTTTCTTTGTGTGTGAGGAATGTTTCCTGAAAGTTTTGCCGTACATTTTTGTAACACCGTGTATAAACAAAACTATAAGTTATACAACGTTGTAATCATTCATACTGACTGAAAACCAGCATGAAAAAGTATCTGGAAATAACATCTACACCTACATCCACACTCTACAAGCCATCTTTCGATGAGTGTCAGAAGCACTTTTGCCTCCACTCTCTTATTCTCCTTTCCTGTCCCATTCATGAAAGGAGAGTTGGAATGATTGTCGACAATGGTCCGTGTGAGCTCTAGTTTCTCGGAAGTTTCCGTTGTGGTCGTTTCACGAGACGTATGCGCCCGGCCCTTCTTGAAACAGTATCGTGACACACAACGTTTGATTTAAGAGTATGCAGACACAATAGCGCCTTTCTTAGCAATCATATACAACCGCTCACTTGACAAAAGGCCTGTTCCTAAAGACTGGAAAGTAGCACAGTTCACACCAACATTCATGAAAAGAAATAGGAGTAGCCCATTGAATTACAAACCCATATCACTTACCTCAATTTGCAGTAGGATTTTGGAGCATGTACTGTACTCGAACATTATGAATCACCTTGAAGAAAATGACTTATTGATACATAACCAACACGGATTCAGAAAATATCGTTGTTGCCCAACACAGCTAGCTCAGTATTCCCATTAAGTAATGAGTGCTGTCGACAAGGGATCTCAGATCGATTCCATATTCCTAGATTTCCAGAAGGCTTTTGATACCGTTCCTCACAAGCGACAGACTCAGGGTGTATACGTGGACGAGGAAAAAAAAATCCTGGATTTTTCCCGGTTAAAAATACACTTTCTCCCGGATGAAAATACACTTTTTCCGTGTTAAGTAACAGTATACTTTCCCTCAGAACTGTAAAACTTATCAATCCTTTCAATGGTTATGGTTTTATACATCAGCGCAGAATTTCCCGGCACTTTAGAAAACGAAACTTAAGGGGGAAAAACACGTTTTCGAAAGATGTCTGAAGTGCAGCAACATGCAGAGTGCATACTTTCGTATTACGTAAGTATAAATTCGAATTCCACCAAACACCGCATGTTACTTTCCGAATGATTGAAATCGAGATTGCGATGCGCTTCTGTAAGCCAGTCGTAGCTCATGTCAAGCGATCTCGCCAGCCAATGCCAGTGGGTATTCAGAGCATAGGACACATGATGTAGTCAGCCAACAACATCACTGTTAAGTAGCGCGAACACACAAACAGGAAAAGGTAATGGTTTAAATTAGTACACATAGTGCTGCTACAAGAAAAGGAACGCTTTTACGTATAATATTGGTCTCTCAGATTAATAAGCTGCAAGACAAGTTCAGCTTTCACACATAATGTTGATCTTTTTTGCACATGTTTCACTTTAAGATGCATCTCACAAATGTGCCAGTAAAATTTTTTAACATCAACATAAATGTCTGATCTTCTGGGCTCGAAAATATTCTATATAGTCATCCTCAAAAATGGCTCTGAGCACTATGGGACTCAACTGCTGAGGTCATTAGTCCCCTAGAACTTAGAACTAGTTAAACCTAACTAACCTAAGGACATCACACACATCCATGCCCAAGGCAGGATTCGAACCTGCGACCGTAGCGGTCTCACGGTTCCAGACTGCAGCGCCAGAACCGCGCGGCCACTTCGGCCGGCGAGTCATCCTCAAAGATTTGATTTTTGAATGAGAGTCAAACGCTCTGTGTTTTAAGAAATTCATCGAACATTCGCGCAGAGAGTTTATCTATGGCAAAAGGAAATTTACTTTGAAAGTAACGCTTTCCAAACAACCATTCGGAATATTTTCCCGCGACTTGATAGAAATAGATTCGTTTTAGCAGTTGCCAGGGAGCACCAGATAACAGGCGTGGCCGCGATTGCGCAGTTACGATGACGCAGGAAACCTGTACGTTCGTACGTAGAAAACATTAAAAGATCTTACATTATGTCATACAAGAAACAAAACATTAGAGGATACTCCAAGAGCATGGGAATTTTGTGAACTATATTAAAATGCATCATTCGGCTTAAAGAGCACATCCATGTGTCCAGATTCATATGTAAATTTTCTTGGAGTACCAGTACTGTATCATCTCATGTTTGGTTCTTTATCAAGGCATAATGCCATACGTGCTAGAAGATGTAAACGTGAACTTGAAATGCAATGCACAGTTGAAACTAGCCAATAGTGTGGAACTAAACACTTCGTTTCAAATAAATTGACTGCCTCAGCAGAAAAGATTAATAAAAGTCAAATTTCTTTAACAAACCGACAAAAATAACTTCATTGTTCTGCAAGGCGATTAACGCTTGACTGTCAGAATGGTGGAAATAAAATAAAATCTGAAACTAATTAAATATGTTGGCCTTCCGTAATTATGTGAATGTATTTTCATTCACTTGATAGCTCCCGGCCACAGAAATCCGTTTTGTTTTCATTTGACGTGAGAGCAATAAACGAAGAGGAAACAGCAAAATCACTTAAAGTAAACACAGGTCACGTGGAGACTACCACCTCCCCAGTGCAACTCGGACTACTCTGTGCATCAGCTCCGGATCTACGATATTTCCGAACTGGGGCAATATTAGATAGTGGTGCTCCCCCTCCCTCGAGCGTTTGTGGTAAAACGCCAAAAATTCAAAAAGCCGACGTTTCAAAAAATCTTCATTTTGTAGCGCATATCTTTCTGAAGAGTCTGATACATAAAACATATATGTTCGAGGAAACTTAACACATGTTATTTGGTCTTAAGTGTGCCAAACTGCAGTACCACGCCTCTACACACAACATTCTTCCATCGCACGTCTCTGATTTCGCTCTGTGGAATTCAGACACGTAATATTTTGTAATGGGTGCCATCAAACTATATTCACGCCAGTGGAAATTAAAATGTCCTGTGGTGCCTCTCCTGCTCCCAGTCGGCCAGTTTGACATCCTGCCCTATTTTAAAAAATCTCGCAATTAATACTGGATGGGGTTATTTGTAACTGGTAGAAAAGAACTCTTCAGAAAATTTGCAGTCTTTACTGCCTATTAGCTAATAAATTGCTGTTTTGTGTGATATAAAATTTAATAGAGGATACATAAAACGACTAAAGGCAAGAGACAAGCAAGACAGTACACATTTCTTCAATCCTTAAGCTCTACCTTTTTTTCTCTGTAATATTGCCGCAGCTTTATATAGCGTACTTTCCTTCCTGGGAAAGAATCTATTACCTCATCAAAGTTCGTCAGCGTTTTGCTACATGAAGAAACGAAATGTCGTTGTCTAATATTAGAAAAGCTGTTAATACAAATTATACCCAAGACTGGTGTGGTTTCTCGATCTGATTACGTGTATTTTGTCACTGCTAGATAAAACGAAATAGGCCTGTCTAATATTGCAGCAATTGTTACACACACCAAATAAACGAGACTGTTTTAGCACAAATTGTCATTTTTATAACACGACAGAATATAATTCACGAAGTACCAATATCAAATGCCTATTAGGCCTACTACAAGAAAACGTTTTATGTTAGGAAATAGTTTCACATTTCATTCATACTCTCTCGCTTCTGAAGCATGAGATCGAAAAGTAGTAGTAAGAAATTTTTATATAAATTTGGAATCTTCATATTCTTCTGTAATTTGTGTGAGTCCCCGTTTCTTCTCCTTCCTCGTTCTAACAGACAATCTTGTCATCAGTAATTCTGTAACTATTTCTGCCAGTGTCAAAACTTATTTTTTAGTTAACTTCAATAACCCTGCCACTTTAATTATTCCGCATTTGTTCTACGGTGAGGCGTTATTACGTGTTCGTACAACGCGGTTTCCGCGCTACTCCCAGAATAGAACTTAAGCGGCTGTTAGCCGGGGTCTGTATAACTGGCCCTTAGTGGTGTAGCGGTCTGGTCAAAAATTTTCCGTCAAAATTTCATTTTCTCGGATACACGGAGGAGGCAAAACGCAATCTTTGTTGCCTGTTATTCCTGTTAGTCGTTCATTTCAACTCCGGTAGTCTGAATCTATGGAAAAAATGAAATGTCGTGTGGCTAGGGCCTCCCGTCGCGTAAACCGTTCGCCTGGTGCAGGTCTTTCGAGTTGACGCCACTTCGGCGACCTGCGGTTCGATGGGGATGAAATGATGATGATTAGGACAACACAACACCCAGTCCCTGAGCGGAGAAAATCTGCGGCCTAACCGGGAATCGAACCCGGGCCCTTAGGATTGACATTCTGTCACGCTGACCACTCAGATACCGGGGGCGGACTTGAATCTATGGAATTCACTAGTAGTAATGACAACGCTGACCATTTGCAAACCCAGTCAACCACATAAACAGCGATTGGCATTCACCCGCTCGGCTTTATTCCGCTCAGCTCGTGTAGACCCGTCCCCTTTTGTCTGCAGGAAAGTTTATTTCTAGATGTGACGGGGATTCCGCTGGCAGAGACATCACATACACTATGCACGCATTCAAAAATCAACTTACTATTCTTTCAGAAATCAACTTACAATTTGTTCTAAAATGTTCAAAAACCAGCTGGTATGCGTTCAAAATCATATGAGTAATCGATAGACCAATATGCGCTGGACGCTAGGCGCTTTGTGAAACAAGGTCTTTTTCCTCAATAATATGAATTTGGCGCTCTACCCCCCGAAACTGTGGCCCGGGGCAGTACCCAGGTTTGCTCCCGCCCCCTAGTTCCGGGCCTATTGCGTATACGTGAATCTGGCAGCTTAGGCGCACCAGTAAAATTTTTCTGGATAGCATCTGGCTGCTTGCTGCTATTGCTTATATAGCTAACTGCCACACTTCTGTAGCCACAAGTGGGAGAAGGTACTACTCATACGTGACTCAACTGCACATGCGCATAAGCTCGCTCTCAACCACACACACTAATCCAATGTAAAAAGTTGTGACGTCACACTCATCGGAGGCAATTTGTTGTTGTGAAACATTGCATAGTCTTCCTTACTGTTGGCAGACGCTTATATGATCACTGTGTTTTGTTGTTGTATATGGCGCATTTCCTTTGCAACTTAAGTTTTATTTTCGTTGTTTTGTCTCTCGTTCGTTTTTTATTGCTGCAGTATTATTCTGCAGTAGCGAGACACAGTAATAGTCTTTGTTAGAGTATTGGTTCTTACCAGTCAAAGTTACAAAAAATTTAACTGAAAACTAAAACAATGAAAAATTCCCGGAATTCTAAAATATTCCCGGGTTTTTCCCGGTTTTCTCCCGCATGAAAAAATTCCCGGTTTTTTCCCGGATCTCCCGGTTGTCCCAGATCGTATACACCCTGTGACTATTAATCAAATTGTGTGCATATCGTCTCCGTTGTGTGACTGGATTCGTGATTTCCTCTCAGAGAGGTCACAGTTCGTAGCGATAGGCGGTAAATCATCGAGTAGGACAGAAGTGATATCTGGCGTTCCGCAAGGTAGTGTCATAGGCCCTCTGCTGTTCCTGATTTACATCAATGATCTAGGTGATAATCTGAGCAGCCCCCTTAGATTGTTTGCAATGACGCTGTAATTTACCGTCTAGTAAAATCATCGGACGATCAGTTCCAATTACAAAATGATCTAGAGAGAATTTCTGTATATTGCGAAAAGTGGCAATTGGCACTAAACAAAGAAAAGTGCAAGGTCATCCACAAGGGTACTAAAAGAAATCCGATAAATTTTGGGTATACGATAAACGTCACAAATCTAAGGGCTGTCAATTCGACTAAATACCTAGGAATTACAATTACGAGCAACTTAAATTGGAAAGACCACATAGATAATGTTGTGGGGAAGGCGAAACAAAGACTGCGCTTTATTGGCAGAACACTTAGAATACGCGACAAAACCACTAAAGAGACAGCCTACATTACACTTGTCCGTCCTCTGCTGGAATACTGCTGAGCAGTGTTGCATCCCAACCAGGTAGGATTGACGGAGGACATTGAGAAAGTGCAAAGAAGGGCAGCTCGTTTCGTGTTATCGCGCAATAGAGGTGAGAGTGATATGATACGAGAATTGGGGTGGCAGTCACTGAAACAAAGGCGGTTTTCTTTGCGGCGAGATCTATTTAAGAAATTTCAATGACCAACTTTCTCTTTCGAATGCGAAAATATTTTGTTGACACCCACCTACGTACGGAGAAATGATCATCATAATAAAATAAGAGAAATCAGAGCTCGAACGGAAAGATTTAGGTGTTCCTTTTTCCCACGCGCCATTCGAGAGTGGAATGGTAGAGAAGTAGTATGAAAGTGGTTCGACGAACCCTCCGCCAGGCACTTAAGTGTGAATTACAGAGTAACCATGTAGATGTAGATGTAGATAGCGTCTACCACTTGAGTTTGTTGAACATATCCCTAACGTTCTCGCCCCGACTAAACGACCCGTCACGAAATATGCTACTCGTCGTTGGATCGTGTGGTGTCACCGCGAGACACCACACTTGCTAGGTGGTAGCTTAAATCGGCCGCGGTCCATTAGTACATGTCGGACCCGCGTGTCGCCACTGTGTGATCGCAGGCCGAGCGCCACCACACGGCAGGTCTCGAGAGACGTACGAGAACTCGCCCCAGTTGTACGACGACGTTGCTAGCGACTATACTGACGAAGCCTTTGCTCTCATTTGCCGAGAGACAGTTAGAATAGCCTTCAGCTAAGTTAATGGCTACGACTTAGCAAGGCGCCAATTGTATCAGTGCATGTATCTTACGAGTCTCATTTGTATAGTCAAGAGAGATGTACCAAAGGAACCATTAAAAGTTAAGTATATTCTAAAGCTACGTATTTTCTTTATAGTATTCAATACGTATCCTGTTCCAGACTTCAAGCCATCCTGCTGTAGCTTAGCGCGTGCAAATCGGCTTCCTCCTCAATGTGGCGTGACTAGCTTGTTACGCCACAACAGATCGTCTCTATGATTACCTCTTCTATTAATACCACTCCCTAAGGGTCACTGATAGATGAATGGTATTCAAGAATGAGTTGAACGGGTGTTTTGTAAACCATTTCTTTTGTGTGTGAATTACATTTCCTTAAGATTCTCGCAGTGAATCTTTCTGTCTGGAATCTTCTTTTCCTACGTTTTGTCTTATGTTGATCTTCCGGTCTTAGAGCCTAATTTAAGCTCGTCTTCAACTATTTTTCAGCAAAAATGTATTGTGTTGTAGCAATCTCTTTCAACAAAGATCGGTATATACCTTAAATATTATGTAAATTGTTTTTGGTCCGTAAATTGGTGACCTTATGCAGCACAAAACGGCAGCCAAAATACCTCCACGCCGATTGCGCAGCTAAACGGCTCACAATAACCATGAGTTCGGTGTGGGGCGGCGGTGTTGTGGGTGGACTGCTGTGGCCTGTTTTGGGGTTGTGAACCACTGAGGGCTACGGCAGGACGAAGCCTCTCCGTCTTTTCTAGGTCCCCTGTTCAATACACAATACACAATACTTCTGTAGTTAAAATTAAGCGCATGTACTCTTACGTTATCAAAATTAAGTTCTCTATGCGTGAGGTGCTTAAACAAAATGGCAACCACTTGAATATTGAAAATCGACCTATTTTGTTGCCTTTAAATGTAAATAAACAACAAACATTATGAAAAATGTACTGTTTTTTTAGGTTAATGACAAAATTACATGTGTCTGTTTTATTAAATCCAAAACGCCATCTAATTTCACCGAGTAGGGCCCCATTTTTTTCCACGCCAACCGGTTTAACAAACTTTGTTTCGAGGAACAAGCATTTAAAGTTTTGACACGATTTTTGTGATTATAACATTAAAATTTTCCACCTAATCATTAATACGCTATTAGTGAGCCATACAGTAAACCTTCTCCGAAAATCTCATTTTCTAAAGTGCGAGTACCTCTAATCTCAACTTAAGCCACGACGCTCCTCTAGAGCGAGTGCCAGTCGGAACTCTTGAGGATTTTCTCCTCCCTTTTCTTGGCGAATGAACAACCTCTGATGCCGATAACGACACCCACGATCTTCTTGTTGTACTGGACATCCTTCAATGAATCGTTAAAAATGAAGCAGGCCCGACTGTTACCAATATGGATGATTTTTACACTTGAAAGTAAGGACTTCGGAGCGTAAGTCCAAATTAAGTGATTCAGTACGTCATTGTTGTTCTGCGTATAGTCTCCAAGGTATCTCTCCATCAAATCATCGTCAGTATATACATATACTTGCACAGTGTCTTGTCGACAACTTGAATCCATCGCTTCGTGCTGCCTGCGCCACACTCGAAATCAACCATTAGCTCTTTTTTTTTTTTTTTTTTTTTTTTTTTATCACAGTCTACTGACTGGTTTGACGCGGCCCGCCACGACTTGCTCTCCTGTGTCAACCTCTTCATCTCAGAATAGCACTTGCACCTAAGTCCTCAATTACTTGCTGGATGTATTCTAATCTATGTCTTCCTCTACAGTTTTTGCCCTCTACAGCTCCATCAAGTACCATGCAACATTCCCTGATGTCTTAACAGATGTACTATCATCTTTTAGTGTTTTCCACTTATTTTTTCCTCTCTGATTCTGCGCAAACCTCCTCATTCCTTACCTTATCACTCCACCTAATTTTCAACATTCGTCTGTAGCACCACATCTCAAATGCTTCGATTCTCTTCTGTTCCGGTTTTGCCACAGTCCATGTTTCACCACTATACAGTGCTGAACTCCAGACATACGTTCTCAGAAATTTCTTCCCCAAATTAACGCGTATGTTTGATACTAGGAGACTTATCAGGAATACCCTTTCTGCCATTGCAAGTCTGCTTTTGATGCCGTCCTTGCTCCGTCCGTCATTGGTTATTTTACTGCCTAGGTACGTCGTGACCATCAATCCTGATGTTAAGTTCCTCGCTGCTCTAATTTCTGTTACTTCTCTTTACTTTCGTCTTTCTTCGATTTACTCTCAGTCCATATTCTGCACTCATTAGGCTGTCCATTCCATTCATTAGATTATGTAATTCTTCTCCTCTTTCACTCAGGACAGCAATGTCATCAGCGAAACGTATCGTTGGTATCCTTTAACGTTGAATTATAATTCTACTCAGGAACATTTCTTTTATGTCCATCACTGCTTCTTCGATGTACAGATTGAACAGTAGGGGCGAGAGACTACATCCCAGTCTTACACTCGTTTTAATCCGAGCACTGTGTTCTTGGTCGTCCACTCTTATTATTCCGTCTTGACTCTTTTACACATTATCTATTATCCGTCGCTCCCTATAGCTTACCCCTATTTATCGCATAATTTCGAACATCTTGCACCATTTTCCATTGTCGAAGGCTTGATTTTTTTTAAGTCATGCTTCCATTATCAACCGAAACGTCAACATTTGCCTCTCTCTTGCCTTTCCTTTTATAAAGCCAAACTGATCGTCATCTAGCATAACTTCAGTTTCCTTTTCCATTCTTCTGTATATTACTCTTGTTAGCAATTTGGATGCATGAATTGTTAAGCTGATTGTGCGATAATTCTCGCACTTGAAAGCCCTTGTAGTCTTCAGAATTGTACGGATGATATTTTTCTGAAAGTCAGACGTTAGGTCGTCAGATTCTTACAATCAACACACCAACGTGACTAGTCGATTTGTTGCCACTTCCCCCGATTATTTTAGAAATTCTGAGGGAATGTTATCTATTCCTTTTGACATATTTGATCTTAAGTCCTCCAAAACTCTTTTACATTCTGATTCCAATACCGGATCCCCTATATCTTCTAAATCGACTCCTGTTCCCTCTTCTATCACATCATACAAATCTTACTCCTCACAGGGGCTTTCAATGTATTATTTCCACCTATCCGCTCTGTCCTCTGCATTTAGCAGAGGGTTTCCCGTTGCACTGTTAATGTTACCACCCCTGCTTTTAGTATCACCTAAGGTTGTTTTGACATACCTCAATGCTGAGTGTGTCCTTAGGACAATCATTTCTTTTTCTATTTCTTCACATTTTTAATTCAGCCATTTCGTCTTACCCTCCCTGCACTTCCTATTTATTTCATTCCTCAGCGACTTTTATTTCTGTATTTCGGATTTTCCCGTAACATTTTTTTACTTCCTCCTTTCATCGATCAGCTGACGGATTTCTTCTGTTCAAAAATGGCTCTGAGCACTATGGGACTCAACTGCTGTGGCCATAAGTCCCCTAGAACTTAGAACTACTTAAACCTAACTAACCTAAGGACAGCACACAACACCCAGCCATCACGAGGCAGAGAAAATCCCTGACCCCGCCGGGAATCGAACCCGGGAACCCGGGCGTGGGAAGCGAGAACGCTACCGCACGACCACGAGATGCGGGCATTTCTTCTGTTACCCATGATTTCTTCGCAGTTACCATCTTTGTACTTATGTTTTTCTTTCCAACTTCTATGATGGTTCTGTTTAGAAATGTCCATTCCGCTTCAACTGTACTGCCTACTGAGCTGTTCTTTATCGCAGTGTCTACAGCCTCAGACAACTTCAAGCGCATCTCTCTATTGCTTAGTACTTACGTATCCCGCTTTTTTAGCATTGATTCTTCCTGATTAGTCTCTTCAACTTCAGCCTGCTCTTTATCACTGCTAAATTTTGGTATCTGATTTCGAAATCTGTATCTGACCACGATGTAATCTAAATGGAATCTTTCTGTATCTCCAAGCCTTGCCAAAGTATACGTCCTCCTCTTGTGATTCTTGAACAGAATATTCGCTATTACTAGCTGAAATTTATTGCAGAACTCAATTAGTTTTTCTTCTCTATCAGTCCTAGTACCAAGCCCACATTCTCCCGTAACCTTTTCTTCTACTCCTTCCCCTACAACTGCATTGCAGTCTCCCATGACTATTAGATTTTCGTCTCCCTTCGTGTACTGTATTACCCTTTCAATATCCTCACATACTTTCTCTACCTCTTCATCTTCAGCTTGCGACGACGGCATCTATACTTGAACTACCGTTGTTAGTGTTGGTTTGCTGTCAATTCTGATAAGAACAACCCTATCACTGAACTGTTCACAGTAACACACTCTCTGCTGTACCTTCCTATTCGTAACGAATCCTACTCCTGTTATACCATTTTCTACTGCTGTTGATATTAACCTGTACTCATCTCCGCAGAAATCCTTGTCTTCTTTCGAATTCACTTCACTGACCCCTACTGTATCCATATTGAGCTTTTGCATTTCCCTTTCCAGATTTTCTAGTTGCCCTACTACGTTCAAGCTTCTGACATTCCACGCCCCGATTCGTAGAACGTTATCTTTTCGTAGATTATTCAATCTTTTTCTCATGGTAACCTCCGCCTTGGCAGTTCCCTCCCGGAGATTCGAATGGGGGACAATTCCGGAATCTTTTGACAATGGGGAGATCATCATGACACTTTTCAATTACAGGGCCCATGTCCTGTGGATACACGTTACGTGTCTTTAATTCAGTGGTTTCCATTGCCTTCTGCATCCTCATGCCGTTGATCACAGCTGATTCATCCACCTTTAGGGGCAGTTTCCCACCCCTAGGACAAGAGAGTGCCCTGAAGCTATGTCCGCTCCTCCGCCCTCTTTGACAAGGCCGTTGGCAGAACGAGGGTGACTTATTACGCCGGAAATCTTCGGCTGCCAATGCTGATTATAAATCAAAATTAAAGCAATGGCGGGATTCGCACCCGGGACCGACGACGTTTCGATTGCTAATCAAAGACGCTACTCCTTTTCTTTTCCATAAGGGCCTGAGAGAAGGGTCGGGGGCAAAGAGGGCAGGGGTCGTCTTCCGAGGCCTGGCCTCAATGCCACGTTCCTGCCCTCTCCGAGCCAAGGAAAGGAAAGGAGTTCAATAGGATCTAGAGAACTTTATTGGATCAAATTCAATCATTTATAAGAATACACACACACACACACACACACACACACACACACACACACATATATATATATATATATATATATATATATATATATATATATATATATATATATATATATATATATAATCCAACTATCGCCACCAGAATCTTCCGAGTCGTCTTCGCGTAATGAATGTAAGGGGGACTCCCTCTAAACCGTTTGCTCTGAGGATCAATCGTAATCGAGTGCCGTGAATCATTTTTAAGTGTGCCTTCTAGTACTCGGAACGCCCCAGTGGGCAGGAGGATCCTTGAATAATGCGCCTAAGTAGGTCGAAATTCGTGTGCGGTACAATCCATGGTGGCAGAACGCCTCGTGAGTCGTTATCAGGTGGACCCACAAGTCCAGAGCGTTTTCTGGAGCAGCTTGCAAAATGTAATACAGCACCATGACCTTCAGCCAGTTGTACATCTACATCTACATCCATAAACCGCAAGCCACCTGATGATGTGTAGCGGAGGGTACCTTGAGTACCTCTATCGGTTCTCTCTTCTATTCCAGTCTCGTATTGTTCGTGGAAAGAAAGATTGTCAGTATGCCTCTGTGTGGGCTCTAATCTCTCTGATTTTATCATCATGGTATCTTCCCGAGATACACATAGGAGTGAGCAATATATTGCTTGACTCCTCGGTGAAGGAATGATCTCGAAACTTCAACAAAAGCTCGTACCGAGCTACTGAGCGTCTCTCTTGCAGAGTCTTCCACTGTAGTTTATTATCTCCGCAACGCTTTCACGATTACTAAATGATCCTGTAACGAAGTGCGCTGCTCTCCGTTGGATCTTCTCTCTCTCTTCTGTCAACCCTATCTGGTACGGATCCCACACCGGTGAGCAGTATTCAAGCAGTGGGCGAACAAGTGTACTGTAACCTACTTCCTTTGTTTTCGGACTACATTTCCTTAGGATTCTTCCAATGAATCTGTCTGGCATCTGCTTTACCGACGATTAATTTTATATGGTCTTCCATTTTAAGTCACTCCTAATACCTACTCCCAGATAATTTATGGAATTAACTGCTTCCAGTTGCTGACCTGCTATATTGTAGCTAAATGATAAAGGATCTTTCTTTCTATGTATTCGCAGCACATTACACTTGTCTACATTGAGATTCAATTGGCATTCCTTGCACCATGCGTCACTTCGTTGCAGATCCTCCTGCATTTCAGTACAATTTTCCATTGTGACAACCTCTCGATATACTATAGCATCATCCGCAAAAAGCCTCAGTGAACTTCCGATGTTATCCACAAGGTCATTTATATATATTGTGAATAGCAACGGTTCTACAACACTCTCCTGCGGCACACCTGAAATCACTCTTACTTCGGAAGACTTTTCTCCATTGAGAAGGACACGCTGCGTTCTGTTATCTAGGAACTCTTCAATCCAATCACACATTTGGTCTGATAGTCCATATGCTCTTACTTTGTTCATTAAACGACTGTGGGGAACTGTATCGAACGCCTTGCGGAAGTCGAGAAACACGGCGTCCACCTGGGAACCAGTGTCTATGGTGCTTTGAGTCTCGTGGACGAATAGCGCGAGCTAGGTTTCACACGATCGTCTTTTTCGAAACCCATGCTGATTCCTACAGAGTAGATTTCTAGACCCCAGAAAAGTCATTATACTCGAACGTAATACGTGTTCCAAAATTCTACAACTGATCGACGTTAGAGATATAGGTCTATAGTTCTGCACATCTGTTCGACGTCCCTTCTTGAAAACTGGGATGATCTGTGCCCCTTTCCAATCTTTTGGAACGCTATGCTCTTCTAGAGACCTACGGTACACCGCTGCAAGAAGGGAAAGTAAGTACTGGCTGTAGTCGCAATAGGAGCGCCAGCATACTTTGTACAAGATCCCAGCATCTGCCTGTCACAGCACATGTCAGGCGTTGCGCATCCGAATCGACTACAGCACAGTGCGGACGCAAAGGGTCGTCGGTGAGATAGATGGAATGGAGGCGCTGGCATGTGGCTAATTTGCCGTTCACCACCACATACCACAGGGGACGATGGTACATGGGCATTGTTGTTCGACGTTGTTCAGTGGTTGTCGTGCCTGATAGATGCGGCAGTAATCTCTCGTGCTCGGTGCCTCGTCGCCGGTGGATCCTCGGTCATGTAACTCAGTTCGGCCAGAAATTGCGGATGTGGGCAAGAGACGGAGCTATGTGGCCCACGGCGACCGGCGGACGAAGATCTCGCGGCGCGACGATCTGTAGCAGCGTCCCCGTGAACCTGTTGTTTGGTCGCAGTCCATGCGAGCCGCATCGTCGGTAGGTAAATGCCCGCGCGCGGTTATGGACGTGTCAACCACAGGCTGCCTGCCAGTGGAGGCCTCGTTAGTGTAGCGAACTTTGAATATATAACCTGCACTCACAAATTGTCCGTACGCCGCCTGGAAATTGCCGACCATGGCGGCTATTAGCGGTAAAATATGCGCAAAATAATTACGTTTGGACGCTAGATAAAGGTACGTTGTCCAAGACGCGACGCACACTAGCGACTGCGACGGGTCGCTACGTGACGTCAGAAGTTGCCTGCTGGCGCATGCGCAGTTCGAGTTTGGGGAGCGACGCGCGACTGTTGCGGCAGCTGCCGCAGCACTGCACCAGTGAGCAGTGTTGCGACGGAAGTCGGACGACACAAAGACGTGCGGCTGCCGGAAAGATGTCGAGCCAGTCAAGGAAAACTGAAATGAGCCACTCACAGGATGTGATGGTCTGTGAGCTGGTCTCGCAACATCCTTGCCTTTACGATTTGAAGAACCCTAAATATAGGGACACTATGTTCAGAGACAGAATTTGGGAAGAAATTGGTGCACAGTTGAAACTGGCAGGTGAGTGAAATATATAATATTTTCCCATTAATGCAAATTTTTCAGGCCTGTTATGAAAATCAGTATAATCCATGCAGATGTAGAATTAGAATACTGAAAATGAACTTGAAGGTCAATTTTCGCATTACTCTTTTTTGTGAAGATAAAAATTGAAAACGGCAAGTACATTATAAAATGAACAATCTAAAGTACAACGAGAAAGTTACATTTTACAATACCTTCACTTTGAAAGTAAACGGTAGATTGGTGTCTTGGTGATACCTTCTAGTTGTGAGAAACCACCACCAGATTGTTGTACAGCTTTCTGTAATCAATAGATGTTCGTTTTTGAGGAAGGCGTTTCTCAACCGATTGCGCAAACAGTATGCTGCAATAAGTAATTTGTCACATTCACTTCAATTCATTGGTAGAAGATGGTGCTCAAAAAACTTGTGCCAAAAGTGCACTACTGTTTTACAAGGCCCTTCTGGTCTGACACAGTTCACAATTGAAATTCGTCTTTTGTAAATCCTGGAGTCATCTTTTGAGTGCAGCTTGGCAAGATTAAATGTTCATGTCATCCGTAACGATGTATGCTGTCAGAATATAAGAATATGGAAGTTCATTTGGATGGGAATAAAGAGTCAGTCGGCTATGAAAGTTGCCTTAGCTTGTTCCAAAAGTTTCTGCATGGGAGAAACTGACAAGTATAATTTGGAGAAATTTTGTGAACAAGCACGGACATTATTTCTTCCACATTTCTGCCAGTGTATACTGTAGACGTTCAGAATGAAAATTCTAGAGATGTTTAAGGTGTAACCCTATCTTGTTGTCAAGAACTTGAAACAATGCAATGACGCTAGCGTGCGCTTATTGTTAATAAACTTATCTTTCATTGGAATTTTAGGTGAAATGTGCAAAAACAGATGGAGGAATATTCGGGACTCGTATCAGAGAAATAAACGAGAAAGAAAGCTTGGAACAGGTTCAGATGCCTCAGCAAAACCAAGAAAATGGGTTCTGCTTGATCACTTGGCTTTAAGAAACCTACATTTCGTGGCATTTTAAATGAAATTGTCAAGAGCATATGGAGAAATATTAGTAACTCATACCGGAGAAATTTATGACATAAAATGGTTTCATTAGGTCAAAATGTGTCAGCGAAACAAAACAAATGCATTCTCTATCGTGTGATGACCACACGATTCTCGTTGCGCGTCGACAGAACTGGCGGCTAGTCGCGACGCTCCCGGAGATATATGAGCCCAAATCTCGGAAACGCAGATCGATATCATTCTGATCCCAACTTTAAAAATAATTTCGATATGTTAGCTTCTTTTCATCGGCAACGATGTATGACCTAACGTGAACCATACGTAAAGTAGCCAGCGACCACATTTTTCACTGTACACAATTCAAATTTTATGCAGTAGGTTACTTGTAAATTAAGTATCGGAATAATTGTGACGAATATCGGAAAAATAGACACCTCATTATAAAGCTGTGATGTGAAACTGTAAGATACGCAAACATCAATTTTTTGTGCCTTTTACTTTTCTCACAATTGATAGAGAAGTAATATACAGCGAAAAAACACGCAAAACCGGAAGAGATACTTTTCAATTTTTTAAAGTAAAAGGAGAATCTGTATCGAAAAACTAACTCTGGGAGCCGATGTAACTTTGTTGCATTAACATATAGTATT
Organism: Schistocerca nitens; assembly: GCF_023898315.1. Classification (NCBI taxonomy): domain Eukaryota; kingdom Metazoa; phylum Arthropoda; class Insecta; order Orthoptera; family Acrididae; genus Schistocerca; species Schistocerca nitens. Next base: position 860,095,446 of record NC_064615.1, read on the forward strand.
TTTTACAGCAAGAAAATCGGAATTCTTATTTTTCTTATGTATTAGAATCCGCCGCCGCCGACCGGAGCTTGGGAAACAGCGACGACTCCAGTCGTGTTGCGGCCGTGGCGCCGTCTGCCAGGGTGGGAAAAGAGGAGGGGGCAGCGTCGCAGTCGCAGCCAACTGTCGCGTCTTGCACAACGTAACTTAAGTGTTGACGTAACGCGTTCGGAGAATCATATCCATATTGCGGTATCTTCCATCACAGAGCAGCGCCCGCGTCCTTTGTAGTAGCCGGCGATATGTGGCTGTCGCACTTCGGTGAACTGTACTCGAGAACTGCACCCCCAGTGCTTACAGTGAGGCAATCTTTTGGAAGGGGACCGCTGACGGGTATAGAATGCCTCTCCCGACATCTATGTACGTCGTCTTGCGCATGTTGACGACGCTGCCTGATACCGCTCCGTAGCGGCACAACCATTTCAGCGTCGCTTGGATTTCGTCGCTCGACCTCACCAAGAGCACCACGTCGTCTGCGAAGGCAGCACATCGGAAGGTCACGTCTCGAATGCTGATGCCTTCCAGTCGTTGGCGAAGGCTGTGCAGTGCAGGTTCGAGCGCCACCGCGAATAAGACTCCTGATAAAGGACATTCCTGTCGCAGCGACCGTCCAAGAGTGATGTGTTCAGTCTAGTGTCCGTTGGTCTTAATCCGGGAGCGCGCCCCGTGGATTAAGCGTAAGATCACATTTGCTGACGCCTGCGAGAGGCCCATGCGTTCGAGCACGGCGCGAAGGAAACTGTGGACGATACGATCAAAGGCGTAATCAAAATCGACGGCGACAAGAGCCCCTTCGAGGCGGCAGGCCGCTGCCAGCGCCGTGACGTCGCGGTAGGCGCCAAGTGCCCTGTGGATGTTGCATGGGGGCTTAATTAAATATAATGCAAATAATTTTAATTTTTTGCTTTAGTAGCTGTCTGTTCGGTTACGAAGTCTTGTAACGGTTGACCCTGACTAGTATTATTACGCAATCTGACTGCATAGAACAACAACAAAGAATGAAATGGAAATTTTCATTAACACAATTAATTAAGTCCCCAGCAACTATAAAACCTACGAAGCCAAAGCACAAGTGTAACTGTTCTGTGTGTGGAAGTATGACTCAACGTATGCATCTGGCACGGTTCTTCTTCAACAACACAAGAAATTTTAAATATCATTTATACTGAATTAATTAAAGAAAATAGAAATACCATAATTACTCAAGAAAACCAGAATTACACTCTAATACAAGAACACAAGCCAGATGCTTTGTTGACTGAACCTGTAATGACGCATTATTCAGGACATTGAAATAATGAGAAAGAAAAGAAAAGTAGTTTGTTACCTTAATTTATATTGATGAAAAGCACTCTAGACATTACAATCTCTCCACACCGACTCGCTACTATCACATCTCAACAAGAACTTTTCAGTATCACATCTCAGCAAGCACTGCCTACTAGCTCATCTCAACAATCACTCCTCACTACGACATCTCAGCACTGACTACTACGAGTTCTCCCAAAGCACTGCCCACTACGAGTTCTCAATAATCACTGCCAGTGGAGGCGGCGGAACAATGCTCTCTAGCGCGATCTCTGGCGCTGTGGCTCAGTGTAGCCACCTTTCATATGCCCTTCCTCCACGGCTAGAATTTGATGGTATTTTTGCCAGCATTGGTGGTGAAAATACCACCAAATTCGTCAAAAAAATACAGACAAAAATAAAAGATAATATTAATACGTAAATATCATATAACTAGATAAAATTTTGGCTTTGCACTGACCTTTCAATAACCTAATATATAAAATACAGTAAGCAATACAAATTCTTTCATACATGTGACTTTACATAACAGTTTACACAAGTATTATGTGGTTAAACAGTTCAATCAATAGCGTCAGCAATGACGAATATGTGCAGGTAAGAGTCTCATAACTTTTCACAAACAGTAATACACAAAAAATCAGTTTATACAAATACTCACATAAACGCTTTCCATAGCCCAAGAAACAAGTAGTTGACAGTTCCAGCAGTAGCACCCAGCAATGGTCAACAGGTGCAAATACCAACAAGTGCCATTTTTTCAGTAGAAACAGCCCATCAGTGGCACCCAGTAATGTTGAATAGGTGCAGACACCAACAAGTAACACCATTTCAGTATAAGCAGTTCCATTAGTGGCACCAGCAATGTTGAGCAGGTGCACACAGCAACAGGTGACATCTTTTCAGTAGAAGCAGTCCATCAGTGGCACCCAGCAATGTTGAGCAGGTGCCGACACCAACAAGTGACATCATTTCGGTAGAAGCAGTCCATCAGTGGCACCCAGCAATGTTGAGCAGGTGCAGGCACCAACAGGTGACATCTTTTCAGTAGAAGCAGTCCATCAGTGGCACCCAGCAATGTTGAGCAGGTGCAGACACCAACAAGTAACACCATTTCAGTAGAAGCAGTTCATCAGTGGCACCCAGCAATGTTGAGCAGGTGCAGACATCAACAGGTGACATCTTTTCAGTAGAAGCAGTCCATCAGTGGCACCCAGCAATGTTGAGCAGGTGCAGACATCAACAAGTAACACCATTTCAGTATAAGCAGTTCCATTAGTGGCACCAGCAATGTTGAACACGTGCAGACCGCAGTCCATAGTATTCACTTTCACTAATCACACTGTTCATCAGCAGAAATTAAACATGACTAAATGTCACACATCATGTTGAAAAGTGCAGCACCATCACTAATCAGACAGTTCAGGCATGAACAATAGTTTGAATACACATACAATGCTTTTACACTAAACATACAAATCATAACAAACACACAAATGATATCAGATAATTGTCCTATTAACTATTACAATACACAAATACCAGTAAACCTATAATATTTATGGGTGTCAGTGCAAGCCACAACAAACAAGTAAAATAATATTTAGGAGATAGGTTGGGATCACTTCTCTGGGATTATAAAAGGAAAACACACAAAACACACTCACTCATCTTTCATCCACATCTAGTGCTACTGTGTAGTTGAATAGTGTTAACTGTGTAAATGCAATTCTGTCAAAATTTTATGTTCATCATGTGTATCAAGTAGTAGTGGCAGCAATGTATAACAGTCAATAATAGTTAGTCAACGTCATAGTCATCATGTCAAGACCAATGTTTGCCAAGCCAGATCAAAATGTACGGTTGCTGAACAACTGTCAGTGAGCCAAGATATGCAAATACTTCTTCTCTCAAAAAAAAGTATATACTGCTTAGTGATTTGACAAAGTGTGTGTAGATAATCTTCTTTCTACTTGAGTGTTCTAGTCTGCCATCTTCATCCTCCTTGTTCCACATAGACCAACAAAAAAAATATGCTCCTCACTTACTTTACCTCTTATCCACCAAAACTCCAATAATCATCAGCATCAATACATCGATACATATAAACCTTTGTCCACGAAAACTCCAATAATCATCATCATTACTTTACCTCTTATCCACCAAAACTCCAATAATCATCAGCATCAATACATCGATACATATAAACCTTTGTCCACGAAAACTCCAATAATCATCATCATTACTTTACCTCTTATCCACCAAAACTCCAATAATCATCAGCATCAATACATCGATACATATAAACCTTAGCACCAATATCATTTCACTTCCATAACAACTCTTTCCTCTAGTCAGTCTCCTCGAACAAGTACAGGTAAAATCCTAGTGCAAACCTCAATTCATCATCTCATGCAATCCGAAGACACAGTGTCCACACACAACCTCTGTGTAATCCATCTGATCCAAACCTTCTACTCATTATGAATTATAAGATACATTTTGGTTACCTTGTCCATCATTAAATAAAAGAAATGCATACCTGACCTCTAACAGACTTAGTTCGAATAACTCTCAGTAATTAATTACGATTACGGAGTGTGAATGATCATAATATTTCACAGTGTGTACACCACTTCAAGAATCATGGCAGAAGCAAACATGTGGAGTATTTCTTGTGTCAAGTGTCACTTCCTATTTCAATTACTCACGAAAAATGCAGTGTAATAACTGTCGATGGTCTAAACCTAGTGTTGGTATGTCATGTCGTTATCTTCCTTCCTATTAGCATAAATTTATACAGCTTCCATAAAACCTCCAGCTCATGTGACTTCTATGAAGTTTCTCGTACCAATGTCGTTCGTCGAATTACTCCAGTTCATTTTCTTATCTTAAAAATATAAGGCACTGAGCATAAGCAAAACATGCAATAGCGAGTAAATATACCAGTAGAGAACAGAATGTCAACAAGTGGATGCAGCACAATCCCTACAACGAGGCTCTGCCAAGCGAACAATCTATAATTAATACCACAGTGTAACCTAAACTCCATGTTCTTACACAGTATATCAGCATTCTATATACCAAATTAAAGAGTAGTTATGACAACAAAAGGAAATGTGTTAATATGCAATCCATACGCAAAGCAGCAAATATGTATCTTACATAATAAACAGGTCATTATCATCATATCAGCATAAGCAATTAAATGTTCATATGTAATCTTAATAAGTAAACATGAAGGCGCAAGCAGATAAATCACAAAGTATAACTTACATACATAACCACAGTCAGCACAATTAATCAGTTGACAATTACAATTTAAATAAATAAGCACAGCAGGCACATAATAAAAAAAATATAACATCAGTGAAAAGGCATAGCAGCCAGGCGATGCATAATATACATAAGTAACAACACTGTTCATTAATCAATAATTGTCAAAATCAGTAAATGTACACAAGCACGTCGCTTCACAAGTAAATTCATAGAACATGAAATTTAGCACAAAGTATGAGTCACGTAATCGCGAGCAGCAAATTACATCTAAAATACGTACCTAAGTGGAATTATGTTACCTGAAAAATAAACTCAATTAACAGTTACCTTTTTTAGTTTATTACTTTTTTTTTCGAAATTACATTCGTCCTGAAATTTTCTCCATAGCAAGTCGTCTTAACGTTGGACACACACAGAATTTACCTGAAGGTCTTAAATATTTTATACAACCATATCCTGAAAAATACTGAACGTTAATAACATAATTCATCAAGTCACTATCGCTTTATACTGAATTTAATCGGAGAAATTAGACTGTGTATTTGTTTACGGCTGTCAGTACATTCGCACTGAGCGCTCGATCAGCTGTAGGCGCGTGACGTGGGAAGTGATTGTTTGCGGTCAACGACTGCCTTGTGCGGCGCGCAGACTTCACTGTTGCTTTGAGTACGTGCCGCCGCCGGAACACGGCGCGGTATCCTTGCATTCTCCGTGTGTTTACGTACAACTGTTAGTTTCTCAAAAGTATGTCACTCCACAAAAATTTTTACGTTCGATATATGATGTATTCCTTTAGAGCGTCGTGATTTAAGAGTTTCTACTTCAACAGTGTTATCATGAATGATTTTGCGAACTCTATATGGACCGTTATAAAGCAGAAAAAATTAGCGACACAAGCCTTTTCCTTTGTGAGACAAACGGTGAGACTTAATTAATACCTTTTGACCAACTGAAAAAGTTTTTAAACGACCAGGACGTTTAGCTGATTTCTCTCTTCTAGCAGCCGCAGATGCAATATTTCGTAGAGCCAGGTTGACAACTTCAGAATGCCGCAGTTTCCGTGTAGGCGGAAAAGGAACAATTTCAGAAATGCGATTTGACGGTACTTTGTTTTTTAATATCAATAGAGGCGGTAAAGAAGTTGAGTCATTAGGAAGTTCATTCAGAATGTTTTGAAAAATATGAAGATACTGATCCCACGTTCTGTGATTCTGATGACAATAAAGTCGACACAATTTATTGATTTCTTTCATCCATCTCTCTGAAGCGTTAGATTGAGGGTGAAAAAGTGAAATGAAAATTGGTTTAGTCTTACGACGCCGTAGAGTACGAAGCCAAATTTTAGAGCGAAACTGTGATCCATTATCTGATATAACCTTATCAACATGACCAACTTCTTTAAGAAAATGTTTGATGAAAGCATTAGATACTGAACGAGCTGTTGCTTTGCGTAAAGGTGTAAAACACACATATTTTGATGTCAATTCCACTGCTACGAAAATGTACGCAAAACCATTAGTAGAACGAACCACTGGACCGAACAAATCGACTGCAGCCATGTCCTTTAATTTCGCTGGAATGATAGGAAACAACGGTGCTCTGTGAGAAACAGTTGGCGGCTTAGCCTTTTGACATAATTTGCATTTGGCAAGAACAGATCGAATACGTTTTTCCATATTACTGAAGTAACAATTTTCTCGTAATTTATGAAAGCATTTTCTGGGACCAAAGTGCGCATAACTGAAATGTGTGTACCAAATCAATTTATTGATCCACTCATCAGGAATACAAACTAACCAAACAGAGTTGTCGACCGATTTCCGTTTAAAAAGAATGTCATTGCGAACTAAATAATACTGTCTGATCGCTACGCTTTCCTTTCTCCTCCACTTCTCCTTAATGTCCTTCCAGATTGGATCCTTATTTTGCTCCTTAGCGATGTCCTGGAGCGAAGACGAAATAAAATTCTCAAACGCAACACCTTGAATGTACATCAAACAATAATGGTTTTCTTTGCAGTCCTCTTCGGCACTTTGTTTCAAACCCATAGGTGCACGTGATAAAGCATCAGCAACAATATTTGAAGATCCCTGTATGTAAACAATACTAAAATCAAATTCCTGTAGATACAGCGCCCATCGTGACAATCTGCCATGAGTTAATTTTGTCGAGATAAGAAATTCCAAAGCTCGATGATCAGTGTAAACCTTAGTATGTCTACCGAACAAAAATGTGCGAAATTTTGTGAAAGCCCAAACAACAGCCAAAGCTTCAAGTTCCGTAATCGAATAATTCTTTTCGGATTTAGAGAGAACACGACTTCCAAATGCAATAGTCTTCTGTACTACAACGCCGTTTTCTTCTATCTCTTGAAATAAATGCGCACCTAGGCCTTTGTATGATGAGTCCGTCGCCAAACAAAAATATTTAGATAAATCCGGATGTGAAAGAAGTGGAGCAGCAACTAAAGCATCACGAAGTTGTTCAAATTCTGACTGAGCTTCCTCATCCCAACACCAATTAGAATTTTTTCCAGATAGTTCACATAAACGAGGTGTGGCCAAATTGTCCAATCTAACAAAGCGTCTAAGAAAATTACAGACACCAAGGAAACTACGAACATCACGTTTTGTGGTAGGAACAGCATAATTACGAATAGCGTCTAGTTTCTCTGGATCAGGGAGAATACCTTCTGTAGAAATAATGTGACCGAGAAATTTCACCTGAGAACGACCAAATTCAGATTTTTCCAATTTCACTGTCATGCCAACTCGTGCAAAAATACGTAATAATGAATCCAAAATTTTGTTATGCTCACTCCAAGAACGTTTAGCAATAAGAATATCGTCAACATATGAAGTAATATTGTCACGAAGATAAACAGGTAAAATTTCATTTAAACTACGAATGAATGCTGCAGAAGATACAGTAAGTCCAAACGGTAATTTCCGAAACTGGTAACAATTACCAAAGGCAAAAAAGGCAGTGTATTTTCTACAATCAGGGTGGAGTTCTATTTGCCAAAAACTTGCGCGCATATCAATCGTGGATAAAACTTTAATTCCATGGAAATGTTGAAGAAGTTCATCTAAATTTTGTCGACGGTCAGTTTCAGGAATAATAATATTATTTATCTGTCTGGAATCCAGAACCAAACGAATTGACCCATCCTTTTTAAGAATGACATGTAATGGGCTGGTATAAGGGCTGACTGCTGGCTCAATAATGCCCTGATCTAACATGTATTGAAGTTCATTCTTGACCTTGTCTCTGTAAGCCAAAGGAATAGCGTACGTTTTCCCGCGAAATGGTGTGTGTTCTTTAACTTTAAATAAATATTGTAAGCCTTGTATAGTTCCTGTGTGATGACTAAACACTGTAGCATGTGAAGTCAAAATGTGGCGCAACTCTTCTCTTGCAACGTCATCTGGCACTTCAGCTTTCTTAACCTTTTCATTAATTAATTCTTCGCTATTAATTATATCCTCCATCGCGTCTCTGTATCTATTGTCATTGTCATGAATAAACACACTGTCGTCATAATGCTCAATGAAAACATCAGAAGTAAGAAACCTTAAACATTTTGTATCTGATTCAGATCTTGCTAAACACTCGAAAAATTTCAGACATTTCGGCATTCCGGCAACAGTCAAATTCACACTTCCTTCTTTAAAGTTCAAAATTGCCTTATGTGTGTTAAGAAACTCCATACCTAATATAATCTGTGTACTGAGTAATGGAACAATAATAAAATTAGCAGAAAATTCGTATCCTTGACAAATGAAATTTAGGTTGGTCTGTTGTTTAACTTCCACACCTTTTCCAGAAATCGCTCCTCGAATTGTAGTTTTAGAAATAGGTAACACAGGACAGGCAATAGTTCTTTCACATATACGAAAAACTGATTCACTAATGACGTTCAATGGGCTCCCAGAATCTAAAACTGCAGTGAACTTATTCTTACCCACACATACTTCAATAACAGGATGTAAAAATGCGTCTACATTATTTTCCTTTTCGCCTAGCAAAATGTCTCTCATATCTTCCAGGCGTACGTAGTGTAAAGTTGTAGTGTCATTACTTTCTGAACCGTCTATATTGCTGCCAGAAGCCGAAGCTGCTAGTCATTGTCGATTGTTTGCGTCACGTCTTTGATTATTCCCGACATTTCGCGGATCAATTTCTACTATTTCCACTTGTCTCTCTGAATTTCTGTCACGCGGAGGGTGCCAATTAGGTCCTTCCTGTCTGTTAGATGCAAATTCTTGGTTGTGTCTGTTATTAAAATTTCTGTTTTCCTGTCTGTCTGCATAACTACTTCTTGTATAATTTCGACTGTCACTTCTGAAATTATTGTTGTATCTACTACCCTGGTTATTTCTGTAGTAAGAATTTCTATTATTGTATGAATAATTTCTTTCTTGATGATACCGATTACTGTTTCCGTATGATTGATTATTCCGGTACGAATTACCGTTATTATAATTGTCTGTGTAATCTCTGTTAGAACGCCTGTTATTGTCATAAGGCTGGTATCTATTGTCCTGTCTGTTACGTCTGTCATTCTCAAAATTACCCATATAACGCCCGTTCCGATCACTATCCCTTTTCTCTGAAAATCTATCGTAATTACTGTTACTGAAAAAGTTTCAAGAAGTCCCGTCGTCGTTGTCATACTCAAGTTCTTGTAACAAAATCTTAAAAGTCTCAATGTCGTCTTTACATCTTCCAGCTAAAGCAATTTGTCTTATGGATTGTGGCAACTTAGTTAAACAAATGCGAATTAATTCAGTCGGGCTATAAGGGTTGGACAGGAACTGATTCTTTCGAATCATGTCTTCAAAGTATTCTGCCGGCGTGCGGAACTCAGACTGTTTAAAATTACGCTGCATAATCAGACTATGTTTGACTCTGTCTTGTGTGTTTTCGGACCAATATGCCGATAGAAATGCATGATAAAAATCATTCAGATTATTACAATCTCTAATGAGTGCGCGCACCCGCGTCGCCGGTTCGTTTTCTAAATATCCACACATAAATTCCAGTTTGTGACTTAGTGGCCAATTTGGTGGGAGTGCATACATAAATTGATCTAACCATGCACATGGATGTATGTCATTCTTAGAATTGCGGAAGATCTTAAATTTCCGAACAGTCAAAAAGTGTTCATAGTCAAAGTTTTCGCCTCGTGGCGACAAAGACCTACCGCGTCTGTCCCAGTTTGAATGTCGATTATTGTCAAGTTCGCGCGCCTGGCGCTCTCTTGTTGCATCCCGTAAATGAAACAAATTATTTTCTTCAAACCCCTCTGGTATCTGTGATTCTAAATTTCTTTTGCCGTCTTTTCCTACGATTTCGCCTTCAATTTGTTTGACTTGCTTTTTTAATGCCTCAAATTCCCTTTTCACTCGTTCATTAAATTTTCCCTGATTTTCAACATGCTTATTTATGTTCTGGTACTCTTCGGTTTCTGCAAATGGTAATGGAGCTGTATCATCCGAATCTCTGTCCCCATGTAAACTAAGATTTGTCAATTTATCAGAAATCTCCTCAACTCTTTCCGATAAGTCACCTATTTTTTCTTTCTATTTACTTATGTCTTCCGTAAGTGTCGCGACTCGGGTTTCAGTGTTGACACATTTGGTAGTTAACTGTTCATATTGTTGTGTTAGATTATTTATTCTGTCATTTGGTACGGATTCCTCGATTCTCTCAAATATTTCTTCCTTATCGTGTGCACGTTGTAAATTTAACTCTGAAAATTTTTGTACTATCACACGATATCTTTCTTCCTGTTCTCTATCCTGTTCCCTTTGTCTAATCTCTACTGCAATTAATCTATTATTGTGAGCATTCAAAATCGGTTGTACTTCTTCTCTGATTTCTTTCTTTAATTCATCTTTCATATTTTTGAAACATGTCCCTATTCGCGAATCTAACCGTGTTTCCATTGTTTTTAATTCAGATCCTAACTGTGATCCCAGTGAGTCAAAACGTGTTTCCATTGTTCCCATATCAGTTTTAATTGTTCCTATATCAGTTTTAATTTCAGATCGCAAAGTTCCCATCTCTGTTTTAATTGTTCCTATTTGTGATCCCAGTGAGTCAAACCGTGTTTCTATTGTTCCCATCTGTGTTTTAAATTCAGATGCCAAATTTAATATTACACCCATCAACTGCTCCGTATTAACTTGTTCGAAATTCCTTTCGCCCCTAATATTTCCCGCAAAACCAGTTTCTTTCGTCATGGCTGTAAAGCTATCTGTGTTCGATACTATTCCAGAATCTTCTATCGTTAATCTCGTATTCTGTGAATTTTCTGATTGAGAAAAATTTGGAAATGGTTCCGGACTATTTTCCCGACTTATTACATTGTTTTCCACTTCATTATTCATCACACTGTTTTCCTCTGTTGGCGAGTTCGCCATGTTAACAATCTCTTCATTCTCACTATCCATCATTTTTGCCTTTTTCATTGATCGCGTGATCATTTACAAAATATACAAAACTCGTCACTATAAAAAATTACACACAATGACACTATATCTCCAACAATATCATTCACACGAAATGCTTCCCTCAATCACGATCATCGAACAATTGAAATAATTGCACTAATTGTCAAACCCGTAGACAAGACAACAGAAATGAAATTTTGCAAAAAAAATACCATTAGAAGAATGACAATTACCAAATCTACACATGCAATATAGACTACAATTACTAAACTACAAATTACTACAACAATCCTACTGTCTACTATTTCTACAATCAGAAGAATTCCAAGGGACGATCCGAAGCAGCGGTCGCCACGTGCATGGGGGCTTAATTAAATATAATGCAAATAATTTTAATTTTTTGCTTTAGTAGCTGTCTGTTCGGTTACGAAGTCTCGTAACGGTTGACCCTGACTAGTATTATTACGCAATCTGACTGCATAGAACAACAACAAAGAATGAAATGGAAATTTTCATTAACACAATTAATTAATTAAGTCCCCAGCAACTATAAAACCTACGAAGCCAAAGCACAAGTGTAACTGTTCTGTGTGTGGAAGTATGACTCAACGTATGCATCTGGCACGGTTCTTCTTCAACAACACAAGAAATTTTAAATATCATTTATACTGAATTAATTAAAGAAAATAGAAATACCATAATTACTCAAGAAAACCAGAATTACACTCTAATACAAGAACACAAGCCAGATGCTTTGTTGACTGAACCTGTAATGACGCATTATTCAGGACATTGAAATAATGAGAAAGAAAAGAAAAGTAGTTTGTTACCTTAATTTATATTGATGAAAAGCACTCTAGACATTACAATCTCTCCACACCGACTCGCTACTATCACATCTCAACAAGAACTTTTCAGTATCACATCTCAGCAAGCACTGCCTACTAGCTCATCTCAACAAACACTCCTCACTACGACATCTCAGCACTGACTACTACGAGTTCTCCCAAAGCACTGCCCACTACGAGTTCTCAATAATCACTGCCAGTGGAGGCGGCAGAACAATGCTCTCTAGCGCGATCTCTGGCGCTGTGGCTCAGTGTAGCCACCTTTCAATGTTATGACTCCACCTAAACATGTCTGGTCAGGATTGATCATGTGTCCGATGGTGGTCTGAAGACGAATGCGGAGGATACGAGCGAAAAGTTTATAGTCCGCGTTCAGTAGCGAAAGAGGACGATAGTGATGACATTGGCGAGAACCGCTCGGTTTGGGAACTGGTATCACGATACCTTCGAGGAAATCTGTGGGGACGGTAAAATCGTTGCGGAGGAGGTCTTGAAACACCTGAATCCACTGAACGCCCATCAGGGGATAGAAGGCGCGGTAGAATTCGTTCGGTAAGCCGTCTGGGCCCGGTGACTTGTTGGGGGCGCCGCGTGCCAACGCCGCTGGGAGCCCGTAGGGCGTCGTCCTGGGCCACTACTCTGGGGTCAGCCAGACCGCACAGGATGTCTTCCTATTCGTGAACAGTCTGTGGGTCCTCGGCGTAAAACGACCTGTTCTGCGGTGAGACGGAGTAGGCGAGCTTTGACACAATTATCCACTATGTGCCGTTCACGTGATGGCATCTGGGTCATGAGTTCTCTCAGGGCAGTGTAATAAAATTCCGACGTCGCCCGACGCCAGCACCCTCTGTCACGGCCATATCCCATCAGTGTCCGTCAGAGGGCCGGCTTGGCACGGTCGAGCCACTAATGTAAGGTGGAAGGATGTGCATGCAAATTCCAGAGGCAGAGATCCCACGTAGCAGCGATCCTCGTATAGGTAGGAAATGTTCAGCGCCCATGGACCACTGCTGCGGTATGTAAGCTGTCTGGAGAGTGTGACCGAGCAGATGTATGCCAAATGGTCGGTGAAGGCTGTCGGCCACAGTTCCGCGTCCAAATTCGCGGCGCGGAGTCCTCGTTAGACGTATATCCGGTTGAGGCGGCGGGTAGAGTGGTCGGTGAAATATGTATAGCCACGACGATCCCTGTGAATGAGACGCCACGTGTCGTGTAGCGCCAGATCTCGCATGAGAGCCTGTAGTGCAGGGCATGTAGAGTAGTGCTGGATCTAAGAAGCTATTAAAATGGCCGCATATGCAGTGTTCCGTATTTCCCCTCAGCAGTGGAGCAATTTTGTCGGAATAAAAGATGACCCTTTCTCTGCGACGAGATTTCCCGGAGGGCGCGTAAACATTGTCAACGCTGTCTGTTCCTACCGTGACTGCAACACCTCGTGCAGATGGCAGGTACGTAACTTACGACGCCTCGATACCGTCGCGTAAGAGGATGGCGGTTCCACCGGCACCGTCGCTTGATCGAATGCTGTAGGCTGTGCATCCATAAATATTCAGTTGCAACTCTGGGTGGACTTCTTGAAGAAGGGTGATATCCAGGTCCGCCGCCCGGAGCATATTATGGAACATGCGCGATTTATGACCGAGCGTATGCCGTTAACGTTGATGTGCCCACACGGTAGGACTGGGACATCTAAATGCGGAGTGAGTAGACGCAAATGGCGGCCTCTCGGTGATAATGGGGCCGTTTGGCTATTCTTTCTTTGCGGCAGGTATGTTTAACGCGGCCCTTCTGCGGTTGTTAGGCTCTTCCCGTGTGGGGCGCCGGTCCCGTGCGGCGAAGGGGTGTCAAGGGTGTCTTGTGCTCTTCTGCCTCCATTTCAGCAGCCCAGTCACCGAGCGGTGATGGAGTCGGTGACGGCGCGTCGTCATGGGCGTTGTGCCCTATCACCTGGTATTTGTCCTGAGGGGCTTCCGTCATGGAAACGTCTGGACTGGGCGAGGCCGCCATCCTGTCCGTGGTGTCGGATGCCTGCCTTAGGGCGGTGCTGGTAGATTCCGTTGGCAACGACACGTCAGAGACGGCGTCGGCAGCGTGCTCCCTGTCTCCGCCCTGTTGATCGTCTAGACCACGGGCCTCTCCGTCAAGGCTAGTGTTTTCCAGTTGTCTAGGGTCCAACCAATATGGTCACGAAACCAGGAGAGGCGCTGCAGTCGCTGTCAGCTGTTGGCAAAGGCAATCGCGTCGGTCCTCTGCTGCCATAGCAGTTTAACGCCATATTTCGCAGCACTATCCTAACGGATGCGTCCATCGGACGTTCCACATTGATTGCTGCGGTTATTTCACACAGTGTTTTTTGTCTATTATGACTGACAACTCAACGCAAACGCCGCTGCTCTCGGTAGTTAAGTGAAGGTCGTCGGCCTTTGCATTCCCCGTGTTGAGAGGTAATGCCCGAAATTTGGTATTCTTGGCACACTCTTGACACTCTGGGTCTCGGAACATTGAATTTCCTACAATTTCCAAAATGAAATGTCCCATGCGTCTAGCTCCAACTATCATTCCGTGTACAAAGCCTGTTAATTCCCGTCGTGCCGCCACAGTCACGTCAGAAACCTTTTGAGATGAATCAGCTGAGTACAAATGACAGCTCCACCAATGCACTGCCCTTTTATACCTTGTGTACGTTATACTACCGTCATTTTTATACCTATGTGCCTATCGCTATCCCATGAATTTTGCCACTTTAGTGTAGTTGGCGCGTCTGATGGGCAAATACAATCCTATACTGATCTTTTATGCTACCAAGAATGTTAAAATAGCCTAACAGAGAAGGATATATCGATCGTGGTCGCAAACGGCTCAATCGCTGAGAACAGCGCGAGTTATCGTAAGCGCGCTTCCGTTGAAATGTGATTTTCAAATGTCAACACTAATTTCCCTACAGAATCATTTTGATGACATGTTCTTAGGACTTTAATGAGTCAAAATATGAATAATAATGATAGTTTGAAATCTCGAGGCCGGAAAACGCCCTTATGTAGTCAATCCACTTTAGGTCGCACGGGATGTCTGCTTCTACCTACTTTACAGTACTTGCTGTTTCTAGTGATATCTCGCCAGTAACGTAATCGAACGCACTGGATCTCTACGCATATTTATGCGCAGTACTTTACATTTATTTTAGTTGAGGGTGAACTGCCAGTTCCTACAATAATTGTTGGTGCTCTGCAGTTGTCTCCGCATTTCAGTACACAACTCAGGCACTGAAACCTTCCTACAGACAACAGTATCATCCGAGAATAGCCTAACGGAAACTCTACAGTCATCCATCAATGTCGTTAATACAAACTGTAAATAGTAAAGGCCTTATAGCACTCCCTTGAGTTATTCCCGAAATTAACATCTGTAGATTTTGTTCCGTTCAAGAACGACATGTTTAGTTGTATTTGTAGGCAAGGCCTGAATCGAATCACAAATCTAGTCCGCTACTCGGTAAAGCCGTCGGCACACGGACCGTGCTGTCGAACGTTAATGTTGAGCGTGCCAAGTTCAACGTGCTGCTGACCGCTCAGGAACGATGCGACTTGTGCATACGGTACGTGGACCCCAACGTGGTATACGCGATCGCAACGCAATCCATCGGCAATTGAAGGATGCTTCTAGTTCGTAAATCACACTGTTTACTCAACGGGCGAGCCTAAAATTGCCATGCTAGCTCTATTAAAACCCACATTTACTCCATTGTCCACGAAAAGGAAAGTACTATGTCCAGTAAATAAGGACACAGGCTTATAAAAGTCCCATTACAAACAGAGAATTACAAATTTCGAACACTTCTCCACATAAGACAAACATTATTTCATCATTCCCACATTTTAGTAAAACCCCAAAGTCGGTCTTACTTGATCACTGTTCCTACCCAGTAGCAGAATCTTTGCAACATGTGAATTACGAAGCGTAAAAGAAAAAGGAGCAAAACATCTTTACAGAAGTAGCGTAAGCTATCCTGTAGATTGAGCCAACCAAACAAAGTCACCCCTCAAAAAAAAAAGGTGAACTTATATTTACATAACATCAAATATTATAGTATATATTTATATTAATCTAATAATAAAGTATCAGAACCTAATAAAAACGCGAATGTTAGGGGAAAAAACATGGAAGTGTTACGACGCGAACCACCGCCCCAACAAAATATCGTAACTAGTCAGAGACTCTGCTCATTACCCTTTTTTTTTTAAATTTTGTTCGTTGTTGATCGTTGTGATTGTTCGTTGCGGACGTCATATGTCATCCGTTTAAGTTCGTTGTAGATCCTTTCACTCAGTTTTTTATTACAGAGGCCAACCAGCTCTCTGTCCGAACACGCTGAGCTACCGTGCCGGCTTACGCTAACTCAACATCAGACCCTTTGCAATCAATTATATTGTATTACCCCTTGCTGAAAACCTTAATCATAGATATGTTACTAATTGAAATTTAATTATAACAAATTGTACCAAGAACAATATGTTTTCGGTGCATCCTCAGTGTGTTGCTACCTTCAAATAGCCTACTCCCATAATATGTTAGTTACAATAATTCTTTTGCCGCGAATATGATGTTTCTCATTATTGTATTGGAACGAATCACACAGTTAACAACGGGTTTATCAGTGATTCTCAGTTTTCTGGTGCTCAGAAACGGCGTATATACATATAGACTTGAAATGAATGCCAATATGGCGCCTCACAACTCTGTACTGAAGGGAGACGGCGTGCGTGTGACGTAGGCAGCGTTGTGCCATCTCATTGGTCAACGCTCCGACGCACACTCAGAATATCTGACATCCCAGATATTGCTCTGCACGTTCGGAAAGACTCCGGAGCATGCTGTTCCACGCTAATGACGTCAGAAACTCGACATGCTCGACGCTCAACGTTCGGATGCACGGTCCGTGTGCCGACGGCTTAAGGTCGCATCTTGTTCACTAAACGACAGCCATAGCGAATGCCTTCCGGAGGTCAAGAAACACGTCGTCAGCCTCGTAAGCTTTTGTGCTCTGGATCTCATGGCTGAACTGAGTTTCGCAAGGAAAATTGGTTAAAAGTTCACACCCAAACTGGCAAAAAATAACACCTAAATTGGCCATATATAAAATGTTGTTGTTGTGGTCTTCAGTCCTGAGACTGGTTTGATGCAGCTCTCCATGCTACTCTATCCTGTGCAAGCTTCTTCATCTCCCAGTACCTACTGCAACCTACATCCTTCTGAATCTGCTTAGTGTATGCATCTCTTGGTCTCCCCCTACGATTTTTACCTTCCACGCTGCCCTCCAATACTAAATTGGTGATCCCTTGATGCCTCAGAACATGTCCTACCAACCGATCCCTTCTTCTGGTCAAGTTGTGCCACAAACTCCTCTTCTCCCCAATCCTATTCAGTACCTCCTCATTAGTTATGTGATCTACCCATCTAATCTTCAGCATTCTTCTGTAGCACCACATTTCGAAAGCTTCTATTCTCTTCTTGTCCAAACTATTTATCGTCCATGTTTCACTTCCATACATGGCTACACTCCATACAAATACTTTCAGAAAAGACTTCCTGACACTTAAATCTATACTCGATGTTAACAAATTTCTCTTATTCAGAAACGCTTTCCTTGCCATTGCCAGTCTACATTTTATATCCTCTCTACTTCGACCATCATCAGTTATTTTGCTCCCCAAATAGCAAAACTCCTTTACTACTTTAAGTGTCTCATTTCCTAATCTAATACCTTCAACATCACCCGACTTAATTCGACTACATTCCATTATCCTCGTTTTGCTTTTGTTGATGTTCATCTTATACCCTCCTTTCAAGACACTGTCCATTCCGTTCAACTGCTCTTCCAAGTCCTTTGCTGTCTCTGACAGAATTACAATGTCATCGGCGAACCTCAAAGTTTTTATTTCTTCTCCATGGATTTTAATACCTACTCCGAATTTTTCTTTTGTTTCCTTTACTGCTTGCTCAATATACAAATTGAATAACATCGGGGAGAGGCTACAACCCTGTCTTACTCCCTTCCCAACCACTGCTTCCCTTTCATGCCCCTCGACTCTTATAACTGCCATCTGGTTTCTGTACAAATTGTAAATAGCCTTTCGCTCCCTGTATTTTACCCCTGCCACCTTTAGAATTTGAAAGAGAGTATTCCAGTCAACATTGTCAAAAGCTTTCTCTAAGTCTACAAATGCTAGAAACGTAGGTTTGCCTTTCCTTAATCTTTCTTCTAAGATAAGTCGTAAGGTCAGTATTGCCTCACGTGTTCCAGTATTTCTACGGAATCCAAACTGATCTTCCCCGAGGTCGGCTTCTACTAGTTTTTCCATTCGTCTGTAAAGAATTCGTGTTAGTATTTTGCAGCTGTGGCTTATTAAACTGATTGTCCGGTAATTCTCACATCTGTCAACACCTGCTTTCTTTGGAATTGGAATTATTATATTCTTCTTGAAGTCTGAGGGTATTTCGCCTGTCTCATACATCTTGCTTACCAGATGGTAGAGTTTCGTCAGGGCTGGCTCTCCCAAAGCCGTCAGTAGTTCCAATGGAATGTTGTCTACTCCGGGGGCCTTGTTTCGACTCAGGTCTTTCAGTGCTCTGTCAAATTCTTCACGCAGTATCGTAACTCCCATTTCATCTTCATCTACATCCTCTTCCATTTCCATAATATTGTCCTCAAGTACATCGCCCTTGTATAGACCCTCTATATACTCCTTCCACCTTTCTGCTTTTCCTTCTTTGCTTAGAACTGGGTTTCCATCTGAGCTCTTGATGTTCATACAAGTGGTTCTCTTCTCTCCAAAGGTCTCTTTAATTTTCCTGTAGGCAGTATCTATCTTACCCCTAGTGAGATAAGCCTCTACATCCTTACATTTGTCCTCTAGCCATCCCTGCTTAGCCATTTTGCACTTCCTGTCGATCTCATTTTTGAGACGTTTGTATTCCTTTTTGCCTGCTTCATTTACTGCATTTTTATATTTTCTCCTTTCATCAATTAAATTCAATATTTCTTCTGTTACCCAAGGATTTCTACTAGCCCTCGTCTTTTTACCTACTTGATCCTCTGCTGCCTTCACTACTTCATCCCTCAAAGCTACCCATTCTTCTTCTACTGTATTTCTTTCCCCCATTCCCGTCAATTGTTCCCTTATGCTCTCCCTGAAACTCTGTACAACCTCTGGTTCTTTCAGTTTATCCAGGTCCCATCTCCTTAAATTCCCACCTTTTTGCAGTTTCTTCAGTTTTAATCTACAGGTCATAACCAATAGATTGTGGTCAGAGTCCACATCTGCCCCTGGAAATGTCTTGCAATTTAAAACCTGGTTCCTAAATCTCTGTCTTACCATTATATAATCTATCTGATACCTTTTAGTATCTCCAGGGTTCTTCCATGTATACAACCTTCTATCATGATTCTTAAACCAAGTATTAGCTATGATTAAGTTGTGCTCTGTGCAAAATTCTACCAGGCGGCTTCCTCTTTCATTTCTTAGCCCCAATCCATATTCACCTACTATGTTTCCTTCTCTCCCTTTCCCTACACTCGAATTCCAGTCACCCATGACTATTAAATTTTCGTCTCCCTTCACTATCTGAATAATTTCTTTTATTTCATCATACATTTCTTCAATTTCTTCGTCATCTGCAGAGCTAGTTGGCATATAAACTTGTACTACTGTAGTAGGTGTGGGCTTCGTATCTATCTTGGCCACAATAATGCGTTCACTAAGCTGTTTGTAGTAGCTTACCCGCGTTCCTATTTTCCTATTCATTATTAAACCTACTCCTGCATTACCCCTATTTGACTTTGTGTTTATAACCCTGTAGTCACCTGACCAGAAGTCTTGTTCCTCCTTCCACCGAACTTCACTAATTCCCACTATATCTAACTTTAACCTATCCATTTCCCTTTTCAAATTTTCTAACCTACCTGCCCGATTAAGGGACCTGACATTCCACGCTCCGATCCGTAGAACGCCAGTTTTCTTTCTCCTGATAACGACATCCTCTTGAGTAGTCCCCGCCCGGAGATCCGAATGGGGGACTATTTTACCTCCGGAATATTTTACCCAAGAGGACGCCATCATCATTTAATCATACAGTAAAGCTGCATGCCCTCGGGAAAAATTACGGCCGTAGTTTCCCCTTGCTTTCAGCCGTTCGCAGTACCAGCACAGCAAGGCCGTTTTGGTTATTGTTACAAGGCCAGATCAGTCAATCATCCAGACTGTTGCCCTTGCAACTACTGAAAAGGCTGCTGCCCCTCTTCAGGAACCACACGTTTGTCTGGCCTCTCAACAGATACCCCTCCGTTGTGGTTGTACCTACGGTACGGCTATCTGTATCGCTGAGGCACGCAAGCCTCCCCACCAACGGCAAGGTCCATGGTTCATGGGGGGCGAAAAGACAGGTGGAAAGCAATTTGGGTGTCATGCTGATCTTACAACACATGCCGAAAGTGGTGCGAGCAAGTTTATGAGAGGAAATGCGTTGTAATAAAGGAAAATGACTCGACTGGCATCTCAGATGCGTACTACAGCTGCGAGCCAACCACCAGTTACAGTTATTATCCTTAACAGCTAAGAAGATTCTTCGCGAGATACTGCAACGGATTCCACACGAAGTGCAATTATCGCACGAGCACAGGATGACGATCCAGGGAAGAGGAAGCCGATTTGTGACAATTTTATGACTAGTTTTGGACACAAAGAGGGTTTATCAGGATGAGTCGTCATTAGTGGCAGTGGCATGCCGAAAGTGGTGCGAGCAAGTTTATGAGAGGAAATGCGTTGTAATAAAGGAAAATGACTCGACTGGCATCTCAGATGCGTACTACAGCTGCGATAAAATGATCTATTCCTATACCTGGTTAGATACAGGCGGCCCTCTAGCGGAAGCCTAGCGTGTTGCGGCACCTGGCGTGATCCGCCGGTTCGTTGTCGCTTAAGGGGGCCAGGCAGCCAGTTGGCGCGTGCTGGGGGAGGAAGTGGGTCACCAGCTGTTCTCTCATCCCGCTTCCTCCACATATCGGGATCTCAGTGGGTGGGCGGGCTCAAAGTGAATTAAAGTCACGTTAGATTGCCGAGCAAACGGATTGCCGGAACTAACGGGTGACATACCCGCCGGCAGCAGCCCCCGTTTCTAACACGCGCCGTTCGTCCAATTCATCAGGCACAACAACTGCCGCAGCAGGTCCTCACCAGATTAGTGAGCAGTGAAAGCTTTCCTCTCCCGATTCCTGGATCCCTTGCTCCTCCTCCGTCGCCCACAATGTGCCGCCGCGCTCTCACTTTCTAGAGGCGCGATTGATTACTGATGATCTTCCGGATGTTCTGCTGAGTTGTTTCCATTGTATGCATATTGTATGGAGACAATTTTAGGCCTATTTCTACGCAATAGTGTTTGCTAAACTTATTGAAAAGGCTGTATACAAGGATAATTGATGATTTTATAACACTTATTTGCTGTCAAAATAAAAAATGGTTCAAATGTCTAAGCACTATGGGACTTAACATTCTCTAGACTTACACTACTGGCCATTAAAATTGCTACACCGAGAAGAAATTCAGGTGATAAACGGGTATTCATTGGACAAATATATTATACTAGAACTGACATGTGATTACATTTTTACGCGATTTGGGTGCGTAGATACTGAGAAATCAGTACCCATAACAACCACCTCTGGCCGTAATAACGGCCTTGATACGCCTGGGCATTAAGTCAAACAGAGCTTGGATGGCGTGTACAGGTACAGCTCCCCATGCAGCTTCAACATGATACCACAGTTCATCAGGAGTAGTGACTGGCGTATTGTGACGAGCCAGTTGCTCGGTCACCATTGACCAGACATTTTCAATTGGTGAGAGAGTGGAGAATGTGCTGGACAGGGCAGCAGTCGAAATTTTTCTGTACCCAGAAAGGCCCGTACGGGACCTGCAACATGCTGAAATGTAGGGTTTCGCAGGGATCCAATGAAGGGTAGAGCCACGGGTTGTGACACATTTGAAATGTAGCGTCCACTGTTTAAAGTGCGGTCAATGCGAAACAAGAGGTGACCGAAACGTGTAACCAATGGCACCCCATACCATCACGCCGGGTGATACGCCAGCATGGCGATGACGAATACACGCTTCCAATGTGCGTTCACTGCGATGTCGCCATACACGGACGCGACCATCATGATGCTGTAAACAGAACCTGGATTCATCCGAAAAAATGACGTTTTGCCATTCGTGCACCCAGGTTCGTCGTTGAGTACACCATCGCAGGCGCTCCTGTCTGTGATGCAGCGTCAAGGGTAACCGCAGCCATAGTCTCCGAGCTGATAGTCCATGCTGCTGCAAACGTCGTCGAACTGTTCGTGCAGCTGGTTGTTGTCTTGCAAACGTCCTCATCTGTTGACTCGGGGATCGAGACGTGGCTGCACGATCCGTTACAGCCATGCGGATAAGATGCCTGTCATCTCGTCTGCCAGTGATACGAGGCCGTTGGGATCCAGCACTGCGTTCCGTATTACCCTCCTGAACCCACCGATTCCATATTCTGCTAACAGTCAAAAAAATGTTCAAATGTGTGTGAAATCTTATGGGACTTAACTGCTAAGGTCATCAGTCCCTAAGCTTACACGCTACTTAACCTAAATTATCCTAAGGACAAACACACACACACACCCATGCCCGAAGGAAGACTCGAACCTCCGCCGGGACCAGCCGCACAGTCCATTATTGCAGCGCCTTAGACCGCTCGGCTAAACCCTCGCGGCGCTAACAGTCATTGGATCTCGACCAACGCGAGCAGCAATATCGCGATACGATAAACCGTAACCGCGATAGGCTACAATCCGACCTTTGTCAAAATGTCGGAAACGTGATGGTACGCATTTCTCCTCCTTACATGAGGCATCACAACGACGTTTCCCCAGGCAACGCCGGAGAACTGCTGTTTGTGTATGAGAAATCGGTTGGAAACTTTCCTCATGTCAGCATGTTGTAGTTGTCGCCACCGGCGCCAACCATGCGTGAATGCTCTGAAAAGCTGATCATTTGCATATCACAGCATCTTCTTACTGTCGGTTAAATTTCGCGTCTGTAGCACGTCATCTTCGTGGTGTAGCAGTTTTAATGGCCAGTAGTGTATAACTACTTAAACCTAACTAACCTAAGGACATCACACACATCCATGCCGAGGCAGAATTCGAACCTGCGACCGCAGCAGCAGCGTGGTTCCGGACTGAAGCGCCTAGAACTGCTCGGCCACAGCGGCCGGCTGCTGTCAAATGTACAGTTCGCCTTTAAAAGTGGTTTAACAGCTGAAAATGCTATATTTTCTGTTCTCTGTGAGGTACTGGATGGATTAAGAAAAAGGTTTCAATCGCTAGGCATCTTTTTTTTTAAATTTAACTAAGGCGTTTGGTTGTGTTGATCTCAAACTATTGCCCCAGAAATTGGACCATTATGGAATACGGGGAGTAGCTCACAACCTGTTCACCTCTTACTTTAACAACAGGCAGCAAAAGGTCATTATTCACAGCGTTGAGAATGGCTATGATGTGGGGTCTGAGCGGGGCACAGTCAAATTGGGGGGGGGGGGGGTGCCCCAGGGATCAGTCTTGGGGCCACCCACTCCTGTTCATTGTTTATAAAAATGATATGCCCTCTAGTATCACAGGTAAATCTAAAATATTTCTGTTTGCTGATGACACTAGCTTGGTAGTAAAGGATGTTGTGTGCAACACAAGCTCTGTTTCAAAGACTGCAGTTCATGACAGAGGTTCATAGCTTGTAGAAAAGAAACTAACGCTAAACCACAATGAGACTCCGTTTTTACAGTTTCTAGCACACAATTCAATAAAACCCTACTTTCCCAGAATGGGCAAATGATTAGCGAAACTGAACAGTTCAGATTTATAGATGTTCAGATAGATGGTCAACTGTCTTGGAAAGCCCACGTTCAGGAGCTTGTTCAAAGACTTAACGCTGCCATTTTTACTATTCGAAAGGTATCTGAATTAAGTGTTCGTTCGACACGAATAACAGTCCACTTTCCTTATTTTCATTCACTTACGTTGTATGGTAATATATTCTGGGGTAACTATTCTCATTCTCAAAGAAAATTTTTGACTCAGAAACGTGGTATAAGTTCATGCACGTCTTGTCGACCCCTGTTCCCTAGTCTCGGTATTCTGACATTGGCCTCTCAATATATATATATATATATATATATATATATATATAATTTACTGTCGTTTCTTGTTAACATTCTTGTTAACAGTATCAGCTTATTTCCAAGAATTATCACCTTTCACTTCGTTAATACTAGGCAGAAATCCAGTCTGAATTTGGCTCGCACTTAGTTGTCTCTTGTACAGAAAAGTGTTCGGTATACTGCTACATCCATTTTTAATAAGCTACCACAAGAATTCAAGAATCTTAGCAGTAATCCACGTGCATTCAAATCGAAAGTGAAGAGTTTCCTCCTTCTATTCTGTCCAGGAGTTCCTCGAAAAATTAGATGATTCCTATGTTTTATTGTTGACTGTGTTTACTTAAACTTATGGCTTGTCCTTTGTTAGGTTCATAAACACTTTATTTTATCTTTTATTACTTTGACGTTATAATTTCATGTACTGAAAGGTTCCATGACCTTGGAGATTTGGTCCTCAGTTTGGTCCTACCTAACTAGACGTGTAAAAGGAAAATAAAAATAATAAAAAAAAATGTGTTATTGTGGCAGCCGAAGTAAGGTCTGTTTAATTCTACACTACACATCAGTGACACGCCTTCGCGAGACTATTTTTCAACATAACACCAGGTCTCCGTAAACAATTGTCGGAACGTTCTACCGATCGTTCATTTCCTCGACGGAAGAAATCCGCTCCTTAGTCACGGAACCATTCGAGAACCACTGTATGAACTTCTCATCGTTGGAAAATCTGCTATTGCTGGCAATCAGTTCCTCGACTGCATGTTGTCTGTGTTCAGTGTTGTTGATCTTCCTTTGTAAAAATCGTAAGTTTGTGGTAAGATCTTGTGGGACCAAACTGCTTAGATCATCGGTCCCTAAGTTTACACATTACTTAATCTAACTTAAACTAAGTTAGGCTATGGACAACACACACACCCATGTCCGAGGGAGGACTCGAACCCCCGACGGGGGAAGGCCGCACGAACCTTGACAAGACGCCGTCTTTCAAGATAATAATTGGATGTTTGTTAGACACGATGTTTAAAAAAATTTTTTGAGGTTTCGTAAAGACTGTCTGCAATGGAGGCGACCTTCATTTCCGATCAGGATGAATGTGCTGCCATGGTGAAATTGTTGACACCAGTTCAATTAGGCCGGACACGTCACTGTATTGGCTGCATATACGTCCAGAATTTCACGATGAATCTGTACGCAAATTAGGGGCTTTTCCCGCAAGAATCGTACTGTCCCCCGGGCTGCAAGTTTGGAATACGTTACCAGATGCCATGCCATTTCTCTTCCACAGCACGACATACCTGTTAAGCGTATCGTAGCGGAGCTGTGTAGACAACAAGCGCAGAAGCGCTATTAACAACGGCGCTCAGGTTGATGCCCTGTCCTTTAACTTCAAGAAAGCACTTCAAACAGTCCCCCACTGCCGGTCAGTGAAAAGTGATACGAGCTTTCGACTATCGGACCGGATTTGCTACTGGATTCAATACTTCATTGCAGACAGAATTCAAAACGTCTCTCTTAACGGAACAAAACCGACAGAAGTAATTTCCGGAGTACCCGAAGGAAGTGTGATAGCATCATTTGTAGTGAGTATAAATGATCTAGTAGAAAGCGTCGGAAACTGTTTAAGACCGTTCGCAGGTGATGCGGTTGTCTGTAAGAAAGTAGCAACGACAGAAGACAGTACGATATGCAGAATGACCTGCATTAACAGTGCAGCATCTGGTAGATGACCTTGAACGTGAATAAATATAACACACTGGGTATTCATAGGAAAAGAAAACCACTACTGTACAACTACTCTATTGACGACAAACTGCTGAAACATGAGCTACCGTAAAATATCTGGAACTAACTATTCAGAATGACCTTAAGTGTAATGACCACAAATAGTAGGAAAGGCAGATGCCAGACTGAGATTCATAGGAAGAATCTTAAGCAAATGCAACTCATCCACAAAGGAAGATCCTTATAAGGCGGTTTTTTTCGACCTGTTCTTCAGTATTATGCATCAGTGTAGGAGCCATACTTGATAGGACTGACAGACGAGGTAGAGAAGATCCATTGATGAGCGCCGCGCTTCGACACGGGATCGTTTAGTCGATGTTGGAGTGTTACAGAGATACTCGACAAACTTCTGTGGCAGACGTCAGAAGTGCGTCGTTGTGCATCACGGGGAGGTCTACTGTTGAAATTTGAGAAGAACATCTTCTTAGAAGTGTTTCACAATGAAATTCGCCAACAGCCGTGCAGATGTGTGATGTACTGTAAGCGGTGCACAGATGACTGGGAATCCGTGGAGGATGACCAACACTCGGGCAGTCCGTCATCATCAACATACCAGGAAACGATTGCGAAAGCACCTGAGGTGAACCTCAAAGACAGAAGGCAGATAATCCATGACATTTGTGAAATCGTTGGAACTTCATACGGGACATGTTAACGAATTCCAGCTGATAAAACCATTCAGAAGCCAAGATCGCATCAAAAATTTCTATATTTATGACGACCGGCTTCAACTAGAATTGCTGTCATCTTAAGGTCTTTAATATCTTTTTGTTGTAAAACATGTTCATTTAATACTGAAGCTCATCCACAAGATGCCAAGTGGATAAAACTCAGCACATTATAAACGATTGTCACCGCTAAAATGTTAAAAACATGAAGCACCTTGTCCAGTATGTATATGGGCTTGGCCTTTGGACAAAGTGCTTTATGTTTTTAAATAATTTAGCAACAACAAACAAACGTTTATAATGTGCTGAGTTTTATCCACTTGACATCTTGTGGGTGAGGGTCAGTATAAAATGAACATGTTTTACGACAAAAAGATATTAAAGACCTAAAAATGACAGGACGTAACATGGTTGAATGACACGCAGCATAAATAAACTTAATGAATGTACAGCTTAAGCGCTTCGGCTCGCGATGTAGCCTACACATCTAGTGATAGTAGTTTTATAGATCCGTGGACCACCTTTACAAGGGTATTGGATATGTCGAGGTATTAAACTTTGAGAACGACAAAGAATGGAAGAGGTGGCATGCTGTGGCCTTATAGTAGGAAACATCCTGGAATTTCCCTGTAGTAGTTTAGGAACAGAGCTGACAATTTAAATCAGGTTGGCTGAATAAAAACTGGAGCCTCCATCCTTCCGAACACAAGGCCACTCTGTGTAAAACAGTGCTGCCGCATTCGATTTATTCGTAGTGTGGAATACCTTTGTACCAGAACTCATTTAATAATGTAAAAGATAATGCTACACTGTCCATTCATTTCTACTAGTCACTGCAACACTACTTGAGAACTTGATACTTCACACACTGTCAGCTAACATTAGCAGCATAGCAAAATATTTGGTTTCCATTTAATCTACCGCAACTTCCCATTATCTAGTCAGAAAAATTGATTCGGCATCCCTCAGTCATGAGTAAAGCTGTTGAGGATATGGTGTTAGTGGGCCGGCCCACATGTTGCCAACGTTGTTTCGATTACGCTGCAGAAATTTTGCTGGGAATCAGTTCCCATATTTTTGAAGGTTTGGGATATTCGGGCCATCGACTTGCTTCGGACGAGTAGGTACACCCCTGGGTACGAACGTGGTTGCACAGGTAACCGAAAACATGTTTCCATGAAGGAATTGTCCGTCACAGTTATGGCGAATACGTTTGAATAATAAACAGGTTTTTTTTTTTTTTAATATTCTTCTATCTGCCTCGATTTCATTTGACTGCCCCTTGAACACTGAACAGTCAAAAGGCTGAATAAGGTGCCCAACGATAGGTGCATATTTGTGTTGACACATTTTTCTTTCCAGAATGACGAAATCATCCACGAAATGTCGCGAAAACATTCCCGAGACCATAAAGCATGGCTTGGACTCTTCTGACGATTGTTGCAGGTTGTTTGCTTTCAGATGTTTCACTCTGTAACGCCAACGACCGTCTATCCGACGGAGCATAAAACGTTATTCATCTGAGACGACCACCGACCACCACTCAGTGGACGGTCAGTTGTGGTACTGACGTGCAAATCCCAGCTGTCGCCAGTGAACAGCAGTCAGTATTGGTGCATGAACCAAGCGCCTGCTGCGGAGGCCCATGCGCACCAACGTTCGCTGAACGGTCATTTAGAAGAAACTGCTGGTAGCCCCTTGGTTCATCCGGGTGTTCAGTTGCTCAACAGCTGTACATCTCCTCGCCCGCACACATCTCCAGCAGGCCGGAATGGCCGAGCGGTTCTAGGCGCTTCAGTCTGAAACCGCGCGACCGCTACGGTCGCAGGTTCGAATCGTGCCTCGGGCATGGATGTGTGTGATGTCCTTAGGTTAGTTATGTTTAAGTAGTTCTAAGTTCTAGGGGACTGATGACCTTAGAAGTTAAGTCCCATAGTGCTCAGAGCCATTTGAACCAACACATCTCCGCATCCGTCGTTTATCCCTGTAATCTACGGCTCGTCGTGCACAACAGATGCGTCGGCGAAGGTTTTGTATAGCTCAATTTTGTCATGCGCATTATGCTTCAACCACGGCGGCACAGTACACGAACTTAGCTGTTTCGGGAATACCTCCACCCTTGGTCCGAAAGGCAATCATCATGCCCTTTTGGACGTCAGTTAAATCGTCCGTTTCCGCATTACGACAACGACTGGACTGTTACCCTCATCAACCCCCCCCCCCCCCCCCCAATCTAACATGCTATATATCCTCCACCGCTAGTGCTACCACCTGCCGTTTGTGAGTTGTTATTGCTCGTTGAAGTCGAACATAGGCGGTGGTCACATTAATGTAACTGGACGTGTATAACTGCTGAGTTCGTTTAACGAAAGAAGGAAGACTCCAAGACGACCTGCTGGCTTCGTTACGGGTTCATCAAGTAAGTGTAAAAGCGGCACAGAAACACTCTTAGAAACTCCAACGGGAGTCGTTAGCCGCTAATGAAGAGCACTCTGCATTGTAGAGAAATTTATTCTTAAGTTTCCAAGAGACCAGTTACCTATTATAGCCGAGAAGCATGTTGCTTCCTGTAACTGAGACCTGCGTCTTGGGAACTGAGCTGTACAGGCAGCACTCTCGCCTCGCCCTCCCACCTGTAGCTTTGTCTGGCATTCTGAACTTGACAGAAGTTCTGTATAACTTGCAGTACAAGCACCCCTGCCAGAAACGTAACTGCACTGTCAACGAAAGACACGCTTCCGGTTCGAGTCACGGTCGGACACACAAAGTTTTAATGTGAAGTGAAATTTCTAAACAGAGTGCAGTTCAGATGAAGATAGTAACTGTTCTCGAAAGAACAGATACCATTGATGACCGTGTAGCTTCTCTAGAATAAATGATAATTAATTGAAACACTCAGCTGCCGACAGGTGTTGTTGATATACCTCTATAGGGAGAGCTGAAAGAGTGTGCCCCGACCGGGGACTCGAACCCGGGATCTCCTGCTTACATGGCAGATGCTCTATCCATCTTTTTTCTTTTATTGTTCCCATTTTGTTCGATTTTGTTTGTTGCATTCGTTCGGAGCGGATGTCTCATGACACCCGTTCAAGTTCAGTGTTTAGCCGTTGGCTCAGTTTTTCATTACAGAGGGCAGCCTACCCTCTGACCGAACACTGAGTTACCGTGCCGACACCCATCTGATCCACTGAGGCCATAGACGAACAGCGCGACTGCAGGGACTTATTCCATGCACCCTTCCCTGAGACCCACATTCCCAACTGTCTACAGTCTACATTCGTAATGTTCCTAATAGATATCTGCCCATTCTCTCATTACTTGCACCAACTAAGGTGACGATTCCCGTAAGAATTCGGGCAACCTGTGTGCATTCGCACAGACGAAGGTCAATGGCCGGGTAGCCTTTAACTATTGAGTAACTGCCCCGGTCGGGGCACACATTTTCAGCTGTCCCCATTGAGGTATACCAACAACACCTGTCGGCAGCTGAGGGTTTCAATTAATTGTCATTTAGAGCGCCCTTCCCCAGGCTGTGGGTAAGCAGTTTCTTCCAAAAATCCTTTCTTCCACATGTGACAGGCCCGCAAGAAATGCAGGAGACCTTCTGTGAAGTTTGAAAGGTGGGACAGAGGTACTGTTGAAAACAGAGCCACAGTATACCTCTAATACACAGTCACGACATTCTCTGTTGCGAAAGTTGTTACCGTTTTATTATTGAAGCGACACTACCGCTCCAAGCGCTGAGAAGGCAGGCAGTCACATGCCTCGTAAAGATGTTTGTTTTTAATTATTTTTTACTTACTTAATTAAATTTTTGCTTTCCATGCATTGAAAAATTAGCGAGAGATATGAACTGTCACGAAATAAATGTAAAAACAGCCGAAAATCTCTGACTTAGTGACATCTGCTACGACTTTTAATTACAGATTACTCCGCTCAAAAGCCAGAGGTAACACATATTTCATGCATGAGCAGCATATATTTCTGTTCTCTGTTCTTGTTGTAATACGTGTTTTTCTTGACACGCAAAAATTTTAGTTCTTACACTTCACTCGACTTTGTGATACACGAATATTTTCTAAATGTAACCAGTTTTGTCTCAAAAGCGAACGTGTTGAAAATTCTTGCCGTTTGTGCCTCAGTTTTAGCAACGATTCTGGAAATGGTTTCTTCTGTGTTGGGAAACAGTTTTATTGCTTTTGACGTTTTGTTATCACGACTTTATGGTTTTCCCTACTGTTAGAGTCAAGGCGGCTTGATCGGTACGTTAAATAATGTAGGTATTGCATTCCATGCGAGTTTCCTACTTTTTCCGTTTTCTCGTTTGAATTAAATTGCAAGGAAAAAAAGTCACGTTGTTGAGTAGATATAAGACGTCTTTCTGCAAAATGTCAGATCCGCTGTTGTTTACTACAGATTTATTTTCTTAAAAGGAAACGACGTTCTTCAGTAAATATTTGTAGGTTACAAGGCAATCGTAAATAAACTGACCTGTAACTATCGTTTCATACCTCCCAGCGTCCTTTGGAGACTAAATGAAAAGAAATGTGCTGCCATTCTTAGTTATTGTCGGGTTTTATTGCATTACGTAAACTCTCTAGTATAAAACACATGTTACAAATCATCTGAAGTCGTAATCAGAAGTGTAGTTTTCTAGCTGCTTGGCGCGCTGCTGTCGCATTGGGTGAGATAAACGAGACGGAGTGTCGTTGACTTATGTTGAACTGTGGTACAGCAACGACGGTGCGACGGAGATTGTTCCTGGCTAGCTCAGTCAGCAGAGCTCTTTCTCGACAAAGGCAAGGTTTCGGTTTCGAGTCCCAGTTCGCAAACAGCTTCAGTCTGGCAGAACGTTTCAATACAATTTCTGTCAGCGCCGGAGCGTACGGAAGCGAAATGGTTGTTCTGCAAGACAGACCGTACGTAAATAGGGTGTGACTATTACACCTGTCACAAAGCGAGTGTACAGAAGTCCGGTCTAGTGCGCAGTACGGCGGGCACGGATTATTAGCGCCCAGCGCCAGTCGAGTGTGTGCATACACGAGGGAAAAGGCGGCTGTCCTTACGGAAGGAAGGAAGGGCCGAAGGACGGAAGGAAGGAAGCGATATGGAAACCGCACAAGTGCTACCGGTCGGCCGACTCACCCAAGTTATTAACAGCGCGGTGTCCGGTTCCACCCCCCTCAGCGGAGGAGCGGTTTGCGGTGGCGATTATTCATCTTCGCACGAGCAGAAGCAGTGGAAGCAATACGAAGTCCACTGCCGCTTGCAAGTAAGTGTGACAGTAATGGAAGGTTCTACTCGATTGCGCCAGAAAAGAGGTAATGCACGATATGCAATGATCAGCCAAAACATCTTGAAATCTGCTACGGAGAGCCTGAATGACGCCTAGTGGCTCCGCGGGTACAAGGTCTACTCAATAAATAACAGGAGAAGTTGTATAAAAGATACAAAAATTTCATCAGAAGTTTTAGTTTCTTTGTTATTTTTCGTTGGTATCCTAAAACTATTATTAGACGGGTCTGGCACACCGCCCTCGCGAACGGGATGAGGACTCAGTGAAACAAGATGGCGGCACATTTACATGATTATACTATGTGATCAAAAGTATCCGGACACCTGGCCGAAAATGACTTACAAGCTCGGGGCGCCCTCCATCGGTAATACTGGAATTCAGTACGGTGTTGGTCCACCCTTAGCCTTGATGACATCTTCCACTGTCGCAGGCAGACATTCAGTTAGGTGCTGGAAGGGGGAATGACAGCACTTTGTTCACGGAGTGCTGCACTGAGGAGAGTTATAGACGTCGGTCGGTGAAGCCTGGCACAAAGTCGGCGTTCTAAAACATCCCAAAGGTGTTCTATAGGATTCAGGTCAGGACTCTGTGCAGGCCAGTCCATTACAGGGATGTTATTGTCGTGTAATGAGTCCGCCACAGGCGGTGCATTATGAACAGGTGCTCGATCGTGTTGAAAGACGCAATCGCCATCCCCGAATTGCTCTTCAAAAGTGGGAAGCAAGAAGATGCTTAAAACATCAATGTAGACTTGTGCTGTGATAGTGCCACGCAAAACAACACGGGATGCAAGCCCCCTCTATGAAAAACACTACCACATCATAACACTACCGCCTCCCTATTTTACTGTTGACACTACACACGCTGGCAGATCATTGTTGTTGTGGTCTTCAGTCCTAAGACAGGTTTGATGCAGCTCTCCATGCTACCCTGTCCTGTGCAAGCTTCTTCATCTCCGAGTACTTACTGCAGCCCACATCCTTCTGAATCTGCTTAGTGTATTCATCTCTTGGTCTCCCTCTACGATTTTTACCCTCCACGCTTCCCTCCAATGCTAAATTTGTGATTCCTTGATGCCTCAGAACATGTCCTACTAACCGGTCCCTTCTTTTGGTCAAGTTGTGCCACATACTCCTCTTCTCCCCAATTCTATTCAATACTTCATCATTAGTTATGTGATCTACCCATCTAATCTTCAGCATTCTTCTGTAGCACCACATTTCGAAAGCTTCTGTTCTCTTCTTGTCCAAGCTATTTATCGTCCATGTTTCACTTCCATACATGGCTACACTCCATACAAATACTTTCAGAAACGACTTCTTGACACTTAAATCAATACTTGATGTTAACAAATTTCTCTTCTTCAGAAACGCTTTCCTTGCCATTGCCAGTCTACATTTTATATCGTCTCTACTTCGACCATCATCAGTTATTTTGCTCCCCAAATAGCAAAACTCCTTTACTACTTTAAGCGTCTCATTTCCTAATCTAATTCCCTCAGCATCACCCGACTTAATTCGACTACATTCCATTATCCTCGTTTTGCCTTTGTTGATGTTCATCTTATATCCTCCTTTCAAGACACTGTCCATTCCGTTCAACTGCTCTTCCAAGTCCTTTGCTGTCACTGATAGAATTACAATGTCATCGGCGAACCTCAAAGTTTTTATTTCTTCTCCATGGATTTTAATACCTACTCCGAATTTTTCTTTTGTTTCCTTTACTGCTTGCTCAATATACAGATTGAATAACATCGGGGAGAGGCTACAACCCTGTCTCACTCCTTTCCCAACCACTGCTTCCCTTTCATGCCCCTCGACTCTTATAACTGCCATCTGGTTTCTGTACAAATTGTAAATAGCCTTTCGCTCCCTGTATTTTACCCCTGCCATCTTTACAATTTGAAAGAGAGTATTCCAGTCAACATTGTCAAAAGCTTTCTCTAAGTCTACAAATGCTAGAAACGTAGGTTTGCCTTTCCTTAATATTTCTTCTAAGATAAGTCGTAAGGTCAGTATTGCCTCACGTGTTCCAATATTTCTACGGAATCCAAACTGATCTTCCCCGAGGTCGGCTTCTACTAGTTTTTCCATTCGTCTGTAAAGAATTCGCGTTAGTATTTTGCATCTGTGACTTATTAAACTGATAGTTCGGTAATTTTCACATCTGTCAACACCTGCTTTCTTTGGGATTGGAATTATTATATTCTTCTTGAAGTCTGAGGGTATTTCGTCTGTCTCATACATCTTGCTCACCAGATGGTAGAGTTTTGTCAGGAATGACTCTCCCAAGGCCATCAGTAGTTCTAATGGAATGCTGTCTACACCCGGGGCCTTGTTTCGACTCAGGTCTTTCAGTGCTCTGTCAAACTCGTCACGCAGTATCATATCTCCCATTTCATCTTCATCCTCTTCCATTTCCATAACATTGACCTCAAGTACATCGCTCTTGTATAGACCCTCTATATACTCCTTCCACCTTTCTGCTCTCCCTTCTTTGCTTAGAACTGGGTTTCCATCTGAGTTCTTCATATTCATACAAGTGGTTCTCTTTTCTTTTAATTTTCCTGTAGGCAGTATCTATCTTACCCCTAGTAAGATAAGCCTCTACATCCTTACATTTGGCCTCTAGCCATCCCTGCTTAGCCATTTTGCACTTCCTGTCAATCTCATTTTTGAGACGTCTGTATTCCTTTTTGCCTGCTTCATTTACTGCATTTTTATATTTTCTCCTTTCGTAGATTAAGTTCAATATTTCTTCTGTTACCCAAGGAGTTCTACTAGCCCTCGTCGTTTTACCTACTTGATCCTCGGCTGCCTTCACTACTTTATCCCTCAGAGCTAGCCATTCTTCTTCTACTGTACTTCTTTCCCCCATTCCTGTCAATTGTTCCCTTATGCTCTCCCTGAAACTCTGTACAACCTGTGGTTCTTTCAGTTTATCCAGGTCCCATTAAATTCCCACCTCTTTGCAGTTTCTTCAGTTTTAATCTACGGTTCATAACCAATAGATTGTGGTCAGAGTCCACATCTGCCCCTGGAAATGTCTTACAATTTAAAACCTGGTTCCTAAATCTCTGTCTTGCTATTATATAATCTATCTGATACCTTCTAGTATCTCCAGGATTCTTCTATGTATACAGCCTTCTTTCATGATTCTTGAACCAAGTGTTAGCTATGATTAAGTTATGCTCTGTGCAAAACTCTACCAGGCGGCTTCCTCTTTCATTTCTTAGCCCCAATCCATATTCACCTACTATGTTTCCTTCTCTCCCTTTTCCTACTCTCGAACTCCAGTCACCCATGAATATTAAATTTTCGTCTCCCTTCACTCCCTTCACGACCTGAATAATTTCTTTTATCTCATCATACATTTCTTCAATTTCTTCATCATCTGCAGAGCTAGTTGGCACATAAACTTGTACTACTGTAGTAGGCGTGGGCTTCGTGTCTATCTTGGCCGCAATAATGCGTTCACTATGCTGTTTGTAGTAGTTTACCCGCACTCCTGTTTTTTTATTCATTATTAAACCTACTCCTGCATTACCCCTATTTGATTTTGTGTTTATAACCCTGTATTCACCTGACCAAAAGTCTTGTTCCTCCTGCCACCGAACTTGACTAATTCCCACTATATCTAACTTTAACCTATCCATTTCCCTTTTTAAATTTTCTAATCTACCTGCCCGGTTAAGGGATCTGACATTCCACGCTCCGATCCGTAGAACGCCAGTTTTCTTTTTCCTGATAACGACGTCCTCTTGAGTAGTCCCCGCCCGGAGATCCGAATGGGGGACTATTTTACTTCCGGAATATTTTACCTAAGAGGACGCCATCATCATTTATCCATACAGTAAAGCTGCAGGCCCTAGGGAAAAATTACGGCCGTAGTTTCCCCTTGCTTTTAGCCGTTCGCAGTACCAGCACAGCAAGGCCGTTTTGGTTAATGTTGCAAGGGCAGGTCAGTCAATCATCCAGACTGTTGCCCCTGCAACTACTGAAAAGGCTGCTGTCCATCTTCAGGAACCACACGTTTGTCTGGCCTCTCAACAGATACCCCTACGTTGTGGTTGCAGATGATGTTCACCGGGAATTCGCCATACACCCTGCCACGGGATCGCCACATTCTGTACCGTGATTCGTCACTCCGAACAAGGTTTCTCCACTGTTAAATCTCCCAATGTTTACGCTCCTTACACCAAGCGAGGCGTTGTTTGGTGTTTACCGGCGTGATGTGTGGCTTATGAGCAGCCGCTCGACCATGAAATCCAAGTTTTCTCATCTCCCGCCTAACCGTCATAGTACTTGCAGTGGATCCTGATGCAGTTTGGGATTCCTGTATGATGATCTGTTTAGATGTCTGCCTTTACACATTACGACCCTCTTCAACTGTCGGCGGTCTCTGTCAGTCAACAGACGAGGTCGGGCTGTACGTTTTTGTGCTGTACGTGTCCCTTCACGTTTCCACTTCACTATCACATCGGAACCAGTGGATGTAGGGATGTTTAGGAGTGTAAAAATCTCCTGTACAGACATATGACACAGACCCAATCACCTGACCACGTTCGAAGTCCGTGAGTTCCGCGGAGTGCCCCATTCTGCTCTCTCACGATGTCTAATGACTACTGTGGTCGTTGATATGGCGTACCTGGCAGTAGGGGGCAGCACAAAGCACCTAATATGAAAAACGTACTTTTTTTGGGGGTGTCCGGATACTTTTGATCACATAGTGTACCTTTCGACGTGCATACATGTCCAAAGACATTGCATCGTAACTCAGATAACGCAGCCACTGCAGTATCTTGTCGTATCGTAGCTATCCATACCGTTCAATTGCTTTTTAAAATCCTTCACCGTCTCAAACAAATTTACGATGTGAGTTGCAAACCTCAAAATTATTTCGTCCTTCTGAACTTGAATTGCATCTCCAAATTTCTCCTTGGTTTCTTTCATTACTAGCTCGAGGAACAGATTAAACACCATGGGGATTAGGCTTCAAGCCTCCATTCTCAACTACTGCTTCCCTGTCAGTTCTCAGACTCTTAAACTGCAGCCTGGCTTCCGTGTAATTTGTAGATAATCTTTCCGTTCTTATGCTGTGGTGGCGAAAGGATGTGCCGTGATACCACACAGCAAGCTGTGGAAATGCGCTAACAAGAGATGAGAATGAAGTAGTGAGTAAACTATCCTTTTGTGTGCATGAGGCGGATCGGCACCATCAGGTAGCGCTGCACATCCCACGCTGCATTCAGCGCCTTAGCTGCTTTGTGGGGGAGACAAAGTAGTGGGCAGGTGGTGACAGTGTTGCAGGTGAATGGCTGCCTTGGCGGCCACTTTGTGTGCGGCGGGGCGAGACGGCGAAGCGTCAGGCGGCGTCGCGACAGGCGTGTGCCAGTGTGCCGGCGCTCACAAGGACAGCCCGCAGGCGTAGCGGCGCGCCGAGCCGCGGGCACGTGGCGCCCGCACCTGTCACACGCGGGGGCGCACGTCGCGCCGCTTGTCGGTTCGATTGCGTCTGGTGGAAATTACGTACTAGAATGGATATCAGAACACTGGAGCAATCGTTAGTCAGCACAGGCTGGTAGTCAATCAGCAGGTATACCCAGCATAGGTTGATTGATTGGTCTCTGTTGGATGTGAGTCGCTCAACAGCGTCGCCATAAGCACTCTTATGAAATGTCAGCATGCCTTTCGCTTGGGAGGCACTAAAGCTGCCCCACAGGCAGCGTTGCTTATAATACTCGAGAATCCACCTAGCAATTATAAAATAACCGGCTTCATGATGCACTAAGGCCGATATTACACTATCAAATTTCTTTGTCCAATATCTTTGTCAAATATCTTTGTCAAAGAAATTTGATGGTGTAATAGGGAACTTTGTCAAATGTTGTCAAATATTTGATCAAATGTAGGGCCTAGCTGTTGATTTGATCAAAGAAGTCGCTTGTTCAAATGGCTCTGAGCACTAGGGGACTTAACTTCTGAGGTCAACAGTCCCCTAGAACTTAGAACTAATTAAACCTAACAAACCTAAGGACATCACACACATCCATGCCCGAGGCAGGATTCGAACCTGCGAACCGCTCAGCCACTTCGGCCGGCGAAGTCGCTTGTCTTCTGTTCACTGCAATGTGACATGTTACCACGTGGAGCGCTACCATCGCTGCAGTGTTCTGTCATCTGTAGTGATTTTATAACCATTGCCGGTAAATACAATTGGTGTGTACTGACAACTACAAAATTAATAGAGATGTATGAAGCTGATGAGGCGCTTTACAACGTGGGGCACCCTGAATACAAAAATAGATTAAGAAGATTGGACACCTGACATAACCTAATTCAGTCTGGAACCGCGCGACCTCTACGGTCGCAGGTTCGAATCCTGCCTTGGGCATGGGTGTGTGTGATGTCCTTAGGTTAGTTAGGTTTAAGTAGTTCTAAGTTCTAGGGGACTGTTGACCTCCGAAGTTAAGTCCCATAGTGCTCCGAGCCATTTGGACCATTTGACATAACCTAACCTAACCTAACTCTCTCCTGTAGCAAGGAATCGGATTGTTACAGTAAGCCTGCCTTCTGCAGATATAGCAGTTCTTAAGTGAGTATTGAGCTTTGTGATATGAGGATACACTTCACTGAGCACGTACTGAAATGAATGCTCACCCATTCTTAAGTAATTGATGCACGACTTGACGTTCTCCGCTATAAGCTCACGTAACAATTTTTGTTGAATGCTTTTATCGTGTCGTCGTAAAACCCACGGCTTCACCCAGGTACGTTTCCCTTTTTTCCCCCGCTTTTCCGCATGTGCACACAGTGCAATTGTGGTACATGCAGCTGCTGCGGTTAATAACAAGTTGTTGTTGTCAGCCATCCTGAACTTTGACGACAAATATGATGACTGTGTAATACCGCTTTTTAGCGCCACGTCAAAGATCTTTGTCAAATATATTTAACGAATATTTGATCACATCTTTGATCAAATCTTTGGCAAAGAAATTTAGTAATGTAATACCGGCTGCAGC
Organism: Schistocerca nitens; assembly: GCF_023898315.1. Classification (NCBI taxonomy): domain Eukaryota; kingdom Metazoa; phylum Arthropoda; class Insecta; order Orthoptera; family Acrididae; genus Schistocerca; species Schistocerca nitens. Next base: position 860,134,382 of record NC_064615.1, read on the forward strand.
TATTACACTGAAAACCGATTAATAGCAACGCCGAAACGGTCTGGGCAGCTGGCTATCCAACCAGAGCACGGTGACTTCCTGTCCCCAGCACAGTTCGCTTCTTCTTCTGCTGCTGGCAAGCGTTTCCCCAAAAAAGTCTTCAATGCTGCTGAGCCACATTCATGCAATATTTTTTGTAAGAATAAACGCCATTTCACTGCATATTACTGCATTTATCTTCAGTACTATCTAGTTTTCGACTTTTACGCCATTTTCGAGTACAATGCTAAAAGTTCTTAGACCAGTAGCACGTCATATCTCGTAAAGTCAGTCGGAAGGCGAAATATGGATAGTACAGTAATCGTTTCCCTTCCGTTAGCCATGTTTACAAATTTTAGCTATTCTTGTGGTGCCCATCCTTTGCACATGATACTTCTAATTTCTTTTCCTTGTCCTCATCCTCTTGTATATACAGGGTGGGAGAAATAAAAGTGGCTCAGAGAACTGAGTTCCAGGGTACAAAGAAACACAGCAGAGAAAGGAAATAACACTACCAAAATGAGTATAGCAGATATTGAAAGTGACCACCATTCATCCCTTGGCACGTCTGGAACATGGTCAGCAAGCTACTGAAGGCGTATCGAAACTGGACTGCTGAAATTGCTGCAGTCTCATCCACAATGTTCTTACGCAGTTCTTAAAGACTATGACGATTGTTCCGATGTACCTTATATTTGAGGGCTCCCCACACAAAGTAACAGCACACTGACACATCAGGTGACCTGGATGGCCAGTTAGGGCCGTGACCGGACTGACCTCTGCTAACAACTCCGTCAGGCATGAAGATTGTGTAAATGTGCTCCAAGATTCGGTTGACTGTATGGGCAGTTGCTCCATTTGGGTAGAAGTATCTGTAGGTCTTTTCTCCTCCGTTAATACTGCCACCAATGGTTAGAAAAAGCTGTAACGCGCTGATGAAAGAAGACCGGACCAATAACGCCGCGTGCAAAAAAAAAAAAAAACCCTTCTGATCATCAATAGTCTGTCGTGGAAGTTACGCGAATTCTCCGCTGCCCAGAACTTGTGATTCTGTGAGTTGATATAGTCACTCAGATGAAACCAGGCTTCATCAGACATAAAGCAGATCCATATCCAAGACATTCGTTGTTATCTTGGAGGCGCTGAAGAGCATCTACTGGTTTTAATGCACGAACAAGAGAAAATGGTTCAAATGGCTCTGAGCACTATGGGAGTCAACTGCTGTGGTTATCAGTCCCCTAGAACTTAGAACTACTTAAACCTAACTAACCTAAGGACATCACACACATCCATGCCCGAGGCAGGATTCGAACCTGCGACCGTAGCAGTCCCACGTTTCCAGACTGCGCGCCTAGAACCGCGAGACCACCGCGGCCGGCACGAACAAGAGACTCTCGGTAGGGACGCATGTGCAGGTTCAGGTGGAGTATTTATTTGTCCGCACGATCCACGTGATATTCCTGTCACCTGTGGCAGGTGTCGGGTTGATTTGGTAGGACTCGAAGCATTGTCTGGTGACTCGCAGCCAAATTTTCTGGTGTGCCGGCACGTTGACTTGTTCAAAACAGATCAATTTTCGGACTAAGTGTTGCATCGCACTCCTTACTGGCACTTTGACACCGTTAAATCTCTCAGCAAACAACTGATCATAGTGTTTCCACGACTATGCTGTCACGTAATTTTCCACAACGAACAACCTCTGCTCGACTGTGAGTACCATCGTCCCCTTTGCACTGTACCACTCACACTGCCACAGCTAGTACTACGCTGTAAACCGGTGTGGATCACGTGGCTGGTGTACATGTGGTTATATGAATACATTCACGTCCAGTCGTATCTACTCGTCCGTACCAGTTTTATTTTCCCCACCCCTTATCTTGTATTCTACAGTGTTTCCTTATCGATACATTTTTTTCTTTTGTCCCACATGGTTACTCCTTGGAACTATCTTAATATCTTCATTTCCAATTCCGTTAACTTTCGTTTTATCTTATTCGTTTCTGCTGTAGTTGCTGCTGCGTAACTCATATCAAAGCGCGGAATTTCTTTATAAATTTTTATTTTCCCTAGTTGTCATAAATTTCTTTCTCCACACAATGTTTTGAAGGCATCCGGCTACGCATATTGCCTTTGTCAATTGGTTTTTCACTTTTAAACTTAAGTCCTTATAGCTGGTGATAACAGTTCCTAGATAATCATAGCTCGCCTGTTGTTTAATTCGCATAACATCTAATTTACAGTTCGCAAAATTTCAAAGCCTTTGTTACCCTGGTGTCAGTGTCAGTGAGGATGGTGGACAGATCTTCACCCAAACTGAAGGCTGCCCTAATGTCAGATAATAAAAGACACGTAGCCAAAACACGCTGAACCGAAGGTGGCACATCACAAACTTCACACAGCAGTAACTGCCCCATTGGAGGTGGAAAACATGCGTTAGTGGACAATGTCCTACGCGCAGTTTTGTGAGTACTTCCTTGTTGTTGCGTGAACTCTGCCATGCCTGTTTGGTCGATTTGAGTGATCGCAGTTTGTTGTTTGCCACTTCCATCCATTTGGTTTCCCAGTGGCACATGATTCTTCTGCCAGACAATGGGATGACGGCGTGCAATGAGACGGCACATCGACGAGCAAAAGCACCCCTCCACGCTTCTTTGGGTGCTCACCTCCTCACTTCGATTTGTCAAGGGCGAACTGACGTTGCGCTTTCTAATGGATACAAGGCCTATAAAATGCGTTCGAAGACCTAACACAGTCAGGATTTCTCAAATTCTCAGATGTACAGGGGTCCCAGGAGGAATTGTCAGTGTACACTGATATAACAGGAACGATGATTGGAAGCAAGAAATTCTACTAAACATGATCTCTAAGTGCATGTCTTAAGAGCTATGAGCTCATATGAAATCCATATTCTCTAATGAACAAGTGCTCTCATCTCTTAAGCTACACATTTTAGAGTCCATGTTTACTATAAGATTTTTTCTTGTTTTAATCTATACTAACCCCTCCTAAAATATGGAAAGCAAATAACTTGCATTAGAGCAGATTTGTTTCCTAGTATCGAAGATGTAGTTTAGAGCCCTTGTTTAGCAGACTTTTTTGCTTCGAATGATCGTTTCTGTCATATCCCTGAATACTGACCATTCCTCCAGGGACACCCTGCCTAGAAATAAGCTGTAGGCGTAGACGAGTAATCAAAAATATGTAGAAGAACTGGGAAGGAACAATAAGAATGGAAAATTGACAGAAGAGTGTTGGGATTAAACAGGGCGGTAAACAGGAACGCACTCTTCCTCTGGTGAAGCAATGACGGACAGACGGCTTCAAGAGTGGAATAAAAATTCCGGGTGAAAGGCTGTCAATGATAATATTTGTTTATGACATTGCTGCCTTCAATGAACGTGAGGGGGAATTATAGGATCTGTTTAATGGTTCAACAGTCCACTGATGAGCACATAATATGGACTGAAAGTAAATAAAAGGAAGACGAAAGCAATGAGGTGTAGCAGTGATAAACATCAAAACTAGGGAACCATGTAGTAGAGGAAGTGAAGGACTTCTGCTACCCTGGAAGCAAAATAACGCATGACAGAGGAGGCAGGGAGGACATAACCATCGGAATAGCTCAGGCAAAGAGTCTTCTAACATCTTAGGTGTTAATTTCAGGAAGAAATTTCTGACAATGTACGGATACGCCCACAGTTGTACGGAAGTAAATCTTAGACTGTGTGTAAACTATAAAAGAAGAAAATCGAAGCGTTTGAGATGAGGTTTTAAGAAGAATACTAAATGTCGAGTGGACTGACGAAAGAAATGAGGAAGTTCTCTTCGGGATCAGTACGGAAGGAATAAAAGAAAATCTTTGTCTAGAAGAAGGAACATGATGTTACTATTTGTGTTACGACAAGACAAGAGATTGGATTCGAGTATATCAAACAAATAACAAAGGTCGTTGGTTGTATGTGCTTCTAGGAGTTGAAGAGGAATTCGTGGCGTGACAAACCAAGCCGGCCAGGAAACGGTTGCCTCATAAAACCAAACAAAAAGAAAATATGTGTAATGAAGTGCAACGTATGCAAAATACATGTCTGATATTACCATAATCTCTTAAACTAGAATAAAGATCTCTTTTTCCATTCCTGAACGACACTCAACACCCATGCTTTTGCATTTGTTTTGCTAGTTATTGCATTATCCTTTCGAACCAATAATGAAACTTCTTTTGAGTTCCAAAAAATACGGGCTGATGAAACAGGCCTCACCTTTTTGGAGCATGGGCACCGAATCCGATTTCTTCTTCGGTTGGTGGTTCATGATGGACGCATGACGTCCACAGTTCTTAAACAAATCATAATCCTAGTCGTATTCTTTTCAAAATGTTCGACATGATGATTAAAATTCATTTCAACATTTGCTTTTCGTCAACATTAAATAAGTGGCTTTCACACTGCACGAAGCTTGCTCATAATAAGTTCTTTTTGAAAAGTTTCTTCGTCTCTATTTGACCATTGCAATCGATAACAATATGGACGTACTTACCGTACGCTAGGTCGCCCTCTACACTTCCTAACTCCGTATATTCGGGACCGCTAGCAAATGAAATATTCCTTGATGTCTGATAATATGTCCAACCAACATATCCATTGTAACTGTCAGGTTGTAGCATTATTTTTTCTGGGAATAACAGTTACGCAGCTAATATATATATATATATATATATATATATATATATATATATATATATATATATATATATATATATATATACTGCCGGGTTGCAGTATGAGAGTTTGACTGATTTGAACTAGAACGAGTGCTTGAGCATGGAGCTGCGATCCTGAAACTCGAGGCGAAGAAATAAATAAATAAAGGCTTCCTACGGAACTCTTGTGTCCAGAAACATACTTGATCAGCTAAAGATGAGTTAGAACGTTGACTCCAGATTTCAGCGTCCAACATCACTAGCTCGTCTGGTTTCGGCTCTTGAGGAAGATTTCCGCCATAGACTTTCAGACACCCCATTGAAAGTGTCCCCGCAAGAAATCAAGCCGTCGTACACGCGAAGTATGAACACACCCCATATTAATATTCATTAATGTGTGTCTGGATACTTTTGACAAGATAGTGCATAAAATTTATCTTGTGGAGTAATGGAGAAAATCATGAAAAAATTGTTCCATAAAGCTTACTTCTTTCCATTCGATTCAGTATTTTCAAATTAATTACTCCATCTATCCACTTTTTCTCCAGATGAAGAACAGTGCAACACAATCCGTCTGAGATGTTTATGACGTCAAGTATATCATACACTTTTAATCATCGATCGTCCAACACCACGTTGTTCACTTCCTCGATGTGTTCGTCTGTCGTTGCGCTTTTTGTCGTCATTCGTTCCGATTTACTTTTTCTAGAGACTCCAACTACGTTCGAATTTAATCGCCAATTTCTTCACCTTCAAAATGTAGGAGTAATGTCCCTGTAAACGTTTACCAACTTTCGACGACTTCCTCTTGGTGATAATTCGTCCAAAGCGAGGAATTTATGGGCCAAGGTATTCAATTTCTGAAAGGGGGGTGGGAGGGGCGGGGGTGAGGCTCACATGGGAGGCACGGCAATCATTCGACGAACCCTACGAGATCTGTAGCAGCAGCAACCGCCCGCGATTGTCAAACTTTCACCCTCACACTATAACATTTCCCGCTTGCACTTTGCTATAATTTGCTTATTTTCATTTTCATTTGCTGGAACTGATAATTTTAGTAGTGATTACTGTTTCTAGTGTGACAATTAAGCGTTTTTTTTCTCATAATGAAACCAAACGGCCTACAGATTATCTCTTGACCCGCTATCGGAGCGTAAATAACGAAAATTGTAGAAAATTCGATAACATCATCAGGAAATATATTTACGCTAGTAAACTTCCCGTATACCATTTTAAAAACTTAGTGGCAGAAGTAAAACTAAAATGAAAATATAATGGAGCTCTTCGAGGGTACGCTAATATCAAGTTTTTTTAATAAGTATTATGTCTCTTTTGTTATCCATTATTAAAAACTTAGTGACAGAAGTAAAACTAAAATGAAAATATGATGGAGCTCTTCGAGGGTACGCTAATATCAAGTTTTTTTAATAAGTACTATGTCTCTTTTGTTATCCATTATTATAATACCAGTTACATTTTTGTACACTGAATAGTTTTACCAGTTGGAGCGAATTAACTGTGGACCGGGTATAGTAGTACTGTCACTCTCGTGACGGACACGAGCTAAATTGGCTTCGACAATCTGCGTTGTTGGAAGACGAAAAATCGTTCTGATGGTAATGAACACAACACTGCAACAGTTATGCTACCTGGGGAAGACAAATCTCCCTGATGTTCCATGTTAAGTTTACATATTTCGCCATACCAAAGTCCTTGTCCTTTCTTTCGGTTCGTCAAGTAGGTTTCCGTCTCGCATGTAGCTTGTCAGTAATTTCCGATCTCCAACAGTGAAGATGCGCTTCAGAGAGCTGCCTATGAACTACACAGAATATGTTACATATACAACATGCCGATATCAATACAAATAACAGAAGCCATAGATTTCAAAAAAAAAAAAAAAAAAAAAAAAAAAGGGGGCGAAAATAATTATATAGAACGAGATCATAGAGGAAAGATTTAAAATATTAGGGACGGAACTAACGTAGAGTAAGTTCTGGAGCAAAAATACAAAATTGAGAAAGGCAGTTACCTAACGATACCGTAGAAGATCTCACCAAAATAAAGAAACAGCAAAGACTTGTATTAAATTTTGTAAAGTTACATGAGTACCGATTTTTACGGGAGAAATCTTGGGTAACGAAAAGGAAATATGAAGTCCGATTCAGGACTGGAAGATAGCAGGATACACAAAGTTAGATTGGAAAAGAAATATAGGTATTTGGAAAGCAACAGGAAGCATTTGATAGAAATGAAGAGGCTGAAGAAAATAGACAAAATGGATATACCCTCTGACGCGAAAGGAGGAGTCAAGGCTACCACGAATTTTTTTAAATATATTCCGCAAGGTAAAACATGCATTGGAAGACCAGCAGAAGGGAGGACCAAATGTAGCTGCAACAACCCAAGCAAAGTCTATCGCAAGACAGAAGAAGAAGGTGGGAAGGAAAAATATGCGTTACAGATGTCAGAAAACAGTCGCCGGAAATGAAATGTTTGTACCAGGGTCTCCTTGTTATTGAGTTGAAATCGTATAGAGAGAGCATATGGAGCTAGCGCAGATTGCTCGCAGTAGATTGTTGGGGACACGAAGAGGTTTGTTATTGATGTCACGCAACCTGGTCATCTGGTGGACAACCTGGAGGGTCCTCCAGCGGACTGGAGTGGAGGCGTGGTCCTCTCGAGTGGCCTTGGTGAGCCCGGAAGCGCCGCTGTTCGGCGGCAGTGGCTCGTGAAGGCGGCGCGGCGGAAACTGCCTACTCGTCTGGATATCCGCTGGATATCTGCCGGCCAGCCGCGCTCGCCGGGCTTCTCCGCCGGAAGTCGCCGTCATCGCCGCCCCTGTCCTCAAAGGTCTTCACCGGCGCTCATATCTCTCAAAGGATATAGTTTACCTAAAGCCCACTCTGCCGCTTTTTCGCAGCGAATTTTCGAGCGCTTCTCAACACCGTCCAAATACGTTCCGGTGCAAGTATCGTGTCGCACTGAGATCCGTGGCTGCAGCAGAATTATAATACCGATTATGACTTGAATACAGCAGCAAGTATAGCAGCCAGTAGCAGGTACAGTCCATTTCTGTGTAAGCGCTACCAGCTGAAACTGCTAGCGACGATTTGGGTGAGCGGAAGGTAGCAGGCTACAGAAAACTTTAATTTTAAAAACGATTTATGAACCATTATTTCAATTTTTAACTTAGCAAACCTCACAAGTAATAGCAAAGATCGTTAAACTTTAATCACTTACACAAACTGAACCAACTTGACCAAACTGTGTTGAAAACTTAAAATCAACAAGCTTAAAAGCAAAGATGTTTATTTTAGTTCTTGCTCTATGTGGAAGGTAACAATTATAAAGGACTTTCATCATAGCACCACGAAAGCCAGTTTAGTCTTCGTCTCCGCTCGCAGGCACAACGTTTCAAATGGCTGGACACAGTTCGCTAATATAACTAGCACAGAGAAAAGTTCACACTGAACAATATACAACTTATTAATGCAAGCGAACATGGACGAAGAACAAACCAGATACTAATTTACTCAGTTACAAACAGAGTGACTACCAAAGCATAAAAGCCATTTCATTTAAAAAAATTCAGAAGTAAAAACTTCAATAGCGAATATCGCTAATCATAATTTTATTTACGATTAATGGTTTCGGCAAATCTAACTGGCGGTCCTCGGATCTTATGCAAATACATCGCAAAAAATCTCCACTGAAGGTATAATAAATCAGGCTGTGTAAATACGATGGAGAAAAAAAAAACCACTTGCATGAATATCAAGAGCTCAGATGGAAACCAAGTTCTAAGCAAAGAAGGGAAAGCAGAAAGGTGGAAGGTGTATATAGAAGGTCTATACAGGGGCGATGTTCTTGAGGACAATATTATGGAAATGGAAGAGGAGGTAGATGAAGATGAAGTGGGAGATATGATACTGCGTGAAGAGTTTGACAGAGCACTGAAAGACCTAAGTCGAAACAAGGCCCAGAGAGTATACAACATTCCATTAGAACTACTGACAGTCCTGACAATACCATCTGGTGAGCAAGATCTATGAGACAGGCGAAATTTCCTCAGACTTCAAGAAGAATATAATAATTCCAATCCCAAAGAAAGCAGGTGTTGACAGATGTGAAAATTACCGAACTATCAGTTTACTAAGTCACAGCTGCAATATACTCACGCGAATTATTTACAGACGAATGGAAAAACTGATAGAAGCCGACCTCAGGGAAGATCGGTTTGCATTCCGTAGAAATGTTGGAACACGTGAGGCAATACTGACCCTACGACTTATCTTAGAAGAAAGATTAACGAAAGGCAAACCTACGTTTCTAGCATTTGTATACTTAGAGAATGCTTTTGACAATGTTGACTGGAATACTCTCTTTCAAATTCTGATGGTGGCAGGGGTAAAATACCGGGAGCGAAAGGCTATTTACAATTTGTACAGAAACCAGATGGCAGTTATAAGAGTGGAGGGACATGAAAGGGAAGAAGTGGTTGGGAAGGGAGTGAGACAGGGCTGTAGCCTCTCCCCGATGTTATTCAATCTGTATATTGAGCAAAAAGTAAAGGAAACAAAAGAAAAATTCGGAGTAGGTATTAAAATCCATGGAGAAGAAATCAAAACTTTGAGGTTCGCCGATGACATTGTAATTCTGTCAGAGACAGCAAAGGACTTGGAAGAGCAGTTGAACGGAATGGACAGTGTCTTGAAAGGAGCGTATAAGATGAACATCAACAAAAGCAAAACAAGGATAATGGAATGTAGTCGAATTAAGTCGGGTGATGCTGAGGGAATTCGATTAGGAAATGAGACACTTAAAGTAGTAAAGGAGTTTTGCTATTTTGGGTGCAAAATGACTGATGATGGTCGAAGTAGAGAGGATATAAAATGTAGACTGGCAATGGCAAGGAATGCGTTTCTGAAGAAGAGAAATTTGTTAACATCGAGTATAGATTTAAGTGTCAGGAAGTCGTTTCTGAAAGTATTTGTATGGAGTGTAGCCATGTATGGAAGTGAAACATGGACCATAAATAGTTTAGACAAGAAGAGAATAGAAGCTTTCGAAATGTGGTGCTACAGAAGAATGCAGAAGATTTGATGGGTAGATCACATAACTAATGAGGAGGTATTGAATAGAATTGGGGAGAAGAGGAGTTTGTGGCACAACTTGACCAGAAGAAGGGATCGGTTGGTAGGACATGTTCTGAGGCATGAAGGGATCACCAATTTCGTACTGGAGGGCAGCGTGGAGGGTAAAAATCGTAGAGGGAGACCAAGAGATGAATACAATAAGCAGATTCAGAAGGATGTAAGCTGCAGTAAGTACTGGGAGATGAAGAAGCTTGCACAGGATAGAGTAGCATGGAGAGCTGCATCAAACCAGTCTCAGGACTGAAGACCACAACAACAACAATCACCGTGTGACTAACAATAAGCTTTTAACCCAATAGCTTAAAACGTTAAAGTGTTTAAGCTCATTCTAGCTCTGTAGCAGAAATGTTAAATGACTTATAATAATGCTAGTAAAACCTAAACTCATCCGCTAATATACCTAGTTTAGCGTACAGAATTGTTTTATAAATCGTTTCTTCTTTCATTAGTATCACATGGAGCGCAAAAGGTAGTGTAAAGGGAGTACACTGTTTACATAAAATTGTAATTTCCTGTAACCAAGTGTAAGAGAAATCATGATAGTGTGACTGATGATTTAAAAGAAATTTAAAAACTTAAAACAATTAAATCTAGTGGTATCTGCCTTGGCTAAAGAATTATGCTCTAGTTATACTGTTAATACGCTGATGCATCGGACACATGCGATGTTCATCTTTATGGCTGTAGCCTAGTTACTTCTCCAACATGCTTAAATTAGTCACTTCTCCAAGATGCTTAAATTAGTTCCAAAACCTGTCCCAGTCATCAGTGACCAATACGCTGCAGATTGCAAATGGCGTCAAATCAGTGCACACGTAGTCGTATATATCACGCACTAATCAGAACTTGTTTCGCTCCTGTAGACAGTCGTATCGCATAAATCATCAAATGACGACGGGTATATGGATCTATACTGCAATTAAAACAGATTAACGCTTTGGAGGCACTAGTTCGCAGAACTTGACTACCACATCTGACAGGTTGAGGCGACTCTAATCAAAATCGTCACTGCGCCACTTGCAGACATGCGATTTAACTGCGTCCCGATGACCCTCCACTCAGAATACCAGATGTAAGTGACTGGGCTTAGGTATCTGACTGAATATCGGCCGAGACTGCAAGAAAACCTTAGCCGCCGGCGACACAGACTCATAACGTCTTTGTAGCCCCGTCATCTATATGGAAGTTGCTACACATTTTGGTGCGCGATAATGTGCAGAGATGATGTTTCCCACTCGAGACTGTACCAAAATTGCTTTTTTTTCCTTTATTGTATTTCCATTTCCCCCGAAGGGGGCGGGCTAGCAGCAGCTTATTACGCTGCTCTGCAGCCTACAGACTTTTTAAAATGTAATGAGAAGTTAAGAAACAATAAAAGCAGGCGATAAAACGGGGACTTAGATTGTAAAACGGCGGAAAGTTGGGGTAAGTTAAAACATAAGGCAAAGAGTTGGCAAAGCGAATAAAAATACACTGGATGCAGACAGGTAACATAGTAGACAGAGACAGACAATTAAAAAATATGGCAACAGTCTGGTTTCTGTTCGCAAGAGATATAAAATCACACCCAGCGACAGTATGATGGCCGTTCGCAACTATTCGGAAAACACACACAGCACTGAACACTCACTGTAAACACTGCACGAAAATGTCGGCACAAAGTGGACACACCATAGCCTAGGGCAGATTGGGGAAGGGGGAGGGGGGTGGACCTGGACAGATGAGGTGGAGAACAAGGAGGAGGAGGAGACCAAAATGGCTAACTATTTTCAGATTTATTTCTTAAAATCATCACCAGATGTATGAGAATATTTTGTAATCACCATCACCAGATGGGTCTTACGACGATACATAGTGTGGCCTCGCTTTGTGTTGGTGATCCCGGAAACACAAAATTTTCGTTTGTTTAAAATTCAGTACAGTTTGAAAACATAATTTGAGGAGTGCGCTCGCGGAGTGTGCTGAAAAGATAGGAGTACCACTTTCTGCCACCAGGTGAAATATGCCTCCGTAAGTAGTCCTACTGAAGAAACTGCAAAAAGGTGGGAATTTAAGGAGATGGGACCTGGATAAACTGAAAGAACCAGAGGTTGTAGAGAGTTTCAGGGAGAGCATAAGGGAACAATTGACAGGAATGGGGGAAAGAAATACAGTAGAAGAAGAATGGGTAGCTCTGAGGGATGAAGTAGTGAAGGCAGCAGAGGATCAAGTAGGTAAAAAGACGAGGGCTAATAGAAATCCTTGGGTAACAGAAGAAATATTGAATTTAATTGATGAAAGGAGAAAATATAAAAATGCAGTAAATGAAGCAGGCAAAAGGGAATACAAACGTCTCAAAAATGAGATCGACAGAAAGCGCAAAATGGCTAAGCAGGGATGGCTAGAGGACAAATGTAAGGATGTAGAGGCTTGTCTCACTAGGGGTAAGATAGATACTGCCTACAGGAAAATTAAAGAGACCTTTGGAGAGAAGAGAACCACTTGTATGAATATCAAGAGCTCAGATGGCAACCCAGTTCTAAGCAAAGAAGGGAAGGCAGAAAGGTGGAAGGAGTATATAGAGGGTTTATACAAGGGCGATGTACTTGAGGACAGTATTATGGAAATGGAAGAGGATGTAGATGAAGATGAAATGGGAGATAAGATACTGCGTAAAGAGTTTGACAGAGCACTGAAAGATCTGAGTCGAAACAAGGCCCCGGGAGTAGACAACATTCCATTAGAACTACTGATGGCCTTGGGAGAGCCAGTCGTGACAAAACTCTACCATCTGGTGAGCAAGATGTATGATACAGGCGAAATACCCACAGACTTCAAGAAGAATATAATAATTCCAATCCCAAAGAAATCAGGTGTTGACAGATGTGAAAATTACCGAACTATCAGTTTAATAAGTCACAGCTGCAAAATACTAACGCGAATTCTTTACAGACGAATGGAAAAACTGGTAGAAGCGGACCTCGGGGAAGATCAGTTTGGATTCCGTAGAAATGTTGGAACACGTGAGGCAATACTGACCTTACGACTTATCTTAGAAGAAAGATTAAGAAAAGGCAAACCTACGTTTCTAGCATTTGTAGACTTAGAGAAAGCTTTTGACAATGTTAACTGGAATACTCTCTTTCAAATTCTGAAGGTGGCAGGGGTAAAATACAGGGAGCGAAAGGCTATTTACAATTTGTACAGAAACCAGATGGCAGTTATAAGAGTCGAGGGGCATGAAAGGGAAGCTGTGGTTGGGAAAGGAGTGAGACAGGGTTGTAGCCTCTCCCCGATGTTATTCAATCTGTATATTGAGCAAGCAGTAAAGGAAACAAAAGAAAAATTCGAAGTAGGTATTAAAATTCATGGAGAAGAAGTAAAAACTTTGAGGTTCGCCGATGACATTGTAATTCTGTCAGAGACAGCAATGGACTTGGAAGAGCAGTTGAACGGAATGGACAGTGTCTTGAAAGGAGGATATAAGATGAACATCAACAAAAGCAAAACGAGGATAATGGAATGTAGTAAAATTAAATCGGGTGATGCTGAGGGGATTAGATTAGGAAATGAGACACTTAAAGTAGTAAAGGAGTTTTGCTATTTAGGGAGTAAAATAACTGATGATGGTCGAAGTAGAGAGGATATAAAATGTAGACTGGCAATGGCAAGGAAATCGTTTCTGAAGAAGAGAAATTTGTTAACATCGAGTATAGATTTAAGTGTCAGGAAGTCGTTTCTGAAAGTATTTGTATGGAGTGTAGCCATGTATGGAAGTGAAACATGGACGATAACCAGTTTGAACAAGAAGAGAATAGAAGCTTTCGAAATGTGGTGCTACAGAAGAATGCTGAAGATAAGGTGGGTAGATCACATAACTAATGAGGAGGCATTGAATAGGATTGGGGAGAAGAGAAGTTTGTGGCACAACTTGACTAGAAGACGGGATCGGTTGGTAGGACATGTTTTGAGGCATCAAGGGATCACAAATTTAGCATTGGAGGGCAGCGTGGAGGGTAAAAATCGTAGAGGGAGACCAAGAGATGAATACACTAAGCAGATTCAAAAGGATGTAGGTTGCAGTAGGTACTGGGAGATGAAGAAGCTTGCACAGGATAGAGTAGCATGGAGAGCTGCATCAAACCAGTCTCAGGACTGAAAACCACAACAACAACAACAAGTAGTCCTAATGTAGCGTGGGTGAAGGAAAAGGGGAGGAACGATAAAATACATGATAACAGTGTTTCTGGCACGTTTATTAGCATGTGATCACAAGGTACAACATGTGTTGCATATGGTCTCCCGACTCAGCAACATGCTGCATCTGTAACACGGCGTTTACGACAGTTGCTCGCAGTACATCCGGTGCAGTCAGAGTGATATGTAATCATATGCTACCCTTCAGATCGGGAATAGTTCGGATACATCCCTGATAGACACAATCTTTTAGAAATCCCCACAACCAGAAGTCACATGGAGTTAGGTCGGGGGATCTGGAAGGCCACACATCTTGAAATTGCTTAGAGATGATGCGGTTGTTACCAAACGTTTCTCGAAGCAAATTTTTCACCTGGCAAGCGACGTGCGCTGTCGCCCCATTTTGCATGGAAATAGTGGTGTGGACACAGTTACGTTCTTGCGTTTTGAGAGCGGATGATCTGTACACACGTCCAGATCATTATACATATATAATGACTTTTGAACACTATTAAGGTAAATACATTGTTTGTTCTTTATCAAAATCTTTCATTTGCTAACTATGCCTATCAGTAGTTAGTGACTTCAGTAGTTAGAATCTTTTATTTAGCTGCCAGTATTGGCGCTCGCTGTATTGCAGTAGTTTGAGTAACGAAGATTTTTGTGAGGTAAGTGATTCATGAAAGGTATAGGTTATTGTTAGTCAGGGCCATTCCTTTGTAGGGATTATTAAAAGTCAGATTGCGTTGCGCTAAAAATATTGTGTGTCAGTTTAGTGTTGATCAGAATAAGTGAAGAGAGTAATGTCTGAGTATGTTCAGTTTTGCTCAGCTGTTTGAAAAGCAAATAATGTAATCAGCACAGTCATTCATAAATTTTTCTAAGGGGACGTTTCAAAACGGACCAAGAATGAAGAAGCTTGTGAAACCACACCACACAGTCACATAAGCTCAGTGCAGTGGATGTTCCTGCACAACCCCATGTCCAATAGTTCTGTGTCTTTACTGCACCGTGCAGCGTAAATGTCCAAAGAAGATTACCCAGCCACTTGTCATCCATTTTCACGGAGGGCAAAGTCACGGCTTTATCTTGGGGCTTCAATTGGTGCGCATTCTGAATCTTACAGGGATACCAGTGTAAAATGCGACGCAAAATCTTTCGAAGTGATGAACAAGGTAGAAACAATTTCCGTGGCACAAATCGAACGCTAGCTGCAGAATTTTAGGCATGTGCTGCACGGATGACTACAGCTGCAGTAACTTCATAAACTGCCATGGCAATGGTGCACCTCCCTCTCCCTGCTACACCATCTAATTCATTTGCTTCTTCAACTTTCTTGATCATATTCTCTAGCCCATTTATGGACATGGGGCCTCTTCGCAGCTGTTTCTGTCGGTGATATTCCCGCAATGCTGCATTATATTGCTGTAATTCTAATAAAACAACTTCACCAGCAGTGCGCTGTTTTTCTTCTCAATAGTCGTAGAATTTCGTACGGGAAACTTCAACCTTCTTAACCCTTTTCACCAGCAGTCAGTTCAGAAAAGTAACTATCACGCGTCACCAAATGCTGCAAAACAGAGCACATTCTGACTGCCTGCGTGGCCACATTTTCATCTTGTGGCAGAAAGGGGAACTATTACTTTTTCATAATACTCCGCGTGCTGACCAATTAATGAACATGCCTACGACGTTCAGCGTCCTGTGACGTATACAGCCCGCGCTGCAACACTCGGAACAGCGAGCGAGGTGGCGCAGTGGTTAGACACTGGACTCGCATTCGGGAGGACGACGGTTCAATCCCGCGTCCGGCCATCCTGATTTAGGTTTTCCGTGATTTCCCTAAATCACTCCAGGCAAATGCCGGGATGGTTCCTCTGAAAGGGCACGGCCGACTTCCTTCCCCATCCTTCCCTAATCCCATGACACCGATGACCACGCTGTCTGGTCTCCTTCCCCAAAACCAACCAACACTCGGAACTTCTACAACGCTACCTTGCCGAAGACAAGATATGAGAGATGTTCCTGTAGGGGAGTTACAAGTATAAAAATTTTATTCAGATTAACCACTACCGATTACGAACTTTGAAAAATGCATTCTCAAATAGTTCTTACAAACTTCAATGCGAAAAGCGAAACACCAGCTTGGAAGCTTGGAAGTTCTGTCTGAAGACGGATTTTTAAAATACATTTCGATGTTACACACGTGCACTATAAATGTACTGTAAAATTCACTAATTAATTATCGATTTAATAAATTTTAGGACACCACAAAGCATCATTATAAGCTCCAGAGCACCACACACAGTGACCAAAATTTTCAAAATGTGCCTACATGCGGTTAATAACAGGAAACTTAGTTCCAAAGATATGGTCCTAAAGAAGGAAACACATTAAGTTACAAAAGCTGTGCAAAGTACATGGACATAATAAAATATGTATTGTCTACATTAACGAAACCGATTATACTGCTAATCAATTTCTCAGCGACCAAATAAATTTCTATCCTTCTGTAGGTCATCATTCTTCTGATGGATTTGATGCTGCCAGCAAAGTTATCGTCCCCAGTGCCAGCCTCTATAGCGACATGGAAGTTATTCCCTGATGTCCTGACACAAGTCCTGTCAGCCCATTCCTTCTTGTAGTAAACGATTTCCGGAAATTTCTTTCCGCGCTGATTCTTTGGAGAACTTCTACGTAACTCATCTTATAAATCTTCTAAACATCCAGCATCCTTCTGTGACTCGACGACTCATAGATGACTTTTCCCATTTTTTCCGGTTATACCATATACGTAGGTGGTAATTTTTTACGGAAGAAAAACTGTATAAATCTGTAGATTTCTAGTGTGAGATCTCCTGTGGTTGCGCAAGATTATTTTTTTTAGTTCTTGCAAAGTATGATTACCTGTTTCTTCTTTAGCAAATACTACAACTAACAAGGCTGTTACAGCTGCAAAGTTAACTTTCTTCATGAGCAGAGACCATAGCTTATTTTGAACAATTACATAAGAGCCGTGCCTATATTATTAAGAAGTGCAATGCAATGGTCCTTCGGACCAACAGGTACTGCAGTGTCTACAGCCGTAAAGAAAAACAGGAAATCTATTCACAGTTGCGGAAAAAACTTACCTTCGGCTGCATGTTAGATTGACGACAATGAAAACTTGTGCCAGACCGGGATTTAAAGGGGGATTTCCCACTGTCGGAAGGAAAATTGTGTCATAGTTCTTAATAACATAGACATTGCTTTTTCGTATTTATTCGCCAATAGCAGGCCCTTGACTTTCAATAAAATATGTCCTCCGTGGAGGGTTACGTACGTAACGTACGAGCACAGATTATGACGCAAGGACGACGACATACGGAAGCTTGGGAGGAGCCGTATTTCATGCAAAGATAGCCGAAGCGGTTAAGGCGACAGCACGCGTAATTCGGGAAATCCGGGTTCGAGACACGGTCCGCCAAAAATTTTCCTTGTCGTCATTCTAATATACAACCGACGGTAGTTCATATTCGCCACTGCGAATACATTTCCTGTATCTGAATAAAATCTCACAAGGCGAAAGTTTTGACGTTATATATAGGGTGTCCCTCGTCGTAGTTCAAATGGTTCAAATGGCACCAAGCACTATGGAACTTTACATTTGGAGTCATCAGTCCCCCAGACTTAGAAGTACTTTAACTTAACTAACCTAAGGGCATCACACACATCCATGCCCGAGGGAGGATTCGAACTTGCGACCGTAGCAGCGGCACGGTTCTGGACTGAAGCGCCTAGAACCGCTCGGCCACAGCGGCCGGCCTCGTCGTAGTCAGGCGCGCTTTCTCTGATGTTCGGTGGATACAAATACCGCTCGTCACCTCTTTCATGCAATACCCAGCGTCGACGTAAAGCATGGGTTTGCATCCCATTACAAGCGAACGCATAAAACGTGTAAATATAAAGAAATAGTTACATGCGACTTGGGGCTGCTCTACAATTTTAATTAAACAAAATCATTTATTATGCGGAATTGTACGCAGCCATTTGTTAGAGCGCTCCCAAATTAGTCTAGTGTGACATTCGTGTTACTGGGTCGGCCTTTGTGACCGAGCGGTTCTAGGCGCTTCAGTCTGGAACCGCGCGACCGCAGCGGTCGCAGGTTCGAATCCTGCCTCGGGCATGGATGTGTGTGATGTCCTTATGTTAGTTAGGTTGAAGTAGTTCTAAGTTCTAGGGGACTGATTACCTCAGAAGTTTCCCATAGTGCTCAGAGCCATTTGAAACGTGTTGCTGGTATGTATTAACACGGACAGTACTTTGTAAAAGACGAACAACAAGCAGCGTTCCACCAGCGGCAGCAATACTTCGGTCTGTTCTGTCTGCTACCCTCATGCGTCAGCGCTACTCTCTCGTAGTTGCAGTACGGGTTATTTCTCCCGTTTTACTGTCCCATCTAATACATATCGATTAAACAAATATCGCTCTAAACCAGTAATACCCTTTCTCAGATCATTACTGCGGCATGTAAATATGAGCTTGTACTCTCCGCCCTCCCCCCCCCCCCCCCCTCAAGCCTACATTAAGAGCCGACTAAGCTTTTATTTTTAAACTGCCGGCAGATAAATGATACCTATTTATTTTTTGTTGGTGTTTTATTAAACCTCGAATTTATGACTCAGTGAGACGATTGATACTCCTTATTTTTAACAATCTTTTCTTGTGGAATGATGAATAACTATCGGTGCAGCCCACTACTCGGAGAAGAAAGCTAGCTATCCACACCGAGGGTAGACACTTGTTATAAAACGTGCTTCCTCTGCGACACTCGTGCCCCTTGCGACTCTTGCTTCACCCATACCCTACACTCACATTTAAAAGCAGCTAACTTAAAATGTTTGCCCTATACTCTTTGTTTGTAAAACCCTCTCAAATGACGCAAATTGGAGTATTTCATGCTGGCCATGTTTTGTGGCTTTCCACACTCAGTCATACTAATAATAATGACAATAATAATAATAATAATAATAATAATAATAATAACTTCAATCATTAAACAGAAATTAATGACACAAACAACACAGAACAAAATTATAAATGAAGAACAAAAAGGCTGTTGCAAAGGAGCACGAGGATGTAAAGAGCAACTGATAATAGATGCAGAGGTGACATATCAAGCTAAAACTAAACAAAGGTCGCTACACTACGCATACATTGATTACCAAAAAGCTTTTGATAGTGTACCCCACTCATGGTTACTACAAATATTGGAAATATACAAAATAGATCCTAAATTGATACAGTTCCTAAACATAGTAATGAAAAATTGGAAAACCACACTTAATATCCAAACAAATTCAAATAATATCACATCACAGCCAATACAGATTAAGCGTGGAATATACCAAGGAGACTCATTAAGTCCTTTCTGGTTCTGCCTTGCTCTGAACCCACTATCCAACATGCTAAATAATACAAACTATGGATACAATATTACTGGAACATACCCACACAAAATCACACATTTGCTATACATGGATGATCTAAAACTACTGGCAGCAACAAATCAACAACTCAACCAATTACTAAAGATAACAGAAGTATTCAGCAATGATATAAGTATGGCTTTTGGAACAGACAAATGTAAGAAAAATAGCATAGTCAAGGGAAAACACACTAAACAAGAAGATTACATATTGGATAACCACAGCGACTGCATAGAAGCGATGGAAAAAACGGATGCCTATAAATATCTAGGATACAGACAAAAAATAGGAGTAGATAATACAAATATTAAAGAAGAACTAAAAGAAAAATATAGACAAAGACTAACAAAAATACTGAAAACAGAATTGACAGCAAGAAACAAGACAAAAGCTATAAATACTTATGCCATACCAATATTGACCTACTCATTTGGAGTAGTGAAATGGAGTAACACAGACCTAGAAGCACTCAATACACTTACACGATCACAATGCCACAAATATAGAATACATCACATACATTCAGCAACAGAAAGATTCACATTAAGCAGAAAGGAAGGAGGAAGGGGATTTATTGATATAAAAAACCTACATTATGGACAGGTAGACAATTTAAGAAAATTCTTTATAGAACGAGCAGAAACTAGCAAAATACACAAAGCAATCACTCATATAAATACATCGGCTACGCCACTACAATTTCATAACCACCTCTACAACCCTTTAGACCACATAACATCAACAGATACGAAGAAAGTAAATCGGAAAAAGAAAACACTTCATGGCAAGCACCCGTATCATCTAACACAGCCACACATCGATCAAGACGCATCCAACACATGGCTAAGAAAAGGCAATATATACAGTGAGACAGAAGGATTCATGATTGCAATACAGGATCAAACAATAAACACCAGGTATTACAGCAAGCATATTATTAAAGATCCCAATACCACAACAGATAAATGCAGACTTTGTAAACAACAAATAGAAACAGTAGATCACATCACAAGCGGATGTATATTACTAGCAAATACAGAATACCCCAGAAGACATGACAATGTCGCAAAAATAATACATCAACAGCTTGCCTTACAACATAAACTTTTAAAACAACAAGTTCCTACATACAAGTATGCACCACAAAATGTACTGGAGAATGATGAATACAAATTATACTGGAACAGAACCATTATAACAGATAAAACAACGCCACATAACAAACCTGACATCATACTCACCAATAAAAAGAAGAAATTAACACAACTAATCGAAATATCCATACCCAATACAACAAATATACAAAAGAAAACAGGAGAAAAAATTGAAAAATACATCCAACTGGCTGAGGAAGTCAAAGACATGTGGCATCAGGATAAAGTTGACATCATACCAATTATACTATCAACTACAGGAGTCATACCACACAATATCCACCAGTACATCAATGCAATACAGCTACATCCAAACATATATATACAACTACAGAAATCCGTAATTATTGATACATGTTCAATTACCCGAAAGTTCCTAAATGCAATATAACACATACCGTACAGTTAATAGGAAGTGACGCTTGATCAAGGTCCGCGTCACTTTCCATTCTCAACCAGACTTAAGGTCTGAGAAAGTAAAGAAATAATAATAATGTGTAGGCCCTGCAGCAATATATCAATGTAGTGGTCAGTACATAGTTACCATTGCTTTTTGCTGTCATTTTCTTTGTTTAACTGTTGCATAGTGAACAATGAAGCAATTTTTGGTTCGTTACCTACGGCTCAGAGAATGCATTATTATGCGATATTTAAACATATGTGACGTATATGTTTCGGTTTTGCTGCCACGGTGCAAAGTACAAAGTCCGGAATGGGAAAAATAAACCTGGCCCCACAACTACACTCCTGGAAATTGAAATAAGAACACCGTGAATTCATTGTCCCAGGAAGGGGAGACTTTATTGACACATTCCTGGGGTCAGATACATCACATGATCACACTGACAGAACCACAGGCACATAGACACAGGCAACAGAGCATGCACAATGTCGGCACTAGTACAGTGTATATCCACCTTTCGCAGCAATGCAGGCTGCTATTCTCCCATGGAGACGATCGTAGAGATGCTGGATGTAGTCCTGTGGAACGGCTTGCCATGCCATTTCCATCTGGCGCTTCAGTTGGACCAGCGTTCGTGCTGGACGTGCAGACCGCGTGAGACGACGCTTCATCCAGTCCCAAACATGCTCAATGGGGGACAGATCCGGAGATCTTGCTGGCCAGGGTAGTTGACTTACACCTTCTAGAGCACGTTGGGTGGCACGGGATACATGCGGACGTGCATTGTCCTGTTGGAACAGCAAGTTCCCTTGCCGGTCTAGGAATGGTAGAACGATGGGTTCGATGACGGTTTGGATGTACCGTGCACTATTCAGTGTCCCCTCGACGATCACCAGTGGTGTACGGCCAGTGTAGGAGATCGCTCCCCACACCATGATGCCGGGTGTTGGCCTTGTGTGCCTCGGTCGTATGCAGTCCTGATTGTGGCGCTCACCTGCACGGCGCCAAACACGCATACGACCATCATTAGCACCAAGGCAGAAGCGACTCTCATCGCTGAAGACGACACGTCTCCATTCGTCCCTCCATTCACGCCTGTCGCGACACCACTGGAGGCGGGCTGCACGATGTTGGGGCGTGAGCGGAAGACGGCCTAACGGTGTGCGGGACCGTAGCCCAGCTTCATGGAGACGGTTGCGAATGGTCCTCGCCGATACCCCAGGAGCAACAGTGTCCCTAATTTGCTGGGAAGTGGCGGTGCGGTCCCCTACGGCACTGCGTAGGATCCTACGGTCTTGGCGTGCATCCGTGCGTCGCTGCGGTCCGGTCCCAGGTCGGCGGGCACGTGCACCTTCCGCCGACCACTGGCGACAACATCGATGTACTGTGGAGACCTCACGCCCCACGTGTTGAGCAATTCGGCGGTACGTCCACCCGGCCTCCCGCATGCCCACTATACGCCCTCGCTCAAAGTCCGTCAACAGCACATATGGTTCACGTCCACGCTGTCGCGGCATGCTACCAGTGTTAAAGACTGCGATGGAGCTCCGTATGCCACGGCAAACTGGCTGACACTGACGGCGGCGGTGCACAAATGCTGCGCAGCTAGCGCCATTCGACGGCCAACACCGCGGTTCCTGGTGTGTCCGCTGTGCCGTGCGTGTGATCATTGCTTGTACAGCCCTCTCGCAGTGTCCGGAGCAAGTATGGTGAGTCTGACACACCGGTGTCAATGTGTTCTTTTTTCCATTTCCAGGAGTGTATTTCATGCACTTTAAGATATGCAACCCCTCTTACATCATAACCCCTTCCCCCCACCCCTCCACGTGTTTGTATTGACTGGAGAAGATGCAGTACTTACAGGTCACATATTAAAAAAGATCTAAGCCGGAAAGGCGACGTCATGAACAGTTGTGAGATGGAGAGCCGCTAAGGGCTGCTCGCCATCTCACAACTGTTGATGATGTCGCCTTTCCGGCTTAGATCTTTTTTAATATGTGACTTGTAAGTACTGAATCTTTTCCAGTCCGTACAAACTTTAATTTTATTAATGTACTATATACCTAATATGTTTTAGAACAGTTAGTCTAATTCTGAAGACGACGCTCATAGTAGCGCCGAAACCAGGTCAATTTTGACTTAATATTTGTGACCGAGGGCTTATTTGTTCCAATATAATTCTGACACGGTCACTGAACCTTAGCAGCCATGTTCAAAGTTTTTTATTTTTTTAATTATTTTTTTAAATCTAGCATTTGTAAATTGCAGATATTACTCATACTACATTGGACAAACTGACAGACCCTTCGACATTAGATGCACAGAATACCTAGATGGACTGGAACGAGCACTTCAAACTCGTTCTAGTACAAATGTGAGCGGAACGTTTCGTTTTAGGTTTGATTAGTAACCGTGAAAGCGTTACGTAAAGGCTCCTGTAAGGTGAGTAGCAGACGGTATGATAGACGCTGCAAGAGATATGTAATGCATTACCATACAGTTGGATGTTAAATTTTAGAAGAAAAGTTATTACTCGTACATCTCGCATAATGACCAAGACGGAAAAATGAGAGAAATTGACTATACGGAGCTTTACCGGCAGTCGTTCTCCCAACCACCACAGATGGGGCGGTGTCTCGTAATGCAATGCTGTATGAAAGCTACCGTTCACGGTGGGACCAGCCTTACTTTACTAGTTACCAAGTAAATGCCGCAAATAAAGAAAGGGAATTCCTCGTTGAAAGGATGTAACGCAAGGTTATTATATGTCGTTATCATGTAGAAGCATCTAGTACACCCTCTGTTGAAAAGGTGAAGCTCGATTATTTGCTTTAATACGTACAATGTAAGGTAATGTAGAGAAGACGTGCTCTGCCGCCTATACTGTCGCGTTTCCTTGAAATAACTGACTGAGGATTGTTCCGAGTATTCCCTATTGTCTGTTTTCACGTCGCTGCGCTGCAATAAAGTGTCGTTTTGTAGCGCCTCCGCCCTGAAAGATGAGCGTGCAGAACGGTTTGCTGCATACACTGACGGGAGGAGGTGAATAGCGCCTCGTCGCCATTTGCAGGTGGCGGTGCGGCAGCTGTCTGCGCGGCTAATCCGCGCTGTTCTGCAAGTCAAGCCGCGACACACCTGCCGCCACGCGCCGGTCACGTGACCTGGGGGAAGCCCCGGGCGACACTGCGCGTGCGCCTCTACTGGCGGCCCGCGAATGCAGTATCACCGCCTGCGTGCCTTACACACACCCCTGTTTATTATCTTGCTTGTTTCTTCAGGTTTCCCGGAACATAAGAGCCACTTCCAGCAGAAAGGCAACATGTCCAGTTTTCTACTTACACGCTGGAGACAAAAAACAGAATAAAACCGATTTAAGGCATTTTATTTCCTGGCATTAATTTCTAGCTTCCTGATGTATGTATGCTTGCTTATTGTGTACGTGTAAATGTCAAGTACGACATAAGGGGAAAGACTCGGGCGACTTTGCTGGTACATAATTGTTAAGACTTTCGTGACCATTTATCGACGAACTGCCTGTTGGTTTCTGTCTTAGAGTTCTACGGCCGACGTTTTTTGATGATCTTTTCTGGCATTTGGCCAGCACGAGTGCCTGGCTTTGGCAAAGCTTCACGATCCCTTGCTGGTGGTGGAATCGAGCTCCAGGCCGTGTTTCATACGTACATGGCGCCCTCACGCCCAAGGGCTTTTCCGTGCTATGAACCTGCCGCAGCACCTCAAACGCGAGTTGCGACTCCTAGCAAGGGTTCTGAGGAGCAATGTGTGCGTCACCAGTTACGTAAGAAGTGTCACAGAATCAAACAGCCGGCGAGGTGACACAGAAGAAAAAATGTCGGGTACGGTCTTGCTGCCATAAATTCCCAAAGTGACGTACAGAATCGGCCGTATATTGTGAAAACACGGCGTAAAGACTATTTTGAAACCGACGAAGAAGATCAAAGAATGTCTCCGATCGGCAAAGGGACCCATTTTCAATGTCGGTGATATACCGCATACCATGTGCATGTGGAAAAGTCTGTTTTTGGAATGACAGGATGATAAGTGAGCACCAGGAACTTCGAACATAAGCGGCATTACAGGCTAGGCAGGTGGCAGACGCAACCCTCCTCGGTGACAACAAGCAGAGAGAGGATATTTAGAGCACTACAACAAATAGAGAAAAGCTCTCTTAAGCAGTGAAAAGGTTAAATAAAACCAAAGCCTTTGCCTCGCCTCTAAAAGATATCCAATCACTAATATTAAATTAAGATTGAAGCTCCACTGAATCTTAACGCGCCTAGCGATGCTGATTGAAGTCAACAGATTTGGGAGAGGTCCACGCTTACTGCTGGAATTGCTACCGGACATGGATCAAAAATTATTAGCATATTAAGTGTAGGAAAAATAAGCTGGAATTGCTACCGGACATGGATCAAAAATTATTAGCATATTAAGTGTAGGAAAAATATCACCACAATCTTAATAAATGGAGAAGAAACCTTCAAACTAGCATCCGAAACCCAAGGTATGCAAATGATCTTTTATTGGCTTAATGACCAAATCAGAGTCCGCCCCTGGTAACTGAGTGGTCAGCACGACGGAATGTCATACCTAACGGCCCGGGCTCGATTCCCGGCTGGGTCGGAGATTTTCTCCGCTCAGGGACTGGGTGTTGTGTTGTCCTTATCATCATCATTTCATCCCCATCGACACGCAAGTCGCGGACGTGGCGTCAACTCGAAAGACTGCACAAGGCGAACGGTCTACTCAACGGCAGGCCCTAGCCACACGGTATTTCCATTTTACCAAATTAGAGCTTTGTCAAGAACTTCAATTGTCATCACGGAATTGTTTTCAGCGCAACTTTACGTACAATTTAAGGGAGGCAAGCACCATTTAAGCTTCATATAAAATATTCCACTTACTTCTTCTGAAGGCTGTTGCGGTATCTAAGTGGGAGAAAAACTTGCTGGCTACAAAAACAAGTCAGTGCCACTAAATAGAGTGTATCTCTTTTCTTAAGACCAGCGTAGTGACAAAATGTGACTTAGAATTGGGTTTAGGTCTCTAGGCCTTAAAATCAAGTCACCAAAAAACAATCTCCACGTTACTTAAAACTCGGTGCCCAAAGGTTTTCTTAAAATATTTGCGCTAGACGTAAGCCAATTTCCCCACGGTAGAGAGATCAGCACGGCCCACAAACCCTTCCAAATCACATTAAATAGAAAATGGGGGAGCGTAGCACAACTATGCAGCATTTAGGGAAATTGCGTGCCTTTGGAGTGTCGCTTCAGTTGGAGCGACTGGCCATTCATGTTTTGAAATATCACAGATTGTAGTAGCTACAGGAAATCAAAAAGAGAATCAGAACTGTCTGGGACTTTTCAAGTTAGTGCTATAAGTACCTAATTGTTCTTAATCTATATAGACGATTTGGAGAGATAAACTGAGCCCCTTCTAAGATTCTTTGGATTTGACACTGCCGTTTACCATCTAGTAAAGTCATCAGAACATCAAAATGTATTGTAAAAGATTGAGACAAGGTATCTGTCCGGTGCTAAAGATGGCAATTGATCCTAAACAATGTAAAGTATGAGCTGCTCCCTATGAGTATTACTTTAAAAACTGAGTTAATTTTCGGTTATGCAACATATCACGCAAATTAACCAAAAATTTAGCGATTATGAAAACCTTAAATTGGAATCATCAAATGGAAAATGTTATGGAGAAGACGAACCAAAGGTAGAGTTTTCTTAGCAGAACACTTATAAAACACCACAAATCTACTAAACAGACTGCCTTTATTATGCTTGTCCGTTCTCTCTGGATCCCAAGCGATATCATTGGTACCAGCCACAGCCTACAGCTTGTTGCATCACATGCTCTGTATATAATCCGGAAGGACATGTTCCACATCCGGGATGGCTACCCCCCTGGTATTCACACAGAGTGCATGCACACTGAACTTTTTTCCTTCCTTGGCAGTCATATGCCCGTCTCCATCACGTGCCTAACACTGGAGTTCCTAACTACCATTAATCCTAGTATGTGTGAATGCACGTACCTTGCAGGCCGAGAGGATTCCTCTAAAACAGGGCAATCGTCTGCATCTGGCTTTGGATTTTTCTCAACCACAAACAGCGTCTGAAACATGTTTGTCAGTCAAAGCGGGGAGATCTTTCGATCAGTGCCCCGGAATATCTTTCGCTGCCTGCCGCACGTTAGGACGATCTCCAACTTCGCACACATATTAAAAAACTCAAATTTTTTTTTCAACTTACTACAGGTGCTCCGTATGTTGTTACCCCTACTAATTATGCTGATATTAAGTCGATAACCAAATCCTTTGCACGTTCGACGCAGCATGCCCCTATCAACCTGATCAAGATCAACGTTGATGCGAGCTCGCAGATCTGTACTTTCTTGCAGAGAAACCGTAAACACTGGATGTTTCACATAACTCCGCACAAAAAATTTCATATGATTGGCCGGGAAAGTGGGGAGGCCATGATATCAATTCATACAATGACTGTCGGCAAGATTCAGCACAACCAGGAGCACTTCCGAAGATGTCCAACGTAGCTTTGGGCGAAACGTCCGGGATAGAAGAGTTCCATGGACCACGCCCATACAACCCGGAAGAATTCTCTGCATGATATCAATTGCCGATCATCAAGTTGACAACGACCGATACATCGGTTTCTCAGTTTCCCTGGTGGAAGGGTGGTGGAACACCATCCTGTTGATAGATGAAGACCACATTGTCCATCTTCAATTGTGGCACAAGGCAGTTTTCAAGCATGTCCAAACACCACTGTCCTGTAACGATTGTTTCGCAGAGGAAAATGGGACAGTAAACTGCACAGAACATATTAACTTTTGGTGAATCTCGAATGTGTCCCAGATTCGCACATTGAGTCTGTCCACTGGTCAGTCCTCGAAAAAAGGTTGCCTTATTACTGAAGATGAGTTTCTCACAAAACCCATTCTCCTCCATAACCTATTGCAAGTTTCCCGAAAATTCAAAGCGTTTGTCATCGTGAGTCAGGGCTTGTAACAACTGCAAGCGGTAAGGCTTCAGCTTCAGTCTTTCCTTAAGACTTTCAGAACGGTCATTTGTGGTGTGTTCAGCTCTCTGATTGCTCTGTTCGCTGACTTCTGTGGGCTACGTGCGAAACTTGCCCATACGCGGTCAACCGTTTCTTCACTCACTGCAGGCCGACCCATTGATTTCCCCTTGTGGAGGGGTCCTGAAGCTTTAAACTCCACATACCATCACAGAATGGAGTTGGCAGTTGGTGGATTTTTGTTGAACTTCTTTCTTAAGTGTCTTTGTACTAGAATGAGATTTTCACTCTGCAGCGGAGTGTGCGCTGATATGAAACTTCCTGGTAGATTAAAACTGTGTGCCGGACCGAGACTCGAACTCGGAACCTTTGCCTTTCGTGGGCAAGTGCTCCACCATCTGAGCTACCCAAGAACGACTCACGCCCCGTCCTGACAGCTTTACTTCCGCCAGTACCTCGTCTCCTACTTTTCAAACTTCACAGAAGCTCTCCTGTGAACCTTGCAGAACTAGCACTCCTGGAAGAATGGATACTGCGTAGACATGGCTTAGCCATAGCCTGGGGGATGTTTCCAGAATGAGATTGTCACTCTGCAGCGGAGTGTGCGCTGATATGAAACTTCCTGGCAGATTAAAACTGTGTGCTGGACCGAGACTCGAACTGGGGACTTTGCCTTTCACAAAGGCAAAGGTCCCGAGTTCGAGTCTCGGTCCGGCACACAGTTTTAGTCTACCAGGAGCTGTCGTTGCACTGTTACGACAGACTGATTTGGATGCATTTCAAGCACAGCATGCACTTTCTCTGTGCTTGTTGTCATCTTGCCTAACTGCTCACTGCTGCGCTCTCGTGGTAGAAATCTGAAGTGAGTCTGCAACAGTTCTTTTTGAGTGTTTTTGTATGAGTGTTGAGTTTTGTGACAATGTGTCGATTAATGTAGCTACAGTGAATTTATGAAATCGCTTCAGTCATTTATAATACCTTGTAAGGTTTTTCACTGTAAAGCGGTGTGCGCTTTTGTGAAGTTTTCTTACGATTAACAGTGTCTACTGGACGGAACCACACCTATGGATTTCGTGGGAAACGCTCTTACCGCAAGGCAAGGGTCGGGGCTCATTCCCGGTCCGGCACAAAGTTTATCAGGAAGTATCAGTGAGAGTTCTGGTTTTGGAAATCGTCATAATGGCCAGGAGGGTGCTACGCAGACCACTTGCCCCTCCAACTCTTAAGGTCAACACGACGCTAGCGGTACAGAATTTAGCTGATTTGCTTTTTTCTTGTTCAAACACAAGTGAACAGTTTTGTGCTAGCCAGAAAATCGTGGATTTCAAGTGAAACGCTCTTACCGGAAGAAAAGTGACGGTGTTCGATTTCTGGTGCATGCACACAAACTCATTAGGAAAATTCGATAACGTCTCTGGTTTCGGAAATTGTCTTTAGCGCTCAGGTCAACGCCATGCAGACTACTCGGTCCTATAATACTGGGGACCAAGTAGACTCTAGTGGTACGGTGTCTAGCCTGCTTTACGTGCCACGATGGGCACGCTGCTGTTACATTCACCTTCAGTTGCCCTGTGGTGCTGCTGAGCGAGGACACTGCTCGATATAGAGGGCGCAGTTGTTCTTGCCGGTTCACATTTATGCAGTACCGAAGCTGTAGCCATGATCTCATACCATTTTATGTTTGTCGTTTCAGGACTCTATTGTTTTTAGATCTTCATGTGCTGTAACATGAAGCCAAGCCGTCATTTTGGATGGATCTAACGACAGAGCTATACAAGGAGAGGCGTTACTTCTAGAAGGGTCATCATAAGGCTTGGAAAAATCTAAAACTAGACTGGAGGCTCGGAGGCGGCAAAAAATAGTTACCCCACTGTTAGACGCACCCTGCACAGCAACCAAATTGTGGTCAGGGTCCATTTCCAATTACTGCACTAACCACACAGCGAAATCATCATTTACGATTTCTTTAAAGAGTTGCTTATTAACTGGTTTTTGAGAAATGCTGCGCGGAGAAGAGACAGTGTGCCAGGAGATATTACGAGGCGCCCAGGAATAGTTAACGTGGAGCTTGAACTAGAAGGGAAATTGTGGTAGTGAATAAAGATAAGAAAACGAAGAACGCATAATGGACGCAATACGATACGAAGACATTAGAGAAGTGACATATATTGAGGTTGTTATAGTCAAGGGCGTGGAGGGAGAAGGGGAGGGGATTGTCAGCAATAGACCTCAGGAATCAACTACTCTGTAAAAATAATAGTTTACTGTGTAAGTGGCAGTGAATTTATCGATTTTGCAGTCTCGTCACAGGGTGAGGACACATTTCTAGTTCGAACAGCAGTTGTGATAATATACCTAGACACAGTTTTTTTCTAACGTGGGCAATATCGATTTTTGGTGCTGTTTTGAGCTGTTACTAAGTTAAAAGAATGGTTCTGAGCACTATGGGACTTAACATTTGAGGTCATGAGTCCCCTAGAATTTAGAATTACTTAAACCTAGCTAACCTAAGGACATCACACACGCCAATGCCCGAGGAGGGATTCGAACCTGCGACCGTAGTGGTAGCGCGGTTCCAGACTGAAGTGCCGCACCGGCCGGCCTGTTACTAAGTTACTTCAGTACACTAGCAAAAGCATTTTTCGTACAGAAGCTCCTTGTACGGTGCTATGTTCAGTATTACTTGAGACTGAGATTTCAGCAAGGTACTTGGAGGAGGAGGAGGAGATTAGTGTTTAACGTCCCGTCGACAACGAGGTCATTAGAGACGGAGGGCAAGCTCGGGTTAGGGGACGGGGAAGGAAATCGGCCGTGCCCTTTCAAAGGAACCATCCCGGCATTTGCCTGAAAGGATTTAGGGAAATCACGGAAAACCTAAATCAGGATGGCCGGAGACGGAATTGAACCGTCGTCCTCCCGAATGCGAGTTCAGTGTGCTAACCACTGCGCCACCTCGCTCGGTGCAAGGTACGTGGACATACGGATCAAAGTTGCCACATCACTCACAGAACACAGGTGTAAGTTTACATTCCACTCGTTTAAACTCGCAGACTTAGCCGAGGGAGTTTCACTGGACAGAAACCACCAGGCCGCCGTGGTCCATACCAGGCCTGAGAGCGTTGGTGCGAGGGACATTGACGAATTTGACACGGAGGGCTTCGACGTGTCAGCGATGAGACCGTACAATGCTGTTGACGTCCTTCCAGGGCAGTGAAACGTCGATTGTCGTCACCGTAGTTACTAGCTATAGTGCAGCCTTCGATAAATGACTGCTTGCTTTAATATTCTGTTGGCAGAGTCTTGCACACGTCGTTGCTAACTCTTTTATACATATGTAATTTCCGATTTTCTGAATAGTTCGTGTCATAGATTTTGTTATTATCAAATTGGATTTGTTTTGACTTTGAGCAAACGAGGCAAGCCGGCATGTACACTGATGGAAAAAGGAAATCACAACATCAAAACTATAAGTAATGACAAGCACTGAAATTTCTGGAAACATTTATCTAGGTAATATATTTCAGTGATTAACGCTACAGGATCACAAGTTAATAAGGCACGAGGTAAGATATTGCAAATTTGAAATGCTTATACATTAATAATCAGTGTAGCCCCAGAATATTGCATGCAAACATGAAAACGTGAATGCCTTGCGTTTTACAGACGCTTGCTGCCAGTTTGTGGTATGGAGTTCGACGTCTGTTGCACATGGTCTGTCAGTACAGGGACGGTTAATTCTATATGTGGATGTTGCTGAAGTTGTTGTCCGATGATGCCCCATATGTGCTCGATTGAAGACAGATCTAGTGATCGAGCAGGCCACGGCAACACGCCGACACGCTTTAGAGCATGTTGAGTTACAACATTGGTTTTCGGGCGAGCGTTATCCTGTTGGAAAAGACTCTCTGGATTTCTGTTCATGAATGGCAGCACAACAGGTCGAATCACCAGACTGACGTACAAATTTTAGTCATGGTGTATGGGACAACCACAAAGTGCTTCTGTTGTCATACGAAACCACATCCAAAATTATAGGGGTAGGTCCAGTTGAGAGGCACCCACATGCCTTGCTCATACTGTGGCATCAAGCAGTCAGGCCTGCAAGATGAGTGGTCTGCCAAGCGAGTGGATTCATTCTTATTTATCGAGTAACATGAACTCTAGTACTCACACTTAAGTTACAAGTTATCCTCCTATATGATTAATACGCAACGGAAACACGCATCTGACTATCAGTAATTTACAGAACTCTGACTGTACACTACGCACTGGCAATACCACATTTTCTTTTTGTCTTTTATTTAACGGCTTTTGTCAACACGTGGCCACCGCACTGAATATGAATGGCGCACACATTATAAATTCGGGACATTATGACAACATACAATTCGAAGGAAAAGTCCACCAATCTTTTTCTTTTCACTATCGTATTTATTCCGATAAATTCTCTAACCTAAACGCACAAATTCTATAATCTACAACAATAACAAATGAGAAATTCCGCCCAGTGGGCATGGCTTTACATTGGTAAATCTCTATATTATGGTCTCGTAATTATTTAACGCTACAGTGCACTTTCTGGATAGGATGGTGGATCTTTTATTATTTCTCACACTTCGACTCTCACAATCATCATCACGAAACTATCCTCCAGACCGAGCAGTACAGAAGGAACAAGCATAACCCGCTAATGTTTTGAAACTACCTTGCTACTCTCCCATGCAAACCACACATACCCAAATTACATGACATACACCACACTACTATATGAAATACTACACAGAGAATAGTCACAACATTATCACTTTCAGCTTTCCCACTTCAATTCATATTTATCCCAGTTTCACACGACACTGCCCCACTTCGTAATTCTACTTTCCTACTATGAACTCTGGAGATATATGCACGTCTTCCTGTGCAATGCAAGCCAAGTGGCGTTGCTGGATAGATGGCCGACTCACCTTGCTTCTCTCTCAGAGTTTGAATCTAGCGTCACACGGAATCATATCACGCAAAGTAATATTAAGAACGTATTCATCACACACGCGAGTCCTCAACTGATACCATGGACGAGTACTTCTCTTTATCTTTTGTCTCATACACAGTTTGAGACTCACACAGTACTCACCACGTGGAAGTACTCGTCTCTAATTTCAAGTCCTGCACACGCCATTTCTTAAATATCTCAACTTATTGTACACACGCTAGTAATTCAGCTTAACTTAAGCACACGGTGCATGGGGGCTTAATTAAAATAAAATGCAAATAATTTTAATTTTTTGATTGAGTAGCTGTCTGTCCGTTTACGCAGTCTCGTAAACGATTGGCCCTGACTAGTATTATTACGCAACCTGACTGCATAGAACAACAACAAAGAATGAAATGGAAATTTTCATTAACACAATTAATTAATTAAGTCCCCAGCAACTATAAAACCTACGAAACCAAAGCACAAGTATAACTGTTCTGTGTGTGGAAGTGTGATTCAACGTACTCATCTGGCACGGTTCTTCTTCAATAACACAAGAAATTTTAAATATCATTTATACTGAATTAATTAAAGAAAATAGAAATACTACAATTGCGCAAGAAAACCAGGATTACACTCTAATACAAGAACACAAGCCAGATGCTTTGTTGACTGAACCTGTAATGAAGCATTATTTACGACATTAAATAATGAAAAATAAATCAAGTTTCGTTACCTTCATATATTGACCAAAATCACTCTAATCATTACAATATATCTCCACACCGACTCGCTATTACCACATCTCAACAAGAACTTTTCAGTATCACATCTCAGCAAGCACTCTCTACTAGCACATCTCAACAAACACTCTCTGCTACCAGTTCTTAACAAGCACTGCCCACTACGACATCTCAATAATCACTGCCAGTGGAGGCGGCTGAACAATACTCTCTAGCGCGATCTCTGGCGCTGTGGCTCAGTGTAGCCACCTTTCATATGCCCTTCCTCCACGGGCTAGAATTTGATGGTATTTTTGCCAGCATTGGTGGTGAAAATACCACCAAATTCGTCAAAAAAATACAGACAAAAATAAAAGATAATATTAATGCGTAAATATCATATAACTAGATAAAATTTTGGCTTTGCACTGACCTTTCAATAACCGAATATATAAAATACAGTAAGCAATACAAATTCCTTCATACATGTGACTTTACATAACAGTTTACACAAGTATTATGTGGTTAAACAGTTCAATCAATAGCGTCAGCAATGACGAATATGTGCAGGTAAGAGTCTCATAACTTTTCACAAACAGTAATACACAAAAAAATCAGTTTATACAAATATTCACATAAACGCTTTCCATAGCTCAAGAATAAGCAGTTGACAGTTCCAGCAGTAGCACCCAGCAATGGTCAACAGGTGCAAAACCCAACAAGTGACATTTTTTCAGTAGAAACAGTCCATCATTGGCACCCAGTAATGTTGAATAGGTGCAGACACCAACAAGTAACACCATTTCAGTATAAGCAGTTCCATTAGTTGCACCAGCAATGTTGAGCAGGTGCACACAGCAACAGGTGACATCTTTTCAGTAGAAGCAGTCCACCAGTGGCACCCAGCAATGTTGAGCAGGTGCCGACACCAACAAGTGACATCATTTCGGTAGAAGCAGTCCATCAGTGGCACCCAGCAATGTTGAGCAGGTGCAGACATCAACAAGTAACACCGTTTCAGTATAAGCAGTTCCATCAGTGGCACTAGCAATGTTGAACAGGTGCAGATATCAACAGGTGACATCTTTTCAGTAGAAGCAGTCCATCAGTGGCACCCAGTAATGCTGAATAGGTGCAGACACCAACAAGTAACACCATTTCAGTATAAGCAGTTCCATTAGTGGAACCAGCAACGTTGACCAGGTGCTGACCGCAGTCCATAATATTCACTTTCACTAATCACACTGTTCATCAGCAGAAATTAAACATGACTAAATGTCACACATCATGTTGAAAAGTGCAGCACCATCACTAATCAGACAGTTCAGGCATGAACAATAGTTTGAATACACATACAATGCTTTTACACTAAACATACAAATCATAACAAACACACAAATGATATCAGATAATTGTCCTATTAACTATTACAATACACAAATACCAGTAAACCTATAATATTTATGGGTGTCAGTGCAAGCCACAACAAACAAGTAAAATAATATTTAGGAGATAGGTTGGGATCACTTCTCTGGGATTATAAAAGGAAAACACACTCACTCATCTTTCATCCACATTAGTGCTACTGTGTAATTGAATAGTGTTAACTGTGTAAATGCAATTCTGTCAAAATTTTATGTTCATCATGTGTATCAAGTAGTAGTGGCAGCAATGTATAACAGTCAATAATAGTTAGTCAACGTCATAGTCATCATGTCAAGACCAATGTTTGCCAAGCCAGATCAAAATGTACGGTTGCTGAACAACTGTCAGTGAGCCAAGATATGCAAATACTTCCTCTCTTCAAAAAAAGTATATACTGCTTAGTGATTTAACAAAGTGTGTGTGTAGACAATCTTCCTTCTACTTGAGTGTTCTAGTCTGCCATCTTTATCCTCCTTGTTCCATATAGACCAACAAAAAAAATATGCTCCTCACTTACTTCACCTCTTATCCACCAAAACTCCAATAATCATCAGCATCACATAATCTCAATACTTCAATAATACCTCTTCAATACGTCGATCATCAATATCATTTACCTTACCTCTTGTCCACGAAAACTCCAATAATCATCAACTTCACATAATCTCAATACCTCTATAATACCTCTTCAATACGTTGATACATATAAACCTCATTGCCAATATCATTTCACTTCCATAACAACTCTTTCCTCTAGTCAGTCTCCTCGAACAAGTGCAGACAAAATCCTAATGCAAACCTCAATTCATCATCTCATACAATCCGAAGACACAATGTCAACACACAACCTCTCGTGTAATCCATCTGATCCAAATCTGCTACTCATTATAAATTAAAAGATACATTTTGTTTACCTTGTCCATCATTAAATAAAAGAAATGCGTACATGACCTCTAACAGACTTAGTTCGAATAACTCTCAGTAATTAATTACGATTACGGAGTGTGAATGATCATAATATTTCACAGTGTGTACACCACTTCAAGAATCATGGCAGAAGCAAACATGTGGAGTATTTCTTGTGTCAACTGTCACTTCCTATTTCAATTGCTCACGAAGAATGCAGTGTAATAACTGTCAATGGTCTAAACCTAGTGTTGGTATGTCACGTCGTTAGCTTCCTTCCTATTAGCATAAATTTATACAGCTTCCTAAAAACCTCCAGCTCATGTGACTTCTATGCAGTTTCTTGTACCAATGTCGTTCGTAGAATTATAGCAGTTCATTTTCTTATCTTAAAAATATAAGGCACTGAGCGTAAGCAAAACATGCAACAGCGCGTAAATATACCAGTAGAGAACAGAATGTCAACAAGTGGATGCAGCACAATCCCTACAACGAGGCTCTGCCAAGCGAACAATCTATAATTAATACCATAGTGTGACCTAAACTCTATGTTTGTACACAGTATATCAGCATTTCTATATACCACCTTATAGTTATGACAACAAAACAGAAGTGTGTAAATATGCAATCCATACGCACAGCAGCAAACATATATCTTATGTAATAAACAAGTCATTAGCATCATTCAGCATAAGCAAATAAATGTTCATATGTAATCTTAATAAGTAAACATGAAGGCGCAAGCAGATAAATCACAAGGTGTAACCTACACACCTAACTACAGTCAGCACAATTAATCAGGTGACAATTATAATTTAAATAAATAAGCACAGCAGGCACATAATAGAAAAATATGACATCAGTGAAAAAGCAGTGCAGCCAAGCGATGCATAATATATACAAATAACAAGCCTGTTCATTAATCAATCATCGTCAAAATCAGTTAATGTGCGTAAGCACGTCGCTTCACAAGTAAATTCATAGAACATGAAATTTAGCACAAAGTATGAATCACGTAATCGCAAGCAGCAAATTACGTCTAAAGTACGTACCTAAGTGGAAATATGTTACCCGAAAAATAAACTCAATTAATCATTACCTTTTTAGTTTATTAGTTTCATCTTCGAAATTACATTCTTCCTGAAATTTTCTCGATAGTAAGTCCTCTTAACGTCGGACACACACAGAATTTACCTGAAGGTCTTAAATATTTTACACAACCGTATCCTGAAAAATACTGAACGTTAATAACATAATTTATAAAGTCACCATAGCTTTATACAGAATTTATTCGGAGAAATTAGACTGTGTATTTGTTTACGTCTGTCAGTGCATTCGCACTGAGCGCTCGATCAGCTGTAGGCGCGTGACGTAGAAAGTGATTGTTTGCGGTCAACGACTGCCTTGTGCGGCGCGCAGACTTCACTGTTGCTTTGAGTACGCGCCGCCGCCAGAACATGGCGCGGTATCCTTGTATTCTCTGCATGTTTACATGTAGCTGTTAGTTTCTCTAAAGTATGTCATTCCACAAAAATTTTTACGTTCGATATATGATGTATTCCCTTAGAGCGCCGAGATTTAAGAGTTTCTACTTCAACAGTGTTATCATGAATAATTTTGCGAATTCTATATGGACCGTTATAAAGCAGAAAAAATTTGCGACACAAGCCTTTTCCTTTATGAGACAAACGATGAGATTTAATTAATACCTTCTGACCAACTGACAAAATTTTTAAACGACCAGGACGTTTAGCTGATTTCTCTCTTCTAGCAGCCGCAGATGCAATATTTTGCAGAGCCAGGTTCACAACTTCAGAATGCCGCAGTTTCCGTGAAGGCGGAAAAGGAACGATTTCAGAAATGCGATTTGTTGGTACTTTATTTTTTAATATCAATAGAGGCGGTAAAGAAGTTGAGTCATTAGGAAGTTCATTCAGAATGTTTTGAAAAATATGAAGATACTGATCCCAAGTTCTGTGATTCTGATGACAATAAAGACGACACAATTTATTAATTTCTTTCATCCATCTCTCTGAAGCGTTAGACTGAGGGTGAAAAAGTGAAATGAAAATTGGTTTAATCTTACGACGCCGTAGAGTACGAAGCCAAATTTTAGAGCGAAACTGTGATCCATTATCTGATATAACCTTATCAACATGACCAACTTCTTTAAGAAAATGTTTGATGAAAGCGTTAGATACTGAACGAGCTGTTGCTTTGCGTAAAGGTGTAAAACACACATATTTTGATGTCAGTTCCACTGCTACGAAAATGTACGCAAAACCATTAGTAGATCGAACCACTGGACCGAACAAATCGACTGCAGCCATGTCCTTTAATTTCGCTGGAATGATAGGAAACAACGGTGCTCTGTGAGAAACAGTTGGCGGCTTAGCCTGTTGACATAATTTGCATTTGGCAAGAACAGAACGAATACGTTTTTCCATATTACTGAAGTAGCAATTTTCTCGTAATTTATGAAAGCATTTTCTGGGACCAAAGTGTGCATAACTGAAATGTGTAAACGAGGTGTGGCCAAATCATCCAATCTAACAAAGCGTCTAAGAAAATTACAGACACCAAGGAAACTACGAACATCACGTTTTGTGGTAGGAACAGCATAATTACAAATTGCGTCTAGCTTCTCTGGATCAGGAAGAATACCGTCTGTAGAAATAATGTGATCGAGAAATTTCACCTGAGAATGACCAAATTCAGATTTTTCTACGTTCACTGTAATGCCAACTCTTGCAAAAATACGTAATAATGAATCCAAAATTTTGTTGTGCTCACTCCAAGAACGTTTAGCAATAAGAATATCGTCAACATATGAAGTAATATTGTCACGAAGATAAACAGGTAAAATTTCATTTAAGCTACGAATGAATGCTGCAGAAGATACGGTAAGCCCAAACGGTAATTTCCGAAGTCACTTTTGGGTAAAACAGTCAAATCCGGTTATTCTTTACCTACTGTCTAAATAGATGGATAGTAGAAGAATTGTTTTTTATAGATGCAAAGAATAGTGAAAGAGTAGGCAGCGGTGCAGGAAACTAAAAGGGAAGTAGCACCACTACAGCTCGGGGCCCTGTGAACGCTACGGCACATATTCACTTAGTATAGTGAATCCCCTGAGGACATTAATAGCTGCGCATAAATTTCAGTTTGTGACTTCGTGGCAAATTTGGCGGAAGTGCGTACATAAATTGACCTAGCCATGATCATGGATGTATGTCATTCTTAGAATTACGAAAGATCTTAAATTTCCGAACAGTCAAGAAGTGTTTATAGTCAAAGTTTTCGCCTCGTGGCGACAAAGACCTACCGCGTCTGTCCCAGTCACAATGTTGATTATTGTCAAGTTCGCGCGCCTGGCGCTCTCTTGTTGCATCCCGTAAATAAAACAAATTACTTTCTTCAAAGCCCTCTGCTATCTGTGATACTAAAATTCGTCTGCTGTCTTTTCCTACGATTTCGCTTTCAACATATTTGTCTTGCTTTTGTAATGCCTCAAATTCCCTTTTGACGCGTTCATTAACTTTTCCCTGATTTTCAACATGTTTATTTAGATTCTGGTACTCTTCGGTTTCTGCAAATGGTAATGGAGCTGTATCATCCGAATCTCTATCCCCATTTAAACTAAGACTTGTCAATTTATCTGGAATCTCCTCATCTCTTTCCAATAAGTTTACGTCTTTCGTAAGTATCGCAACTCGGGTTTCGGTATTGTCACATTTAGTAGTTGATTGTTCACACTGTTGCGTTAAGTTATTTATGCTGTCATTTGATACGGATTCCTCGATTCTCTCAAATATTTCTTCCTTATCTTGTGCAAGTTGTAAATTTAATTCTGAAAAATTTTGTACTATTACGCGATCTATTTCTTCCCGTTCTCTGTCCTGTTCCTCTTGTCTGATTTCTGTTGAAATTACGCTATTATTGTGAGCCTTCAAAATCGGTTGTACTTCTTCTCTAATTTCTTTCTTTGATTCATCTTTCGTGTTTTTGAAACATGTCCCTGTTCGTGAGCCTAACTGTGTTTCCATTGTTTCCATCTCGGTTTTACTTGTTCCTACTTGTGAGCCTAACCCTCTTATCGCTGCTCTTAATTCAGATCCCCATGAGTCTATCTGAGATCCCAAAGTTCCCATCTCTGTTTTAAATTTAGATTCCAACTGCGATCCCAGATTTAATATTGCACTCATCAACTGCTCCATAGTAACTGATTCGAAACTCCTTTCGCCCCTAACATTTCCCGCAAAACCAGTTTCCTTCGTCATAGCTGTGAAGCTATCTGTGTTCGATACTATTTCAGAATCCTCTATCGTTAATCTCGTATTCTGTGAATTTCCTGATTGATAAAAATTTTGAAATGGTTCCAGACTATTTTCCCGACTTATTAAATTGTTTTCCATTTCATTATTCACCATACTGTTGTCCTGTGTTGGCGAGTTCGCCATGTCAACAATTTCGTCATTCTGACTATCCATCATTTTTGCCTTTTTCATTGATCGCGTAATCATTTAGAAAATATACAAAACTCGTCACTATATGAAAATTACACACAATGACGCTTTATCTCCAACAATACCATTCACACGAAATGTTTCCCTCAAACACGATTAATCGAACAATTGAAATAATTGCACTAAATTGTCAAACGTGTATGCAAGACAACAAAATTAAATTCTGAAAAAAAATACCATTAGAAGAATGCCAATTACCAAATCTACACATGCAAAATAGACTACAATTACTAAACTACAAATTACTACAACAATACTACTGTCTCCTATTTTTACAATCAAAAGAATTCCAAGGGACGATCCGAAGCAGTGGTCGCCACGTGCATGGGGGCTTAATTAAAATAAAATGCAAATAATTTTAATTTTTTGATTTAGTAGCTGTCTGTCCGTTTACGCAGTCTCGTAAACGGTTGGTGGTGGTGGTGGTGGTTAGTGTTTAACGTCCCGTCGACAACGAGGTCATTAGAGACGGAGCGCAAGCTCGGGTTAGGGAAGGATTGGGAAGGAAATCGGCCGTGCCCTTTCAAAGGAACCATCCCGGCATTTGCCTGAAACGATTTAGGGAAATCACGGAAAACCTAAATCAGGATGGCCGGAGACGGGATTGAACCGTCGTCCTCCCGAATGCGAGTCCAGTGGTAAACGGTTGGCCCTGACTAGTATTATTACGCAATCTGACTGCATAGAACAACAACAAAGAATGAAATGGAAATTTTCATTAACACAATTAATTAATTAAGTCCCCAGCAACTATAAAACCTACGAAACCAAAGCACAAGTATAACTGTTCTGTGTGTGGAAGTGTGATTCAACGTACGCATCTGGCACGGTTCTTCTTCAATAACACAAGAAATTTTAAATATCATTTATACTGAATTAATTAAAGAAAATGGAAATACTACAATTGCGCAAGAAAACCAGGATTACACTCTAATACAAGAACACAAGCCAGATGCTTTGTTGACTGAACCTGTAATGAAGCATTATTTACGACATTAAATAATGAAAAATAAATCAAGTTTCGTTACCTTCATATATTGACCAAAATCACTCTAATCATTACAATATATCTCCACACCGACTCGCTATTACCACATCTCAACAAGAACTTTTCAGTATCACATCTCAGCAAGCACTCTCTACTAGCACATCTCAACAAACACTCTCTGCTACCAGTTCTTAACAAGCACTGCCCACTACGACATCTCAATAATCACTGCCAGTGGAGGCGGCTGAACAATACTCT
This sequence comes from Schistocerca nitens, assembly GCF_023898315.1. Taxonomy (NCBI): domain Eukaryota; kingdom Metazoa; phylum Arthropoda; class Insecta; order Orthoptera; family Acrididae; genus Schistocerca; species Schistocerca nitens. The sequence continues at coordinate 860,176,314 of NC_064615.1, forward strand.
CTAGCGCGATCTCTGGCGCTGTGGCTCAGTGTAGCCACCTTTCATATGCCCTTCCTCCACGGGCTAGAATTTGATGGTATTTTTGCCAGCATTGGTGGTGAAAATACCACCAAATTCGTCAAAAAAATACAGACAAAAATAAAAGATAATATTAATGCGTAAATATCATATAACTAGATAAAATTTTGGCTTTGCACTGACCTTTCAATAACCGAATATATAAAATACAGTAAGCAATACAAATTCCTTCATACATGTGACTTTACATAACAGTTTACACAAGTATTATGTGGTTAAACAGTTCAATCAATAGCGTCAGCAATGACGAATATGTGCAGGTAAGAGTCTCATAACTTTTCACAAACAGTAATACACAAAAAAATCAGTTTATACAAATATTCACATAAACGCTTTCCATAGCTCAAGAATAAGCAGTTGACAGTTCCAGCAGTAGCACCCAGCAATGGTCAACAGGTGCAAAACCCAACAAGTGACATTTTTTCAGTAGAAACAGTCCATCATTGGCACCCAGTAATGTTGAATAGGTGCAGACACCAACAAGTAACACCATTTCAGTATAAGCAGTTCCATTAGTTGCACCAGCAATGTTGAGCAGGTGCACACAGCAACAGGTGACATCTTTTCAGTAGAAGCAGTCCACCAGTGGCACCCAGCAATGTTGAGCAGGTGCCGACACCAACAAGTGACATCATTTCGGTAGAAGCAGTCCATCAGTGGCACCCAGCAATGTTGAGCAGGTGCAGACATCAACAAGTAACACCGTTTCAGTATAAGCAGTTCCATCAGTGGCACTAGCAATGTTGAACAGGTGCAGATATCAACAGGTGACATCTTTTCAGTAGAAGCAGTCCATCAGTGGCACCCAGTAATGTTGAATAGGTGCAGACACCAACAAGTAACACCATTTCAGTATAAGCAGTTCCATTAGTGGAACCAGCAACGTTGACCAGGTGCTGACCGCAGTCCATAATATTCACTTTCACTAATCACACTGTTCATCAGCAGAAATTAAACATGACTAAATGTCACACATCATGTTGAAAAGTGCAGCACCATCACTAATCAGACAGTTCAGGCATGAGCAATAGTTTGAATACACATACAATGCTTTTACACTAAACATACAAATCATAACAAACACACAAATGATATCAGATAATTGTCCTATTAACTATTACAATACACAAATACCAGTAAACCTATAATATTTATGGGTGTCAGTGCAAGCCACAACAAACAAGTAAAATAATATTTAGGAGATAGGTTGGGATCACTTCTCTGGGATTATAAAAGGAAAACACACTCACTCATCTTTCATCCACATTAGTGCTACTGTGTAATTGAATAGTGTTAACTGTGTAAATGCAATTCTGTCAAAATTTTATGTTCATCATGTGTATCAAGTAGTAGTGGCAGCAATGTATAACAGTCAATAATAGTTAGTCAACGTCATAGTCATCATGTCAAGACCAATGTTTGCCAAGCCAGATCAAAATGTACGGTTGCTGAACAACTGTCAGTGAGCCAAGATATGCAAATACTTCCTCTCTTCAAAAAAAGTATATACTGCTTAGTGATTTAACAAAGTGTGTGTGTAGACAATCTTCCTTCTACTTGAGTGTTCTAGTCTGCCATCTTTATCCTCCTTGTTCCATATAGACCAACAAAAAAAATATGCTCCTCACTTACTTCACCTCTTATCCACCAAAACTCCAATAATCATCAGCATCACATAATCTCAATACTTCAATAATACCTCTTCAATACGTCGATCATCAATATCATTTACCTTACCTCTTGTCCACGAAAACTCCAATAATCATCAACTTCACATAATCTCAATACCTCTATAATACCTCTTCAATACGTTGATACATATAAACCTCATTGCCAATATCATTTCACTTCCATAACAACTCTTTCCTCTAGTCAGTCACCTCGAACAAGTGCAGACAAAATCCTAATGCAAACCTCAATTCATCATCTCATACAATCCGAAGACACAATGTCAACACACAACCTCTTGTGTAATCCATCTGATCCAAATCTGCTACTCATTATAAATTAAAAGATACATTTTGTTTACCTTGTCCATCATTAAATAAAAGAAATGCGTACATGACCTCTAACAGACTTAGTTCGAATAACTCTCAGTAATTAATTACGATTACGGAGTGTGAATGATCATAATATTTCACAGTGTGTACACCACTTCAAGAATCATGGCAGAAGCAAACATGTGGAGTATTTCTTGTGTCAAGTGTCACTTCCTATTTCAATTGCTTACGAAGAATGCAGTGTAATAACTGTCAATGGTCTAAACCTAGTGTTGGTATGTCACGTCGTTAGCTTCCTTCCTATTAGCATAAATTTATACAGCTTCCTAAAAACCTCCAGCTCATGTGACTTCTATGCAGTTTCTTGTACCAATGTCGTTCGTAGAATTATAGCAGTTCATTTTCTTATCTTAAAAATATAAGGCACTGAGCGTAAGCAAAACATGCAATAGCGCGTAAATATACCAGTAGAGAACAGAATGTCAACAAGTGGATGCAGCACAATCCCTACAACAAGGCTCTGCCAAGCGAACAATCTATAATTAATACCATAGTGTGACCTAAACTCTATGTTTGTACACAGTATATCAGCATTTCTATATACCACCTTATAGTTATGACAACAAAACAGAAGTGTGTAAATATGCAATCCATACGCACAGCAGCAAACATATATCTTATGTAATAAACAAGTCATTAGCATCATTCAGCATAAGCAAATAAATGTTCATATGTAATCTTAATAAGTAAAAATGAAGGCGCAAGCAGATAAATCACAAGGTGTAACCTACACACCTAACTACAGTCAGCACAATTAATCAGGTGACAATTATAATTTAAATAAATAAGCACAGCAGGCACATAATAGAAAAATATGACATCAGTGAAAAAGCAGTGCAGCCAAGCGATGCATAATATATACAAATAACAAGCCTGTTCATTAATCAATCATCGTCAAAATCAGTTAATGTGCGTAAGCACGTCGCTTCACAAGTAAATTCATAGAACATGAAATTTAGCACAAAGTATGAATCACGTAATCGCAAGCAGCAAATTACGTCTAAAGTACGTACCTAAGTGGAAATATGTTACCTGAAAAATAAACTCAATTAATCATTACCTTTTTAGTTTATTAGTTTCATCTTCGAAATTACATTCTTCCTGAAATTTTCTCGATAGTAAGTCCTCTTAACGTCGGACACACACAGAATTTACCTGAAGGTCTTAAATATTTTACACAACTGTATCCTGAAAAATACTGAACGTTAATAACATAATTTATAAAGTCACCATAGCTTTATACAGAATTTATTCGGAGAAATTAGACTGTGTATTTGTTTACGTCTGTCAGTGCATTCGCACTGAGCGCTCGATCAGCTGTAGGCGCGTGACGTAGAAAGTGATTGTTTGCGGTCAACGACTGCCTTGTGCGGCGCGAAGACTTCACTGTTGCTTTGAGTACGCGCCGCCGCCAGAACATGGCGCGGTATCCTTGTATTCTCTGCATGTTTACATGTAGCTGTTAGTTTCTCTAAAGTATGTCATTCCACAAAAATTTTTACGTTCGATATATGATGTATTCCCGTAGAGCGCCGAGATTTAAGAGTTTCTACTTCAACAGTGTTATCATGAATAATTTTGCGAATTCTATATGGACCGTTATAAAGCAGAAAAAATTTGCGACACAAGCCTTTTCCTTTATGAGACAAACGATGAGATTTAATTAATACCTTCTGACCAACTGACAAAATTTTTAAACGACCAGGACGTTTAGCTGATTTCTCTCTTCTAGCAGCCGCAGATGCAATATTTTGCAGAGCCAGGTTCACAACTTCAGAATGCCGCAGTTTCCGTGAAGGCGGAAAAGGAACGATTTCAGAAATGCGATTTGTTGGTACTTTATTTTTTAATATCAATAGAGGCGGTAAAGAAGTTGAGTCATTAGGAAGTTCATTCAGAATGTTTTGAAAAATATGAAGATACTGATCCCAAGTTCTGTGATTCTGATGACAATAAAGACGACACAATTTATTAATTTCTTTCATCCATCTCTCTGAAGCGTTAGACTGAGGGTGAAAAAGTGAAATGAAAATTGGTTTAATCTTACGACGCCGTAGAGTACGAAGCCAAATTTTAGAGCGAAACTGTGATCCATTATCTGATATAACCTTATCAACATGACCAACTTCTTTAAGAAAATGTTTGATGAAAGCGTTAGATACTGAACGAGCTGTTGCTTTGCGTAAAGGTGTAAAACACACATATTTTGATGTCAGTTCCACTGCTACGAAAATGTACGCAAAACCATTAGTAGAACGAACCACTGGACCGAACAAATCGACTGCAGCCATGTCCTTTAATTTCGCTGGAATGATAGGAAACAACGGTGCTCTGTGAGAAACAGTTGGCGGCTTAGCCTGTTGACATAATTTGCATTTGGCAAGAACAGAACGAATACGTTTTTCCATATTACTGAAGTAGCAATTTTCTCGTAATTTATGAAAGCATTTTCTGGGACCAAAGTGTGCATAACTGAAATGTGTAAACGAGGTGTGGCCAAATCATCCAATCTAACAAAGCGTCTAAGAAAATTACAGACACCAAGGAAACTACGAACATCACGTTTTGTGGTAGGAACAGCATAATTACAAATTGCGTCTAGCTTCTCTGGATCAGGAAGAATACCGTCTGTAGAAATAATGTGATCGAGAAATTTCACCTGAGAATGACCAAATTCAGATTTTTCTACGTTCACTGTAATGCCAACTCTTGCAAAAATACGTAATAATGAATCCAAAATTTTGTTGTGCTCACTCCAAGAACGTTTAGCAATAAGAATATCGTCAACATATGAAGTAATATTGTCACGAAGATAAACAGGTAAAATTTCATTTAAGCTACGAATGAATGCTGCAGAAGATACGGTAAGCCCAAACGGTAATTTCCGAAGTCACTTTTGGGTAAAACAGTCAAATCCGGTTATTCTTTACCTACTGTCTAAATAGATGGATAGTAGAAGAATTGTTTTTTATAGATGCAAAGAATAGTGAAAGAGTAGGCAACGGTGCAGAAAACTAAAAGGGAAGTAGCACCACTACAGCTCGGGGCCCTGTGAACGCTACGGCACATATTCACTTAGTATAGTGAATCCCCTGAGGACATTAATAGCTGCGCATAAATTTCAGTTTGTGACTTCGTGGCAAATTTGGCGGAAGTGCGTACATAAATTGATCTAGCCATGATCATGGATGTATGTCATTCTTAGAATTACGAAAGATCTTAAATTTCCGAACAGTCAAGAAGTGTTTATAGTCAAAGTTTTCGCCTCGTGGCGACAAAGACCTACCGCGTCTGTCCCAGTCACAATGTTGATTATTGTCAAGTTCGCGCGCCTGGCGCTCTCTTGTTGCACCCCGTAAATGAAACAAATTACTTTCTTCAAAGCCCTCTGCTATCTGTGATACTAAAATTCGTCTGCTGTCTTTTCCTACGATTTCGCTTTCAACATATTTGTCTTGCTTTTGTAATGCCTCAAATTCCCTTTTGACGCGTTCATTAACTTTTCCCTGATTTTCAACATGCTTATTTAGATTCTGGTACTCTTCGGTTTCTGCAAATGGTAATGGAGCTGTATCATCCGAATCTCTATCCCCATTTAAACTAAGACTTGTCAATTTATCTGGAATCTCCTCATCTCTTTCCAATAAGTTTACGTCTTTCGTAAGTATCGCAACTCGGGTTTCGGTATTGTCACATTTAGTAGTTGATTGTTCACACTGTTGCGTTAAGTTATTTATGCTGTCATTTGATACGGATTCCTCGATTCTCTCAAATATTTCTTCCTTATCTTGTGCAAGTTGTAAATTTAATTCTGAAAAATTTTGTACTATTACGCGATCTATTTCTTCCCGTTCTCTGTCCTGTTCCTCTTGTCTGATTTCTGTTGAAATTACGCTATTATTGTGAGCCTTCAAAATCGGTTGTACTTCTTCTCTAATTTCTTTCTTTGATTCATCTTTCGTGTTTTTGAAACATGTCCCTGTTCGTGAGCCTAACTGTGTTTCCATTGTTTCCATCTCGGTTTTACTTGTTCCTACTTGTGAGCCTAACCCTCTTATCGCTGCTCTTAATTCAGATCCCCATGAGTCTATCTGAGATCCCAAAGTTCCCATCTCTGTTTTAAATTTAGATTCCAACTGCGATCCCAGATTTAATATTGCACTCATCAACTGCTCCATAGTAACTGATTCGAAACTCCTTTCGCCCCTAACATTTCCCGCAAAACCAGTTTCCTTCGTCATAGCTGTGAAGCTATCTGTGTTCGATACTATTTCAGAATCCTCTATCGTTAATCTCGTATTCTGTGAATTTCCTGATTGATAAAAATTTTGAAATGGTTCCAGACTATTTTCCCGACTTATTAAATTGTTTTCCATTTCATTATTCACCATACTGTTGTCCTGTGTTGGCGAGTTCGCCATGTCAACAATTTCGTCATTCTGACTATCCATCATTTTTGCCTTTTTCATTGATCGCGTAATCATTTAGAAAATATACAAAACTCGTCACTATATGAAAATTACACACAATGACGCTTTATCTCCAACAATACCATTCACACGAAATGTTTCCCTCAAACACGATTAATCGAACAATTGAAATAATTGCACTAAATTGTCAAACGTGTATGCAAGACAACAAAATTAAATTCTGAAAAAAAATACCATTAGAAGAATGCCAATTACCAAATCTACACATGCAAAATAGACTACAATTACTAAACTACAAGTTACTACAACAATACTACTGTCTCCTATTTTTACAATCAAAAGAATTCCAAGGGACGATCCGAAGCAGCGGTCGCCACGTGCATGGGGGCTTAATTAAAATAAAATGCAAATAATTGTAATTTTTTGATTTAGTAGCTGTCTGTCCATTTACGCAGTCTCGTAAACGGTTGGCCCTGACTAGTATTATTACGCAATCTGACTGCATAGAACAACAACAAAGAATGAAATGGAAATTTTCATTAACACAATTAATTAATTAAGTCCCCAGCAACTATAAAACCTACGAAACCAAAGCACAAGTATAACTGTTCTGTGTGTGGAAGTGTGATTCAACGTACGCATCTGGCACGGTTCTTCTTCAATAACACAAGAAATTTTAAATATCATTTATACTGAATTAATTAAAGAAAATAGAAATACTACAATTGCGCAAGAAAACCAGGATTACACTCTAATACAAGAACACAAGCCAGATGCTTTGTTGACTGAACCTGTAATGAAGCATTATTTACGACATTAAATAATGAAAAATAAATCAAGTTTCGTTACCTTCATATATTGACCAAAATCACTCTAATCATTACAATATATCTCCACACCGACTCGCTATTACCACATCTCAACAAGAACTTTTCAGTATCACATCTCAGCAAGCACTCTCTACTAGCACATCTCAACAAACACTCTCTGCTACCAGTTCTTAACAAGCACTGCCCACTACGACATCTCAATAATCACTGCCAGTGGAGGCGGCAGAACAATACTCTCTAGCGCGATCTCTGGCGCTGTGGCTCAGTGTAGCCACCTTTCAACGGAAGTATTTCAACTTATTGCTACACGTGGTTTCATTGTGACCGTTGGTCACTTCCGAAGATTACTACGATCCCATTAATATTACCTGCCTGACATTTAATTCTCCCCACAAAAGTTCCTGAAATAGAGAAATTATTATTTCAAACTACTCTTAAATATTCCACATGCATACCACGTCTCCACTCTTTTGTCATTACGGAGCACAACTAAAAAAGGTCTTAACAGCACAAGATCCAGCGGCAGAGTGCTGAAACATGGCCGTTCTCTAGGTCCTCTCACACCTCTGTCGAAGTGGGGGAGCACCTTGCTACCGTATTGGTCAGCCACATTTCAGGCGCTCAGAGCTCAGGTAAATTTCATCTCTTTGGTCCCACCAAAGGTGGCCAAAGGATCGTCTCAAAGATGATGATATATTCACATTCACTATCTGCGGTTAGCAGACGACCATATATTCATTCATTTCACAGATCTCACCAAACTGGATGTAGGGATTTACTTTGTGGGAGTGCACATGTGATCAATTAAATAAATAAATTGTCATTCCTTCCCACACTGGTATCCAGCTTCGCTGTATTAATTGAAATTGAGTTATTTTACAAAAAAAATGTGTTGTTCTGACAAAAATAATGAAGTATGTTGTACCTATTTTCAATGTCGGACGGTACTGTACCCTTTCACTGTGTCTCTAGGCCGCAGACAGGTTGGATGCAGGCGCTCACCTTGTCTCCTTCTATCTAACACATGGCCATCATTGGCACCCAGCCGGAACCAAATTTCTTCAGAAAATACATCGAACCTCCACCCTGCCCTCCAGTGAGCTCTCGCTTGACACCACTGGAGTCGCAAATGGCGGTGGTTTGGGGTGAATGGAATGCGCGTTCTTCATGAATTAACCGATTTGTAACAGTTCGTTGTGTCTCTGCGGTGCCAACTGTCGCTCAAACTTCTGCAGCAGATCCAGTGCGATGCGACAGAGCTATGCGTGGAACACGATGGTCTTCCCTGTCGGTAGCCCACGTGGCCATCCGGAACCTAGTCTTCTTGCGAGCGTACATTCTTTTGACCACCACAGTGAGCAATCATGTGCAGTGTTTACATTCTTGCCAAATCTTTCTCCAGTATAGCAAAAGGAACATCCAGATTATCGTAGTCCTATTACACGACCCCGTTCAAACTCAATGATGAGTTGATAATGGCGTCATTGTCATATGAAAGAGATGCCACGTCCATCTCACAGGTAACTAACGCTCACGAGCGTTCCAGCATGTATTTAAAACAAATCTGATTTCTTAGGCGTTTGGAGCGAAATATGATTAGATATCATCCTTTAGAAGTAGAAATATGCCTACTAACTATCGTTTATCTCGCACAATTCCTTGCGATTTTTTTCCATCAGCGTATTTCATTTATAGTTTGTAATATTTGATGTTGGATGAATTCTGATAAAATGTATTACACACAATCACTCCTCCTTGGCCCGGATTCAGTCCACTCTTTTCTTTTTCCCTGGAATACAGCAGAATTGTTTTGCCCTAGCCAGAAAATTAAGTTTCCAAACATCAGACTTTCACATTTCGCGGGCGAGTGTAGTTATAATTTCACCGTGTATTTATTGCGTTACACGCCAACGAGGTCACGGCGGTAAACTGCGCAGCCTCCGTCAAACAGATGATGGCACCGAGGGAGCAGCCACGGAGCGGTCACAGTCCACAGGCTGTGCGCGGCCGCTCTCAGTGGGAATCGAGTTACGCCCTCGGCGACAATTGCGCAGTCTCCGAATCGATTGCGGTGCGAGCAGTGGATCGGCTGCAGGATTGGCCGATGGGCAGCGGCGCGCGTGCTATTGGGTCTGTGGACGGCCAATGGCGCGGCCGGCTTTATCATCAGTATTCATCGGCCGCGGTGAAACGAGGCGTAGCGGAGCCGCTGTCTGCTGCCCAGGCGCGCAGCGGAGCAGACAGGTCGAGGGCGCCGAGCGGGCAGTCTAGCTGGCAGGGGCTCCGTTCTCGCGGCGTGGCAGCGACTTTTATACGCAAGTGAGGGTCGATCTCTATCCCAATGGGCAGCGTCGTGTCGTGGCTACAAACCGATAACACTTACTAAATCGCTGCTTCGTAAGATAACAGTATTTACTTTCTTACCGTGGCTGATTTCAATTACTATATTCCGTTCTAATTGACAACTACGAAGAAAGTACTGGGGTGAGGCTGACGTGGAAGTTGCAGCACGAGTTCAGTCAATCACATGAGACTTGTAGCCACAGCTACCACCGACGTTTGCCAGATCTTCACGCTATCTCTACAACGCTTCGCTTACTGTTCCCTGTGGCCGTTCGTTTTGCGCTATGATTTTGTTCGATTTTGCTTCTTACGGTTGCGGGCGTTAATGTCTTTTATCACTATTGTGTTGTGTGGTACTGAGCAATTTAAAAAGCAAATTTTCCTAGTCTTATAAGTGGAAAGGTTCGAAGTTGCTCTATTGGCCCAGTACTTGCCTCTCCATAAAATGCGACACACTTAGATGATGAAAGGTACCGTATAGTTTTTCTCGTGTAATTCTCTGTTGAGTGTCACGTGATCCCATTACCATCTGAAAATATACAAATTCGATCCAAGACAGCAGGATCCAAAGTAGCCACCATGTTGCCAACATAGCTTCGCACGTTTTCCTCCTCTCCCATCTCATACTACTTTAAACTTCTCTTTGTCGACCAGCTTTCCTTTTGTAGGAGGATGGCTCCACACCTACGACACATCCAGCACAAAAGTTTTACAGTTATGCACATGTGGTATAGCTCATTTTAAATTTTAAAGTTTGACAAATAATGACAGACTGTCGAAACAAGTTTTAGGATAATCACGATTTTGGCTTTGATGCGGAATACATAAGAAAATAATCAAATGATTAAAAAGAGTCCAGTGAGGATTTCGAAAATAAGAAAACAACCTACAAGATTGGACCATGTGTGAATTGAATAAATTACTGAACAACCGCTCCAACTCCTAACATCCTCTATGAGCTACCTTTCGCGCCCTCACACACGAGGTTATACGGGGGTTGGTCAACATCTGAGGAATTCATGCTTGAACATAAATGCGGATGCTTCCCGAACCTGCAGGTTGCGCTTTTGTATTTGACGACGAACGACACCTGCGTGTCGTCCTCAATACGTTGCAATTATCCGTCCTCGTCAGAACAGTTGCTGCGCATACCTACGAAAAGAAATCCACTACTATACAGTCACAATATTGATGACAAACCGCTGGATACCTATCGTAAAATATCTACGAGTAACTACCCAGAGCGACCTTAAGTGGAATGACCACGTAAAACAAATAGTGGGAAAAACAGATGCCAGGCGCAAATTCATAGGAACAATCTTAAGGAAATGTAACTCATCCACGAAGGATGTGCCTTATTAGGTGCTTGTTCGACCGATCCCTGAGTACTGTTCACCTACCTGGGATACCTGTCAGTTAGGACTAATAGAAGAGATAGAGAAGATCCAACGAAGAGCGGCGCGTTTCGTCACGGGATTGTTTAGCAGGTGCGAGGGCATTACGGATATGCTCAACAAACTCCATCGGCAGTTGTTACACAAGAGGCGTTGTGCACCTCGGAGGGATTTACTATTGAAATTTCTGGAGAGCACTTTCCGGGAAGAGTCGGACAACATATTACTTCCTCACATACGTCTCGTGTAATGACCACAAGGAGAAAATTCGAGAAATTAGAGCCAATACAGAAGCTTACCGACAATCATTCTTTCCCCGTGCTATTAGCGAGTGGAATACGGTTGGAGGGCTTAGTTAGTGACACAAAACTACCCTCCGGCACACACCATTATGTGACTTGCTGAGTATCATGTAGATCTCGATGTGAAGTGCATGGTGTCCGAGCTAAGTGAACACGAACGTAACCAAATTGTTGGTGCTCGTATGGTAGATATTTCCGTAACCAGGATAGCCGTAGTGTTTGACATTTCAAGAGGCACTATATCGAAAATCTATACGGCATACGTGGGAAACGAAAAAACGTCATCCGCTAAGTCACAAGGCGGACGGAAGCGTGTGGTTCAAATGGTTCAAATGGCTCTGAGCACTATGGGACTCAACTGCCATGGTCATTAGTCCCCTAGAACTTAGAACTAGTTAAACCTAACTAACCTAAGGACAACACAAACATCCATGCCCGAGGCAGGATTCGAACCTGCGACCGTAGCGGTCTTGCGGTTCCAGACTGCAGCGCCTTTAACCGCACGGCCACTTCGGCCGGCTCGGAAGCGTGTGTTGAGTGACCGTGACAGACCGCCGTTGAAGAGGACTGTGACAAAAAATAAGAGGACTACAGCTGCAAAAGTTACTGCAGACTGAATGTCGCACTCGCGAACACTATCAGCAACAAAATTACATGAAGGGAGCTCCAGAAGAAGGGAATTGCAGGGCGAGATGGAAGTCCAGAATCACTTGTCAGTGATGCAGATGTCCGCAACAGGAAAACGTGGCGCCGAAGCCATAAAAACTGGACTATGGAACAATGGAAGAAATCCATTTGATCGGATGAGCCTTGATTGACACTGCTCACCATTTTGGCCCAACCCATTGTAGAATGATGATTTATAATAGTGATGCTATGTACGAAGACGGCAAGACTCCTGTTCACACATCTCGTACCGTCCAGAGCTGGTTTTCTGACCACGAGGATGGATTGTTGCATCTCTCTGGTCACTCCAGTCATTGGACCTAATTATTGAGTCTTTATGGACTACTTTGGAGAGGAAGACGCGTCATCGTTGTCCATCATCGTCATCTTTAATTGAACTTGACACTACTTTTTAGGAAGAATCATCACAGAACCCTTGACATGTTTCGCTGTCGGTATGAAAACTCGACCAGAGGTTGGAAACAGCGTGCAACAAGACTGATCCAACAAAATGACATTCTATTATCGTTCCATACTCCAGGTTTTATGGCTTCGGCACTACGTTTTCCTGTTGCGGTCACTTACATCACTGATGAGTGTTTTCGGAATTCCAATCTCCCTGCAACTCCCTGCTTATGGAGTTCCCTTTGGTTGTTTTGCTGCTGACAGTGTTCACGAGTGCATTCACTTCTATAGTGACTTTTGCTGCTGTCGTCCTCTTACTCTTCGTCACAGTTCTCGTCAGTGAAAGTCTGTTCACGATCACTCAACATACACTTCTGTCCGCGCTACGACTTAGCATATGATGTTTCTCTGCTTTCTACGTACGAGTGTAAGTAGGCTGTTTACGTTCTTATATTGGTAACGCCACCGCCATGTAGCGCTCTGTATGAAAATCACTGACTGTGCTGTGTGCAGTCTGTGACTGGGTGGCATTGTTGGAATTTGCTATTGTAGTGTTGGGCAGTTAGCTGTAAACAGCGCGTAGCGTTGCGCAGTTGGAGGTGAGCCGCCAGCAGTGGTGGATGTTGGGAGAGAGATGGCGGAGTTTTGAGAGCGGATGATCTGGACGTGTGTCCATCAGAGACAGTAAATTTGTAATACTGGATATCATGAACCGCTATATACACTCCTGGAAATGGAAAAAAGAACACATTGACACCGGTGTGTCAGACCCACCATACTTGCTCCGGACACTGCGAGAGGGCTGTACAAGCAATGATCACACGCACGGCACAGCGGACACACCAGGAACCGCGGTGTTGGCCGTCGAATGGCGCTAGCTGCGCAGCATTTGTGCACCGCCGCCGTCAGTGTCAGCCAGTTTGCCGTGGCATACGGAGCTCCATCGCAGTCTTTAACACTGGTAGCATGCCGCGACAGCGTGGACGTGAACCGTATGTGCAGTTGACGGACTTTGAGCGAGGGCGTATAGTGGGCATGCGGGAGGCCGGGTGGACGTACCGCCGAATTGCTCAACACGTGGGGCGTGAGGTCTCCACAGTACATCGATGTTGTCGCCAGTGGTCGGCGGAAGGTGCACGTGCCCGTCGACCTGGGACCGGACCGCAGCGACGCACGGATGCACGACAAGACCGTAGGATCCTACGCAGTGCCGTAGGGGACCGCACCGCCACTTCCCAACAAATTAGGGACACTGTTGCTCCTGGGGTATCGGCGAGGACCATTCGCAACCGTCTCCATGAAGCTGGGCTACGGTCCCGCACACCGTTAGGCCGTCTTCCGCTCACGCCCCAACATCGTGCAGCCCGCCTCCAGTGGTGTCGCGACAGGCGTGAATGGAGGGACGAATGGAGACGTGTCGTCTTCAGCGATGAGAGTCGCTTCTGCCTTGGTGCCAATGATGGTCGTATGCGTGTTTGGCGCCGTGCAGGTGAGCGCCACAATCAGGACTGCATACGACTGAGGCACACAGGGCCAACACCCGGCATCATGGTGTGGGGAGCGATCTCCTACACTGGCTGTACACCACTGGCGATCGTCGAGGGGCACTGAATAGTGCACGGTACATCCAAACCGTCATCGAACCCATCGTTCTACCATTCCTAGACCGGCAAGGGAACTTGCTGTTCCAACAGGACAATGCACGTCCGCGTGTATCCCGTGCCACCCAACGTGCTCTAGAAGGTGTAAGTCAACTACCCTGGCCAGCACGATCTCCGGATCTGTCCCCCATTGAGCATGTTTGGGACTGGATGAAGCGTCGTCTCACGCGGTCTGCACGTCCAGCACGAACGCTGGTCCAACTGAGGCGCCAGGTGGAAATGGCATGGCAAGCCGTTCCACAGGACTACATCCAGCATCTCTACGATCGTCTCCATGGGAGAATAGCAGCCTGCATTGCTGCGAAAGGTGGATATACACTGTACTAGTGCCGACATTGTGCATGCTCTGTTGCCTGTGTCTATGTGCCTGTGGTTCTGTCAGTGTGATCATGTGATGTATCTGACCCCAGGAATGTGTCAATAAAGTTTCCCCTTCCTGGGACAATGAATTCACGGTGTTCTTATTTCAATTTCCAGGAGTGTATATTATAACTTTTGAACACTATTAAGGTAAATACATTGTTTGTTCTCTATCAACACCTTTCATTTGTTAACTATGCCTATCAGTAGTTAGTGCCTTCAGTAGTTTGAATGTTTTATTTAGCTGGCAGTAGTGGCGCTCGCTTAGTAGTTCGAGTAACGAAGATTTTTGTGAGGTAAGTGATTTTTGAAAGGTATAGGTTAATGTTAGTCAGGGCCATTCTTTTGTAGTGGTTTTTGAAAGTCAGATTGCGTTGCGCTAAAAATATTGTGTGTCAGTTTAGTGTTGATAAGAATAAGTAAAGAGCGAAATGTCTGAGTACGTTCAATTTTGCTCAGCTGTTTGAAAATCAAATAATGTAAGAGGTTTATCAGCACAGTCATTCATAAATTTTTCTAAGGGGACGTTTCACGAGGTATAAATCATGAAAGCGGTGCCCTTGAAACACGAAACACTTCGGCTACGTTGGTTACTGGAATACCTACCATACGAGCACCATCAACTTGCCCACGTTCCATTTCACTACGCCCTGGCATAACGCACACACAACTACACACACTGTTCTGACCACAAGTGACACTTGCAACGTTTTGAGGACGTTACATAGTGCGTAGTCAAACACGACAGCGCAACCTGTACACTTAACTAGCGTCTGCATTTATATTCGCGCTTTCATTCACGCGGCGTTTCCATATTTTTGTCCAAAAAGCCGAAACAGGTCGTGGATTGATAGCATGAACACTTCAGCAACTGGAGCGATGATTCGTTGATTCAGTACGCAGCATCACTCTCGAAACATAAAAGAACACCGTAGAAGGTGCTTTATTTTATGGTTCGCCCCCGCTGACTCCTCGAAGATGACGGTGGAGGCGGTGCAGGTACCGGCGGGGCCGCGGCGCCCGCCCACGCGGCAGCTGCGTGTGCGACGCCAGCGCCGGAGCCGCCATGTTGGCGGCAGGTGGACGCTCCGTCGCGCCGGCTAGGGCCCAGGTGGCGTTCCCCGCCACCCCGCCACGCTGCCACGCGCCGCGTACACGCGCCGGCGCTCACAACGAAGCACCGCGCCGCGGCGCGCGCCAAAAGCTCTGAGTGGTGGCAGCCAGGCCACGCTTCCTATCCGACTTACACTAAGTAGGGCGCCAACAGCTAGACGTCACTCTTTTAATAAGTAATTTTTAATCATTACGCTACTACGAAAGCTACTGGAAAAGGAAACACGGAAGCCATTTGAAATTGGCTCACTGGGAGGAAATTAATCATCCCCTGGACAGATAGCGCTAACATCGTGTAACATGGCCTCTTGCTTTGGTTCGGCGATGCAGGGAGTCAACAAGTTTCTCCACGTTTCTCCATCTTCGTACATCCATAGTTAAACTGGATGAAGGTGGGACACATCTGGTTTAATTTTTATTAAAAATGAAATTCCTACAGCTGTACTTAAGATTTTATATTTACTTCGCTACTAGTTTCGACGTTGCGTCAACGCCATCTTCAGGCCCGTACACTTGGATCATGTGGAGCGCGTGTTGGTCTCACCGCGGACTTCTAGATTGAGCCACACACAACTGATTTCAGCAAACTGCACGGGCCTGAAGATGGCGTTGACGCAACGCCGAAACTAGTAGCGAAGTAAATATAAAATCTTAAGTACAGCTGGAGGAAATTCATTTTTAATTAAAAAAAAAGTCATATTCGTCTGGAGTCACCGTTAGATCCTGAAGAACTACCAACGTGAGGGGGCTCTGT
Source organism: Schistocerca nitens (assembly GCF_023898315.1). Lineage (NCBI taxonomy): Eukaryota > Metazoa > Arthropoda > Insecta > Orthoptera > Acrididae > Schistocerca > Schistocerca nitens. The sequence goes on from NC_064615.1 coordinate 860,192,710, forward strand.
AAGTCGATCTTCATACAGATGGTTGCGGGACCTCGACTGTTCAATACAGAATGTCGAATCAAAACATCCACCAGCCGTCTAAATTTTGTATTACGCCATTTTCAGGCCTCTTGACCAACGAATAAGAAGGTTCCCATCGCTCGTCTAGTCAAAATGCAGGAAGACAACTATTGAACTATATGAAATTGTCATAACTTCTAAGCGGTTTGCGCTAGGACGTTCAAACTGCACCGTCGGCCGCGGGGCATGATGGGAATTACTACGGTTTGGTTTAGCGACGAAGCCCATTTCATTTGGATGGGTTCGTCAGTAAGCAAAGTTGGCGCATTTGGGGGACTCAGAATCCGCATTTCGTTCAAAAATTGTTCAAATGGCTCTGAGCACTATGGGACTTAACTTCTGAGGTCATCAGTCCCCTAGAACTACTTAAACCCAACTAACCTAAGGACAGCACACACATCCATGCCCGAGGCAGGATTCGAACCTGCGATCGTAGTAGCAGCGCGGTTCCAGACTGTAGCGTCTAGAACCGCTCGGCCACCCCAGTCGGCCCGCGTTTCGTTATCGAGAAGTCTCTTCAACCTTAACGGATGACTGTCTGGTGTCCAATGTCCAGCCAATAGTCGGTGGTGTATTCCTTGACTAACGAACGGTACGTGAAGGTGTTGTAAGATGACTTCATACCAATTATCCAATGTGATCCTAATGTCAACAAGAGATGGTTCACGCACGATGGAGCTCGACCCCATCGAAGCAGGAGACTGTTTGATGTCCTGAAGGAGCACTTTGGGGACAGCATTCTGGCTCTGTGGTATCCAGAGGCCACTGGCATGGACGTCGATTGGCCGCAATATTCGCCGGATCTGAACACATGCGACTCCTTTTTGTGGGCTATATTAAAGACAAGGGTACAGCGATAAACCTAAAACCATAGCCGAGCTGAAAACAGCCATTCAGGAGGTCATCGACAGCATCGATGTCCCGACATTTCAGCGGATCATGCAGAATTTCGCTATTCGTCTGCGCTATATCAACGCCTATGATGGCAGGCATGTCGATCATCTCATAACATAAATCCGGGAAACTGTAGTGACGTTTACATGTTGTGTAAGGTGTGCGCATACCGTAGTTTGTAACTAATTTACGTTTCTTTCCATACAGTTCAATAATTGTCACTGGTGTCCGTGGATTTGAAGTTGACACAGTGTCAAGTGATGATCGAAGGGAACGCCTGAAAATGGCGCAGCGTAGCGCTGAAAGTGGTTGCTAAGAAAAAAAAATAACAATTAGAAATTTAGACGGCTGAAAGGTGTTTAGATTCGACATTCTAAATTGAAGGAATGTTTATACTACTTTAGACTCGCTGTTCTAAATTCACTGCCTAACAAAAAACACGGAGCACCCAGAAGGGAAGGAGTAAACGATATGAAACATCACTACTTGAGAGGGTATGTGAAATTATTTCATTGATATTGTCAATCCAAATTTGCGAAGAACCTGACTGTATGGACCCACTTATCTCTATGACGTAGCACCCTCTCTGGGCTAGATGCATGCACTCAATCAGTTGAAAAGGGTACCATAAAGCGTTTGTATCCTCTCCTATTGAAAGCTGGCCAAGAACTGCTGTAACCGGTCCTTGATATTCTAAACACTATCACTGGAACGGCGTTCACGTCTCAGCTCGTTCCACACGCAGTCTATCGGAGACAGATCTGGGGATCCTGCTGGCCACTTGAGTACTTCAGCATCGCGCAGACAGTTCGTACAGATACGTGCATTGTCCTGATGAAAACTGGCAACACGATACTGTCACTGGATGTCTGTGCCGTACCGTCCTGCCACTAGAGTTTCCTCGGTCACTACCAGCCAGGAATTGAAGTCATACCCGATGGTTTCCCAGGCCTTGACGCCTGGAATAACACCGCTGTGCCTCTCTAAAACAGTGCAAGTCCCATGTGGCTGCCACATTCACCGACGATGGTCATCCATGGTAGTGCAGAACTGAACATTATGCGACAGCATTCACCAACACTCCACACTCGTCGGTCATAGTACCACTCCAAACACAGCCGTTTCTGTTGCGGTGTTGACGACAGCCTTCACACAGGGCGATATCTCGCTAGTCTGCCGCTGCTAGTCTTGTTGCGGGGAGTCCACTACTTTTACCTCTCTGTTTGGTCCCCTCCCCTGAATGAACCAAGCAACAAACTTGAGCAGTATTCTAGGAAGGGTCGCACGATTGGTTTGTAAGCAATCTCCTTTGTAGACGGATTGCATTTCCCTAGTAATGGTTCTAATGGCTCTGAGCACTATGGGACTCAACTTCTGAGGTCATTAGTCCCCTAGAACTTAGAACTAGTTAAACCTAACTAACCTAAGGACATCACACACATCCATTCCCGAGGAAGGATTCGAACCTGCGACCGTAGCGGTCTCGCGGCTCCAGACTGCAGCGCCTAGAACCGCACGGCCACTTCGGCCGGCATTTCCCTAGTATTCTACAAAAAAACTGTTCTAGGGTGGCAGGCGCAGAGATGGAGGAGGCACGATATGCTTGGCCGGCCGCTGTGGCCGAGCGATTCTAGGCGCTTCAGTCCGGAACCGTGCTGCTACTACGGTCGCAGTTTCGAATCCTGCCTCGGGCATGGATGTGTGTGATACACTTAGGTCAGTTAGGTTTAAGTAGTTCTAAGTCTAGGGGACTGATGACCTCAGATATTAAGTCGCATAGTGCTTAGAGACATTTGAACCACGATATGCTTGGTGAAAAATAAGGTGATCCTCGTTGTGGCGGTCAGAAGTTGTCTACCAGATACTTAACGACGAGTGTACCTGTCTGTCATGTTACCATGCAGTCCATCATCGACCTACTGTCACACCCGAGAGCCTCATAAATCTGGATACTGCACGATCCGATCAGCCGGCCATCTGGAGAGCCACAACGAAGCTTGTTTCAAACTCTGTTATATAGTGATAACGCTATCTCATACGAATACGTATCATCTTCATGTCCTTAGCACTGATCACTCGGCATCTGACGTTACTCACGTTCTTTATACGCTGGAACAACAGTAAACAAAAGAACAACACTAAGGTACTCTGCTGACCGTTTTAAATGTCTCAGAAAATTACAGCTCTAATTGTTTACATATACGTCGATTTTGTGTACTCGAGCGGAGTTGGTGACATCCGTCCAAGCCAAATTGGTGCTCCACATTTTTTGTCGAGTACAGCTCCAGGCATTTTCTATGACATTAAGTAGGACAATTACAGGGCCGTTTAAAGTGCAGTAGTCTGACACGGTGTTAGTTAAAGCATGGACGTATACGTCCTGCTCTGCGAATACGGCTTTCTCACGGCACCAAAACATCACAGAACCACCTCCGACTTGAAACGCATCCTCGACACACAGAGTTGCTTAAACAACTCAATGGCACTTCGGTGCATTCGACGCCTTGCGTCATTCGAAAAAAAAAGAAAAAGAAAAATCGTGACTCATCAGTCCACACTAAATGCTTCCAGTCAGTTACTTTCAAGGTTCTGGGTTGTTTGGACCATTGAAGAAGTGCAAATTTATGTGCTTCAATAAGCAATGGTCTCTCTGCTAGGTACCGACTCTACATATCCAGTGCACGCAGATTTCTTTTCAATGTTCGCTCGGATACTTGTTGGTATGGACGCACATTCACTGACAGTATCAATTGCTGTCGGGTTTGAAACCGACTGTCATTCATGAGGCGTGACATCCGTTTCGGGTACCTCTCGGTTAGAAACGTTTTGTAATCACTGTCTTTGCGCCGTGTTACATGGCTTCCAGTGATACATCATATATGTCTACATACATACTCCGACAGGCTCCTTACGGTGCGGGTTGAGGGGTAAGTTGTACTACTACTACTACTTATTTTTCTTCTATTCCATTAGCAAATAGAACGAATGAAAAACCAGTGTATATTATGCCTCCATATGAGCCCTAACTGCTCTTATGTTCGTGGTCCCTACGCGAAATGTGCGTCGTCGGCAGTAGGATTTCCTGCAAATGCCGATTCTCTAACTTATGTCAATAGCTTTCCTCGAAAAGAACGTCGCCTTCTCTCCAGGGATTCCCACTTCACCTAGTAAAGCATCTCCGTAATACTTGCGGGTTGATCGAATCTACCTATATCAAATCTAGCAGCCTGCATCTGCATTGCTTCCTCGTTTTCGCTTAATCCGACTTGGTGGGCATTCTGCATTCCTTCGTTGGCATTCGTCCATTCTCGAAGGATGACGCTGTAGCATAATTGGTTCACAGTCTGCAACGTCTGCCGTGGCTGAAAAGTGCCATTCGTGAGTGGTAATCCATACTGCAATTTGGACATTTGGAACCTGAGGAACTTCGAACAGAGCCGCTCTTCCTTTCCGTCTAGTCTATGTCGTGATTTGTTCTTGTGTGCGCTCTTCCTCTGCAAGCTTGACCCCATTTTACACAGTCGCCGCTAGACACGGTCATCTGCAGACTTTCCCAGTGACTTGGATTAATACTAGCCTTAGCCAGGTCTCTTTTGCAGACATCCCTAACGAAGGTGCGGGCTTTCCACAGGCTCACACTCTCCAGAAGTTCTCCGTACAGCAGTTGTTTCAGTATTCGCTTAGGATCCATGCGCCTGACAAGTCCCATTCACCTTAGACGAAGTGGCTAAGTTGTGCATCAATCCTGGTTGTGCTTGCGAGCTGTAAGACTTCGGTGTTGGGTAATTTATTTCTCCAATAGACCTGATGGACCCTCCGGAGACAACTGAGATAATTGCTGTTCAGTCAAGATACGTGCTTAGCAAGAGTTATCCATGTCTTAAAGCTATAGAGAAGAGTGCTGATAACACAAGCGTTGTAAACTGATTGTGAGTACCCCATTGTTCTACACGATATAGCCACGACAGATGATGCTTTTGCAACTCTGTTTGTAATCTTTGTCTCGATAGACGAAATACTACGTATTATAGATCCCAAGTAGGTAAAGTCAACAAATATCTGGAGAAAATTGCCGTCAGTGCTGATGCACCGAAGGATGGTGGTGCTCTGCGCCATGGTCTTAGTCTTTTGGAGGCTGTTGGTAACACCAAATTTTTCACATGAATGTCATAATTTTTTAATTAAATACTCCACCTCATCTTCTGTGTTTGCTGCCAGAGCTACTCGTATGCATACAACAACTCACGAATAACAGTTGTCATTTCCTTTGGTCTTGGCCTTGAGGCGGGTAATCTTGAAGAGATTTACATCAGACCTAGTATGTAAAAGACTCCCTCCTCACAAAGGCAAGTCTGAGCATAAGAGAAAAGAGGATCCCAAATAGAGTAGGAGCTAATACACATCCCTGCTTTACATGGCTATTAACAGGGGATTCATCCGATGTTTTTGTTTCCGTTGGAGCGGATTGTTGCTTGCAATTTCTTATGGAAAGAGACAGTTATTCGTAGAAGTTTAGGAGAGCACCCAATCTTCTACAACAACCTGAAGAGCCCACATCTTCTCACTAAACCAAACGCTTTAGCAAGGTCAATGGAAGCAATATAAAGTTGCCTCTGCTGCTCAGGCCACTTCTCTTGTAGATGTCGTAGAGAGGAGATCATACCCACGGTTAACCGGCCAGATCTGGAGGCACAATGAGATTCAGGTTAGATTCTAGAAATTAGCATTTGTAATCGCATTAGGATGACTCTTGCACTACCTTCCAGGCTACACTTGGCAGTGAAATGCCTCGGTAATTGTTGCAGTCACTTCTGTCCCGTTTCTGCTTATACCAAGTAACAGTCTTCGAATTCCGCATACTCAGTGGGACGTGACCTCCTTCCTGGCTGCTCTTGAGAAATGAGGACAGACTTATTGTACTTAATAACCTCTGCAGGGATCCCATCTTCACCTGGAGCATTTTCATTAGCAAAGGAATCTGTTGCTCTATTGAGTTCTTCCATAGTAGGCAATGTACGAGTATCTTCTTCTCCCATAACTGGCATTTGTTTGGTGACATAAAGTGCATCCTTGCTAACTTCATTTTCAGCTGCGTACAACTTGAGATAGTGTTCACCCCAGCTTTCCATTTCGTTTTCTTCATCAATAATGGCTCCACCTGTCTTGGACTTCAGAGGAGCTGTTTTTCTGACAGTTGGACCACTAGGTTGCTTAATACCATCATACATTATCTCATTGTCCCCAGAATCGGTTCCTTTCTGTATACCGGCACATAAATTCAGCCAGTAGTTGTTTGCGCGTCTCCGAATGTTTGCTGTGCCCTGTTCTATGCTTCTCGCAAGTCATCTCGAAATCTTCCATTCTTGTTTCTTTTGTAAGCAAGCAAAACTTTTCGTTTAGCCTCGATGCCTGGTTCCATTTCTTCCAAATTTTGCTCACACCACTCCGTGTTTCTGTTTTCTTTTATTCCGCGGGCTAATACTGCTGAGATGTTGATAGCGGCAGAAAGTTGTGCCCATTTGTTATCAATGTTCCTCTCTGCTTGTACGTTTCCTGGTAAAGCACTTTCAAAATGACTGGCAAACATCATATGTGCTGATACGGGGTAGATCTTTCGATCTGGCGTGGTGATATTTCTTATGGGTGAGCCTCATTTACATGCCACCAGAGCACGGTCAGTGTTGCAATCGGCACTATGATAGCTTCGTGTCAGTAGGGCATGTCTGAGGTCTGTACGCCTAGCTAAGGAATAATCAAGTTGATGCTAGTAATGAGAGCAGGAGTGTCTCCAGGAAACTTTGTCTCGATTATTAAGTTGAAAATATGTGTTTGTAATCAGTAGTCCACAAAAACAGCAGACTTCCAACCGTCTCCGTCCATTTTCATTCTCCCACCATAATGACGGAGGCAAGTCGTCCACATGTCATTATCTGATCCAACTCGAGCACTGAAGTCCCCTAATATACTGACTCGGAGTCACATACTTTGGCTATTCTGTCGCTGCGTAAATCATAAAACAGATCCTTTTCTTCCATGCTGGACGACAAACTTGGAGCGTACACATTCAAGACGTTGATAGTGACACTTGAAGAGCACATTTGTGAAGTAAGAATCCGCTCTGTTCTACCAGATGTTAGCACAATACTGTTCAGGAGGGTGTTTTCAACTGAGAATTCAAAGCAGTGAAATCTTTACTCATTTTGTCTTCCGCTGCCAGAAGAATGTGTAGTTAGCCACTCTGATGGAGCCCGTGTGTGGAAATGTCCAAATCCAAGCGATGGAGCTCTCTGTCAATTACAGCAGTCTTGCGAATGAAATCAAACTCTCGGGTATCGTCAATGCACCTTGGACACATGGTCCTAATATTCCGAGTGGCAATACGAAATGTTGATTTATTTATTATTTCCTTTTTGTTTTTTAGTAGGTGTACTATATCAACCCGCTTGTCGAAGGTTATTTCTAAGCCCCGCAGACACTATGAAGCAGGTGGGACAGCACCTTACTGGCTAGGGGTTGCCCAGCTTGAGGCGGGCGGTAGCTGTTCAATAAGATGCAACGATCTCTCCCACCGTCAAAAGTGAGCCCTGGCGTTCGAGTCTTAAGCCAGTCAGACAGAGCTTATAATTGGTTACTGCCTTTTCTCGTGTTGTGTCGATGTCGTCGGACGTCGCTCAAATGTCCTCTCCAGGATGCTGCATGCCTGAGCGATCAATATTAATAAGCGCGAGTCGCCCAACCATCACCGTCTCTCTCTCGACCTAAATGTTAATGTCCAGAGGGAAGACAAGCAAATACTTCCGGTGTCATTTCGGTTGCAGGAGCTGCAACACCTTTGCATCCGCCTTTGAGGCCCGTCTCCAGATTTCTGCGTTCATACATTCAGAAATCTGGCAGCTTCAGTAATTTATATGATCAAGTGCATGCCGAAATAAGATTGTTCCTTCCGGTCTTTCTGTCACGCCAGCCCGGCGACCCAATTTACTGCGCTAATTTCACTGAACCGCGACTGTCACATACAAACACCACTGCGCTGCCATGACTTAGGTCTGGGGTGGAGGGTGACATGACAACAAGGTAATTGTTTTACACCGCCTACATCGCTCGAAAGCGACCAATGAACTCTTTTAAGTGGGTCGCTAGTATTTTGTCCGGTGAGATCATGTTAGACTCTCTAGACGGATCAATATTGACTTATACTCGACTGATATTTACAGCTTTAGGCGAAACAAAGTGACGTAGCTCACAGCCGAAAAGTACTTTGTTGCTCCAAAGTAATAGTGACAGCAAATGGATTCGAGAATAATAGAATAATCTCCCATATCAAAGTAATGCAGCATCTTACTAAATTCGAAACAATTAATAGAACAACTCATGAAAGCGCAGAGAAACTGACATTAAAACTGAACATGTAACATTAATAACTTATCAGTAGGTAGGGAGAAAAGAGTTACGCAACAACCACACAAGGGATCGGTATGGTCCGCCTACGTAACTGACTGGTTAGAAAGGCCGAGTATCCTGCGGAAGACCTGGGTTCGGATCCTGGTACTTCCAGGGATTTTACACGGTGGGAGGATAGGAACTGGATGCACTCAACCTCCTGATGCCAACTGAGGAGCTAATTGACCGAGTAGTAGCTGCCCCAAGTCATGGAAACTGCCAACGGCCGGGAGAGAGGTGTGCTGACGCTATACCCATCCATACCGCATCCAATGACTACGTTGACAAAGGATGACACGGCGGTCGGTCGGTACCGGTGGACCCGCCAGGACTTGTGGGCGGAATTATAGTTATATGTTGATGTTTGTTGTAGAGGTTTGTGTCTAAAATTTTCCCATTTAATTGTGGAAGGGTGCTACAGCAACCTGTTTCGAATTATTTCAGAATAAAAACAGTCTCGGCTGCGAAGTTACTTAATATCAATGACGCTTTCCACCCTTTTGGAGCATCGTCAGATTGTGTGAATGTATCTGGATATGTAACCCCTCCATCATAAAGCCATACAAATAGATAACGGATGTACCAGTAATTAGATAAGTAACTCGTGATTCATAAAATCATATAAAATGTAAAGTGGAGCTCGAGCACACGAGCTGAGTCCCCCATAGCAGTAGACAATAGGATCATGCTTACAATATAAAAGCGGTATGAGCCGCACGCAGCACAATGTCCGTTTGCCGACGAACATTGTGCTGTCTGGGGCTCATACTGCGTTTCTTTTGTAAGCGTGATCTTGTTTTATACTACTATGGTGGGATCAGCTGGTGTGCTCAAGGTTCAGTCTGCATTTCACATGATTATATGACTTACGGATTACGTATTCAGTTACTGATGCATCTGTTTTCTATTTTATGATGGATGGGTTACATATCAAGTTACTTTTACATAATCTTATGATGCCCCTAAAGGATGGAACGGGACATTGGTATTAAATAACTTCGCAACCAAGACTTTTTACTCCGGAAAAAAGTTTTGTGTTGTGCTGCCCTTGGTTCCCCTGTTCTGGAGTGGTAGCTGTCGTGGTTGTGGAGGTATAAGTTTTTGAAGTGGTCATTATGACATTATGGTGGTCAGGATATCTTCCGCCTCTTTCACATCAATGTACATTTCAAGGAAACAAATCTGAGATTTATCTATAATGTTCTCGAGATCTTACGGATACACTTGACTACGAATGTTTCTGTACGTTATAAAACACTTTCAATTGTCCTTGGCTACTCCAGCGTGATCTACATCATATCGCAGTATTTTTTAACCTTTCCGAATGTTCTTAAATGGTTTAGAACATTCTGGAATGTTGTAGAAAGTTCCAGACTTTTCTTTAATGTTCTCGAATGTATATATGAATGTTTTCGAGTGTTCTCGCATGTTTCTATAAGTCTCGGTTTCGTGTAAGGAAACGAGTAATTGAGCGACAGAGTACTTTATTCCAAATTAGGGTATTGTTGAATGTTTAAGTGGACGGAAGAGTACTAAAGAATATTTTTGAGCACGAAATACTAACGTTTTTACGAATTACAATGTAGGCTTTCATGGCCGATGTTGTCTTCAGTTGGAACTTCCGGGCTGAGAGGCCGTGGTCGATGTATAAAATTTCCACCTGACGTTTCGTCTCCATCTGCGGGAGACATCTTCTGCGGTCGTCCGGCTACTGCCATTGAGGCTCCAGCTACTCTCGCATTTATAGAGCGCATAGAGGGCACCACCATTCGTCACGTGATGCCGACGGTATGCCTATCTTTGGAAGGCGTCATCATTCTCGATTAAGAGTAATCGATTGTAATTCTGCTGGCGCAACGTCGACATCCATATGACGCCTTCCAAAGATAGGCATACCGTCGGCATCACGTGACGAATGGTGGTGCCCTCTATGTGCTCTATAAATGCTAGAGTACCTGGAGCCTCAGTGGCAGTAGCCGGACGACCTCGGAAGATGTCTCCCGCTGATGGAGACGAAACGTCAGGTGGAAATTTTATACATCGACCACGGCCTCTCAGCCCGAAAGTTTCAAGTGAAGGTTTTTACGAGTTTTTGAAACTTCAGTTTTACGGTGTTCTGGAATGATCTAGAGTGCTCTCTGGAAACAAATGAAAATAAAGACCAAATGAATATTGCTTTTTTTTAATACTAAGTAGCAACATGCACAACTGAGTGTAAATTTTGTATGAAAGTAGCTTGTGTGCTCTCAGAAGTGTAAAAGTTCAATTAGAGGCTTGCCTGCTCTGAGATGAAGCGGAGATATACAGACTGGCGAGAAGTGATTGCTGTAGTCCAGTTTCGGCCCGGCTTTGGGCAGCGAGTGTACGCGTTGGCGGAGGTGGAAGTGGAGGCGGCTGCTCGTGTTCCGGTGTTGTCTGGGCCCTGAGTTGGGGTTGGGGCTGGGGCTGGGGTGCTCCCGCTGGCGCGCCCGCCAACTGTCTTGAGGCGGCCGCTGGCAATTAGGTCTCGCCTCTGGCCACGCACGTGCCCAGCCGCTGCTGCCGCCACGCGAAACGGCAAAAAGCGCGCCCACCGTAAAGCCGCGCCACCAGCAGGTGAAAGCCACTTGTGGAGTCGAGCGACACACAATAGCAAGCACAGAGCGAGAGGGGGGGGGAGGGGGAGGGGCAGCGTCTGCGTGTACGTGATGGCGTCTTCACAGTCTCGGTTGAACCATTTTCTCTTTCCAAGGTGTCTGTCGGTAGCTGACTGTTGACTCATTGCACGGAAAGAAATTATAACGATTACGAGCAGATTACATTGTCGTTGTTCATCCGTTATGGACATGGGACAGCGGTTGGTCGTGTATACACTGAAGAGCCAAAGAAACTGGTACGCCTGTATAACATCGTGTCGGGCCCCCGCGAGCACGCAGAAATGCCGCAACGCGACGTGGCATGGACTCGAATAATGTCTGAAGTAGTGCTGGAAGTAATTGACACCATGAATCCTGCAGGGTTATCCATAAATCCATAAGAGTACGAGCGGGTGCAGAGCTCTTCTGAGAAGAACGTTGTCAGGCATCCCGGATATGCTCAACAATGTTCATGTCTGGGAAGTTTGGTGGCCAACGGAAGTGTTTAAACTCAGAAGAGTGTTCCTGGAACCACTCTGTAGCAATTCTGGACGTGTGGGGTGTCGCATTGTCCTGCTGCAATTTGCCAAGTCAGTCGGAATGCACAATGGACTTAAATGGATGCAGGTGATCAGACAGGATGCTGATGTACGTGTCACCTGTCAGAGTAGTATCTGGACGTATCAGAGGTCCCATATCACTCCAACTGCACACGCCCCACACCATTACAGAGCCTCCAGCAGTTTGAACAGTCCCCTGCTGACATGGAGGGTCCATGGATTCATCCATGGTTTCGTGACGTTGTCTCCATACCCATACACGTCCGTCCGCTCGATACAATGTGAAACGAGACTCGTCCGACCAGGCAACATGTTTCCTGTCATCAAAGTCGAATGTCGGTGTTGAAGGGCCCAGGCGAGGCATAAAGCTTTGTGTCGTGCAGCCATCAAGGGTACACGAGTGGGCCTTCGGCTCCGAAACCCCATATCGATTATGTTTCGTTGAATGGTTCGCTCGCTGACACTCGTTGATGGTCCACCATTGAAATTTACAGCAATCTGCGGAATAGTTGCACTTCTGTCAGATTGAACGATTCTCTTTAGTCGTCGTTGGTCCTGTTCTTGCAGGTTCTTTTTACAGCCGCAGCGATGTCGGAGACTTGATGTTTTACTGGATTCCTGATATTCACTGTACACTCGTGAACCGGTCGTACGACCAAATCGCCACTTCATGGCTACCACGAAGATACTGCGTCCCATCGCTCGTGCGCCGGCTATAACACTACGTTAAAACGCAATTAAATCTTGATAATCTGCCATTGTAGCAGCAGTAAACGATCTAACAACTGCGCCAAACATTTGGGGTGTCTTATATAGGTGTTGCCGACCTCAGCACCGTATTCTGTCTGTTTACATATCTCTTTATTTGAATACGCATGACTATACCAGTTCCTTTGGCGCTTCAGTGTAAATTGTGGTAAGACATCAAGGAAACACGTGGCGTATGGACACTCGAGACCGCTTAGCAGTAGTCATAAAGTATCACATCGTACAAATAAATTTACGCAATTAATGTTTGTTTGAACTACATGTCTGCAGCAGTCGTACAAATGAAATCCTCGTGGCAAAGTACCTTCACATGACGCTACAGCAGGCGAAACAAAATGGCACAGAGCAGTGATAAAGTGGAAATCGAATGGAATGAACATGCACAAAGAATGTATGAGACAAAGAACATTGAACCATACGGCAAAAGAAATCCAGGTAGAACGAGAAAAAGATGGGAACTGGAATAATAGGGAAGAGCAGAAGAAGAAGAAGAAGAAGAAGGTCATCAAAAAACTCGTCGCAACCGTGATCGCACGTCTATCATTCTGCCCACAACTGGAAATTGCAGAAATGAAAAGAAATTTTTAGAGCCAGTTTTGTAAACAATGTGGCATTGGTGGCTTTAAAGAATATATTGATTCCAAATCTCAAGACAGGAAAACTATAAACAAAGGGGTAACGTAACCATTTCCAGGTGATCGCTTTTATGCAAGTGCTGAGATAATGTACAAGTAACCTAGACGTCGAAACAAAATAAAAATTATTTTCCTCTCTCTCCGTATATGATTATTTGGCTTGATGATAACAACACTGCTGAGCATAAAAACTGCAACAGCACGAAGATGGCACCCAACAAGTCTCAGCCCGTCATGAAGTGTACTAAGCGCATTGATGTGCAAAGTATAAGCACTTCAGCACCACTTCTCAAGGTAGGTACGTGTATTTCTATCTACGACTTATACGTAAGAAATGATAACCGTATTTGAATGTCGTTTGTAAGAAGATCGTGGGTTATCCTTCCACAACATCGCTGTTCACAATGGCTGGGATCCCAAGACTGTCATACGAATTTGATGCGGGCCGTAAGGCCCTGCAGGATGACATTTTCCCCCACGCGACTAGTGCCCAAGAGGACAGACATTTTGTTCGGTCGGCTGTATAGCCAATTCACGTACTTTTAACGAGGAGACTGATTTGTTTGCAGCAAGAAAAGTATCCATAGGGACAGCGTGACAATGTTTGGAGTAACACAGGCTGTCAGTTCAGAGACCATTGCTGAGACAGCAGAGAGAGGTGCACCAACAGTGGTTTCCCCTGGGGTGCCGCTGGGTACACAGTAGGATAACCTCTCGTTTTCTTAGGCGATGATTTTGATATAAGGGTATGCAAAACTGTTGCGTTATTGCTGGTGGATGTGCGCTTCCTCTGAGGTCTGCCAATATCACCATTCAAGCCCGCATCTCGTGGTCGTGCGGTAGCGTTCTCGCTTCCCACGCCCGGGTTCCCGGGTTCGATTCCCGGCGGGGTCAGGGATTTTCTCTGCCTCGTGATGGCTGGGTGTTGTGTGCTGTCCTTAGGTTAGTTAGGTTTAAGTAGTTCTAAGTTCTAGGGGACTTATGACCACAGCAGTTGAGTCCCATAGTGCTCAGAGCCATCACCATTCAAGATAACGCAAGGTCGCGTGTTATCCGTGCTGTCCTGACCTACCTACATACAGAAGATGTTGATTTGTTACTTTGACCAGCTCATTCTTCTGATCTCTCATCGAACGATAACGTCTGCTCAAGGGTTGGCGAGAGACTGGCGTGGTAACACTCGCCAGCCAGTGACTGTCATGTATTTTCTTTTTCATGATAGTTCTCGGTCACGCACTGCAGGGGTATAGTAAATACTCATGCAGCGTTTTCGATGGGATGTGTTTGATCACCCATCACACAGCCCAGACTTGACTCTCTCTTTCATCTCCGGTCACATGAAGTGCTGGCTATGTAGACAACATTTTGGCACAGACAACGAGCTGCAAACTACCTTAGAGAACTGGCGGAAAGCACAGGCGGCTTCCTTGTATGGCAAGGGTATTCGAAAGTTGGTACAACGCTGTGACAAATGTCTACGCTGGAGCAGCGACTATGTAGAGAAGTAGCTGGAATGTGTAGATAACTGTTCCAAGTAAGACATTTTTGATGTTCTCTGTGGTTTCAAATTTACGACAGATCGGACCTTAATAAACGAGTAGCCCTCGCATCAACTTCCCAGCTCCCTGCAGCGTATGCAACCCCCGCGTTAAGGCGTGACTCGGGCTGTATCTCTGTACCCCTAGTTACTCGTTTTGAGACGTAAACGACAGAGTTATTTAGAAACTTTCCGTTGGTGTAATGATAAATAACTGTATTATATTATGTCAGTTTCAATGGTTTCTGCGTGTATGTGAAGGTCACTGTAAATGGCCCTTTAATCAACAAGTGGATGAAATACATGACATCAACACACACATCTAATGCAAACACTTTAATATTAAAAATTTGTCCTTTGGGGTTTCAGACTAGGCACCATCTTTAAAAGTGTTTCATGCCTATTTAGTGAGTGCAAATGCCATGTATGTTCCTTCTGTTAAACTGACGGTCTAAGCCTCATATACTGTATCATCTGGTAAGAATTTTGAAGATGAGATCAACGCAATACGTTACAACCTTTTTTTTTTTTGTTTTTGGAGAAATACAGAAAGAAAATAATTTCCCTTTAAAAACTACGTACCGTTTTAGCCACTGAAATTAATCTGGGCAAACAATAATTTGAAAATTCTGGTAAATCAAATTTGTGCGCTGGTCCGGGATTGGAAACCAGCACCTTGCCTCCGAATCCTGTTCGGTTCACAGTTTCAACCTCCAAGGAAGTTTCCAAACAGCCCACAATCCGCTACAGACTGAAAGATTCCTTCTACAAGCAATTTCTGTCATAGTCGACAGTCCCGATGTAATTCTGCTCCGACGTCTATTATTTCAGTGCTACAGAGCGTTTAGAAATTCCTTGAAAGACGAAAGACGACGTATTGTTTCCAGCGACGCAAAGACAAGCGGTTTATTGTAGATCTTACGGAACGAAATGCCACGTTTCTAGCTGTTGGGCACTGGTTATTTTATTACTTATATGAATGAATACTTAATAAAGGGTAATGAGACTCAATAGAATCAGGTTAAGGAGATGAAAAGATTGAATGATGAATTAATAATTATGGTTATCGAATCTATGGACATATACTATGTGATCAAAAGTATCCAGACACCTGGCTGAGCCGGCCGCGGTGGTCTAGCGGTTCTGGCGCTGCAGTCCGGAGCCGCGGGACTGCTACGGTCGCAGGTTCGAATCCTGCCTCGGGCATGGGTGTGTGTGATGTCCTTAGGTTAGTTAGGTTTAACTAGTTCTAAGTTCTAGGGGGCTAATGACCTAAGATGTTGAGTCCCACAGTGCTCAGAGCCATTTGAACCATTTTTGAACACCTGGCTGAAAATGACTTACAAGTTAGTGGCGCCCTCCATCGGTAATGCTGGAATTCGGTATGGTGTTGGCCCACCCTTAGCCTTGATGAGATCTTCCACTCACGCGGGCATACGTTCAATCAGGTGCTGGAAGGTTTCTTGGGGAATGGCAGCTCATTCTTCACGGAGTGCTACACTGAGGAGAGGTATCGATGTCGGTCGGTAAGGCCTGGCACGAAGTCGGCGTTCCAAAACATCCCAAAGGTGTTCTATAGGATTCAAGTCAGGACCCTGTGTAGGCCAGTCTACTAAAGGGATGGTATTGTCGTGTAACCACTCCGCCACAGGCCGTGCATTACGAACAGGTGCTCGGTCGTGTTGAAAGATGCAATCGCCATTCTCGAATTGCTCTTCAACAGTGGGAAGCAAGATAGTGCTTAAAAAATCAGTGTAGGCGTGTGCTGTGATAGTACCACGCAAAACAACAAGAGGTGCAAGCCCCTCCATGAAAAACACGACCACACCATAATACAACCGTCTCCGAATTTTACTGTTGGCACCACACGTGCTGGCATCGGCCATTCGTCATACCCACACCCCGCGACCGGCTCGCCACATTGTGTACCGTGATTCGTCACTTCACACAACGTTTTTCCATTGTTCAATCGTCCAAGTTTACGCTCCTTTCACCAAACGAGGCGTCTTTTGGCATTTACCGGCGTGATGTGTGGCTTATGAGCAGCCGCTCGACCATGCAATCCAAGTTTTCTCACCTCCCGCATAACTGTCATGGTACTTGCAGTGGATCCTGATGCGGTTTGGAATTCCTGTGTGATGGTCTGGACAGATGTCTACCTATTACATACTACGACCCTCTTCAATTGTCGGCGGTCTCTGTCTGTCAACAGACGAGGTCGGCCTGTACGCTTTTGTGCTATATGTGTCCCTTCACGTTTCCACTTCACTATAACATCGCAAAAAGGATGTTTAGGAGTGTGGAAATCTTGGGTACAACACAAATGACACCCAATCACCTGACCACGTTCGAAGTCCGTGAGTAACGCGGAGCGCTCCATTCTCCTCTCTCATGATGTCTAATGACTACTGAGGTCGCTGATATGGCGTACCTGGCAGTAGGTTGCAGCACAATGCACCTAATATGAAAAACGTATGTTTTTGGGGGTGTCCGGATACTTTTGATCACATAGTGTAATTGCTACTTTTTCCCGTATCTACAGTTAAATGAAAGATTACCTGCTCCCTCCTTCCCTGTGGCAGCTCCGGAGATCGAAACAATAACAGTAGTTTCAGCTACAAAATGTTGTAGCATAAACTACATGGGACTACATGGGAAGGCCACAAACATGTAACAGAAAGGAAGAAAGTAAATTGAGTTTACAAATATTACTATTAAACACAACAGAATGTGAGGCAGCCTTTTCAGAATGGAACGACAACAATCTACAATTCTGTATTTTCCGTTATATTACCAGTCCTCCTCAGGAATAATAATTTATAAGAGAAATTTATCAAAGACGAAAAAAAATGTTCGTCCAGCTCCTAGGGAAGCCTGCATGATAAAAACGTGGGAAACAGTTTTGAGAGTAAGATGGGAGATACTGTTGGCTATGAGAGAAACGAGATATTAATGCAAAGTGCATCATGTGATAGAGTGCGGAGTACAGTTAGCTCGCAGATCAGACTTCGTGTGCAATGCTGGTGTCCTGGTGGCCGCGTGCATCCGCTTACGGCGTGACCGTGTTTTTACCGACATCACTCTAAATATGGAGGACACTACATACTAAGCAAAGAAGGCGGTAGCTCTCGCACTAATTCTTAGGAGCGATATAAAAACCAAACATCATCGATGGCGGTTGGAGAGAGGGTCTGGAGATTTATTGCCTCGATGAAGTGACACCCCTGGTAAAAGAGAAATTCTTGAAGCCAACTTTACTGGGAGATGGGCTCTGCGATGACCCTTCCTGCGGCTTTTTAGAGGTTCGGTCGGGGGGGACTCCCGGGCTCTAAAGCTGGCGATTCTGAAGTAAGACCACTCGAACAGCTACGCGAAAAATAGTCAGTTTGAACTAAACTGCTCCTTTCTTCAGCGATTCGTGGCATTTTGGGACTTTCTTGAAAAATTTGCTTGGCGGGTATGAAAATAATTTTGACGTTACCAGCCGATGGTCCTGTACGTTAACAACGCATCCTCAAGTCCGGAATACAGAGAAAAGGTGACATTAAATTGAAAATTTGGACATAAAATTTCCCGACTTATTATAAGGGGCGATCAGAAAGTTCCCTTGATGGTGTCGTTGCAGCATATGTGTAACCCAGCGTTATACCGATGCGTAATCAACCGTGATTGCAGTCATTAGATTTGTAATTTTCTCTCCTTTATGAATCTGTGATTGGTTCTTATATTAACTGGCTACTTCGGCACTCTTTCTTTGTCAGGACTGGACGAAACGGCCACTAAGGCCTCTCCACGTGTGTGTGAAATCTCGGAAGAAAAGTCTCAGGTTTACAATACATTCCTGAAGTGAGGTAGTTCTGCACATGTATATTTGACAATGAAATACATGAGACAGATATGCTAAAGAAGATAACTAAAAAAAAAAGAGTGGAAGTGGTTTTTCTCGATAGCTCGGAATTTGTTTCTCCACACTTTTGACAGCCTTATGTAAAACAAAGGAGATACTAAAAACGACGGTCCATAAAGTTTCTCACCTGCCTGTACTCATACACTTAACGAAATCGATATAACAACTTTCTCATACATTGAAGAAAGACATATTTCTATTGCTTAATGCATAAAAACCCAAAGAGAATACTATTTAGTGTGTTTGCATACACTTACACGAAGCTTTGCCATTCGTGCTGTCTCATTACTGTACGTGTGTAAGTGTGTGTGTGTGTGTGTGTGTGTGTGTGTGTGTGAATTCCTAAGGGACCAAACTGCTGAGGTCATCGGTCTGCCTCATTAGTCTTCTGTGGCAACGTGTTCTGTTACCGAGGCTTTTTCTTTCTTATTTTGAGAAATTAGTCTTCTTACTGGTTTGACGCGTCCCGCCACGAATTCCTCTCCCGTACCAACCTCTACATCTCAGTTTAGCACTTGCAACCTGCGTTTTCAGTTATTTGCTCTGTCTTGCTCCGCAATTTTTACCCTATACAGCTCTCAAATTACGTTTCCGTCATTGCTTCTTCGATGTATAGATTCAACAGTAGGGGCGAAAGACTACATTCCTAAATTCCAAAATCCGATCTTCGCCGAGGATGTAGAGCATATATTACTACCACCAATTCTCATATCGCGCATTGATCACCATTCAAATATAATGGGACAGTCGTTTCTACCTCGCGCGATCCGCGAGTGGAACAGAGGAGGGGAAATATGACTTCGGCGCGAATAGTGCCCTCCGCCACACGCCGCTTGGTGGCTAGCGGAATATGTATGTAGCTATGAAGATGTAGATTAGACCCTTATTAATCCGAGCACTTCGTTCTTGGTCTTCCGCTCTTAGTACTCCGTCTTGACACTTGTACAAGTTGTATATTACCCGTCAAATGGTTCACATGGCTCTGAGCACTATGGGACTCAACTGCTGTGGTCATAAGTCCCCTAGAACTTAGAACTACTTAAACCTAACTAACCTAAGGACAACACACACATCCATGCCCGAGGCAGGATTCGATCCTGCGACCGTAGCGGTCGTGCGGTTCCAGACTGTAGCGCCTTTAACCGCTCGGCCACTCCGGCCGGCGTTATTACCCGTCTCTCCTCAGAATTTCGAACATTTTGCACCATTTGACAACGTCGAACTTTTTTGCAGATCGCCAAATCCTATGAGTGTGTCTTCATTTTTCTTTGGTATTGTTTCCATTATAAACTGCAGCACCAGAACTGCCTCTCTCGAGCCTTTACCTTTCCTAAAGTCAAACTGATCGTTACATAAGACATCCTCAATTTTCTTTTCCTTTCATCTGTATATTATTCTTGTCAGCAACTTGGACGGATGGGCTGTGAAGCTGACTGTGTGATGATTGTCGCGCTCATCAGCTCAATCAGTCTTCTGAAATGTGTGGATGATATTTTTCCGAAAGTCAGATAGTTAATCGCCAGACTCATACATTCTACACACCGACGTAAATAGTCGTTTTGTTGCCGCTTCCCCCAATGATTTTTAGAAATTCTGTTGGGATGTTATCTATACCTTCTGCCTTATTTGATCTTGAGTCTTCCAAAACTCTTTTAAATTCTGATTATAATACTGGATCGCCTGTCTCTTCTATATCGACTCCTGTTTCTTCTTACATCACATCATACAAATCTTTCCCTCATTGAGGTCTTCAATGTACTCTCTGCACCTATCCGCACTGCCCCCTGCGTGCAATTCCCTTGCTTTTAATTTCACCGTAGGTTGTTTTTATTTTTCTATAAGCTGACTCAGTTCTTTCATCAATCGTTTCTTTTTCGGTTTCTTCACATATTTCATGCACCCACGTCGTCTTAGCTTCCCTGCAATTCCTGTTTATTTCATTCCTCAGCGATTTGTATTTCTGTATTCATGAATTTCTCTGAACATTTTTGTACTTCCTTCATTCATCGATCAACTGAAGTTTTTCTAGTGTCACCCAAAGTTTCATCGCAGTTACCTTCTTTGTACCTGTTTTTCTTTCCAACTTAGGTGATCTCCCATTTCAGAAATGTCCATTGCTCTTCAGCCGAGCTGCCTACTGAGCTATTCTTCATCGCAGTATCTATAGCCTCAGAGAACTTCAAGCGCATCTCTCTACTGCTTTGTAATTCCGTATCCCGCTTTTGTGTGTATTGGTTCTTCCTGATTAGTCTCTTCAGCCTACTCTTCATCACCGCTAAATTTTGATCTGAGTCTATAACTCCTCCTGGGTACGCCTTAGAATCAGTATCTGATTTCGAAATCTGTGTCGACCACAATGTAATCTAACTGGAATCTTCCCTTATCTCCCAGCATTGTACTCCTCTTTTGATTCTTGTACAGAGTATTTGCTATTACTAGCTGACATGTATTGCAGAACTCAATTAGTGTTTCTTCTCTTTCATTCCTAGTACCAAGCCCATATTCTCCTGTAACCCTCTCTTCTGTTCCTTCCCCTACAACCGCATTCCAGTCCCTCGTGACTATTCGATTTTCATCTCCATTTATGGACTAAATTACCCTTTCAATAGTCTCATATACTTTATTTCTTCATCTTCAGCTTGCAGCGTTGGCATGTATACCTGCTCTATCGTTGTCGGTGTTGGTTGTCAGTAGATTCCGGTGTGTAAAACCCTACCACTGCACTGTTCACAGTAACACACTCTCTCCCCTACATTCCTGTTCATAACGAATCCTACTCCTGTTATACCATTTTCTGCTGCTGATGATATTGCACTGTACTCATCTGACCAGAAATCCTTGTCTTGTTTCCATTTCACTTCACTGACCCCCACTATGTCTAGACTACATCTTTGCACTTCCCTTTTCAGATTTTCTAGCTTCCCAACCAGGTTCAAGCTTTTGACATTCCACGCCCCGATTCGTAAAACATTATCCTTTCTAGAATGAAATTTTCATTCTACAGAGGAGTTTGCGCTGATATGAAACTTCCTGGCACATTAAAACTGTGTGCCGGACCGACACCTGAACTCAGGATCTTTGCCTTTCGCGGGCAAGTGTTTCTAGAAAGATCCCCCAGGCTGTGGCTAAGCCATGTCTCCGCAATATCCTTTCTTCCACGAGTGCTAGTTCTGCAGGGTTCGCAGGAGAGCTTCAGTGAAGTTTGGAACGTAGGAGACGAAGTACTGGCGGAATTAAAGCTGTGAGGACGGGGCGTGAGTCGTGCTTGAGTAGCTCAGTTGGTAGAGCACTTGCCCGCGAAAGGCAAAGGTCCAGAGTTCGAGTCTCGGTCCGGCACACAGTTTTAATCTGCCAGGAAGTTTCATTATCCTTTCGTTATTTATTGCATCTTTTTCTCATGGTCACCTCCCACTTGGTAGTCCTCCCTGAGATCCGAATGGGGCTATTCCGGAATCTTTTTCCAGTGGAGAAATCATCATGACACTTTTTTTTCAATTACAGGTCGCATGTCCTTTGGATACACATTATGTGACTTTAATGCAGTGGTTTCCGTTGCCTTCTGCATCCTCATGCCGTTGATCATTACCGATTCATCTGGCTTTAGGCCGTTTCCCACCCCAAGAACAAGAGTGTGGCCTGCACCTCGTCTTTGACAGGGCCGTAGGCAAAATGAGGGTGACTTCTGATGCCTGATATCTTCGGCAGCCAATGCTAATTGATTTTATTCAAAATTTAAGCGTCGGAGGGTGGGGGTGGGTGGGTGAAGGGTTCAAACAGGGGACCTAGCACGTTTTGATTATTAATCAAAGACGCCGCCCCTAGACCTACCGATATTTGAACATAACTGCGAGATATTTGCCTCACGTTTAGTAGCTACAGTGAATAATCGAAATCTAGGCTAAATTCCGTTTGTTCTGAGTAGATATAACTTATTCTATCTACAATATATTGGTCACGGTGTCGGACTGCGAAGGAGGTCCGTGTTCAAATCTCCCTCGTGACCCTTTTTTTTTCACAAAATTATCAACTGTCCGTCCTGTCATTGAAGTGTCTGTTCGCCATATTTAAATTTGTGTCTGTGTCGTGGTGTAATGCCCCTTTGCAACAGCGAGATGTAAAGAAAGGACCTCCAAACATACATACATCCTATTTGTTCTACAAAAGTACCACATATTATGACTGTTGCGTTCCGTTTTGGAACCTTTGACTCTTGAATTCCTTTGTTGTACCATAGTTCACATTTGTTTACTTGTTGTTTTCATTTCTGTGAAAGCTCTATGCGGCATCTAGCCTGCTCCCACTATTCATCGTATTTAGCTGCGACGGTAATATATTTTTACCACGGAACTCATATTCTGTAACTAATGTACACTGGTGGTACGATAATTGCGAAGACTAAAGTAGGAGAACAGATACGTCAATGATCGGACGGGAAGTGAATAATTTTGTGGGAAAGAAAAGATAAATGGAGCGCGAGGGAGATTTGGACTCGGATGTGCTGCTTTGCAGCCCGTGACCACACAACCACGACGCCGTGGTTCTTGTAATTCACTCGGTGTTGCACATCCTGAGATTGGACCGTTCACTATTTCTATCTTGCTTCTTTGCTTCTTTTTTCACAGTTCACTACACCTCATTTCTGTTTCCATGCTTAATCTGTGTTCAGTTTTTGGCGGGCTAACACTGGGCCGCTTCACCACTAAATCTGACGGGGTGGGATGGGGAATTTCCCTTGTCCGTATGTGTTCTTGTGTCTTGTGTCTTCGCCGCCTCGATTACCTGTTACGCCATCGTTCATACACATCAGAGATATCGCCGATCACTGAGTCTTTTGTAAATTCGAAATCTCAGCGTACAGTCCAAAACGTGTGTAAGCTGACCGGAGAAAATATTATTCATTCTGATTATTTTCTTCAAGTAGGGTACCACATTTGTTAAAAGACATTTTAAAAGCTCCCAACATGACTGTTATTGACAAGTATTCACCGTATTACATCTTTTATAAACGGTAGTCGCAGCCCAACGAAGAGAGAGCAGGGCCGAAATTAAAACCAGAATGCTTACCGACTCCACTAATAGTCATCTTCATAACTAATTCCACGTTGTGGGTCCTTGTATGTGATTTCTTTCGTTGTTGAACATCAGCTTTCACTATTAATCACCACCTTGAGAGAGCACATTGTTTGCTTGGGAGTGGTCTAGAAAAGGTGCCAAGCGGTCATGTGACATTGCAACGCTGATGTAAATCACAGCAGTTAATTGGCGTGAACGTGCCAGTCAGTTGTATGGAATCAGTGCAGTAGGACAGCTCGGCGTGGAAACGTTACAGAATGGAAGAAAGGAGCAATCGCGTTTGGACGTACCTATAATCAACCCGTGAATGGAGTTGCCCGGTTTGATGGTGTATCAACGCGAACTGTCCTTCGTGTCTACAAATGAGTAAATGGTGAACCAATCGCAGCCATGTAAGATGGATCGGGAACGCTGGTCCTGAAAAGATACCAGTCGACAAATATCGGAGACGAATGCCTCGTCTCGTCAATGACAATCGGTATCGAACGCGACAGAAGCTGCTGCTGTCAGTGTATGCAGGCTAGCGAGCATTGCGAAGGTTATGCTCGCAATGTCTATGTGCAGTCGGGTCCGTCGCAAAAGGCATTTTCTCACAGTGGCATGTAAAGCTGTGGGTCTCCAATGGCCGGAACATCACAGAAACTGGAGACGTGTAGTGTATTGTATTGTATGTTAACCGGGGACCTAGAAACGACGGAGAGGCTCCGTCCCCGCCGCAGCCGCAGTGGTCCGCAACCCCACGACGACTACCGCAGTCCACTTCACCCACATCGAACCTAGCGTTACTGTGCGGTTCGGCCCCCGGCGCATCCCCCAGGGAACGTCTCACACCAGACGAGTGTAGCCCCTATGTTTGCGTGGTTGAGTAATAGTGGTGTACGCGTACGTGGAGAATTTGTTTGCGCAGCAATCACCGACATAGCGTAACTGAAGCGGAATAAGGGGAACCAGCCCGCATTCGCCGAGGCACATGGAAAACCGCCTAAAAACCATCCACAGACTGGCCGGTTCACCGGACATCGACACGAATCCGCCGGGTGAGAGACGTGTAGTGTAGTCATGACTTTGTCTCTTTTCTAATGGTTCAAAGCTAGAGGAAACTCTGGACAGTTCTAAGACGGTAACATTCGACTTAATAGGGCAACACGCACACGTTCCTGGTTTGACAAATACTCAGGCACCTTATCGCAGTTCGACGGGCCCGCTAGGTCACGTAAATGTTTTCCGCTGGATATGACATACCCGAAGGAAGTTGTACACTCGAAACCACTAACACGGATAGAGGCGATGTTACAAGGCACTAGCGTGATGTTGCAGTTTTTTTTTTTTTTTTTTTTTTGTGGGGTGGGAGGAGTTGCTTATCCCCGTGCATCAATGTACCGACGACCGACGAGTTTCTTGTTGTGTAACCCGCAGATCATATAGTGCACTTATTGCGCTGTAAATTTACTCGTTTACATCTTTAGGCATGACACAAAAGAAACGAAGCTGCTCGCTTTACGTAGGAACTACGACTGATTTTCGACGTTCAGCTATGCTTGCGCTGTATTCGACAAGAAGATTCATCTAAACCAAGTGACAATGGATTGCCGTTTATTCGATCTGTTTTCTTGGGCGGGAAAGTTTCGTTTACGATGTCTGATCCGGAAGTTGCTGTCAGTGTCACTACAGTCAGAAAATAACACCACTTCCCATTTTAAAGAAATTACAAAGTTTTTCACCAATTCGGTAGTTTAGAGGATAGAAGGATATAGCGTCTGTACCTAAGTTCCAAATAAACATTAACATGCGACAGATATTGCTGAAGACTTTCACAAGACATTGACAACACGGAAAGTAAATAAAGTTAATGTTATTTTATTGGTGATGGTCTTTTTCTTTTAGTGGAGCTAAATAATACAATCAAAGCAACGTTTCATCGGGTATGCACTTCACTGTATTCAAACGCGCATGCGCAGTCTGACTCGTGTTGTCCGGAAGACGCAGGTGTCTGTGCGCGGGCGGGAAACCGCTCGGCAGATGTCGCACTAACGGTACTCCACGCACTGGACGGGGGATGCGCCGGCGGGAACGCAACGCTACTCGTAGAATGGGTACATTCGGTGGCTGGTAGTGTCTGATGTTGCATGAATGTACGTTGAGGAAGTTGCGGGGCACTGCTTGGCGCCTCTTATGTCTAATATTCTGATCAATAAGTTACGGTTTAGTTGCCACTCGTTTCACATTTCATATTTCCGTGTCATAGTAAGACTGTCTATTCGCATAGGCCTAATTCATTCATGCTGATCTTTGAATCTCTCACGAGTCTCACCACCTAGAGGGGAACGTAGCACATCACGAACGTCAAACACTGGGCACTAGAACATCGTTAATGCCTTCCCAGGCGTTCGTCCCTCGTTTTCAGCATATTCTACTTTGATATTCATTGACGCGATTGCATAATGTGTTCGTCAAGCTGTCACTGAGAATTTCCTTTTTAACAGTCTTTCATTCGACTTCCGCCCATCTGTATTTCCGATGTCTTATATGTTCTGATCTCTTTGTAGTCGCTATCATCGTGTCCCACCTGCATGATATACTATACAGGTTGGCCGGAAACAGTCTGAAGAGCTTGGATGAGTGTTGCTGGGTAGGTTGCGCTGAGAAAGAAAAAGCCGGCCGGAGTGGCCGAGCGGTTCTATGCGCTACAGTCTGGAGCCGCGCGACCGCTACGGTCGCAGGTTCGAATCCTGCCTTGGTCATGGATGTGGGTGATGTCCTTAGGTTAGTTACGTTTAAGTAGTTCTAAGTTCTAGGGGACTGATGACCTCAGAAGTTAAGTCCCATAGTGCTCGGAGCCATTTGAGAATGAAAAAAAGTTCGTTTGGTTTCCTAAAACTGAATAAGAGGTCGAGAAAATTGGACATGGGACGGTAGTAAAAATCGAACCCCAGACAAAGAGCAGTCTCGTGCGCTATCATTTACGCTATGAGAACAACTTACTCGAATCCTATCTGGCGAGCCGCTTGAATCTGCGAGCGCAACGGCCTTATTGACTAATTTCAATGCCAATTAACTCGAAAACGGCGCAACGTATCGAATTGTTTTCTTAAAATTTGTTTCTCAGCACGACCTACCCTGAAACACCTTTACAAACTTTTCAGACTCTTTATGACTGCCCTGTATATCTCCCATTTTCTGGTAAGGGCTGCCCAGGAATGTCTGTTCATTTAAATCAGTATTCCCAAGGTATACTCATGAACACACTTCTGTTTCAGCGCAATAGACGTCTGTCAATATGTGATTTGGTCCAACACATAATTCTATGGTTGAAATGAGGCATGCAGCGATATTTCCGGTACTTCGTTCATGAACTTATCGAATGTCTACGGGATCTTGATCTGGAATTTAAGCGTGTTTCACAACCATATAGCAAGGATGACCTATTGCGAATATTTCACTCTGTTGTAGAGGGTAGGTAGCTTTGAAACTTCCTGATAGGTTAAAACAGAGTACGTATGTATTGCCTTCATTGTAATTCTAGAGACACAAGTCAATTTAGTTCCAATCTCAAATGGGATGTTCTTATTTTACCAGCAGTTTCTCTGCTAATTTGATGCTGTTCTCGATCTTTCCATTTATCAAGGGAGGGGAGCGGGCGTGTATAATTAGTCTTCTGACTGTTTAATGGAATCCGCTCCGAATTCCTTCCTTGTGCCAACCTCTTCATCTCAGAGTAGCACTTGCAACCTACGTCCTCAATTATTTGCTGGAAGTATTCCAACTTCTGTCTCCCCCTACAAGTTTTACACTCTATAGCTCGCTCAAATACTATATAGGTTATTGATATCTTAACATACAACCTATCATCCTTCTCTTGTTTTGGTCAATGTTTTTCACGTGTTCCTATCCTATTTCGTACTACTACAGCTAATTTTCAGCATCCTTCTATTGCACTACATGTCAAGCGCTTCGATTTTCTTTTGTTTCGGGTTTCCCACAATCCATGATTCACTTTCATACAATCATGTTTTCCAGAATCTTTTTGCTCAGATTAAGGCCGATGTTTGATACCAGTAAATCTGTTTTGCCCAGGAATGCCCTCACTTTCCTTCAGGATAGCAACAGCATCAGTGAATTAACAGGTGTCGCTTCAGAACTGACTCTCTGGCTCCTTTATCTTCCCTAATGCCACACTGGTCATCTACTGTATCCTCAATTTTCTTTTTCATTCTTCTGAACATTTTTCTGGACAGGAACCTGAATGCTTCTTTACCTGTCAAAAGCTAGTCTATTCATCTCTACATAACTACTACATCCAATACACTGTACAATCCCATTTGAAAATTCTGGTTTTTCTCTCTCACTGCTCCTAGCAGCAGGAAGTCAACTGTCCATAGACGCCTTAGCAGAAGTCCCACTAACCTAACCCAGCTTCCTGAGATTTCTTTGAATAGCTGTCCTTTTCCGTATTTTCTGATTTCATATTTTATCTATGCACTTAATTTTTAACATTCTTCGACAGCGCCCCATTTCGAATGATTCCTTGTTTTACCGGTGGAACACGTTGTTTTCCTTTTTCTTTCATACAATGCTGTGCTGCAGATGTGCACATTCGGGTACTTATTCATCAGTTCCACACCAGTATCTATTAAAAGTGGAGATGGTTTTTTGAAGAAGTTTTCTTCGATATTGACAATCTACTTATTCTCCATGACTTGGCTGTACTTCGTAATCTTTTCTCTTGGTCTGGAAAATTGATTCATTTCTTCCATTACTACGCCGTTTAAGGCGCCGCATCAAATTTTATGTTAGGCAATCTCCTCTCTATTACTCTTCCTCTTAACTTTGTTTCTACTTAGTGTATTCTTACTTAAACACGCTGCCTATTCCTTTCAACAGGTCGTGGTCTTCCTTGGTGGGTGTAATATTGCTGCAAGCTGTGTTGCATCCAGCCGAGTGTAGTGATAAGCGTCGCCGGCTTGCGTGCTTTGGTTCGCCAGCTCAACGCGACCACCATCAGTTGTTCGTTATTTAGTATTTATCGTTTCTGGAAGGTTCTTGAAATAGTTTAAATGTGTAATGTTTGTATATTCTCGAATATTCGATGTTTATATAATGCCAGCATTTTGGAGTATTCAATTTTTTTATAAATAGCTACACTCTCCATCCAGGAAGCCAGTTCTCTTGTGGTTGTACGTTCATCTTCGCAATAAGCGTGCTTTCGTAAAAGCTTGTTGTAACTGGTAAGCGTTGTATTGAATAGACGACGCTGCCTTCGGTTTGGACTTGATTCTAGGTTACGACGTGACATTGTTTAGTGGATACCACGGCTACAGCAGAACGTCTGCAGCACCGTGGCTCCAATTAGGGAACCTAAAAGCCTTCGCCTGTACGGATAGGAACCGGAATATAAGCAGTATAATCGTACCCACGGTCCATATATTCGGGAGACCAACGCGTGCCAGGCCAGCCGTAATGAAGCTTCACATCAAAAACCCGTCAGTGTTCTGCACAGATGCTGGTCAAAACCCAACGAAATACCTGAAAGGATTCGACCGAGACGCCAAATACAACAGATGGAATGTCATGATGTGTTTGGCAAACGTGTACTTATACTTGTACGGCACAGTCCAACACTGGTTCGAGAACAACGAAGAGAAGCTCAATAGCTGGAATAAGTTCCAGTCCGAAATGAAGAAAGCATTTGGCGTCGATCATCAGCTAGTTCGCTTAGCGGAAGTATAATTGAATAACAGGACCCAGTGTTAGGGCGAAATGATAGTCTTATTTACAGAATGTTTTCGTCCTTGGCAACCCTGTGAATATGGTAGAAGACGACAAAATTTCACATTTGATGAAAGTAGTCACAGAAGCCACGTAGAAAACTTTTCTGGTGAAAGATATCACAATAACAAAAGAATTCAAGTGGTACCAGCGCATAGAGGGAATGCAAAAGAAATGAATCATTGTGATATTTTCATACGCCAGATTGTAAGAGAAGTGATAACTTACAGCATTTTATGGCAGCCAGAATTGTCGGACCGAGTACACAAGGTAGAGATAGCAGCCGTGAACATCGACCCTATAAGTCAGGCGGTAACAGAGAATGTTGAAGAAGAGCTGTATGGATCTTTGGCACCAATCTTCTCCACCAGACGAAGATGCCAGGAAGTGTGGATTCGCCTAACTCGGACTTTGGCTACAGCTATCAAACGACAACCCAGCGTCCGACCGACGTAGGTACAACCAACTCTTTCACCAGGTAAGACGCCCAGCAGAAGAACAGTTTGGAGGACGGACAACACGCTAGTCTATTTTCACTCGAACGCCCTGGATTTATTGTGCACTGCAGCGGAGAAAGAAAGCGAGTTTTCCTGGCTGGAAAGCATGCTCCGCAACAGCTGATCGTTCTGTTTCTCCTCTTCTACAATTTCCCTTGTGCTCTTCCAAACGTTTAGAAACAGCCAGGGAACCACAATATTCGTTTCGAGGAGACGCAAGTACTAGCGGCCACAAGCGGATACTACGAAAGGCTCTACAGGGAGGCAATCGAAATCGCTAAACACCCAAATAATTTCAACAGAAAGGAGGAGGGCGTGAAATTAAACGGTATATGGATGCCGGTGCTAAAGAAGATGTGTACCACCCGTCCACTACTGGGTGATGGCAACGGCGATCGACGGCGACGGACAGCGGCCAATTGCACTGACGTTTTCAAAACACTTGACGTCACGCCGCGGCGCGGGAGCGCGCGGACACGGAATTTAGCGGCAGTCAGTAGCGAGCCAGTGGGTGTGTTGGACCTTCCATCGAACTACGGACCCGCTTGAAGATGTCTCCCGCAGTTGGAGACGAAACGTTGGGAATTGAGACAAAATTCATCAACCGACCACGGCATAACAGCCCGGATAATTATAATGGACATGAAATTTACGAAGCTATTCCAACAAGCACACATAACAAGATTGCTCTTGGCGGTTGTTTGAGTGGGAGATTAGAGATTAGATTAGATTAATACTAGTTCCATGGATCATGAATACGATATTTCGTAATGATGTGGAACGAGTTGAATTTTCCAATACATGACATAATTAGGTTAATTTAACAACATACTTAAGTTAATATAACAACTTTATTTTATTGTGTTTTTTGTTTTTCTTTATTTTTTATTTTTTTTATTTTTTTTAATATTTTTTTTCTTAATTTATATCTAAAAATTCCTCTATGGAGTAGAAGGAGTTGTCACTCAGAAATTCTTTTAATTTCTTCTTAAATACTTGTTGGTTATCTATCAGACTTTTGATACTATTTGGTAAGTGACCAAAGACTTTAGTGCCAGTATAATTCACCCCTTTCTGTGCCAAAGTTAGATTTAATCTTGAATAGTGAAGATCATCCTTTCTCCTAGTATTGTAGTTATGCACACTGCTATTACTTTTGAATTGGGTTTGGTTGTTAATAACAAATTTCATAAGAGAGTATATATACTGAGAAGCTACTGTGAATATACCTAGATCCTTAAATAAATGTCTGCAGGATGATCTTGGGTGGACTCCAGCTATTATTCTGATTACACGCTTTTGTGCAATAAATACTTTATTCCTCAGTGATGAATTACCCCAAAATATGATGCCATATGAAAGCAATGAGTGAAAATAGGCGTAGTAAGCTAATTTACTAAGATGTTTATCACCAAAATTTGCAATGACCCTTATTGCATAAGTAGCTGAACTCAAACGTTTCAGCAGATCATCAATGTGTTTCTTCCAATTTAATCTCTCATCAATGGACACACCTAAAAATTTGCAATATTCTACCTTAGCTATATGCTTTTGATTAAGGTCTACATTTATTAATGGCGTCATACCATTCACTGTACGGAACTGTATGTACTGTGTCTTATCAAAATTCAGTGAGAGTCCGTTTACAAGGAACCACTTAGTAATTTTCTGAAAGACAGTATTGACAATTTCATCAGTTAATTCTTGTTTGTCAGGTGTGATTACTATACTTGTATCATCAGCAAAGAGAACTAACTTTGCCTCTTCATGAATATAGAATGGCAAGTCATTAATATATAATAAGAACAACAAAGGACCCAAGACTGACCCTTGTGGAACCCCATGCTTGATAGTTCCCCAGTTTGAGGAATGTGCTGATCTTTGCATGTTACGAGAACTACTTATTTCAACTTTCTGCACTCTTCCAGTTAGGTACGAATTAAACCATTTGTGCACTGTCCCACTCATGCCACAATACTTGAGCTTGTCTACCAGAATTTCATGATTTACACAATCAAAAGCCTTTGAGATATCACAAAAAATCCCAATGGATGGTGTTCGGTTATTCAGATCATTCAAAATTTGACTGGTGAAAGCATATATGGCATTTTCTGTTGAAAAACCTTTCTGGAAACCAAACTGACATTTTGTTAGTACTTCATTTTTACAGATATGTGAAGCTACTCTTGAATACATTACTTTCTCAAAAATTTTGGATAAAGCTGTTAGAAGGGAGATTGGACGGTAATTGTTGACATCAGATCTATCCCCCTTTTTATGCAAAGGTATAACAATAGCATATTTCAGTCTATCAGGGAAAATGCCCTGTTCCAGAGAGCTATTACACAGGTGGCTGAGAATCTTACTTATCTGTTGAGAACAAGCTTTTAGTATTTTGCTGGAAATGCCATCAATTCCATGTGAGTTTTTGCTTTTAAGCAAGTTTATTATTTTCCTAATTTCAGAGGGAGAAGTGGGTGAGATTTCAATTGTATCAAATTGCATAGGTATGGCCTCTTCCATTAACAGCCTAGCATCTTCTAATGAACACCTGGATCCTACTATATCCACAACATTTAGAAAATGATTATTAAAAATATTTTCAACTTCTGACTTTTTGTTCGTAAAGTTTTCATTCAATTTGATGGTAATACTGTCTTCCTCTGCTCTTGGTTGACCTGTTTCTCTTTTAATAATATTCCAAATTGTTTTAATTTTATTATCAGTGTTGCTGATTTCAGACATGATACACATACTCCTGGATTTTTTAATAACTTTTCTTAATATAACACAGTAGTTTTTATAATTTTTGATAGTTTCTGGGTCACTACTCTTTCTTGCTGTCAGATACATTTCCCTTTTCCGGTTACAAGATATTTTTATACCCCTAGTAAGCCATGGTTTGTTACAAGGTTTCTTACGAGTATATTTAACTATTTTCTTGGGGAAGCAGTTTTCAAATGCATTTACAAAAATGTCATGAAATAAATTATATTTTAAATTGGCATCAGGTTCACGGTACACCTCATCCCAGTCTAACTGCTGTAGGCTTTCCCTGAAATTTGCAATTGTTAAATCGTTGACTGGACGTATTATTTTGGAGGACTGTTTAGTATTGCTGAATGGAGCTATGTCATATATTGTAACTAGCTGTGCACCATGATCAGAAAGACCATTCTCAACAGGCTGAGCATTTATCTGGTTAAACTTATCTTGGTCTATAAAGAAGTTATCTATCAGTGAGCTGCTATCCTTTACCACCCGAGTAGGAAAATCAATAACGGGTGTCAAATTGAAAGAACCGAGTAATACTTCAAGGTCATTTTTCCTATTACCCTCTTTCACAGAATCTACATTGAAGTCCCCACAAATAATAATTTGCTTCCCCCTGTCTGACAGATAGAACAACAAGGAGTCCAAATTTTTCAGAAATAGATGAAAATTTCGTGATGGGGACCTATATACAGTTACAATTATAAATGTGCCTTTATTTAATTTAAGCTCACAGGCACATGCTTCTATATGTTTCTCTACACAAAACTTTTTTGTTTCTATACTTTTTGCACAATGATAACTTTTGACATATATGGCAACTCCTCCTTTCTCCATATTTTCTCTCATTACATGTGCAGAGAGCTTATATCCACTTACATTTACCTTATCCATATCAGTAACAATGTGATGCTCAGACAGGCATAGTATATCTATTTCATTCTCAGCTTCTAAATCTTCTAAACAAACCACAAGCTCATCTACTTTATTCTTTAAACTCCCAATATTTTGATGAAATATACTTACATTATTTTTAATTATACTTTTATGAGAACCTTTCCTTATTCTAACATTTGCAGTACTCTCCTGTCTGAGTTTCTCATTGTGCTTAGGCCTAGTTCCTATACCAGTGGTCACACGGTGTTCAGAGAGGCAGATTATGTCAACTGGGTTGGGTGACTTTAATTCATCAATGCAACTACCTAGGACTGAGATACAACTTGGTGGAGATAAAATTTCTGGTGATTGGTGAAAATTTATAATTGATAGCTGTGATTGGTGATCCAATGTGCTAGAATTGTGCTGTTTAATTTCTTTCCGAAACTGAAGATTTGTTTCAATCCTGACCTCTCGTAGAACTTGACATCTTTCTGTCTTACCTATCCTAAAAAAGGTGCTGCTCCAACACCTGTAACCACTGGTATTTTACCATTCATGGCAGTGCCTCCCCCCCTTAAATTTCCTGCTATTACCCCAGCCAGTTTCCCCTTCCCTTTCCTGTTGAGATGTAGGCCGTGCCTGGTATAGTCCCACCTACTGAGATAATCAACAGGAACCACACCAATATGAGCCCCGACACCCGACCCAAGCAGCCGTTCCAACTCCAAATTAACTCTCCCAACAGAAGAGTTCAAATGAGGCCGGTCATGGCGTCTCAGGACAGATACAAATTCAACATTGGTGTGTCTCGATGCCGACGCAATCTTTACCAGGTCACACTCTATACTGTACCCAGGATCTCTGTCGATACTGTTCTCTGGCCCTCCCACAATAACCACGGTGTCTTCCCTGGTAAATCCTTTACAGAGTGAACCTAAATCCTCTGTCACCTGATCCAGACTAGCACTTGGTTTGAAAAAATTTGTGACCTGGTATTCTGGTCCTAATTCCTCCTGCAGAAGTTGGCCTACACCTCTGGCATGAGAACTGCCTAACAACAAAACTTTCTTCCTTTTCGATGACTTTCCTACATTCTTTTTCAATTTCCTATTGAAAGTTTGTTGTGTCCTGTCTACACCTACCTCTGCTTGAGGCTCATCAGTTTCTAACTGAAGCAACAGGTCAAACTTATTTTTGACATTCACCACAAAACTGTCAGACTTAGTTCTAGGCCTGTTCCTTCTGCTACCTGTTGCCACTTCCCACCTCTCTTTGCCCTTCTCCCTCCTTAACCTGTCCAGATCTTCCCTAGCCTGATCTAGCTCAGCCTGAAGGGCAGCAATTTTCCCCTCCTGTTCCACTATCTTCCTATCTCTGCTGCAAATCCTACATAACCACTGATGAGCCTGATCCACTTTCCCAACACCCACGCCACTGCAATCCCCCCAGTGAAAAAAACTACTACATCCATCACACCAAACCCCGGAACTAACAATTCTACGGCAAGTCAGGCACTTCTCACTCATGGCAAAAATAATACTTTAGCTAGAATAAATCAATTAAATTACGGAAATCAAAAAAGACGTTACAAGAATTAAGCCTATTCACAAATGTATATAAGCAAGTTTCTGATTTAAAATTCCGCTGTTTTTCTGAGATCTGTATTAAAACAATGAAGGTATACGCTATTTATTATATATTTCACTCGACTGAATGAAAAAAGGACAATTAAACGAGGTACTTTAACTTTGATTCTCCAAAAACGTTACGAGAATTAGGCCTATAAACAAATGTATATAGGCAAGTTTCTGATATAAAGTTACGCTGTTTTTCTGAAATCTGTATTAAAACAATGAAGTTATACGCTATTTATGGTAGTTTATTTATTTGTTACCGAGAAACTAGTTAAATTACCGTGAAACAATAAACAAACACGTTTACAAAATTTAAGCCTAAGCGCGACTTCGCGAAGTTACGATCTTTTCGTGTTTTCTGAAAAAATACGCAAAGAAAAGTCAAACCTTTAATGGCAAGACTAAACGATACACTAATTCACGTATTTAATTTGTTGTCGGCGTTAAACTAAATTATATTCCTGTCTAAATCACTTAACTTTCTGGAAATGGTTTCTGGCGTCACTTACTCGGCGGCCATCTTGGAACTTCAACGAAGTTATTATTCCGCCGTCATCAATGAGATGAGTGCTAGTCCTCAATCTAAATGCTCAGTTAAACTACAACGCTTTTGTCGACTGCAAACAGCGACGATCTTGAGCATTGTAGGTTGAACGAGTTCAGTGAGAACAGCTTAGTGTCATCGACAACGATCATGCTCCGCTGCTACCACAGACAACGCTGGGGAGGAAGCTACTATCGAAATGCATTTTGGATCTGGTCTGAACGGGTAGCAACATTGGCAAGTGACAGCCGTTCTGCATAAATTTTCGGATGCTTTCGATTCTGGAGTGGAGAAACGACACAGTATGCGGGCCATTGTGAAACACTGGGGATCATCCACCAATCAGCAGGCGTTCTTATAGAGTGTTGCCAACTGAATGACGGGTAATCCGCGAGAAAGTGGGGAAGATGCTGCAAGATGACATCATTGAACTTTCAGAGAGTCCATGGACCTCCTCCCATAGTGCTTTTGAAGAAGGACGACACATGGCGTTTCTGCGTCGAGTATAGATGACTGAACAAAATCATGAAGAAAGATGTCTATCCATTGCTGCGTGTTGGTAATACCTTAGACTGCTTGAAAGAAGCAAAGTATGTCTCAACTATGGAAATACAGAGAGCTTATTGGTGAATC
This sequence comes from Schistocerca nitens, assembly GCF_023898315.1. Taxonomy (NCBI): domain Eukaryota; kingdom Metazoa; phylum Arthropoda; class Insecta; order Orthoptera; family Acrididae; genus Schistocerca; species Schistocerca nitens. The sequence goes on from NC_064615.1 coordinate 860,228,924, forward strand.
GCGGCTGATGAAGCTGACTGGGAAGAGACTGTCTTCATCACTCCTGACGGTCTCTATGAATTTAAAGTTATGCCATTTGGAGAATGTAATGCTCCATCCACCTTCAAACGTATGATGACAAGCTGCTTCGACAGCTTGGATGAAAAGCGTGTCTTTGCTGTTGGGATGACGCTGTCGTTTTTTTTAAGGCATTTGAATAACATGTAAGCTGCAGGTCTCTACCTCATGCCGAAAAAGTGCTTCTTCGTCACCCAAGAAATAAAAATCTTGGGGCACTTAGTGAATGGCGAGGTAGCCCGTTCCAATCCAGAGAAAATAAAAGCTTTCACAGATTTTCCGAATCCTCGACACATACGAGATGTGAGTTTTGTCGGAATGTACTCGTAAAGGAGATCCATAAAGGACTTTTGTATCAAGCCACGTCCCTTACAAGAACTACTGTAGGAGACGTCAAACTTTCCTGGAACGAGGCGCCAGAAAGACCTTTCCTTATCTTTAAGGAGGTGTTAAAATCATCTTCAGTTCTAGTCTGAAGGATCCACTGGTGAGATGGACAATGAGTCATCTGGCGCAGGATGACAGAATGGTATACAAAAACGGATGCAAATGCAAGAACGCTGCCTTTCAAGATTCCTTTGGACGAAATCTCAATCATTGCTGAATTAAACGACATTAAATTGAATGGATGGAAGCTCCAGCATTCCTGAAAACCATAGAAACCTCGAAGAATGAAAAACCGACTGAAGGAGGATTCCACTTAATAAACGGAACAATGAATAAGATAATTATGGTCTCATGGATCAGAAATGGTTGCTCGTCATCCCAGCTCATTTGTGATTAGCTATCCAGAAGTATTTCCACGTTGCTCAAACATCTGGTCACCTGGGATTCGGTAAGAATCAGAACCAGAATCAGACGCAGGTATCACTGGTCAAGGCCCTCAGACACTATGTGAGCAACTGTAAGGAAAGCCGACGAATGAGAGACGTGTCGCCGGCCGCTGGTGGCCGAGCGGTACTGGCGCTACAGTCTGGAACCGCGCGACCGCTACGGTCGCAGGTTCGAATCCTGCCTCGGGCATGGATGTGTGTGTTGTCCTTAGGTTAGTTAGGTTTAAGTAGTTCTAAGTTCTAGGGGACTTATGACCTCAGCAGTTGAGTCCCATAGTGCTCAGAGCCATTTGAACCATTTTTTTGAGAGACGTGTCACAATACCTACCGGGGCACCTGGTACCAATCCCGCCTGTAGCAGTCTCATTGTACCGGACTGGAATCTAGCTCTTGGGAAGGATCCGAAACCGTCGAACGTTAGTCGAGGGATAATAGTGTGCACTGTCTAGCTCACTCGCTATACTGTGTTAGGCTGTGCCAATTGCCGTTGCTCCAGAAATGCAACATTCCTTGTAAAAGACATAATTTTGAATCACTGAACACCCCGTATAATGATCCCAAACAATGCAGAAGTTTTCCAGTTGAGACTAGTATCAGACACCATTTCACGTTGTAACATCAGCCAGAGGACGATAATTCCTTACCATCCACAGGTGAATGGCCTCAAAGAACGTTTTAATAAGACTTTGCATGATATGCGCTAGGTGCATATTGACATTGAACAGATGGATTGGAATACAATACTTCCCGTCGTGACATTCGCGTAAAACACAGGGAAGTAGGACAATACAGATTTCATAACATCGTTTCTGCTCCACCGTCACGAAGTCGAAATAGCAATGAATAAACTGATCCCATTTGAACTGGAACATCTCATTACCAGGGCCGAAGAAGCAAGGCAGTTGGTTCGCGTATAAACTCTGGACACCTGGGACAAAGACCGAGAACGTTATAACGCCAAGCACCGGCCAGTGAGAGGCAGTCGGGGAGACCTGGTATGGATTTTTAAGCCTGTGCGGAAAATTGGATTATCAGGAAAAGTATGCATCATCGTACGCATCGCGGCTTGGCGGACGTCTCGTATGAAGTCGAAGATTATGGTCCTTTAGTAAGAAGACAATAGCGTAGGGACATCATCTTCCACGTCGTCAGCATAAAGCCTACTATGATCCAGAGGCGTACATCGAAAATGGGAGGTCAAGGAAACTGGAGACTCACTCACCAATCTCTAATATTCCATGGGAGGAGCTATTTTCGATTTTCATCACAGTTTGTAAAAACACGACCGGAAAAACAAGGATTCGCCAGCCCCGACATGCATAGAACTATTGAGACCTAGAGCCAGGGCGCTGTAATTGGCTGCAATGAGAACTTGAGAAACAGCAGGAGAGGGAGAAGTGGCTCCAGCTGAGGTGCATCCTATGTAGATCACAGGTTAGCGTGTACAGCTGGCATGCTGCAGGTTGCCACTTCAGACCTGATTACCAGCAATTATTTGTCATTTATTATTTTTCATTTCCTGCAGGTACTTGAAATGGGAGTATCATATATGTGTAATGTTTGTTTATTCTGGAATATTCAACAATTTTATAAATAGCTGCACTCTCCTTCCGGGATGTCTGTTCTGTTCTGGTTTTCGTTAGTGTTCTTGTTGTGACTTGGCAAGACAGCCAAGCCACTAGGAGAGGAAGCCGAAAGGCACGCGTTTAAGCTCACGCAGGCTGGCGTGAGGTCTGGAACAGTTAAAGGAATTGAGTCTAGTAAAAAAAAGTACGGAGCTTCTGGAATACTTAACTTTAATCCATAATTGGTGAACATCGGTCTGACGGTACATGCATCACAAGATAAATAGCAAATGATAATGGCGCCTTGCTAGGTCGTAGCAAATGACGTAGCTGAAGGCTATGCTAACTATCGTCTCGGCAAATGAGAGCGTAATTTGTCAGTGAATCATCGCTAGCAAAATCTGCTGTATAACTGGGGCGAGTGCTAGGAAGTCTCTCTAGACCTGCCGTGTGGCGGCGCTCGGTCTGCAATCACTGACAGTGGCGACACGCGGGTCCGACGTATACTAACGGACCGCGGCCGATTTAACGGCTACCACCTAGCAAGTGTGGTGTCTGGCGGTGACACCACATTTGTAACAAGCGTACCGTCAGTGCTGCTGTATTTCATTGACTTGATTGTGGATAACGACGTGACAATATTTATAACATCTCGTGTGTTCCATGTCGTTTCAGTTTCATCATATTCGACGTATAATGTTTTATTTACCGTAGTTGTCGTGATTTTTCATTTATAGTAACGTGCGTTTTCTAATGCTGTCAGCTCTCATTTATTTAGTTCCTTTCTAGTAGTTAACAGTTTTTGGAAGAGTTCTTATTTTTTCTGCTTGTTTAAGGTGTTGGTCTAGCATCAGATATTCACTGAGGACCACTTGTTCTGGCAGAGTAGTTCAGTCAGCTGATATCCGATAGCCACTGGAGAAGTACGAAATTTCCTAACACATTTTAACTGGCAGTGTTATTCTGAATCCATAGTTTGCAGCGCCCGTCTTTGTAGCGCAGTATATCATCACCAGTTGGCCCGCATACGACGGATTTACCTAGAACTACGAGCTGCCGCGCGGTACTTTTTTTTTCGAATGAGGAATGATTCTCGCTCAGCTTTGTCGGTTCTATTGTATAAAGCCTATACAGGTAGGCCTACTTAAAAGACATATTGAAAACAGTAATATTTTAGACGGTATCCTGTGGTTCTAGTACATACTCTTCGATCATCAGGTTAGATGACGCTGCTGTACGCTATGAGTCACGTGTCCCTAATTGAAGTGCTTATAAGTGAAAACTCTAGCCACAGCATCTGAATATTTGATCACCGCATTCTGTTTCGGTACATGGGACCACAACACAGCGAAAATATTTGGATCCTAGTCTTGTCTTCGAAACACAAACACTTCTCTCCTGCGTTCCAAGGCACTTCCCTCACCCCTCTCACTCTACTTCTTGCGGCCGCTGCCAACATGACAACATGAAAAAATAATGTCTTGTTAGAAACTGAACGGTTGGGTATAACGTTTTAGTTTGCTTAACATTAATGGCGAAGCACTTCATCATCTGTTGTGCTCTTTATATGTTTCGTTGCGAGGCGATGAATGCGTTTCCATTGTAGTTGCAGGCAGGGCCACGCAGCACGGCGGACCCCGTGGCGTATGCAGCAAGTGGAGACGTAGAGCTGTCAGCCGGTGAGTCGTCAGAGCTGAGGGATGGCGCCATCAAGATGACGGACGCGCCCACCCCCGTGAACAAGAGCGCGCTGCCGCCGGCACATCCTTCACACAGGCCATACCGGGGGTGCAGCGCCTCTGCGAACCAAGCAGCCCGGAAGCCGAAGTATCGCCACCTAGTCGGCACCTGTCGTGCCTCAACACATAACCATGTACTGTCTAGAACTTATGCTTCTCTTCCTGCGTTCAGTCTCAACATGCTCCGTAACTTTGTTCGCCAGTTTGTTTTCAGTGAATCTAAAACCTATGAGGAGTACTCATAAAGTTTTTATCACCTAGAAGAGCAACATAATTAATACACCAAAGGTCCAAACAAACTGGTATAGGTACGCGTATTCTAATACAGATATGTGTAAACAGGCAGAATACGACGCTGTGGTCGGAAACACCTATATAAGACAACAAGTGTCTAATGCAGTTCTCAGATAGGTCACTGCTGCTACGATGGCAGGTTATCAAGATTTAAATGAGTTTGAACGTGGTGTTAAAGTCGGCGCACGAGCGATGGGACACAGCATCATCGACGTAGCGATGAAGTGCGCTTTTTCCCGCACGATCATTTCACGAGTGTACCGTGAATATCAGGAATCCGGTAAAACATCAAATCTGCGACATCGCTGAGGCCGGCAAAAGAGCCTTTAGGAACGTAACCAACGGCGACTGAAGAGAATCGTTCAAAGTGATAGAAGTGCAACCCGTCCGCAAATTGCTGCACATTTCAACAAGTGTCAGCGTGCGAACCATTCAACGAAACATAATCGATATGGGCTTTCAGAGCCGAAGGCCCACTCGTGTAGCCTTGATGACCGCACGACACAAAGCTTTACGCCTCGCCTGGGCCCGTCAAGAACGACATTGGACTGTTGATGGCTGGAAACATGTTGCATGGTCGGACGAGTCTCGTTTCAAATTGTATCGAATGGATGGACGTCTACGGATATGGAGACACCTTCATGAATCCGTGGACCCTGCATGTCAGCATGAGACTGTTCAAGCTGGTGGAGGCTTTGTAATGGTGTGGGAAGTTTGGAGATGGAGTGATATTGGACGCCTGACACGTCTAGGTACGACTCTGACAAGTGACACGGTAAGCGTCCTGTCTGCTCACTTGCAACATTCATGTCCATTGTGCATTCCGACGGACTCGACCAATTCCAGCAGGACAATGCTACACCCCATACGTCCAGAATTGCTACAGAGTGGCTCCAGAAGCACACTTCTGAGTTTAAACACTTCCGCTGGCCACCAGCTCCCCAGACATGAATATTATTGATCTGGGATGCTTTGCAACGTGCTGTTCAGAAGAATGTCCACCCCCTTCGGGAATTATGGACACCCCAGCATGATTCATGGTGTCGTAACCCTCCAGCACCACTTCAGACATAAGTCGAGTCCATGCCACGTCATGTTGCGGCACTTCTGCTTGATCGCGGGGGTCCTACAAGATAATAGGCAGGTGTATCAGTTTCATTGGCTGTTCAGTGTACTTTCTTTGTTCAAAGGTACATGTTTGCTGGCCCGGTAAACACTGAAATTCCTCGCGCCACAGAACCACGTCGTGTCGCTAGAGAACCCAAAACAAAATGGCTCAACCCATTGCTAGAGTACAAACAATCCTGTCGGAGGAACATCTGCAACAGCATTATAGCAGATATCGAAAATACCACTTCAGTTGCAAGGTTCTTTTAATTTAGAACCTTACAACTGAAGCGGTATTTTCAACCTCCACATTGGTAGAGTATCGGATGGTATCTTCATTGGAATTTTAAGGTGAAAATTGCTGCAACGGTCCATACTGAGTTTGCGGAAGAGTACAGTAACAATGCCTCAGCTTGTGACGCAGGTGTTAGGTGACGCAGGAAGCACCTGTATGTTCTCAAATAAGTCTTAATGACACAGAACAGACTGGCAGACTACCTCCGTGCAAGGAGTCGAGAGACGTAAGGGGAGGAGAGGTCCTATTGCTCAAAGACCAGCGTATCAGAATCGAAATGACAGCGCAAAACGTGAAAATCAGTTACGGACGAGATTTTGAACATGACAAATAGTGCCATCCGCTAAGATCTGCGACAAACTCATTCAAAAATATTTCCGAACCGCAGAAGGAGCTATGTAACGTCAATCCACATGACTTCTTCAACCACCTAATGACAATGGGAGTGCTGCTTGCGTCACTGTGGCTTTGAAAAAAGTAATAAGGCAAGCAGAGGAAAGATTTGAATCAACCATCGCCGAAAACATCGAATACCATTGGGCACGATGATGATTGATGTGTTTTGGATTTCTGTGCACTAGCTCTACTGTATGATTAAATGATGATGGCGTCCTCTTGGGTAAAATATTCCGGAGGTAAAATAGTCCCCCATTCGGATCTCCGGGCGGGGACTACTCAAGAGGACGTCGTTATCAGGAGAAACAAAACTGGCGTTCTACGGATCGGAGCGTGGAATGTCAGATCACTTAATCGGGCAGGTAGGTTAGAAAATTTGAAAAGGGAAATGGATAGGTTAAAGTTAGATATAGTGGGAATTAGTGAAGTTCGGTGGCAGGAGGAACAAGACTTCTGGTCAGGTGACTACAGGGTTATAAATACAAAATCAGATAGGGGTAATGCAGGAGTAGGTTTAATAATGAATAAAAAAATAGGAGTCCGGGTTAGCTACTACAAACAGCATAGTGAACGCATTATTGTGGCCAAGATAGACACAAAGCCCATGCCTACTACAGTAGTACAAGTTTATATGCAAACTAGCTCTGCAGATGATGAAGAAATAGATGAAATGTATGATGAGATAAAAGAAATTATTCAGGTAGTGAAGGGAGACGAAAATTTAATAGTCATGGGTGACTGGAATTCGTCAGTAGGAAAAGGGAGAGAAGGAAACATAGTAGGTGAATATGGATTGGGGGGAAGGAATGAAAGAGGAAGCCGCCTTGTAGAATTTTGCACAGAGCATAACTTAATCATAGCTAACACTTGGTTCAAGAATCATGAAAGGAGGCTGTATACATGGAAGAAGCCTGGAGATACTGACAGGTTTCAGATAGATTATATAATGGTAAGACAGAGATTTAGGAACCAGGTTTTAAATTGTAAGACATTTCCTGGGGCAGATGTGGATTCTGACCACAATCTATTGGTTATGAACTGCAGATTGAAACTGAAGAAACTGCAAAAAGGTGGGAATTTAAGGAGATGGGACCTGGATAAACTGAAAGAACCAGAGGTTGTAGAGAGTTTCAGGGAGAGCATAAGGGAACAATTGACAGGAATGGGGGAAATAAATACAGTAGAAGAAGAATGGGTAGCTCTGAGGGATGAAGTGGTGAAGGCAGCAGACGATCAAGTAGGTAAAAAGACGAGGGCTAATAGAAATCCTTGGGTAACAGAAGAAATATTGAATTTAATTGATGAAAGAAGAAAATATAAAAATGCAGTAAATGAAGCAGGCAAAAAGGAATACAAACGTCTCAAAAATGAAATCGACAGGAAGTGCAAAATGGCTAAGCAGGGATGGCTAGAGGACAAATGTAAGGATGTAGAGGCTTGTCTCACTAGGGGTAAGATAGATACTGCCTACAGGAAAATTAGAGAGACCTTTGGAGAGAAGAGAACCACATGTATGAATATCAAGAGCTCAGATGGAAACCCAGTTCTAAGCAAAGAAGGGAAGGCAGAAAGGTGGAAGGAGTATATAGAGGGTTTATACAAGGGAGATGTACTTGGGGACAATATTATGGAAATGGAAGAGGATGTAGATGAAGACGAAATGGGAGATAAGATACTGCGTGAAGAGTTTGACAGAGCACTGAAAGACCTGAGTCGAAACAAGGCCCCGGGAGTAGACAACATTCCACTAGAACTACTGATGGCCTCGGGAGAGCCAGTCATGACAAAACTCTACCATCTGGTGAGCAAGATGTATGAGACAGGCGAAATACCCTCAGACTTCAAGAAGAATATAATAATTCCAATCCCAAAGAAAGCAGGTGTTGACAGATGTGAAAAGTACCGAACTATCAGTTTAATAAGTCACAGCTGCAAAATACTAACGCGAATTCTTTACAGAAGAATGGAAAAACTGGTAGAAACCGACCTCGGAGAAGATCAGTTTGGATTCCGTAGAAATGTTGGAACACGTGAGGCAATATTGACCTTACGACTTATCTTGGAAGAAAGATTAAGAAAAGGCAAACCTACGTTTCTGGCATTTGTAGACTTAGAGAAAGCTTTTGACAATGTTGACTGGAATACTCTCTTTCAAATTCTGAAGGTGGCAGGGGTAAAATACAGGGAGCGAAAGGCTATTTACAATTTGTACAGAAACCAGATGGCAGTTATAAGAGTCGAGGGGCATGAAAGAGAAGCAGTGGTTGGGAAAGGAGTGAGACAGGGTTGTAGCCTCTCCCCGATGTTATTCAATCTGTATATTGAGCAAGCAGTAAAGGAAACAAAAGAAAAATTCGGAGTAGGTATTAAAATTCATGGAGAAGAAGTAAAAACTTTGAGGTTCGCCGATGACATTGTAATTCTGTCAGAGACAGCAAAGGACTTGGAAGAGCAGTTGAACGGAATGGATAGTGTCTTGAAAGGAGGATATAAGATGAACATCAACAAAAGCAAAACGAGGATAATGGAATGTAGTCAAATTAAGTCGGGTGATGCTGAGGGAATTAGATTAGGAAATGAGATACTTAAAGTAGTAAAGGAGTTTTGCTATTTAGGGAGTAAAATAACTGATGATGGTCGAAGTAGAGAGGACATAAAATGTAGACTGGCAATGGCAAGGAAAGCGTTTCTGAAGAAGAAATTTGTTAACATCGAGTATAGATTTAGGTGTCAGGAAGTCGTTTCTGAAAGTATTTGTATGGAGTGTAGCCATGTATGGAAGTGAGACATGGACGATAACTAGTTTGGACAAGAAGAGAATAGAAGCTTTCGAAATGTGGTGCTACAGAAGAATGCTGAAGATAAGGTGGGTAGATCACGTAACTAATGAGGAGGTATTGAATAGGATTGGGGAGAAGAGAAGTTTGTGGCACAACTTGACTAGAAGAAGGGATCGGTTGGTAGGACATGTTTTGAGGCATCAAGGGATCACAAATTTGGCATTGGAGGGCAGCATGGAGGGTAAAAATCGTAGAGGGAGACCAAGAGATCAATACACTAAGCAGATTCAGAAGGATGTAGGTTGCAGTAGGTACTGGGAGATGAAGAAGCTTGCACAGGATAGAGTAGCATGGAGAGCTGCATCAAACCAGTCTCAGGACTGAAGACCACAACAACACAACAACATATCATTCTGCTTTTGTAGGGCACCGAACTTTACCTCACCCCTCTCCCTCACCTCCGGTATTCTCCTAAAACGGCACCCAATGAATTCTTCCTCTTTCCTCGAATGAAGAAATAATTGCGTGGCAGCCGTTCCCAGAAGACGACGTAATTATCGAATTGGAACGTGTCCGTAAAAGCCACAATGCAGACTTACACAATCAAGATCTCTCTCAACTCATCCACCGTTGGGAAAAACACAATAAGGCAACTGTTACAGTAGGTGATTCTGTGTTTGTCTTGAGTCAGTGTAACACACGGCGCGCGAACATCCAGACTTCAAAAAGTGGCTCCGAGCACTGTCATCAGTCCCCTAGAACCTAGAACTACTTAAACCTAACTAACCTAGGGACATCACACACACCCATGCCCGAGGCAGGATTCGAACCTGCGACCGTAGCGGTCGCGCGGTTCCAGACTGAAGCGCCTAGAACCGCTCGGCCACACCGGACGACTTCTAGACTTCATTCATTTAGGATTGGGGAATAGTGACGTCCAACAAACTATACACATAATTTCGAATCTTTATAGGAGTTTTTCTCGCTGACGCTTCCCACAAAATGAAAGAAAAAAAAAGAAACAAAAAGAAAGAAATTATTGCTTAGCGCATTTTCGACATCTGTCGAGTGGAAGTTCACATCAGACGTGACGGTTTAATTTATTACTTCTTTACTACCGACTACACTCGCAACACATTTCATACAGTATCCAAGTATACCACTGAAATTCACTCGAAAAATTATATCATTTTATGACTATAGCTTTGGAGATATGACGTCATTGACAGTTGGATACGTGAAAAACTAGCTTTTGTTTAAAATGGCGCGTAATAAAACTTAAACATCAGGAATGACGCAACTTTGCAGACAGTATCTATCGGGTGATCAAAAAGTCAGTATAAATTTGAAAACTGAATAAATCACGGAATAATGTAGATAGAGAGGTACAAATTGATACACATGCTTGGAATGACATGGGGTTTTATTAGAACCAAAAAAATATAAACGTTCAAGAAATGTCCGACAGATGGCGCTTCATCTGATCAGAATAGCAGTAATTAGCATAACAAAGTAAGACAACGCAAAGATGATGTTCTTTACAGGAAATGCTCCATGTGTCCACCATCATTCCTCAACAATAGCTGTAGTCGAGGAATAATGTTGTGAACAGCACTGTAAAGCATGTCCGGAGTTATGGTGAGGCATTGGCGTCGGATGTTGTCTTTCAGCATCCCTAGAGATGTCGGTTGATCACGATACACTTGCGACTTGAGGTAACCCCAAAGCCAATAATCGCACGGACTGAGGTCTGGGGACCTGGGACGCCAAGCATGACGAAAGTGGCCGCTGAGCACACGATCATCACCAAACGACGCGCGCAAGAGATCTTTCACGCGTCTAGCAATATGGGGTGGAGCGCCATCCTGCATAAATGACGTACGTTCCAGCAGGTGTTTATCAGCCAGGCTGGGGATGATGCGATTCTGTAACACATCGGCGTACCTCTCACCCGTCACGGTAAGCAGTTTTGCTGTTTTGATGTCCAGCGCCATCTGTCGGACATTTTGTGATTTTTTTTGTTCTAATAAAACCCCATGTCATTCCAAGCATGTGTGTCAATTTTTATCTCTCTATCTACATTATTCCGTGGTTTATTAACTTTTCAAATTTATACTGACTTTTTGATCGCCCAGTACATAATCACTGATTGTACCTGAAAAATTATATTATTGTACGACGCGTAGTTCAGGAGATATGACGTCGTACACATTTGTATGTACGAAACATTTGCTCTTGCTAAAAATGGAGCCCACATTACCCCGACTATATACATGGAATATTTCACTATGAGAGCACTTAGCAATTTCCAAAAAACTTGAAGCAAAAATTCAAATTTTTCTCGCTTACATGCTTAATGTTAGATATTTAACACTTATGAAGCAATCAGACGTTTGAAACTATCTTATTCACTAGAGTTCGACTCTTTCAAGAGTCGATGCTTTACTGGTCTTTGACATTAAGGAGAGGTGTAGCAAAAATTATCAAAAATATTGAAATTTTTTGCTACCTGACAGCTCTATAGCATGTTAGAAATATGATCTCAAATTTTCAGAAGTTAATTCGTGCTACAAATGATGGAAAAGCGATCCTGTTTCAATCAATGCCCAGTGCTACGCCCCCTTCTCTAAGAAATTCTGGCCTTGTTTGCGATTTTATATTATTTCCAGCCGTCAGAGAAGATAACTGCAGAGAATACTAAACTGTGATCCGATTAATTAAGATTTATTAAGGACATGTAGACATAGTGAAATGCAAAACCAAACGAAATGTCTAACAACCTCGTTTGGAGGAGACGCCCAAAGACAACATTTTGATCATTTACTATTTTAAAATTTCCTTATGTGATACTTGTCTAATGTTCAGTGATGATAACACTGGAAGGATCAGCACCTTTATGAAACTAGGATTTGATGAAACTTGCTTCACGGAAAACCTATTGAAGAAAACTGATGATGTGCGTAATATTAGTTCCGAAACGTCAGTGAAGGATACATCCAGAAGCGCATACCAAAAGAGTCAGACTAGTTCAAAAGCGATACAGGGAGACCAAAAAGAGCAAATGTTTGGTCAGGGGCAACATTAACGAACTTGTTTCCGGCATAAATCATAGTAGTTTTTTTTCTCTATTTCTCGAAAGTTTGCTGCTGAATCATTGCAGATACAATGATGACATTTACTACAAAGGCTTCTTAAATGCGATAGCACAACTTCTTGTGGCCAAAATTTTTCAAAGTGCATTACTGTCAAATTTATTTAAAATTATGTGAAATAAAAATAAATTTATAAAACTGTTGCGAGAGTTCTAAGATTGAAGACTGGTACGCAGATTTGTTCACGTAATAGCTATGAACAACCTACCACATTTTGAAAGTGATAAGTAAAGTAACCGTTGAGAAAATGTTTCTCGTGTGATGGTACACGCTCTAAAAGTATCCAGCAACGTCGTGATCAAAATATTTGACAAAAACTTCATAAAAAAACAGAATACATCAATAGCAAAATGAAAACGTGCGCAAAATTTGGTTCAATTATGTCTCAAACGGTAAGACTTATATTAGCTCATACATTGAGATAACAAAGTCATAGGATGGCGATAAGCTCATATACAGATAGCGGTAGTATCACGTCCACAAGGTGTAAAAGGACAGTGCATTGGCGCAGCTGTCGTTTGTACTCAGGTGATTGATGTGAAAAGGTTTCCGACGTCATTATGACCGCACGACTGCAAGTAGCAGACTTTGAAGGCAGAATTGTGGTCTGAACTAGAGCCATGGGACATTTCATTTCGGAAATATTTAGGGAATTCAGTATTTCACGATCCACAGTGTGAAGAGTGTGCCGAGAATAGAAAATTCCATGCATTACATCTCACTACGGATAACGCAGTGGCCGACGGCCGTCACTTAACAACCGAGAGCAGCGGCGTTTGCGTAGAGTTATCAGAGGTAACACACAAGCAACATTGCTTGAAATAACAGCGGGAATTAATGTGGGACGTACGACGAACGTATCCGACAGGACAGCACGGCGAAATTTGACGCTAATCGGCTATGGCAGCAGACGACCGACGTGAGTGCCTTCGCTAATAATACAACATCGCCTGCAGCGTCTCGTCTGGGGTCGTGACCATTTCGGTTGGACTCTGAATCGTGGCCTGGCTAGATGAGTCCCGATTTCAATTGCGAGCAGCTGATGGTAGGGTTCGAGCCAACGAAACCTTGTACCCAAGCTGCCAAAAAGGCACTTTGGGAGCTGGCGGTGGTTCCACAATGGTGTGGGATTTGTTTACATGAAATGAGCTGTGTCCTCTGGTCCAACTGAACCGGTCATTAACTGGGAATGGTTATGGTCGGCTACTTGGCGGAGAAACAACGATGGCATTTTTATGAATGACAATGGGGCATGTCACTGCGCCGCAATTGGCTTCAAATGGCTCTGAGCACTATGGACTTAACTTCTGAGGTCATCAGTCCCCTAGAACTTAGAACTACTTAAACCTAACTAACCTAAGGACATCACACACATCCATGCCCGAAGCAAGATTCGAACCTACGACCGTAGCGGTCGCGCGGTTCCAGACTGTAGCGCCTAGAACCATCGCTCGGTCACTCCGGCCGGCGAACCACAATTGTTCGCGTTTGGTCTGAAGAACATTCTGAACGATTCGAGGGAATGTTTTGGCCACCCAGATTGTCCGACATGAATTCCATGAAAAATGTGTGGGCATAATTGGGAGGTCATTTCGTGCACAAAATCCTACCTGGCATCACTTTCGCGCCTCTGTATTTCTACAGGGGACATCCAACGACTTGTTGAGTGAGTGCCATGTCGAGTTGCTGGCACTAGGGCGAGAAAAGGAGGTCCAGCACGATATTAGGAGGTATCCAGTGGCTTTTGTCACTTCAGTGTGTGTACCTGTGTATTTTCTTAGACGTAGAGCAGTGGTCGTGGCTTTCACGATATATTAACGAGTACGGACAAAAAGGAAGTAGAGCAGGAGCAACCTAACATTTCCCAGCGCGACCTGGGTCTCTGTGACGTTTGCCCTGCTAGGTCGGTAGCGGAAACGGCGTGGGAAGATAGTGGCACAGATACCGGGCCGCCGGTAGCTGATGGCCGATGCAAAGGGAACGGGGCCGTACCGTCCAGCGGCTGGAGTCTGAGATGACAGTGGACGCATCCGCAGCGCGTTACTATCAGCGGGGCGCGGCGTCGGCCGTGCCTCAACGCGGGGCAGCTGCGGCGGGCCCGGCCAGATACTATCTGCGGCCGGCAAGGCCGCCGCCCCGGAGGAGACGACGCTAATGCGACGTGGCGGCGCACTTTATGCCTCATGAATAAGGATGCCTCGATGGATTCCCGTGCCGGAACAATAATATGGGCAATTAACAACTGGCGGCGGCGCCCAAAGCGAAACCGAAGATCACGTGGAATGTTGGAGGGGGCGCCGGACGCTGGGGCGGGCCGGCTCTCCGGGAGTCTAAATCTGTAGCTTGTCAGGTCAAAAGACACAGGTACTGAATGAAAGCCGGTGAAAGAGTGGGAAGACTCTGGTCGAGAGGGCGCCACCAATTCGTTAAAACGACGACGGAGATTTTACTTTGGGAGAGATGTAGCTTTGGAAGGTAAAAGAAAAAAAAAAGAAAATACTCACTTAACTGATTTCATTGTGCAGTGCATGCTTGGGTAAAGGCTTGTACATTTACCTGCACACACATACTCCGGAAGCCACCGTACGGTGTCTACATCTACATATAAGTGATTACTCTGCTATTCACAATAAAGTGCCTGGCAGAGGGCTCAATGAACCACCTTCAAGCTGTCTCTCTACCGTCCCACTCTCGAACGGCACACGGGAAAAACGAGCACTTAAATTTTTCTGTGCGATCCCTGATTTCTCTTCCTTTATCGATCATTTCTCCCTATGTAGGTGGGTGCCAACCGAATGTTTTCGCAATCGCAGGAGAAAACTGGTGATTGAAATTTCATGATAAGGTCCCGTCGCAATGAAAAACGCCTTTGTTTTAATGATTGCCACTCCAATTCACGTATCATATCTCTGACACTATCTCCCCTATTTCGCGATAATACAAAACGAGCTACCCTTCTTTGTACTTTTTCGATGTCATCCGTCAGTCCCACCTGATGTGGATCCCACACTGCACAGCAATAGTCTAGAATAGGGCGGACAAGCGTGGTGTAAGCAGTCTCTTTAGTAGATCTGCTGCACCTTCTAAGTGTTCTGGCAATGAATCGCAGTCTTTGGTTTGCTCTACCCACAATATCTATGTGATCGTTCCAATTTAGGTTACTTGTAATTGTAATCCCTAAGTATTTAGTTGCATTTACAGCCTTCAGGCCGGCCGCGGTGGCCGTGCGGTTCTAGCGCTGCAGTACGGAACCGCGGGGCTGCTACGGTCGCAGGTTCGAATCCTGCCTCGGGCATGGGTGTGTGTGATGTCCTTAGGTTGGTTAGGTTTAAGTAGTTCTAAGTTCTAGGGGACTGATGACCTAAGATGTTGAGTCCCATAGTGCTCAGAGCCATTTGAACCATTTTTGAAAAGCCTTCAGGTTTGTGTGACTTATCGCGCAATCAAAATTTAGTTGATTTCTTTTAGTACTCACGTGAATAACTTCACACTTTCCTTACTCATGGTCAATTGCCACTTTTCGCATCTTATCTAAATCATTTTGCAAGTCGTTTTGATCATATGATGACTTTACAAGACGGTAAATGACAGCATCATCTGCAAACAAACTAGACGGCTACTCAGATTGTCTCCAATGTCGTTAATATAGATCAGGAACATCCTTGGGGAACGCCGAATATTACTTCTGTTTTACTCTATGACTTTCCGTCTATTACTACGAACTGTGACCTTTCTGACAGGAAACCACGAATCCAGTCGCACAACTGAGGCGATACTCCGTAGGCACGCAGTTTGGTTAGAAGACGTTTGTGAGGAACGGTGTCGAAAGCCTTCTGGAAATCTGAAAATATGGAATCAATTTGACATCCCCTGTCGATAGCACTTATTGCTTCATGAGTATAAAGAGCTAGTTGGGTTTCACAAGAACGATATTTTCTGAAACCGTGCAGAATATATGTCAATAAATCGTTTACTTCTAGGTACTTCACAATGTTCGAATACAGTTTATGTTCCAAAACCCTACTGCAAATCGACGTTAGTGATATAGGCCTGTAATTCATTACTCCTACTTCCCTTTTTGGGTATTGGTGTGACATGAGCAATTTTCCAGTCTTTAGGTACGGTTCTTTCTGTAAGCGAGTGGTTGTATATAATTGCTAAATATGGAGCTATTTTATCTGCATACTCTGAGAGGAACCCGACTGGTATATTATCTGGACCGGAGGCCTTGCCTTTATTAAGTGATCCAAGCTGCTTCGTCACTCCGAGGATATCTACTTCTATATTTCTCATCTTGGCAGTTGCTCTTGATTGGAATTCAGGAATATTTACTTCTTGGCGGAGTGTACCTCTTCCAGTACTACTCATTTCCGTACCTGTTTCACTCGCGAAAAGTGTGGTGTCACCGCCAGACACCACACTTGCTAGGTGGTAGCTTAAATCGGCCGCGGTCCATTAGTACATGTCGGACCCGCGTGTCGCCACTGTCAGGATCGCAGACCGAGCGCCACCACAAGGCAGGTCTCGAGAGACTTACTAGCACTCGCCCCAGTTGTACGACGACGTTGCTAGCGACTACACTGACGAAGCCTTTCTCTCATTTGCCGAGAGACAGTTAGAATAGCCTTCAGCTAAGTTAATGGCTACGACCTAGCAAGGCGCCATTAACCATTTGTAACGTTGCATGTACCTCAAGATAGAGTCGCACTTGTATCATCCAGAATGCTGTATACCAAAGGACAATATAAAAGTTAAGTGTTCTAGTAGCTACGTTCTTTTCTTTATCACATTCATTACGAATCCTGTTCCAGACTTAACGCCAGACGGCGTGAGTTGACGCGTGCCCTTTCGGCTACTTCACTGTGGACTGGCTGCCTTAACAGTCCACTACAAAAAGAGTGCTGGAAAAACTACTATATGCCTCCGCATGAGCCCAAATTTCTCTTATCTTTGTGGAGCTTACGCGAAATGTAGGTTGGCGGCAGTAGAATCGTTCTGCTGTTAGCTTCAAATTCGCTTCTCTTAAGTTTTCTCAACAGCGTTTCTCGAAAAGAACGCCACCTTCTCTTCGAGGTTACCATTTGAGTCCCCAAAGCATCTCCATTATACTTGTTGTATTGTTCGAATCTACTGCGAACAAATCTAGCAGCCTGCCTCTGAATTACTTCGATATCTTCTTTCAGTGTGACCTGGAGCAGATCCCAAACACTCGAGCAGTAGTGAAGAATAGTTCGTACGAATGTCCTGTCTGTGGTCTCCTTAACAGATGATCCACACTTTCCTAAAATTCTTCCAATAAACTGTCCTTATGTGTTGGTTCCATTTCATATCGTTCTGAAAAGTCACGCCTATAAATTTAACCGATGTGGCTCTGCCAAGCAGCACAATACTAATGCTGTATTCGAACGTGACAGGTTTGTTCTTTCTACTCATTCGCTTTAACTTACATTTTTCCACATTTAGAGCTAGCTGCCATTCATCACATCAACTAGACGTTTTGTCTAATTCATCTTGTATACTTCTACAATCACTCAACGACGACACCTTCCAGTACACCACAGTATCGCCAGCAAACAGCCGCAGATTTCTGCTCATCCTTTCCGCCTTATAATTTATGTATGTAGAAAATAACAGCTGTCCTATCACACTTCCCTGGGGCACTGCTGGCAATGCCCTTTTCTTTGATGTATACTTACCGTCGAGGACATCGTACTACGTTGAGTTACTTAGGAAGAGCCACACATACACCTGGGAAACTATCCCGTATGTTCTTACAGTACATTCTGCAGTTGAGCACGGTGTCAAACGCTTTTATGAAATTCGAGAACATGAAACCTGGCCGTTTTCCTTCATCAATAGTTCCCAGGATATCATGAGAGAAAATGGTAAGCTGAGTTTTGTACAAGCGATGCTTTCTAAAACCGTGCTGTTTCGATTCATCATCATCCACTAAAACAGCTACAGGGTCACATATACATGTTTATAATTTCAAGCATTTGTCAGAAGGTTCGTAGAATCATATACAGACTACTTCTCTACAATTCCACTCTCAAACAGCACGTGGGAAAGATGAACACGCAAATCTATCCGTGGGAATCTGATCTCCCTTATTTTGATCACAATGGTAATTTCTCTCTGTGTAGATGGGTGTCAGCAAAATATTTTCGCCTATAGATGAGGAAGTTGGTGACTGTAATTTCGTGGAATGATCTAGCATCGGTTTTAAGGATTTCCATTTAAACTTGCTTATTATATTCCTAAGACTTCCTCACCTTTTCGCGACAAAACAACCTTCCGTTCCGCGTACTTTTACGGTTTGCTTTGTCAATTCTCTCTGGTAAGGTACTCCATGACATTACAGACAAGCTTAATGTGAAGTAAGTTTTTTGCACTTTCTGAGTGTTGTGCCAAAGTAAAACCCAATCAGGTGTCATTTTAGGTTCGCCTTCCCCAGAACATTTTCTGTGTGATGGTTCCAATTTTTAAGTTGTTCGTATTTGTAATTCACAAGATTTATTTGAATCGACACTCTTTAAATTTGAGTGTTTTACCATGCAACGTAAATTTAATTTTTTAGTGTACGTATTGAGAACTTCACACAAACGAGTACTTATTGCTCAGGGTCAGTTGCCACAGAGACGCGGAAACTCCATTTAGAACACCTGTATATGATTTGCCAAAGCAGACATTCATCAGTAGAAAAGGAATACTAGAGTGAGGCTACATCCTCGGCGTATGGCGCTACTGATCGTAGAATCAAGGACTACGAAGAACTGAGTGGGAGATGTAACTGAAGACAAGAACTGATCGAAAAACCTGATCAGTTATTAAGAGCCAAGAACTGAATATTAATTTTATTTGTGTCTGGAGGCGACGTAAAAACGATGATAATATAATGAAGTTCATTATGAGATTTTTCCCCAGATTTATGACCAAATATTTCATAGCGGTAGTAAGTTACAGATATTTGCCAAGATGGTGATTTCCATTGGAAGAAGACTGTGTAGGTAAAAGCCTGTCTTTATGCACAGGGATACCTGCAACCTGAAACTGACAGTATGAAATAGCCTCAAACTGGCAACCTAACATTCCAGTCTGGTGCTTTCAGAACTTGTTGCAAAATAACCTGTTAGGTTGATCACGAAAAGTAGCAACACTCTGTCTTTCGCTGGGAAAGAGCTTTTAAGTAGCACCCAGGAGGAACAACCACCAACTCAAGTTTCAGCTGGACTTGAGATGAACAACACTCACTGTTGAGAGTCGTATAGGAAGTCACCAGACTTCAGGGGCCAATAGTTCGTGCGACATGTTGGTGAAACATTACCTCAGTGGTGCAGCCTCAGAAGCTTAAACAAGGTTACCATTTCAGAGGCCAATAACTTCAATCACGTTATTTCTTGATGAGTCACGATACCTCTTTGGCTACTTAGTCAGCGATGGCACAAATGAACAACCGTCATCGAACTACGAGACCACAAATCATCTACTGCCATTGTGTCATTCATTGCTTGAAGATAACCTCTCTCTCTCTCTGTCTCTCTGTCTCTGTCTCTCTGTCTCTGTCTCAGTCTCGTCTCATTATGCCACTTACTGACCTATGATTTTCCTTATCCAGATATTCGAGCCACATCTGCCGATTTTGTTCTTGCTATCAATTTCAGAGCCATTAAAGCGTTCATTTAGTGTGTTTCCTTTAAATGTGCTTTAAAGGTGACAACATACCTGTGATTTTCAAGTCGGAATGTGAATTATCTGAGTAGTGCTGTCAGATCACCTCCTGTTTTATAATTTTAAGCGTAGCATAAATATAATATCGGTTGTGACTGAACTGGAAGACTGCCGTTAATCTCACTTCCCAGCACGAGATGACATGTAATGGTTCAAATGGCTCTGAGCACTAAGGACTTAACATCTTAGGCCATCAGTCCCCTAGAACTTAGAACTACTTAAACCTAACTAACCTAAGGACATCACACACATCCATGCCCGAGGCAGGATTCGAACCTGCGACCGTAGCAGTCCCGCGGTTCCGGATTGCAGCGCCTAGAACCGCACGGCCACCACGGCCGGCGATGACATGTAATGCCTTGGCCATTATCAAAGAAAGAAACTGTCAGGCAGGTCGCTATTTTTGACAGGACTTAGCAGAGCACGGGGACAGAACTGACGCTTTTCTGTCTGAGCGCAGAAACCCGCTCTACACAGCAAATACACGCTCCAGATACATTAATGTGACCACCGCCTACGTTCAACGTCAAAGTGTAATAACCGAAATGGAGGGTGTATAAGGCATGACGAGATGACACGGAAAAGGGTGCAGTCGTCTTCGTAATGTGGAAACGGAGCGAGTTATCTGACTTCCAAAAAAGCATCATTATTGGCTTTCGGGCCAAGGCTTGAAGTATTTCCGAAACGGCTAAGTCTATAAACTGTCCACTTGCAGCCTTGGTTCAAATATACCGTGCATGGCAAAATGGTGCTACCCCAAACCGGCGACGAAACAAATGTGGTGCACCACGGGCCACAGATCACAGGGATGAGCGACCAATCCGGAGATCTGCACGTGCAACTGTTGAGCAATTGACAGCCGAGATGGACCAAGGGAAAATCAACAGTGTTTCCTCATCGACCGTTCAGCAAACGTTGTTGCGTATAGGCCTCTGCAGCAGGCGTCTGGTTCATGCACCATTTCTGACTGCTATTCATCGGCGACGAAGGCTTTAATTTGCACGCCAATTCCGTAACTGGACGTACATTGAGCGGCGATAAGTGGCCTTTCCAGGTGAATCACGTTTTATACTTCATCGAGAAAAGGGCTGTTGACGTGTAGTGAAACGTCTGAAAGCAAACACTCTGCAACTGGGGAATATTTTAGTGGCTTTCCCTGGATGATAAGTCATTTTGGAAGGCACAAGCAACAACACAATTGTACCTCTATTCTTGGGGATCACGTCCACCCAGAATGTAGTTTGTTTTCTGGGCCATTATTAATTTCAGTATATGTAAATGATATACTGGAAACCGTCAGGTGATCCATGAAGCTATTTGCAGACGATGCTGTTGTGTTAGGGCTAGCTGCAAGGCCTGAAGTCTGTAGCGAAATGCAGGAATACCAGCGGAGTAGCGATAATTCGAAGAGGGACTTGCAGCTGACCGTGAGCATAAGTTAATGTAACATACTGAGCATAGATAAGCAGAGAGAGTCATTGGTGTTCGATTATGCTGCCGGTGAGAAATCACTGGAACCAGTAACAACAGAAAAATATCTCGGAGAAACTGTCAACAGCGACGTAAAGTGGATGCACGTAACAGTAACCGTACGAAAACGAGGTAGGTGGCTGAGAGTTGCTGGAATAATTTTAAAGATATGTAACGCATCCAGGAAAGCACTGGATTGGCTAACAAAACCTTATTTTTCCCATATTTTGCAGCTGCAATGTGACCTATTCGGCCACTGGAGGCATGAATTAAAAAACCGCTTCAGTCACAAATTTTCCGTAATCCATTAAACACCCGATGCATTTCAGAGCCTGTGAGTTCATCATCAGGGCTAAATCGTCTTAACAAATGATTTATTTTTGCTCTTGAATGAGGTGAAATGTATGTTCCTGTCACTAAACGATATGACGTTAGGTTATGAATTTCGTAAGCCAAATGCGGAAAATACGTGGGAAACAGTGGAATAATAAAAAGTGTAAGCTTACCACACAATCCAAGAAAAGTGTTTGTAATCTTTTTACACCAACAAAAGATTGGTTTTCCCGTCCTGTTCATGCACATCACTTCGCTCAAGAGACACATTTGTGTACACATTTTTTTAAAAACTTCACAGACGTTGTTCAACATAATGTGATCAAAGATGAATTTATTCGTGGTGCCAGAGATCTATTTATTAAACAGTTGACATATCAGGAAATACCTTTAGAATAGGTCTTTAAAATTACTAAAATAGCTGTGGCTTGAGAAATTTGTTTGTTCGTTTAGCATAAATTCTGGTTTATTGATTTTATGGAGGTATATCTCACGTCGTTCTAACAGACTTAGGGTTTTACCGTTGGCTTCATTGTGCAGTACTACCAAATTGTTTTCTAGACAGTTGATGATATGTTTCTTTTCCAACATATCTTGTGCAATAACCGATTTTTCAAAGTGGTTGAGCCTCAAAGGATTTATGTATTCTTGAAAACGGGTTTTGAAGCTTCCGCCTGTTTTCCTTACATAAGTGGCTGGACAACTGGAGGATGATACTTTGTACACTCCACTGCTGTTGAAGTTTTGTGTATTTTATTTTATTTTATGGACGATTAAGTTTTCTTACTTATTATTTGTTGCGAATGTAACTATTACATTTTCTTAAAAAAAGATTAGCGATTTTTTGTGATACGGCGCCCACGTATGGCACATTGGCAAATATTTTCTCTTCTTTCACAGTGTGGGCACACTGTTAACACTATTTTTCCACTGTTTCACACATATTTTCCGCATTTAACTTACGGAATTCATAACCTAACATCAAACCTTTTGACGACAGGCACATGCATTTCACCTCCTCCAAGAGCAAAAATAAATGATGTATTAAGACGATTTACACCTGATGATGGACCCACATAGTTCGAAATGGATCGTGTATTTAATAAAACACGAAAAATTTGTGACTGAAGGTGTTCTTTAGTTCATATTTCCAGTGACAGGGGGTTCATCTAATCACATTCAAGCTATTTCTCTACCATTTCAGTCTCGAAAAAAAGAACACTTAAGTTTTTCCGTTGGAACTCTCATTTCTCTTATCTTGTGATGATGATCATTCCTCCCTACGTATATGGGCACCAACACAATATTTTAACACTCTGAGGAGTACGTTAGTGATCGAAATTATATGGGAAGATCCTGCCGCAAAGGAAGACGCCTATGTTTTAATGATTGCCAATCCCATAACCGTGGCAATTTATCCCCTATTTCCCCGTACTACAAAACAAGATGCGCTTCTTTGAACTCTTTCGGTGTCGTCAATATCCTATCTGATGCGGATCCCACACCGCAAAAGAATACTTCAGAAGAGGGTGGACAAGTGTACCGTAAGCAGTTTCTTTAGTAGACCTGTTACATTTTCTAAGTGTTCCGCCAATAAATCGCAGCCTTTGGTTTGCTTTCACGAGAGCAAATTTAAGTAATTCGTAATTGTAATCACAAACTATCTTCCTGTAACTGAAATTTAGCGGGTTCCTTTCAGTACTCATGTGGATAATTTGATACTTTTTATTATTTAGAGTCAACTACTACTTTTATGCACTGTGCAGATAATGTGTCTAAATCGTTTTGCAATTTATTTTGATCATCTGATGACCTTATAAGGTAAATAACAGCATCACCTGCAAACAAGCTGAGGGGGCTGCTTAAGAGTGTCTCCTAAATAGATTAGGTACAGCAGAGGGCCTATAACACTTCCTTGGGGAACGCGAGATACTATTTCTTTCTGTCACTTAAAACGAACTGTAACGTTTCTGAAAGGAAATCACGTATCCAGTGGCATAACAAGGCTATACTCCATAGGCACGTAATTCGATTAGAAGTCGCTTATGAGAAAGTGTGTCAAAAGACTTCTGGAAATCTAAAAATATGGAAAGAATTTAACATCCGCTGTCGATAGCACTCATTACTTACTCAGAATACAGAGTTGTGTTTCACATGAACGATATTTTCTGAATCCGTATTCCCTGTTTATCAATAAACAGTTTTATTTTTGTCATCTCTTCAAATGTTAAAATGCGTGTGAAATCTTATGGGCCGGCCGGAGTGGCCGTGCGGTTCTAGGCGCTACAGTCTGGAGCCGAGCGATCGCTACGGTCGCAGGTTCGAATCCTGCCTCGGGCATGGATGTGTGTGATGTCCTTAGGTTAGTTAGGTTTAATTAGTTCTAAGTTCTAGGCGACTGATGACCTCAGAAGTTAAGTCGCATAGTGCTCAGAGCCATTTGAACCAAGCCAAATCTTATGGGACTTAACTGCTAAGGTCATCGGTCCCTAAGCTTACACAATACTTAACCTAAATTATCCTAAGGACAAACACACACACACACCTATGCTCGAGGGGGTTCGAGTCCTCCCTCGGGAATGGATGTGTGTGTTTGTCCTTAGGATAATTTAGGTTAAGTAGTGTGTAAGCTTAGGGACTGATGACCTGTTGTGTACATATTTCCGCGTAGTCAGCGCGTACACAACTTTCCCACTACAGCGCGCCCCGCTAAGCACAACAGCGCAGGCGCAGCGCTCGTCCGTCTTCGCACTACGAGATGGCGCTACCATGGAGACGGACCAAAATCTGCTTCCGCCGATCCGCGTATTTATACACTCCTGGTAATTGAAATAAGAACACCGTGAATTCATTGTCCCAGGAAGGGGAAACTTTATTGACACATTCCTGGGGTCAGATACATCACATGATCACACTGACAGAACCACAGGCACATAGACACAGGCAACAGAGCATGCACAATGTCGGCACTAGTACAGTGTATATCCACCTTTCGCAGCAATGCAGGCTGCTATTCTCCCATGGAGACGATCGTAGAGATGCTGGATGTAGTCCTGTGGAACGGCTTGCCATGCCATTTCCACCTGGCGCCTCAGTTGGACCAGCGTTCGTGCTGGACGTGCAGACCGCGTGAGACGACGCTTCATCCAGTCCCAAACATGCTCAATGGGGGACAGATCCGGAGATCTTGCTGGCCAGGGTAGTTGACTTACACCTTCTAGAGCACGTTGGGTGGCACGGGATACATGCGGACGTGCATTGTCCTGTTGGAACAGCAAGTTCCCTTGCCGGTCTAGGAATGGTAGAACGATGGGTTCGATGACGGTTTGGATGTACCGTGCACTATTCAGTGTCCCCTCGACGATCACCAGTGGTGTACGGCCAGTGTAGGAGATCGCTCCCCACACCATGATGCCGGGTGTTGGCCCTGTGTGCCTCGGTCGTATGCAGTCCTGATTGTGGTGCTCACCTGCACGGCGCCAAACACGCATACGACCATCATTGGCACCAAGGCAGAAGCGACTCTCATCGCTGAAGACGACACGTCTCCATTCGTCCCTCCATTCACGCCTGTCGCGACACCACTGGAGGCGGGCTGCACGATGTTGGGGCGTGAGCGGAAGACGGCCTAACGGTGTGCGATACCGTAGCCCAGCTTCATGGAGACGGTTGCGAATGGTCCTCGCCGATACCCCAGGAGCAACAGTGTCCCTAATTTGCTGGGAAGTGGCGGTGCGGTCCCCTACGGCACTGCGTAGGATGCTACGGTCTTGGCGTGCATCCGTGCGTCGCTGCCGTCCGGTCCCAGGTCGACGGGCACGTGCACCTTCCGCCGACCACTGGCGACAACATCGATGTACTGTGGAGACCTCACGCCCCACGTGTTGAGCAATTCGGCGGTACGTCCACCCGGCCTCCCGCATGTCCACTATACGCCCTCGCTCAAAGTCCGTCAACTGCACATACGGTTCACGTCCACGATGTCGCGGCGGCGGCGGTGCACAAATGCTGCGCAGCTAGCGCCATTCGACGGCCAACACCGCGGTTCCTGGTGTGTCCGCTGTGCCGTGCGTGTGATCATTGCTTGTACAGCCCTCTCGCAGTGTCCGGAGTAAGTATGGTGGGTCTGACACACCGGTGTCAATGTGTTCTTTTTTCCATTTCCAGGAGTGTATGTAACGCAGCCAATGAGATTGCTGCTAACGTAGAACCTTTTCTCCTCGCGGATCACACTCGCGCAGTGATACATGAACGCGCGAGGTATTATAACGAGTGTACAGTCCTCCGATTAGTCAGTCTGCATTTGTCTGCACCAGTCTGTACGAGTTCTACATTTGTCTGTACCAGTCTATAGTCAAGTTTCGGTCTGCGCCTAATAAGATTACCATATTCCTGTACATAGCCATGAAGATACATGTATAGACACTTTGTCAAGTATCAGAGATATATGTGAGAATAAGATTAACGTACCAATACCAAAGGAACTTCAGATTGTCAATTGTAAATAGCATCCAGAACCAAGTTAAGGAATTTTTATGCTTGTTATTATTTTAATAAATGTGTGTGAAAATTAATCAAGTTCTGTTTAAAGTTCGTCACCGTCAATCTGCTACTCTAAGCATGCAAGTGGCATTTCTATCGTCTGACCAAACGGCGGAAGATAAACACGCCACGATAAGACCACGAGACATATTGCTGACACTTTCCTACTTCGTTAGAGCGACAAGTCAAATAATCTGATGGTGTGTGTACTGAAGGTCTTACAGTACGCACACCACATGATCTTAGCAGTTAAGTCCCATAAGATTTCACACACATTTGAACATTTTTTGAACATGCTCGAGGGAGGACTCGAATCTCCGCCGGGACCAGCCGCACAGTCCATGACTTCAGAGCCTGAGACCGCTCGGCTAATCCCGCACGGCTTCGCGTCTTCCCAACACGATATGTCGACGTCTTAACTCGGCGTCTTCATCAGGTGTTCCCCGAGTTACGACGTCGCCATATCGTGTTGGGAAGACGCGGACCACCGGCAGTACACCCGATTCTACGACATGACAACAAATCGCCGGGAAAGTCTCTGAAATTATACAGTTTTATTTTTGTTGGTGTCGATCTCGTAGCCTCTTTCTCGAGATGCTATCCGTTCCGTTCAGGTACTCTTTGCCTTGCCGCCTCTGACAAAGTGTAAAAGTGGAACGAGTTGGAGAACCGCACGGGGCCTGTCAGGGTGCTGAGCGGCGGAGGCACGCGAGGTTAGGCGGTTTCCGCTGCCACGCTGCGCATGCGGCGCGGTCGCCGTGTCGGTGGCGGCCAGGCACGCAGCGCCGGCGGCACAGTGAGTCTGCGGGAGGGAAGTGCCGTCACGGGCGGCCCGCGGCAAGGACGCCGCTCCTCCACTGACCACTGCCGACTCGCTTCCTGCGCACGCGCAGGTCACGCCGTGCTGACCGGCTTCCGCGGAATCCAGTTCAGGACGGAGGCACGCCACGCCCGCAAGGCTGATTTTCAGCATCTGTTGTGTACATAGTTCCGCGTAGTCAGCGCGTACACAACTTTCCCACTAGAGCGCGCCCCGCTAAGCACAACGGCACAGGCACAGCGCTCGTCCGTCTCCGCACTACGAGATGGCGCTGCCATAGAGACGGACCACATTCTGCTTCCGCCGATCCGCGTATTAATACACTCCTGGAAATGGAAAAAAGAACACATTGACACCGGTGTGTCAGACCCACCATATTTGCTCCGGACACTGCGAGAGGGCTGTATAAGCAATGATCACACGCACGGCACAGCGGACACACCAGGACCCGCGGTGTTGGCTGTCGAATGGCGCTAGCTGCGCAGCATTTCTGCACCGCCGCCGTCAGTGTCAGCCAGTTTGCCGTGGCATACGGAGCTCCATCGAAGTCTTTAACACTGGTAGCATGCCGAGACAGCGTGGACGTGAACCGTATGTGCAGTTGACGGACTTTGAGCGAGGGCGTATAGTGGGCATGCGGGAGGCCGGGTGGACGTACCGCCGAATTGCTCAACACGTGGGGCGTGAGGTCTCCACAGTACATCGATGTTGTCGCCAGTGGTCGGCGGAAGGTGCACGTGCCCGCCGACCTGGGACCGGACCGCAGCGACGCACGGATGCACGCCAAGACCGTAGGATCCTACGCAGTGCCGTAGGGGACCGCACCGCCACTTCCCAGCAAATTAGGGACACTGTTGCTCCTGGGGTATCGGCGAGGACCATTCGCAACCGTCTCCATGAAGCTGGGCTACGGTCCCGCACACCGTTAGGTCGTCTTCCGCTCACGCCCCAACATCGTGCAGCCCGCCTCCAGTGGTGTCGCGACAGGCGTGAATGGAGGGACGAATGGAGACGTGTCGTCTTCAGCGATGAGAGTCGCTTCTGCCTTGGTGCCAATGATGGTCGTATGCGTGTTTGGCGCCGTGCAGGTGAGCGCCACAATAAGGACTGCATACGACCGAGGCACACAGGGCCAACACCCGGCATCATGGTGTGGGGAGCGATCTCCTACACTGGCCGTACACCACTGGTGATCGTCGAGGGGACACTGAATAGTGCACGGTACATCCAAACCGTCATCGAACCCATCGTTCTACCATTCCTAGACCGGCAAGGGAACTTGCTGTTCCAACAGGACAATGCACGTCCGCATGTATCCCGTGCCACCCAACGTGCTCTAGAAGGTGTAAGTCAACTACCCTGGCCAGCAAGATCTCCGGATCTGTCCCCCATTGAGCATGTTTGGGACTGGATGAAGCGTCGTCTCACGCGGTCTGCACGTCCAGCACGAACGCTGGTCCAACTGAGGCGCCAGGTGGAAATGGCATGGCAAGCCGTTCCACAGGACGACATCCAGCATCTCTACGATCGTCTCCATGGGAGAATAGCAGCCTGCATTGCTGCGAAAGGTGGATATACACTGTACTAGTGCCGACATTGTGCATGCTCTGTTGCCTGTGTCTATGTGCCTGTGGTTCTGTCAGTGTGATCATGTGATGTATCTGACCCCAGGAATGTGTCAATAAAGTTTCCCCTTCCTGGGACAATGAATTCACGGTGTTCTTATTTCAATTTCCAGGAGTGTATGTAACGCAGCCAATGAGATTGCTGCTAACGTACAACATTTTTCGCTCGCGGATCACACTCGCGCAGTGATACATGAACGCGCGAGGTATTATAACGAGTGTACAGACCTCCGATCAGTCAGTCTGCATTTGTCTGCACCAGTCTGTACCAGTCTATAGTCAAGTTTCAGTCTGCGCCTAGTAAGATTACCATATTCCTGTACATAGCCATGAAGATAAATGTATAGACACTTTTGTCAAGTATCAGAGATATATGTGAGAAAAAGATTAACGTACCAATACCAAAGGAACTTCAGATTGTCAATTGTAAATAGCATCCAGAACCAAGTTAAGTAATTTTTATTCTTGTTATTATTTTAATAAATGTGTGTGAAAATTAATCAAGTTCTGTTTAAAGTTGGTCACCGTCAATCTGCTACTCTAAGCGTGCAAGTGGCATTTCTATCGTCTGACCTAACGGCAGAAGATAAACACGCCACGATAAGACCACGAGACATATTGCTGACACTCGCCTACGTCGCTAGAGCGACAAGTCAAATAATCTGATGGTGTGTGTACCGGAGGTCTTACAGTACGCACACCACACCATCCAACCGACACCCGCTATACGGTGCCGCTGTGCTACTGGCACCTGATGAACCTTTCATTTTCTGGCTTGGTACTCTAGCATGCCTGCAAACTGAGAGGTCGAGAAATCGAATCTCAGTCGGACCATAGAAACTGCTAGCCCAGTAAAATAATTAAGAAAATTACGGCTGGCGGTATTTATTTTTTTCTAGTCTCTGACCAGCCGCAGCTTAGTGCTGTTGATAAAATATCGAAACATCGATATATTTTTCAAAAATAACGAAGTCTATCTGCGATATTTTTACTGATATATTGATATCGAAATGGCAATATCGAAAGCCGATATTTTTATTTTATATTATGTTTTTCTTCGTAATTTTCGATAAATATTTGAAGTTGTTCTTTTTAAATTGTAGTAGAACAAAGTTTTACTTTTACTGTGTGAAGGAGTCTTACTACTTTTTGAGCTTTCATCACGTTCAGTCTTTCTCTTTCACTGTGTGAAGCAATTATAGATGACACAAAGAAGAAGTCGGAGGCCGGCCGGAGTGGCCGAGTGGTTCAAGGCGCTTCAGTCCGGAACCGCGCTGCTGCTACGGTCGCAGGTTCGAACCCTGCCTCGGGCATGGATGTGTGTGATGTCCTTAGGTTACGTAGGTTTAAGTTCAAATGGTTCAAATGGCTCTAAGCACTATGGGACCTAACATCTGAGGTCATCAGTCCCCTAGAACTTAGAACTACTTAAACCTAACTAACCTAAGGACATCACACACATCCATGCCCGAGGCAGGATTCGAACCTGCGACCGTAGCAGCAGCGCGGTTCCTGACTGAAGAGCCTAAAACCGTTCGGCCATAACGGTCGGCTAGGTTTAAGTAGTTCTAAGTCTAGGGTACTGATGACATCAGATGTTAAGTCCCATAGTGCTCGGAGCCATTTGATTTGAAGAAGTCGGATTGCATTGGGGGGTGGCGATGTGCATGGAATAATCGAGTATCCGATGTGAAGGCTGCGCGGGGTAGTCGCGCGATCTGAGGCTCCTTGTCACGGTTCGCGCGCCCGTCGGAGGTGCGAGTCCTCCCTCGGGCACGGGTGTGTGTGTTGTTCTTAGCGCAAGTTAGTTTAAGTTAGATTGAGTAGTGTTTAAACCTAGGGACCGATGTCGTCAGCAGTTTGGTCCTATAGGGACTTATCACAAATTTCCAATTTTAAAATTTTACGATGTGAAGAAATAGCACACCGGTTGCGTTAAAAAAAAAAGAAAAAAAATTTTAACGCAACTAATGAGCTATTTCTTCACATCGGCATTCTGCAAAAACAGTTGCTGAAACTGATGAACAAAATTGTAAATTACAATACTGATCTTTGCGGTAGGCGTATAGAAGTTAATCATTCAATACCCGTTACGTGATGAACATCTCAGTGGTTGCTACAAGTCAGACCGATATTTACCACAGTTAATTACACATCAGGTACACTGTCGAAGAGCAGAAGTGTAACAGCACGAAGTGCCAATCCGTTTTTTATCGAAATTTGTGGAGATGTTCATTACGTAACGGGTATTGAATGATTAACTTCTATTCCTGATGTGGCTAGAGCAATGCAGGGCCGATATGCTTAACCCTCGAGCAGGCGCGTCAACTTTCATGACGCCACGAGTCGCGATGTATCTCGTGGATACATGCGACAATTTTTGTTCAAAATGGCTCTGAGCACTATGGGACTCAACTGCTGAGGTCATTAGTCCCCTAGAACTTAGAACTAGTTAAACCTAACTAACCTAAGGACATCACAAACATCCATGCCCGAGGCAGGATTCGAACCTGCGACCGTAGTGGTCTTGCGGTTCCAGACTGCAGCGCCTTTAACCGCACGGCCACTTCGGCCGGTGACAATTTTTGTGGTTTTTTGTTTGTTTACAGGTTCTTTTTCTTTTGTTTTTGTTTTAAATTGCAGTTACCTTTATTGTTACAGATTTTACAAATACAGCAGTGAACTCAGGCTCATTTCACTTTCAAATTAACAGAAATATTTGACATTTTGTAATGGAGAAGTAGGTGAAATTCTTTTTAAAAATTGATTTTGTTATAGATACCAATAAATTATTGAACTAATCAAAGCATGTCTCTTTTTACTGATTGCCCTCTACAGAAAGACATTGTTCACAAATCATTTTTGTGTGCTTTTGCAAACAAAGATGTGTACCTCATTTTTCACATGTATACTTGCTGAGATAAGTTTTTTTGTCCCCCTGTAGCATGACTGGCACCTTTTTCTTTTCTCGTTTTCTGATTCCAAGGATTGTTCAGCGTTTTCTTGCTCTTTTCCTTTAGGTTTGTATTTCACTAGCATTCACTTTATATCATCAGGTACAGTCATAATAAGAGCTCTTCTTTTGAGATGATCTTGCAGTAGAGTTAGAGCCAAAGTTTTGAGGTACTCGCGCCGATATGAGTATTTATTCTTGTTGCCCAAGAAAATTACTCTTGAGTTGATGCCTGCAATGTTCAACAGGTAGAAAAAAATCACCATAGGCAATCTTCTTCTTGACCTAGCTACATTGTAGGTTGTACAGAGTTGGTCAACTACATCAACTCCAGATCTGGTGTCATTATAGTGTAGAATAATAGCTGGTTTTTTCTCTAAACCTTCCGAAACCTCACTTGACGATACATGCATACTCGAAAGGAGGACTACAGTTTTCCCTTTTTTTTCGGGACATATGACACAAGGGTTTCAATCTTGCTGTAGCCAAATACGCTATCATATTGCTGTCTACTTTTTGGTGCTACGAAATTCGATGGCAGTTCCTTCTTGTTTTTTCTAATTGTGCCTACAAACGACAGTCTCCTTTTATGCAGTTCTCTTACAAACTCCAAACTTGTGAACCTGTTATCTGCTGTAATGTTTCTACCCATCCCATATATTGGTTCGGCAAGTCTCAGAACTACTTCTTTGGCGGAGTTGTTATTCTGAAAGGGTCCTTCTGGTTGTAATCCACACTATATTTCCATGTTGTAAGTATAATAAAGCTTGGCATCATATAGGCAGAAAATTTTGATGCCATATTTAGATGGTTTGGATGGTATGAACGGGCGAAATCCACACCGGCCTAGAAATGCTGGTAGCTGCTCATCAACTGTGACGTTCTGACCGAGGGAGTAATGTGTCTTGCAGTTATTCAAACACATGGTGAACATTTCCCTCACGGCTGTCTTGCGCCGTTCTTGTCTTGTGGCTCCATCATCAAAACGAACACATCTTATTAGGGACAGGAAACGTTTTCCGGACATGGTCATTCTAAAAATATTCAGACCAAGGTCATCTGCTGTCCAGTAGTCATGAACATTCTGTCGCCCACCACGGAACACACCAACAAGGTATAACAAGCCAAGAAAGGATTTTATTTCGATTGCATCTGTGTCCTTGCAGCAAAGTTTCCATTTAGATCAGCTATACGCCTGTTAGTGTTGACCACAATTAGATCTAGGATATCATTACTGATGAATAGGCGCCAGCAGTCAATTTCAGTTACCATTATCTTTGCGTCTGCAACTACCCCAGGCAGTTTGGTTAGTATATTATGAGGCCGTGTCTGTGTTGCTTTCCAAGGCACTTTCCTCCATCTAGTTCCATCCTTACCTAAAATAAAAAAATAAGTACATTTCACCATTATTAGATATTGTTATTATTACATCTGAAAGCATATTTATTGTCTTTTCTACTCACCAAAATAGTAATGTTCGTCAGTTTCCTGCGCTTCATTGTTTTCCTCTTCATCAAATTCATGATCTGTGTCTGAGTCTACAGATCGTGTTTCGAGTATATCTTCGGTTTCAGAATCAGTTTCTGCAAGATCATCTTCATCTTCAATGAATACCTCGTCGTCGAGAAGAAGGCGATGTACTTCTTCCAAATCCTTAGGATTTTCTAGATCATATCGTTTACTCATTTTGAAAGAGAGTATACGTAGCTACAACGAAACGTTGCTTCATTTAGAAGACAACATCGTAACTGCCGAATTGCATACGCTGCAGACAATGCAACAGCTGCAGTCATTAGCGACGACAAAGCGTTACCCGAGTAGGCGCGCTGTATCTGAGAGATACAGGCAGTACACGTTCCCACACCTAGCTCATTTATGACCTTGTCAGTATCGGGATAAGACTGCAATTCCTGTGAAGCAATAAGAAAGGTATGACACAAGGTGTCGTGGGTCAGCAAACCGTTAACACTGTTCATTGCGGAAATATTAGAGAAAAAATAGGTCACGTATCTCACAGATAAATGCGCGACTGTCGGAGGGTTAATGTTCCGTAGGCTGCGGTGTGGGAGAGAGAGAGAGAGAGAGAGAAAGAGACTGCGAATAAACTTGGAAAAGCTTGGCCAAGTTGCCGAAGGCGCCCGACACTCCGTGACATAATGTACAGCAGCCTCTGCGATTTGAATAGCCAGGCGGGACTCAAGCGGAAGCGACACGTCACAGAGTTGCACTGCGCGTAGGCTCGATCCTCTTCCTCCCCATCACGTGCCGTGTTGTGACACAGGTAACCGCGGTATTTCCTTAGCCACGTGGAACGCGCCACACGCCTACTGCGTCGCAATCGGCAAGTGTTCGCCCGCGTACAGGCGAGCGAGTCGACCACAATATTATTGCACCTGGGAGTGATGGCGCTTCGGTCGGCTTATCGCAGGTTTTTCTCGTGATATTTCACGAGAATACGCTGAGTCATTTGATACTATCCGCACAGTTTTCTTGAAATCATTCCCAATGCGATGCCCTTTCCTTAGTTGCCACTGCACTTGTTCACTATAATGTCGCCACGTGTTTCCGACAACGGCCACGGGGGCCCAAGTGCAATGATGTAGTGGTCGGCTAATAAACAGAGCGACAGGGAACGACATCCACTCACCACAATCCGCAAAGTAGAAGCAGTTCTCTAATATGGACTCTCTTTCTCGCGGAACTGACGAAGACTTATTCTTAGCCACCAGTTTTGTGACTGATTTGATGCGACCCGCCACCTACTCCTCTCTTGTGCCAACCTTTCCATCCCGAATAGAACTTACACCGCACGTCCTCAATTATTTGTTAGGTATATTCCAATCACTGTCTTCCCCTTGGGTTCTTACCCTCTGCAGTTCCCTCAGGTGCCATGGAAGTTACTTCCTCATAACACTTCTCCTGTCATCCTGTACCTGCTTGTAGTCAGTGTTTCCCACATGTTACTTTGTTCGCCGATTCAGCGGAGAACCTCTTCGTTTCTTCTGATATCTGCCCACCTAATTTTCAGTATCCTTCTATCTCAAAATGGGCAGTTAAACTTTCAATAACTGTGTAACTTTATCGTTACATAGAAAAAAGAAGCCACAGGTATGCGAAAATTTATTCTCTTGTACTTGGTCATCTAATGGCAGTTCATTAAAATACCATAACGTGGGAATACCCAGCCTACATCTGCCCTGAAAGAACCAGAGAACTTAGATTTTTATGTTTTGTAGCACTTCCTCTTTTATGTAATGCGTAGAACATTGATTTCATTCTTAACCTTTTCCTACGTAAAATATGGCTGGGAAAAATGTGACACCTCCACTGCCAGTGTTATTTTGTTTTTATCAATGATCGTAGTTTATATAGTTGTGCACACTCAAGATACATTGAGGTAAATTGTTATAAAGCCACTTTTCATTACACGTATGCAGCGATACATCAACACAAACGACGTCCTCCATCTTGTCGAATTTTCCGTCAAGCAAAGTTTCTGTCAAACCCATCATATACATTCTATGTTTGACAAACATTTCAAACAGCACCGTACACCGTCAAATATTTGGCGAACGCAGTAAAAGTTAACAAATCGTTTGATCGTGTACGAGGGCCTTCTGGGGTAGTCACTTGTGAAGAAGGGAAGATATTACTCTCCCATATTAATCGCAGATACACGTGGAAACTGTTCACTACAATAAAACAGTGATGACAGGATGGGGAAATAGCGCTGCCTAGCATGGAACGAAAATTCAATGGAACTCTTATTAAATCCAAAATTACTGTAAATTGGAATAAAGCTACAAAAGGCTTCCCTAACGTAATTGAGATAAAGTAACGTAATGGCAAACGACAAGTCACATAATTGACATTCTTTGATACTTTTTGCCAAGACCAGAAAGAAACGCTCTGATGAGCACTTCTCCTCACTTACCCAATTCAGACGGAAGTGTTTCGAAAACACACCCGCAAGCGAAACGACTCATCTGGTTTTAAGAGTGTGGGGGAGGGATTCGTTGACTTTGTACTGACCAACCAAAATCTCTCGCTTCCACCTTAACTTTTTCATCCGTGTCCGAGTCTGTCTTCTTTTCCGTGGTGTCTATCGCCATAATATCTAGAGAACAGCTCCTCTGTTCAAAAAGTGGAGGGGAGAGATTCGCTGGGCTTAATACGGTCTATCTCTCTCTCGCTCCAGGCTTCGGTTTTTTGTCCTTCTCATGGCCTGTTTCTTTGCCGGATTAAAATAATGTTGACCATAAAACGGTTCCTCTGTTTAAATAAATAGGGAAGTGGGGTGGCGGGAAGAGAAATTCGTAGAGTTTGAAACTCGCAGCCAGTTCCCTCGCCCCATGCCAGACATTGCCTCTTACCTTCCCCGTCTCCAGAGTACTCTACTTTTCAAACACCCACACAATCATCCAACGACAATTACTCATGCAAACACAGAATAAAAGAAATTAACCCTTTGCATGATACCTAGGGCTTTGTGGCCAATTCAAAATGTTCAAATGTGTGTGAAATCTTATGGGACTTAACTGCTAAGGTCATCTGTCCCTAAGCTTACACACTACTTAAACTAAATTATCCTAAGGACAAACACTCACCTATGCCCGAAGGAGGACGCGAACCTCTGCCGGGACCAGCCGCAGCGCTGGCCAATTCGGAAAGTTAAATAGGTTGTGTTGTCGACATTATAGGTCATGAGAGCCCGTAGCGCCAATGTAAATATGTTTCAGTTAAGTTATTGAGAGGCTGATGTAGTGGTTGCGGCCTCAGTTGTTTCAGGGTGAGGTAAAACTCTATTTTTCTTATAATGCTATGGGCCATTTCGACCGACGCGTCACGCAAAGGGTTAAAATAGCATCCATAGCAATTAATGAATTAAAACAGCTCGGTCCATGCTCTGTCGAGACTTAAAGTCTTCTCAGGGTAAAATTTAGTGTGGCAGACCGGATAATGGCGCAATAAACACTAAGTGCACGGGACCAATTAAGTTATGTTACATGAGATAAACCGATCGATGCCGGCCGCGGTGGTCTCGCGGTTCTAGGCGCGCAGTCCGGAACCGTGGGACTGCTACTGTCGCAGGTTCGAATCCTGCCTCGGGCATGGATGTGTGTGATGTCCTTAGGTTAGTTAGGTTTAAGTAGTTCTAAGTTCTAGGGGACTGATAACCACAGCAGTTGAGTCCCATAGTGCTCAGAGCCATTTTTTTTTTTTGAACCGATGGACACATTTCGAACTGAACAGTAAAACTGTTCGTTAAAGGGAAGCTAGTAATTGTCTACCATCGTGGTCAATACCACCCCTATTTCTGTGTAACTGATTTACAGCAGTCATAATACTCCCCGAAGTCAAGGTTCTCTCACAACCGCTGGTTAAGTGAGCTGGTTCTTTGGAACGTAGATTCTGTATAGCATGAATGTGAGAAGTCTATGGTAGGTGTTTACCATCAGATGTCTATGTACAGATCAAGCATTTTCCATAAATTAGGGGCTGATGATTTGTGGTCGCGGAGCTGTCACCATATAGCGTCAAAAATGCGTTGCATTCTCTTAAGATCACGCGAATTTGGTGATTTCATTACCATGCCCCTAAAACCACCGTATCACGATTTGCCTTGTGACACGAACAGTTGTACAATGGAAGATGTCATAGCCATCCGAGAAGACATTATGCATGAAGGTCTATAGTAGGTCCGCAATAATGTTCATGTAGTCGGCACTTACCACGGAACCTTCATTAGTAACAGGAGTTCCATGAAGGCACAGGTGCGCGTCACCTATAGGATAACACAGCCACCACCAGATTTCTTCCGTAACGCGGTGCGTGTTTCAAACAGCTGTTTGCCTGGATGGTGGTATATCCAGACACGACCATCGACTTGATGGAACTAACAAAGGGAGAGTTTACGTCGATTGGAGCCTGCATCAACTAACACAGTGCTTTCGTCATCCATCAAAAAAATGTTCATTTCTTATGGGACTTAACTGCTAAGGTCATCAGTCCGTAAGCTTACACACTACTTAACCTAAATTATCCTAAGGACAAACACACACACACACACACACACACACACACACACAGCCATGCCCGAGGGAGGACTCGAACCTCCGCCGGGACCAGTCGCCATCCATCAAACACCCAGTACAAGTATGCACAAAGTTAGCACACTTGCCTTTTTTTTTAAAGGGAGAGGGGGGTGTACAACCTTTTTTCTCCGAATGCATAGTGCATTCAGTGGCTGCTACAAGTCAGGCCGATATTTGTCAAAGTTAATTACATATTAGGTACACTGTCGAAGAGCAGAAGTGTAACAGCAGGAAGCACCAATCCGTTTTTTATCGAAATTATGACAGAAAATAGATGTAATCATCAGGTTCCTTTAACGCTACAATGGTGTGTGACGGGAGTGGTGTACCCCTTATAACGAATTTCTATAAACACTTGCTAGATATCATGTCACTGTTTTGTAGTTCCAGGTAGCTGCTACGAGGTGTCAGTTGAGTGTGCTTTTGAAACTTTATTTGTGCAAAGGACTTGGTGAGATGCTGCTGAGCAAGTTTGAACTTGTTGAAGTTTGTGAAACCCCAACGCACCACCCTCGTCGCACAAGGTGAAAGAGCCAAGGTAATGATATCATTGCACTTGTGTTTGTATTTTGCATAAGATATGATTTTTGATTGTATAATTAACAGCAAATATTGTTATAGTTCGGGCCTTATGGGACCAAATGAGATGAAATGCATGCATAGATTGGTCTCGCAATTGTTGATGGGCCAGTTGATTCCTATGGCGGAGGCGAAGAAGGTGTTGTCACTGTCAGTGATCACGACACATCAGAGCAGGAAGGAGATGAAAAGAATGAAGATGAGTTCACAAAAAAAAAAAAAAATAATGAAGTGACTAAAGAATTATGAGTAAGGAGGAATTAGATGATGAATCATGAAAAGCTCTTTTTTACAGAATGACTGTGTAGTGGTAATGTCTATACATAATAATTTTTGTTTATTGGAATCTCAGTTATTTCATTACAATAGCTTTGGATACAAAACATTAATTTCTGTATTGTATGATTCAATATTTTAAAATGGTGTGTGACTAATGATAACTAAACAAAATTCCATTTTGTTGTTGTCACTCTATATCACTAACAGAAAGCTTTTGACAATGTTGACTGGAATACTCTCTTTCAAATTCTAAAGGTGGCAGGGGTAAAATACAGGGAGCGAAAGGCTATTTACAATTTGTACAGAAACCAGATGGCAGTTATAAGAGTCGAGGGACATGAAAGGGAAGCAGTGGTTGGGAAGGGAGTAAGGCAGGGTTGTAGCCTCTCCCCGATGTTATTCAATCTGTATATTGAGCAAGCAGTAAAGGAAACAAAAGAAAAATTCGGAGTAGGTATTAAAATCCATGGAGAAGAAATAAAAAATTTGAGGTTCGCCGATGACATTGTAATTCTATCAGAGACAGCAAAGGACTTGGAAGAGCAGTTGAATGGAATGGACAGTGTCTTGAAAGGAGGATATAAGATGAACATCAACAAAAGCAAAACGAGGATAATGGAATGTAGTCGAATTAAGTCGGGTGATGCTGATGGAATTAGATTAGGAAATGAGACACTTAAAGTAGTAAAGGAGTTTTGCTATTTGGGGAGCAAAATAACTGATGATGGTCGAAGTAGAGAGGATATAAAATGTAGACTGGCAACGGCAAGGAAAGCGTTTCTGAAGAAGAGAAATTTGTTAACATCTAGTATAGATTTAAGTGTCAGGAAGTCGTTTCTGAAAGTATTTGTATGGAGTGTAACCATGTATGGAAGTGAAACATGGACGATAAATAGTTTGGACACGAAGAGAATAGAAGCTTTCGAAATGTGGTGCTACAGAAGAATGCTGAAGATTAGATGGGTAGATCACATAACTAATGAGGAAGTACTGAATAGGTTTGGGGAGAAGAGAAGTTTGTGGCACAACTTGACCAGAAGACGGGATCGGTTGGTAGGACATGTTCTGAGGCATCAAGGGATCACCAATTTAGTATTGGAGGGCAGCGTGGAGGGTAAAAATCATAGAGGGAGACCAAGAGATGAATACACTATGCAGATTCAGAAGGATGTAGGTTGCAGTAGGTACTGGGAGATGAAGAAGCTTGCACAGGATAGAGTAGCATGGAGAGCTGCATCAAACCAGTCTCAGGACTGAAGACCACAACAACAACAACATCACTAACAGACAATAATATTAATCCGTAGTAATAACTTACAGTTGATTAGACCGCTAATTTCAGTGGTAAAATCTTCAAACGTATGTAAAAGTACATGAGGTGTATTACACCATTAGTGTAAGAATTCCAGGCCACACCACTGACGCGCTAACAGGTTTCGTGTGGGTGTGGTGATAAGTTGGTGGTAAGTTGCTATGGGACCAAACTGCTGAGGTCGTCGGTCTTTAGGCTTACACACTACTTAATCTAACTTAAACTAGCTTACGCTAAGGACAACGCACACACCAATGCCCGAGGGAGGACTCGAACCTCCGACGAGAGAGGTGAGCCAACCGTGGCAAGGCGCCCGAGACCACGCGGCTACCCCGCGCGACATGTCGGCGTACTGCACCACACACATTATTAATGTAAGAATTCCAAGCCACACCACTGCCGCGTTAACAGGTTTCATGTGTATTCTCTCTCATTATAAACCATTCTGTGGACCAGCTTCTTGCTTCCTCCTTTTCTTATTCTCCTTCTTCTTTACACAGTATGCGAGAGTCAATGTGAGAAAAACTTTATCTGCATTTGTAGCCATACCCACTAGTGCCAAAATGCATTTATATTAACACCGTCTGCACAATGAAGTTAAATTGATGAACTTCGTTGGTACGTGTACGGGCTTGTTTGACAAATGCGTGGCTAGATAAGAGCAAATGTGACAAACAAGTGTGATCGTTTACTAGGTCCTTAAGGCCAATATCACACTATCAAATTTCTTTGTCAAATATCTTTGTCAAAGAAATTTGATAGTATAATAGGGAACTTTGCCAAATCTCGTCCATCGTCAAATAAATATGATCAGATCTAGGGCCCCGCTGTAGATTTGATGAAAGAAGTCGCTTGTCTTCTGTTCACTGCAGTGTGACATGTTACCACGTGGAGCGCTAGCATCGCTGCAGCGTTCTGTCATCTGCAGTGTTTTTATAAACATTGCCGGTAAATACAATTGGTGTGTACTGACAACTACAAAATTAGTAGAGATGTATGAAGCTGATGAGGCGCTTTACAACGTGAGGCAACCTGAATACAAAAATAGATTAAGAAGATTGGAGACCTGACCTAACCTAACCGATCTCAACTCTCTCCTGTAGCAAGGAGTCGGAGTGTTACAGTGAGCCTGTCTTCTGCAGATATAGCAGTTCTTAAGTGAGTATTGTGCTTTATGCTATCAGGATACACTTCACTGAGCACATCCTGAAATTCATGCTCATCCATTCGCAAGTAACTTATGTACGACATGATGGCTTCCACTATAAGCTCACGTAACAAGTTTTGTTGAATGCTTCTATCTTGTCATCGTAAAACCCACGGCATCACCCACGTAAGTTTCCTTTTTTTCCCCCGCTTCTCTTCCACATGCACACACAGTGCAATTGTGATACTTGCAACTGCTGCGGATAATAACAAGTTGTTGTTGTCAGCCATCTTGAACTTTGACGAAAAATATGATGACAGTGTAATACCCCTTTTTAGCGCCACGTCAAAGATCTTTGTGAAATATATTTGACGAATATTTTATCAAATCTTTGACAAAGAAATTTGATAGTGTAATACCGGCCTGACATTTTCGTGAGTCTCTCCTGCCAGTGTTGAGACACATGTGTTGGCATAAGATTATATTAGGGAGAAGACTGAAGAAATTAAGAAGACTGTGCACTTGTGCACTTAGTTGTGACCATAATTGCCAAATTGTAAAGCTGTCTACTGATGGTATTTTTGTTTCAGTCCAGTTTAAGGTTGACCTCACAGAAATCTAAGTATAATTCGTAAAATGAAGAACAAACCGCCTTCAGTCACAAGTTGCGTTTATTTACTGCACTATGCATTTCGAGCCCTGGAAGCTTCAGGTGCTTTGTAGTGATTTACATCAGGTTCAAATGGTTCTGAGCACTATGGGACTTCTAAGGTCACCAGGCCCCTAGAACTTAGAACTACTTAAACCTAACTAACCTAAGGACTTCACACACATCCATGCCCGAGGCAGGATTCGAACCTGCGACCGTAGTGGTCACGCGGTTCCAGACTGTAGCGCCTAGAACCGCACGGCCACACCGGCCGACAATATACATCAGGTTTTTTTTAGTTGTTTGCCTGTTGATACTACATTTTTGTGTTACAACATGGTGTATTGTACATATAAGTTTAGCAGCGTTAATGATATGAAACTAACTTACAGTTTAACATTGTATGATGTCTGCTTCTGTTGCGCAGTTGGTATACACAATACACATCTTTAATTTTGCAGTACATACTGGGATATATACATTGTCACACACTTTTTCGCACATTGTAGTAGCAGAACGTAAACATGCCAAAGTTTCTCGTTCATGTGCGAAAGAGTTTGTGACAATGTATACATCCCAGTATGTACTGCAAAATTAAAGATGTGTATTGTGTATACCAACTGCACAACAGAAGCAGACATCATACAATGTTAAACTCTAAGTTAGTTTCATATTATAGACGCTGTTAAACTTATATCTACAATAAACCATGTTGTAACACAAAAATGTAATATCAGCAGGCAAACAACTAAAAACAACCTGATGTAAATCACTAAAAAGCACCTGAAGATGAGTCTCCACGGCTTGAAATGCATAGTGCAGTAAATAAACACAACTTGTGACTGAAGGCGGTTTGTTCTTCATTTTACGAAAGTAAAACAGTCGCGAACGAAACACTGAAAAACAATGGATAAAATTAACTATAATCGATTATTAATCAGCGGTTGAAAATGTCACGGAGCCTGTTTCTATTTAAAACTGGTAGTCCGGCTTTTAAAGCAAAATGGCAAGCAACCCTAGACAACACTCGCTGTTCTGCTGCAGCCTTGTGGACCTCGCGGTCCGCTGGCGCATCGGAAGCGGGCGGTCCTGTGAGTCACGAGGCAGACTTCCTCCGTGCGGCTCGGCTCCCACGGTCGCGGCTAGTACCTACCTCTGTATGGGCCGCACGCGTCTCGACGGCACACTAGGCGCTTCTGCAAGGCCACTCCGCCGCCGCCGTGGCCGACTTCACATCCTGGCGCCGCCCACTGCCGCCCCACACAGCGCATACTAACCGCCGCCGCCCATTCACGCCGCACCCATTGTGGCGGGCCTACGTCTCACGGAGGCGGCGGCCGTGAATGAACGAGGACGCGACGCGGCGACGCCACCCGATCCCCGACACTGGGTGGCGCCCACTCACCTGTCTGTGGCGTCGCTCTCCAGCAGTTTTCACTGAGTTGACAAAAAAGTCATACCATGTCGGATCGGACCTTCTTTTCCCCGGCGTAGTGCAGAAACTCGACGTGGCATGAGCTCAAAAAATCGTTGGAAGTCCCCTGCAGAAATATTAAGCCATGCTGCTCCTATAACCGTCCATAACTGATCATTTTACATCACACGATTTGCTATCAAATGTACAGTTCGGCTTCAGAAGTCGTTTAACAACTGAAAATGCTATATTATTTTTTCTCTGTGAGGTAGTGGATGGGTTGAACAAAAGGTTTCGAACGCTAGGCATAATTTTGATTTAACTAAAGAGTTTGATTGTGTTATTTACAAGATATTGCTCCGTAAGTTGGACCATTACGCAATACGGGGAGTAGCTCACAATTGGTTCACCTCTTATTTTAGCAACAGACAGCAAAAGGTCAATATTCAGTGTTGAGAATGATTGTGATGTGGGGTCTGAGTGGGGTACGGTCAAGTGGGGGGTGCCCCAGGGATCAGTGTTCGGACCGCTCATGTTCCTTATTTATATGAATGATATGCAGTGTAAAATATGTCTGTTTGCTGATGACACTAGCTTGGTAGTGAAGGATGTTCTGTGCAACATTGGTTCGGTTTCAAATATTGCAGTTCATGACGTAAGTCCATGGCTTATAGAAAATAAACTAACGCTAAATCGGAGTAAGACACAGTTTTTACACTTTCTAACACACAATTCGACAAAAACTGACGTTTTAGTTTCACGGAATGGGC
Organism: Schistocerca nitens; assembly: GCF_023898315.1. NCBI lineage: Eukaryota > Metazoa > Arthropoda > Insecta > Orthoptera > Acrididae > Schistocerca > Schistocerca nitens. The sequence continues at coordinate 860,272,858 of NC_064615.1, forward strand.
ATATGATTAGTGAAACTGTCGTGGTAGGTCCGCGTTCAGGATCTTCTTCAAACACTTAATGCTGCCATTTTTACTATTCGAACGGTATGTGAAGTGAGTGATCTTTCGACACAAAAATTAGCCTACTTTGCTTATTTTCATTCGCTTATGTCATATGATATTTTATTTTGGGATAACTCTTCCCATTCTAAAAGGATATTTTTGGTTCAGAAACGGGCGGTTCGGGCAATAAGTAGTGCAACTTCACGAACGAACCTCTTGTCGATCCCTGTTCACGAGTCTGGGTATTTTGACATTGGCCTCTGAATATATATATTCCTTAGTGTCATTTCTTGGTAACAATACTAGCTTATTCCCAAGAATAACCAGATTTCACTCAGTTAATACTCGGCAGAAATCAAACTTGCATTTAGATCGGACTACATTAACTCTTGTGCAGAAAGGTGTTCAGTATACTGCTGCATCCATTTTCAATAAGCTACCACAAGAAGTCAAGACATCTTAACAGTAATCCACGCGCTTTCAAATCGAAACTAAACAGTTTCCTCATGGGTCAGTCCTACTATTCTGGCCGGCCAGTGTGGCCACGCGGTTAAAGGCGCTTCAGTCTGGAACCGCGCGACCGCTACGGTCGCAGGTTCGAATCCTGCCTCGGGCATGGATGTGTGTGACGTCCTTAGTTAGGTTTAAGTAGTTCTAAGTTCTAGGGGACTGATGACCTCAGATGTTAAGTCCCATAGTGCTCAGAGCCTACTATTCTGTCGAGGAGTTCCTTGAAGAATTAAGCTGATTCTTGTTGTATTGTTGACTGCGTTTGCTTAAACTTATGGCTTGACTTTTTTCGGGTTCATAAACATTTTATTTTTCTCTGTTAAACTTTTATGTAGTAATTTCATGTACTGACACTTTCCATGACCTTTGAGATTTGCTCGTCAATTTGGTCCTACGGAACGTGACTTGTAAATAAATAAATAAATAATAATTGCGAGAGTGTTGCCGATACAGGAGTTTGTGCGCGAACTGATCTCTCGATTATTTCCCATAAACGATTGGTGGGATTCGTGTCCTAATCATTCGGTAGAATTGTCCAGAATGGTCTTCACACCAACCGCGAACGATTGTAGTCTGGTGACATGGCGCATCGTATTTCAGGAATATGAAACCCATGAATGGCTGCAAATGGTCTCCAAGTAGCCGAACGCAACTATTTCGAGTCAATGATCGGTTCAGTTGGACCGGAGCACCGACTCCATTCCATGTAAAAACAGCCCACACTATTATGAACTCACCACTAGCTTGCACAGTATCTGGTCGACAACTCGGATCCGTGGCTTCATGGGGTCTGCGTCGCATTCGAACCGTACCATCAGTTCTTAAGATCTGAAACCAGGAGTCATCCGACCAGTCCATGGTGTTCCAGTTATCTATCCCTGCGCCGGTGAAATATTGCACTTGACATATCGCGTTGTGTCAAGTTAGTTTGGCTGTACTACAATAGCGATGTTGCGATAGCAGCTTCTATACACACAGCAGACTATACGGATTTCTGTTTCTCCTCTTAAAGGTAAGCTACTGAATAACAACCCGTTTTTGAGTTCCTACCATAATGACAGCAAATAAACAACGGTATAATACTGAAGATATAAATACAACAAAGCACAGCTTTCGGTAACGTAGCAAAGAAATACGGGAAATAAGCATTTGATGACGACCGATATCTTGAAAACAGTACGGTACATAGTTACATAATAAATAATAACCGAGGTAGTAACTTCTCGTTCTAGGTTTCACTTTGTAAAAGTGATGCAATAAATAGCCGATACTCGTAGCTTTTCACTCACCAATTTACAGCGACAGTGTCGCAATTCCATTCAGCTCCCCATCGTCACCGTAGTCGGCTTCAGCACCGAAACCATCTTCATCGAACTCATCACCAAGACACGTAATTAGTTGTTCATAGTCACTAATGATACCTTCCGTTGTCTGTGATGCTCGAGTATGTTTTTCAACGTGCTCGACCTTTTTCCTCCATGCGGCTGCATCCACAGTCGCAAGAGCTTCACGCAACAGCCTTTCGATCTCTGTTACTGTAAAGTACTTATTATTGTTCCTTATATATGTCTTCACATCAGTCTGTAGTAACTCGATGGTGTTGAAATGGGAAGGGATTTCGTCTACCACATAACTAGGAATCATAGGCCTGTTTCCTTTAACAAGCGAATATAACAAATGCTTTGTCATGCTCATATACGCTGCAATAGTTTGTACCTGCACCATAACTTCTTTGCGGTCGTTTGTTTTTGGGGCTTTGTTCAGTATCGAATGATATGGAGCATTGTCCATTTCAATCGTTGGAGGGACAGAAAATTGTTTTAAATGGTTCACGAACCACTCAACAAATCGTGCGTGGTCCATTCAACGTGAGAGTATATCAATGATAAGATTCGCTGATGACATTTCTATCTGGGTTGATGGCGAAGAAGAATTACCCTGTTCTGCTGAATGAAATGAACAGTCTAATGAGCATAGAATATGGATTGAGACTAAGTCGAAGAAAGACGAAAGTAATCAGAACTAGCAGAAATGAGAACAGAGAGAAACAAAAACATCAGGATTGATGGTCACAAGGTAGACGAAGTTAAGGAATTCAACTACCTAGGCAGCAAAGTAACCAATCATGGACGGCCCAAGGAGGACACCGAAAGCAGACTAGCACTGACAAAAAGGGAATTCCTGGCCAATAGAAGTCTACTAATATCAAACATGGGCCATAATTTGAGGAAGATATCACTGAAAATATACGCTTGGAGCACAGCATTGTACTGTAGTGAAATATGGACTGTGGGGAAACCGGAATAGAAGACAATCGAGGTATTTGAGATGTGGTGCTACAGACGAATGTTGAAAATTAGGTGGACTGATAAAGTAAGGAATGAGGAGGTTCCGCGGAGAATCGGAGAGGAAAGCAATATGTGGAAAACACTGACAAGGAGAAGGGACAGGTTGATAGGTCATTTGTTAAGACATCAGGAAAAGCCATCCATGGTATTAGAGGGAGCTGTAGACAGAAAAACTGTGGAGGAAGAGAGAGATTGGAAAACATCCAAGAAATAATTGAGGACGTAGGTTGCAGTTACTACTCTGAGATGAAGAGGTTGGCACAGGAGAGGAATTCGTGGAGGGATTCATCAAACCAGTCAAGACTGATGAGTCAAAAGAAAAAAAAAGGCACCAAAGAGGCAGTTATGAGGTTGCGGCTGATAATGTAGGCAAGACTAAGGAAAATCAAGACACGTTCATAGGTTTTGTCGACCTGGAAAAAGCGTCCGACAATGTCAAGTAGTGCAAGATGTTCGATATTCTTAGGAATATTGGGGTAAGCTATAGGGACACACAGGTAATATACAACAGTATGCTATAGGGGCACACAGGTAATATACAACATGTACAAGAGCCAAGGGGGAGTAACAAGAGTGGAAGACAAAGAACAAAGTGCTCGGATTATAAAGGGTGTAAAACAGCCCTTTTGTTCAATCGATTCATCGAAGAAGGAATAACGGAAATAAAAGAGGTCCAAGAGTGGAATTGAAATTCAAGGTGAGAGGATATGAACAATAAGATTCGCTGATGACATTGCTATCCTCAGTGGAAGCTAGAAATAATTACGGAATCTGTTGAATGGAGTGAACAGTCTACTGAGTACATAAAATGGGTTGAGAGTAAATCGATTGCGATACAAAGTCCAGTCCCTATTTAGGATTTCTTTGCTATTAACATCTTGTTTCAGCCAGGTTCCTAATACTATGTTGACATTGTTACCCTTTATAAACGAGATTACTTCAGCGACTTTTCCGTAGAAACTCATGCAGTTATCTAACTCCGTATAAACACTTTCTTTCGGTGATGTGCCACAATGAATGCTACTCTGTTTAAGTAAAGGGGGTAGTAGTTCTTCGCTGGCTTATCAGCCCTGTGGAGTGACTTCTGTATCTAATAAATCCATACGTGCACATCACGCGGACTACACTACCCTAGTAACCCATTCCTGCATGTAGTGCCGCCTGACCTATTGGGACGAGGGGTGAGGGGACGCTACAATTCTCTAATCGATAGCGGAGGTCGAGAAATCCGTATCAGAGTTCGTCACAAAATTTCCTGGGCCTGCGGCTTAAGCCTGTCACAATTCCACGTCAGAAGACACTGATCGGTTCTGGAAATGATGCGGCAAAATGCTAGCTCTCCTCCAGCCCCAAGAGCGAGGCTTCGCCGAAGTAGCCAGCCACTGTAGGAATCGAAAATGACCTCTCAACCCAGGTGGCGGGTGCCATTCATCGTACGAAAGAGCGACGATTTGCAGCCAGGTGCATCCAGTGCACACAATGCTGCTGGCAGAGCCTACACACACATCTCGGACAAACTCCACCCCCCCCTCCTCCCCATCCCCTTGGTAAGGAACAAAAGCGGACACTAGCGCTCTTTGCCAGCATGTCCACTATTACCAAAAGGGGATCCATGACCCACGACGGTATATTTAACTTTCTGATTATACAGCGTGTTACAAAAAGGTACGGCCAAACTTTCAGGAAACATTCCTCACACACAAAGAGAGAAAATATGTTATGTGGACATATGCCCGGAAACGCATACTTTCCATGTTAGAGCTCATTTTATTTCTTCTCTTCAAATCACATTAATCATGGAATGGAAACACACAGTAACAGAACATTTGCACTGAAATGAGGATTGACACATTGTTGGATGAACCATTCGCATAAGTGTACCCGTGGAGGCCAATCAGCTGCTGATAGTGCCTTCACACGCTGTACATGGTACGGAAACAACTGTTTCTCCCGTAGCACTCTCCATACAGTGACGTGGTCAACGTTACCTTGTACAGCGGCAACTTCTCTGACGCTGACATTAGGGTTATCGTCAATTGCACGAAGAATTGCCTCGTCCATTGCAGGTGTCCTCGTCGTTCTAGGACTTCCCCAGTCGCGAGTCATAGGCTGGAATGTTCCGTGCTCCCTAAGACGCCGATCAATTGCTTCGAACGTCTTCCTGTCGGGACACCTTCGTTCTGGAAATCTGTCTCGATACAAACGTACCGCGCCACGGCTATTGCCCCGTGCTAATCCGTACATCAAATGGGCATCTGCCAACTCCGCATTTGTAAACACTGCACTGACTGCAAAACCACGTTCGTGATGAACACTAACCTGTTGATGTTACGTACTGATGTGCTTGATGCTAGTACTGTAGAGCAATGAGTCGCATGTCAACACAAGTACCGAAGTCAACATTACCTTCCTTCAGTTGGGCCAACTGGCGGTGAATCGAGGAAGTACAGTACATACTGACGAAACTAAAATGAGCTCTAACATGGAAATTAAGCGTTCCGGACACATGTCCACATAACATCTTTTCTTTATTTGTGTGTGAGTAATGTTTCCTGAAAGTTTGGCCGTACCTCTTTGTAACACCCTGTATAACAATCTTGTGTGTAATCCTAATTGTTGCGTATCTTTGAACATATCCATAACATTTTAATCTTCGATATGTCCTGCATGTTTCTGCATCAAATTTCTGAAGGCATATTCTCTTGTGGCTTGTCTGCATTTGGTTAAATTTAACTTTAAAGCATACATGATAGTGATCCGAGTTTACGTTTGCTGCTCTGTGGACTTGTAAAATTCTTTCCACGAACGGGGTGTGATCGTTGCGTGTCTGATTTGATATTCACAATGCAAATGTGTGGGTGAACTCTAGGGCTTTTCTTTTCTGTGACGTTTTCCACAACGAGATCGATAGGAAGTTTAAATAGTTTCGTTAACGCAACGTAATGAGTCAATCTGTGTCCATGACTGACGGTGAATTTATATTCTGGGTTATTGCCAACTACTTTTTGTCCGTTTTTGTCAGCTTGTTCGTTGAAATCGCTTAATAGAGTTCTTATATCGTCACCAGGTCTTTTCGACATGACTTCCTACAATTTAGTCCAAAATTGTTCCTGTTTTTGCAGTCATTAGTGTTATCGATTTTTGTGGGAGCATGTGCATTAATAAGTACGTACTTCCTATTGCCATCTTGCACACGCATTGGCATTGTTATGTTGTTTACCGGTGTAACTTCTTTAACTAAGTCTACCATATTCTTGTTTATTACAGTAGCCGTTGACCAAGTGTGATTTGGTTCTTGTTCCCACCTGTCTGTTTCTCTTGACCTTGAAGATATGCTGTTATGTAAACTATGGTGTTCTCGTGTTTGAAGCGTATTTCTTGATGGGCTCGTATTTGAATCTTTTGTTGACGTAATTCTGCGTTTATTTAGTTTGCGGTTTTGAGTAATGGCGTTCGTGGTTCCGGTGTACATAGGTTTGTCTCGTTAGTCTTCAACACACAAAGCGCCTATTACTAGTATGCTAGTTATAATTAGAACTTTGTGGTACTTAAATAAGAAAAGTAGGTTTTAGAAATTTGTCGTGTGATGTTACTGGCAGATATCAATATACTCATACGATAAAAGATCATTCCTCGTCCACTATTGTGCAGCCAAATTTGTGAGCAATGGAAATCTGTACTTTGAGAATTAATTTTACACTCTCCTAGCGGTTCTGGTGGACCCCGATATGGTCTCAGGTCCCCTTTGTAAGCAGAGGGCATTCTGTGAATCTGCTAGAGATGTTGAGCAACTTTCGCGGAAGCCAGGCTGTGGCCCCACCGCTGCCCTTGTGTGAACACAGCCGTCGCCAGTCCACATACTGGACAGTGGACGCTGGTCTTCCTTGCCACCCCTCGGAGATAAAACCTGCACCAACTTCAAAGGCCCAGACACCGCGTAGCGACTCCGACAGCGTGCGAGCGTTGGTTCCGTTTCGCTCCCAAAATATGATTTATCCAATGAGATTGTATCGTGCCACTGAACGCAAGGCGCGCACGCGCCGACCAACCAAAGTAACACCACTTCAGTACCAACCTCGTGATGGCAACATACGGAACTTGTACGCAAAAAAGTGTGAAGTTTTCTGTCCTTTCCCTATGTTTTCGTAAATTTTGTTGCATTTCTAATCCGTCGCATTGGAAGTAGCTTGTAGTCGTCCCATCCACGTTCAATTTTTGGAAGTTTGGAAGTTGGGGGGAATGAATGAACGTTTTGAGCATTTGGGAACGGAATATCCAAGACATCAGGAGAGATTCGGGGATGGAGTGTTAGATGAGACGGAAGCTGATGGCCATGAGGGCTGCTTGACACATTTCGCTGACCTTGAGGAAATGTAAAATTTCGCTATCTGTGGCAGCGCAACCCGTACCCTGACCAACTAGCTTCTCATATGTTTCTGCTATACAACATGTGTTGTTGACTTCATTAGCCCGCATCTCGTGGTCGTGCGGTAGCGTTCTCGCTTCCCACGCCCGGGTTCCCGGGTTCGATTCCCGGCGGGGTCAGGGATTTTCTCTGCCTCGTGATGGCTGGGTGTTGTGTGCTGTCCTTAGGTTAGTTAGGTTTAAGTAGTTCTAAGTTCTAGGGGACTGATGACCATAGATGTTAAGTCCCATAGTGCTCAGAGCCATTTGTTGACTTCATTCGTATTTGTATTTGGTTTCGATAATTTCGTATTTACAATCTGCACAGATAAGAATATTTTGCTGATTTATTCTCACTACAGACTTCCTTTCATTTGTCGCGTGGGATTAGCCGAGAGGTCTGGGGCGCTGCAGTCATGGACTGTACAGCTGGTTCCAGCGGAGGTTCGAGTCCTCCCTCGGGCATGGGTGTGTGTTTGTCCTTAGGATAGCTTAGGTTACGTAGCGTGTAAGCCTAGGGTCTGATGACCTTAGCAGTTAAGTCCCATAAGATTTCACAAACATTTGAACATTTGAACATCATCCTTTCATTTGGTAGCTCCCACAGTGTTAGCATAATTTTTTGTTAACTTAATTCGTAATTCAATTAATCTTGCTTCTTTGATAACTTTTGATTAACCTATGTGGTACCTGAACCCATAAAATTCTGTTAAAATCAGACTTGAATTTCATTTCATTTCAGCAACTTTTCCCAGTTAGGCTAACCATTAAAAAATAATATAACCGGGATATTACCAAGTTGTGCTTTGCTGTGTCGGCGTTGTCGTTGCTTACAGCGGGCAAGTTCAAGAATAATACGTGTATTATTTTGAGAAAGTACACGCTCAGCTTTTATAGCACAACGCTTCTCAATAACATAAGCCAGGGAATTTTCAGTGCTAATTACTTAAGAAAAGTACATTTTCCTTGACATATTTCTGTTTGCTTCCGTTGCAGCAACAATTATTCACCATAGATGTTGGTAGTACATAAATGTGTAAAAACAGAGAAAAACATTATAAAGATTTGCTGTTAATGTAAAATTTAAGAAAACAGCGTTATATCGAAGCCGCGTGAAAATCCCAGTTTGATATTGGCGACATGCGCGCAACACTACGCTCGCTACATAATTAATCCTACTCAGAGGTTATGGCATGAAGTAAACACAAAAGAACGCGCTGTTAAGACAGCACATATCCGACACAGCTCACCTGACTGGGTATTTACGCGTAACTTGGCTTAATGGTTAACTGGACGAGGAAACCGTGTTCGGTATGGTTAGAAAGGCGAACAACAGCTGCTGAAAGCCTGTAGAGGGTAAATATTAATAAACTCCACAAACTGGAGGGACGGATTCCTGACTGGAAATAATGGGAAAAAGGTCCTACAAATATGTGTCTGGAAATTGACGGTGTGTGTGCAACGACAACAAATCGTCCCAGAACACTGTACAAGGCTAAATCACATCCACTTCACAACATATATTCAAAGTGGCCTGCATGAGACGCAATTCTCGCCTTCAAACGTCGCATCATGGATTGCCGCAGTCTTTCGCACCTTCCGGCCTCCCTACGAATAGCCTCACAGGCTTGAAGTGTCTGCAGATCAGGAACTGATTCAGCATGCGCAACGCTTTTCAGACGCACTCAGAAGTAAAAACCCAAGGTGTTTAAATCCGGTGATCTGGCAGGCTATGCTACGTGGCCTCCGCGTCCCAGCTAGCGTACGGGAAAGATGTTGTTGAGGTATGAGAGAACTATAATGCAGAAGTGGGGTGGTGCTGCGTCATGCAGAAACCGCATAACCTGTCGTACTGCCAAAGTCACACTCCCAAGAAGACCAGGCAGAGTATATCTCAGAAAGTTCAGGTGCATTCCTCCGTCGAAGCGTTGTGGAATAATAACCAAACTAAGATTCCATCTTGGGTCCATTGCTTTCTCTTGTGTACATTAATGACCTCTCATCTGTTACACTGCCAGATGCTAAGTTTGTTTTGTTTGCAGGTGATACAAACACTGCAATAAGAACCAAGTCCAGTAAAGATTTAGAAATAGCTGCTAATCAAATTTTCACTGACATTGATAAGTGGTTTACAGCTAATTCACTGTCATCAAACTTTGAAAAGACCCATTATATGCAGTTCAGAACCTGTTAGAGATTTACTTCCAGCAAGTGTATAACACATGAAAACATGCAGACCGAAGAGGTTGACAGTATTAAATTCTGGGATTACAACTCTGGTCCCGGCGGAGGTTCGAGTCCTCCCTCGGGCACGGGTGTGTGTGTTTGTCCTTAGGATAATTTAGGTTAAGTAGTGTGTAAGCTTAGGGACTGATAACCTTATCAGTTAAGTCCAATAAGATTTCACACACATTTGAACATTTGATTACAACTCGATAATAAATTCAGTAGTTAAGAGCATGCCACAGAATTGCTTAAGCGCCTAAACAAGTCTGTATTTACAGTGAGAATGATGTCAGATGTAAGAGATATAAATATAAAAAAAACCTTGTATACTAAGCTTACTTTTATTCTATTTGTGTTGTAAATTCAACAACATCATGTAGAAACCTGTTCAAGGAACTGTGCATTCTAACCACTGCTTCTCAGTATATTCATTCCTTAATGAAATTTGTTGCAAGTAATACCTATTTCCAACCAATAGCTCAGTACATAGTATCAATACTACAATAAGAACAATCTACATAAAGACATAAAATCACTTACCTTGGTCCAAAAAGGGGTCGAATATTCAGGAACACACATTTTCAATAAATTGCCAGCAACCATTAAAAACTTGGTTTCAGAAAAAACACGGCTTAAACAGAGTTTGAAAGACTTTTCGATAGGCAACTCCTTCTACTCTATAAATGAATATCTTAACAGAGGCTGTTAAGCCAGCTTAAATAAAAATATCTGGTAGATTTCAGTTTTGACAGCACTTGGTCACAACAGTCAAGATTAGGTATTTTGAGTATGATGAATTTATTAATAGTGCATAACAATGTTTTATTCAGACAACTATTCACCTATTTCGACAACCTCCTGTCAAATGATCAGGGTTGTGAGTATTATATTCAAATGCTTTATGTTTCTTATGTTATACTTTCTGACATGTTCCGCACCCATGAGAATCATCTTTTTTTTTTTTTTTTGAGTCTATGGAACGAAAACTGAATGTAATCTAATCTAATCAAAGTATGTGGTCGCCAAGAAATCCTGTCCATACACTGACGCTGAACCGATGCTTATGAAGCGCCTCAATTCCCTGAGGATTGTCTGTGGCCTGCAGATGTCGATTATGCAGATGCCAGTTCTGGTAAAGGTTGCTTCGTCAGTAAAGAGTACTGATGAAAGAAATCCCATAACCGTGATGGTCTGATGTAAAAACGGAGCGACAAAATCTTTCCCGTAGAAGGGCACCCAATTCCGCGGTCAGTTCTAAATAATATACTTTATCGTCAGAATGACGAACTGAAGCTGTCTGTTGAATGTTGCTTTATACACGGCAAGCACTAAAGCGAAGATACCGAAAAAGAGAGAGGGTGGTTTTTTTGCAATGCTACCACAATCAAAGTTTATAATATATTACGACTCTGAGAGACCTTTGTTTTGGGTTAAGGGAGTTTGCAACCAGCGTACACTCCGCTCATTTCGGGAACAGTTCCAAAGGCTTTAGCTAAGCCACTTGTCCCAGGGCATTCTATTTAAGCAGAAGGCCTGCTGGAGGCCTACTGGAGAACTAAGAAGTTCTTAAAGGAGGAGAGAGATACTGGCGGCTCTGAAGCCGTGGTTGTGAATGGCGCCTCCATAGCTAAGCCGGTGGGGCCGTCGACCACGAAAAATAAGATTCCCAGTTAGAGTCCCGGACCATCACACAGTTTGAATATTTCACACGTAGTGCTACATATTTATGTAATGATTTTGAAAAGAAATCGGATGAGTATAGCACAGAATAACGTGGAAGACGGTATGTGAGGGCTGTAGCTGCCGGCGTTCCCTGCTCATTTAAAACTTACGGTGCTGGTTTTGTACGTAGCTGCCATTACTTGTGAACTGGCTAAAATATATGTTTTTCCTATGGAAGCTATAACTCGTTTGTACAAATACGTAGTTGGAATTTTGAAACATTTTTAGGTTTATTGGACTTTCTACTTTAAATATACTTATTTTGGCACTGTTAGGCTTGAACATTAATCCACAGATGAAACTCAATACAGTAGTATTTCTGACAGTACATTATCACAATGCATAGCAAAGAAGTAATCTTTCTGTTAAAATTTCTTTTAGAGCGCATTCAAATCTAAAGAAATCTTTAGCCGGCCGGTGTGGCCGTGCGGTTAAAGGCGCTTCAGTCTGGAACCGCGTGACCGCTACGGTCGCAGGTTCGAATCCTGCCTCGGGCATGGATGTGTGTGATGTCCTTAGGTTAGTTAGGTTTAATTAGTTCTAAGTTCTAGGCGACTGATGACCTCAGAAGTTAAGTCGCATAGTGCTCAGAACCATTTGAACCATTTTGAAAGAAATCTTTAAACGTAAGAACAAAACAAGATTTAGCGTTCGTAGTGGCCATTCCTCTTTTCTCATTTCTGTTGTCCTCTTTAGCATGGACTGAACTTGTGCTCGCAGTCTCTCAGGTAAATGTAACGGTGTCTGACTAGGGCCTCACGTCTGGTAGTCCGTTCGCCGGGTGCAAGTCTTTCGATTTGACGCCACTTCGGCGACTTGCGCGTCGATGGGGATGAAATGATGATGGTTAGGACAACACACAGTCCCTGAGCGGAGAAAATCTCCAACCCAGCCGGGAATCGAACCCGGTCCCTGAGGATTGACATTCTGTCGCGCTGACCACTCAGCTACCGGGGGCGGCCGCTCAGGTATTATTTAGCCATTCATGGTGCAGGCATGATTTTAGAGCAGTCTTACTTCGTATTTCATGTTTTCTGACCGATCTTTCAAGCATGCAGCCAAGATGTTCACGTGGATTAAGATCTCTGCTCTATGTTTGAAACGTTAAAACGTGGGGAGTACGGTACAACAAACAAAGACAAAAAAATTTCCGCTGTATGCTTCGGAACCGTGTCTTGTTGAAAGTAGCAGTCTGTGCTTGAACACAAGCCAGCAACACTTTCCTGCAGATTTGCCTTTGGGATATTATACTGAACAAAAGCAGGTCGCACAACACCAGATGTAGCCACACATCCCCACACCATAATTCCTCCAACACCGTGTTTTAGTGTGGGGTGAATAAGGGTGGGATCTAACTCAGTATTTAGTCGCCTCCACACCAAATCTCTACCATCATCCATCAATACGTAGTAGTAAATGATGGCAGAAGGTTAATTTAGTTAATACTTTCATATGTGCAGATTAGGAGAGAAACCACAGTTAGTTACCCAACAACATCTCGGGTTGTGATCTTTGGTTGTGATAAACACAGCCGTAAGTTCTATGTTCTATGTTCTACATAAAAAATAGTGTATGAATACTTTTTTCCATGGCTGCATACGTTTGAAACAGCGAAAATCATGATAACTGGCGTGACGTTATATATTACGTCCGCCGCTCGTTAAGTGTGAAAGAGAGCAGGCAGAGACAATGATCCATGTCTCACGTATTACTGCGAAAGAGAAGTAAAACAGAACAGGTACAGTAAAAGACCTCATAGATCAAGTTGAGACTCTATTAATACGAAAACCCGCGAAATCTAAATCGAGATGACGGAGTGCCATTGTTATCCTCTGTCCAACAACACTTCTTCAGTTCATTCATAGAATATATGCTGCAAGACAACACCGCGCAGTAAGTTGCGCACTGTAATCACCGTGCCAGGTGGGTGGGAGCTTTGGCTGACCTTACATAAGCGTCCGTGTTGACGACGCAGCTCTCAGAGAGAAGAAGCAGAGAGAACTGCGCAGTGAATCAGTGGCTGGTGGCCCGTGGGAATCGCCCGTGTCCGCAGGTCCCATTCATACGTAGCTGCCGCCTTTGCGCCACTGCCGCCGCCTCGGGCTCTTCTCACAGCTCGCCTGTGGACGCCGCCCGTTGAACTGCAGCGTGTGAAGTACTTTTTTTTCTCGCCTTCTTCTTCCTGTAGTTCCCGACCACACAATTACGGCGGGTGGACAAAAGTATGGAAATGCCGTGAGAAATGCATGCTTCAACATAAATCCAGGGGCTGCAGGTTTCACTTGTGATGAAAACATTGTCTGTATAGTCCATAAAAATTCTTCTGGGTTTGAGGCCGCATTGACAACTATAAAATTCCGACGTTTCGGCGACTATTGCAAGACGCCTTCCTCAGGGTGTACTGCTAACTGTACAACCAGAGGAAGGCGTCTTGTAATAGTCGCTGGAACGTCGGAATTTTGTAGTTGACAATGTGGCCTCAAACCCAGAAGAATTTTACTGATTGTGACAACGGCCGCGGAAGCCTACGTTTACATTGTCTGTGTAGCTGTGATTGCATTATAATAGAGATCAGTGTATTCGAAGTTGGGCAAATTGGTCCCGGTCGCTGGTGGGTCCTTCCGTAATCAAAGTAGTCGAAGTGTTTGGTATTTCCAGAGGCACTGAATCGTAAATGTGAGCGCCGGCCGAAGTGGCCGTGCGGTTAAAGGCACTGCAGTCTGGAACCGCAAGACCGCTACGGTCGCAGGTTCGAATCCTGCCTCGGGCATGGATGTTTGTGATGTCCTTAGGTTAGTTAGGTTTAACTAGTTCTAAGTTCTAGGGGACTAATGACCTCAGCAGTTGAGTCCCATAGTGCTCAGAGCCGTAAATGTGAGCAACATACAGGGAAAGCGGAAACATCATCCGTTACGACACAACCCAACGAAAATCAGTGTCGGATAATTATGACGGACTGTCACTGAAGAGGATCGGGACAAAAAGTAAGAGGAAAGCTGCCACAAAAGTCACTGCAGAATTGAATGTCGCACCAAAACAACACGAGGCGAGCTCCATAAGCAGGAAATAACACGGCGCGCAGGAGTAAAAAAATGTTCTAATGTGTCTGAAATCTCATGGGACTTCACTGCTAAGGTCATCAGTCCGTAAGCTTACACACTACTTAACCTAAATTATCCTAAGGACAAACACACACACCCATGCCCGAGGGAGCACTCGAACCTCCACCGGGACCAGCCGCACAGTCCATGACTGCAGCGCCTTTGACCGGGCTTTTTTTTTTAATCTCATTTTGTTCGCTTTCATTCGTTGCATCTGCTCGGGACGGACGTCGTAAGACATCCGTTTAAGTTCGTTGTTGATCGATTAACTCAGTTTTTTATTACAGAGGGCTGCTAACCCTCTGACCGAACATGCTGAGCTACCGTGCCGGCACACTCGGCTAATCGTGCGGGAGTACCTAAGCCACTCGTCAATGTTGCGAATGCTCGTAACCGGAAAAAGTGGTGCCGGAGCCATAAAAACTGCATTACGGAGCAGTGGACGAATATTATTTGGTCGGATGTCTCTTGTTTCACGTTGTTTCCAGCTGCTGGGTGAGTTTAGGTCCCAAGATTTGGGCAGCCATGGGCTCCATGGTTAGTCTGCAAAATAGTGTGACTCCCAAGGGATTATGTTATGATCAGATCCATTCCATGGTACAATGTTTGTTACATGATGGTGATGCTGTGATTCAAGACGAAAGGAGCGCTCTTTCAACAGCTCTCAATTACTTGGACTGGTTTTGCGAGCACGAGGATGAACTGTCGCATTTCCCCTGACCATCACAGCCATCAGATCGTAAAATATTGACATTTTGCTATCTACTTTGGAGAGAAGGGTGCGCCATCGCTGTCCACCTCCATCATTGTTATCTGAACTTACCACTATTTTGGTGGAAGTTGCCAGAACATTCCCTTGAACACTATGCAGGACCTGTATTTATCCATTCCGAGACGACTGGAAGCTCTCTGGTACCCCAACGGTTTTCCTACACCGTAATAGGCATGGCAGTGTGTTGTGCTTTTGGTGTTTCCACATCTTCGTCCTCCACCTATATCTGTCTTCCAAGTCTTGTTTCCCCTTGGTGGAATTGTACGAAATGAGCAGTAAATATTAAATATTTGGACAAAGTATGCACAGTGGCTCAACTAGTACACACTCCCACTTTGCAATTTGCCATGGGCTCCATGGTTAGTCTGCAAAATAGTGTGACTCCCAAGGGATTATGTTATGATCAGATCCATTCCATGGTACAATGTTTGTTACATGATGGTGATGCTGTGATTCAAGACGAAAGGAGCGCTCTTTCAACAGCTCTCAATTACTTGGACTGGTTTTGCGAGCACGAGGATGAACTGTCGCATTTCCCCTGACCATCACAGCCATCAGATCGTAAAATATTGACATTTTGCTATCTACTTTGGAGAGAAGGGTGCGCCATCGCTGTCCACCTCCATCATTGTTATCTGAACTTACCACTATTTTGGTGGAAGTTGCCAGAACATTCCCTTGAACACTATGCAGGACCTGTATTTATCCATTCCGAGACGACTGGAAGCTCTCTGGTACCCCAACGGTTTTCCTACACCGTAATAGGCATGGCAGTGTGTTGTGCTTTTGGTGTTTCCACATCTTCGTCCTCCACCTATATCTGTCTTCCAAGTCTTGTTTCCCCTTGGTGGAATTGTACGAAATGAGCAGTAAATATTAAATATTTGGACAAAGTATGCACAGTGGCTCAACTAGTACACACTCCCACTTTGCAATTTGCGTCCCGTCTCCCCATTCCCTCCCAACCCTGTCCCCAGACACTCTCCGCCAATTTTCCAGTTTTGTTTGGTTATCATCGCTGTTAATTCGTTTACTGACATCAACATGGCTTTGCACTGAAGTAGAAGGTACACTTTCCTGTAACTCTTTTTTGAATAATACACTTCAAAACATGAGAACACACTGTGCAAAGGGGCATTGCTGGCAGCAGTATGGCGATTCCTATTGCACTGTTTCCTTGCCGTTCAATGCTGATCTTCAATGAAAAATCAAAAAAAAAAAAAAAAACAAAAAAAACAAAAAACAAAAAAAACGCAAAACACATCTTTACATTTCCGCTGCGTTGTCTCTCCTGGCAAAATAGCTGCATCTAGATGCAGAAACCAGACACAATGAACTGCGTACCATGGAGAGGTAGTAGCTTTTATGGAACTGTTGTTAAAAAAATCATGACCTCCTTTCATACGATTCCATCCCTTCCCATTTTTTCTCTTCCCTTCCACTTATTCTTCCGCGTCCTATCCCTCCCCCCCCCCCCCCCTCCACATCTCTCCCACCTTTCTTTCGTCGTTCATTTTTCGTGACCACATTTAGTAACTGTTTGAAAAATTTGGTTATTCTTATAAACTGGCCATCGAGCCCATTGATCCTCTTATTGAGGTGGCGCACATAGAGGTTAAGTCTTTGTTTCCGTGGCGTGTTGCTGAGTACTGTCTTCTGTGGCATCAAGGCAGCCTACAAGTATCACTCATACCTAAGGTTGGTTGCCAAGTGTACGGCTTTAGCTGGACTTGTTCACTTATTTATGGTCGCGTCCGGCCAGATACATACAAGTCCTTCTTTTGTTAGTCGTCTTAGTGATAAACTACCGAATCAACGACTAAGGTCCGCTCCAAGCGAGGTCTACCAGAAAGACAGGCCGAGGAGCGTACGTCACGAATGTAGGCCCGACCTCCCTCGCTAGCTCATCTCAGCAAACAAACTACGTTTCTACACCTGTTAAGTCGTCACTTGGAATGTGCATACAAACGAGAATTGCGTCTTGTACTGGAACCCGCTATTGTGGAGTCGTGCTAATATTAGTCCTACAATGATCGGAAGTCCATAGGCCTACTTATGTTACGGCTGTACTGGGGTACAATAAAATTAAAATCATGCCAGAATGATCATCAGTTACATAACGCACCTTTTCTTGTATGAAAACTGTTAATCAGAAGAGATTAAATCCCGTAAACAAGCTGTTATACCACTTATATCGAGTATTGATCTTAAATTAAATTTTGTTGTGCTACTGTTAATCAGTAAGACTTCATAATAGCAGATTACAGGAGAAAATGCAATTCTCAGTAGTAAGTACACGTCCAGCTGCGATTAACAGGTTTAGAAACGAATTTTATCTGCTGATCAGAGCGAGCGAGCGAGTTCAGGCCTACCTTCGTGGCGCACAGGCCGCGGCCTGTCTTTCTAGAAGGCCTCGGCTCCAAGCTAATGACGTAAGTGCGAACCATAAGTATAAGGAGGAGTCTATAGTATAAGGATATCAAGGTACATCAATCAACGCTATTGTTACGTCTGCGTACTATGTTTTTTCCTCGTAGGCCGAATGAGCCTAACACACAATGTCAACACTGAGCTACGCGCAGAGATGGCCATCTCCCAGTTGCCGACCCGCAGCCAGTCCCATCCCACACTGCGACGCTCCAGTCTCCCTCCTACCAGTGTTTGCACGCGCCAAATGTAAACCAGAGTGAGTCAGCGCTCGAAAGCGTAATTTTCTGTGTTACAGTATTAATGTACTATTTTTACGTGTCGGCACATGAAAAGTGGTCAGCTTATTTCAAATCACAGCATAATGAAGAATTTTATTCGGTATTACTGAAATCGAAAGGATATTACTCATACTTCACACTTCTGAGCCATACTGCCAACTTTGAAAGAGTATCCTCTTCCATAAATGCCTAATGGACAAATGAACGCAATAAATAGTAAACCGTTACAGAATGTTGTTGTGTGATTCACAGTTATCCTGTCAATAGTTCCACGTCGGTTCAAATGAGAAATATCAATACTTAACTAGAGATAGTTGTTATTTCTTTCTATGTATAAATGAAATGAACAAAGTTACTAAATATTTTTCGTTTTTCGCCCCAGAAGAGTAGATAATTGTCCATTTTGTGTAATGAAGAACTTTTAGTGTACTTTGACATAAGATTATCTTAGAAAGAGGACCGTGCAATTAAGAAGACTGAGTGCTTAATTACAGTCATAAGTCAAATTATAAGATCGTTACCGATTTTGTACTTTGTTTTTGATCGTTCACTGATTTTGTCTTTTGTTTTTTTAAGAACATTGAACGTCATCCCGCAAAATGCTGACTGTAACTTATTATTAGCAAACGACTGAGAATCTAACTCTACTTCCATTTAAATCAGGTAGAACGGCTTTTTCCCTAAAATGTTTTTCTTTCGGCTAAATATAACGTCGAGTCCGGCTTTTCCATTTGTCACTGAGAAGGTTCGGAAATGGGAATAACTTAACAGTTCAAATGTTGACTGGTAGCAGTTTTCCATATCTACAGGGTGTTACAAAAAGGTACGGCAAAACTTTCAGGAAACATTCCTCACACACAAAGAAAAAAAAAAAAAATGTTATGTGGACATGTGTCCGGAAACTCTCACTTTCCATGTTAGAGCTCATTTTATTACTTCTCTTCAAGTTCTCGCTTCCCACGCCCGGGTTCCCGGGTTCGATTCCCGGCGGGGTCAGGGATTTTCTCTGCCTCGTGATGGCTGGGTGTTGTGTGATGTCCTTAGGTTAGTTAGGCTTAAGTAGTTCTAAGTTCTAGGGGACTGATGACCATAGATGTTAAGTCCCATAGTGCTCAGAGCCATTTTTGAACTTCTCTTCAAATCACATTAATCATGGAATGGAAACACACAGCAACAGAACGTACCAGCGTGACTTCAAACACTTTGTTACAGGAAATGTTCAAAATGTCCTCCGTTAGCGAGGATACATGCATCCACCCTCCGTCGCATGGAATCCCTGATGCGCTGATGCAGCCCTGGAGAATGGCGTATTGTATCACAGCCGTCCACAATACGAGCACGAAGAGTCTCTACATTTGGTACCGGGATTGCGTAGACAAGAGCTTTCAAATGCCCCCATAAATGAAAGTCAAGACGGTTGAGGTCAGGAGAGCGTGGAGGCCACGGAATTGGTCCGCCTCTACCAATCCATCGGTAACCGAATCTGTTGTTGAGAAGCGTACGAACACTTCGACTGAAATGTGCAGGAGCTCCATCGTGCATGAACCACATGTTGTGTCGTACTTGTAAAGGCACATGTTCTAGCAGCACAGGTAGAGTATCCCGTATGAAATTATAATGTGCTCCATTGAACGTAGGTGGAACAACATGGGGCCCAATCAAGACATCACCAACAATGCCTGCCCAAACGTTCACAGAAAATCTGTGTTGATGACGTGATTGCACAATTGCGTGCGGATTCTCGTCAGCCCACACATGTTGATTGTGAAAATTTACGATTTGATCACGTTGGAGTACATGCTGACGAAACTAAAATGAGCTCTAACATGGAAATTAAGCCACATGTCCACATAACATCTTTTCTTTATTTGTGTGTGACGAATGTTTCCTGAAAGTTTGGCCGTACCTTTTTGTAACACCCTGTATACCCAACGGAAAATTACGGTTCCTACAATATTCATAATGGCAAAAACTAGTTTTCCTGACGTAATTTGCTGAAACCGATTTTCTGAATTTTTCTTCGGAACATGTACGCCACTTTGAGAAGTCAAATGAAGTCTTTAGGAAGAGTCGCCACAATTTGCATACATCCAGATTTTTGTAACGCAGTTCGTTTACAACAAATATACCTTAATTCACTTCCACTTTAACTCATATTTACTTCTCACTTTACCAAGCAGTGCAATGCATATTTTTTGATATACTTTCGGGAAACGTTAAGAGATTCACTTATATTATACCGCCATTATTTATGTGTGAGTGAAGCACTACCATGACAAACCGATAGAGTGTCCTAGAAAATCCTTCATGTCCCTTTGTGGCACACTACGGTAACTGAATAAGTGACATCTGTTACTGCAAACGAAACACTAATGTCTGGGACATACCGCAGCAGCTCGTAAGACGTTGTAATGGTACTTTGACTACTGCGCCTCCGCCAATAAAAAGATATAATTTACGATCGCGCATGCGGAGGAGCGCTGCGCCAGCGACCGATTTTTATAAATACTTTTGTTCTTTTTTTTTACTTTTGCGTAGGTGTTAGTTTTTTAACAACTAATTGATTACTCTCTCTCTCTTGTCTTCATACGAAAGACGTGTATTTCTCGGCGCTGTGTTAAATGTGCTTTTGGGTGGAAATTAAAATTATATTACGAAACAAAGTTGTTACAATAGTGATTCGAAATGGTTATCGCAGAATTTGTAAATTGATCATGACAGTGACAACTTGAAGAAGTTTTCAACAGACGGAGAAAAGTGAAAGACGGGTCGTCCTACAAGAGAAATTAGGACAGCCATGAAGACTATATTGTAATTAGTACTGCGTTTCTAACAAGATTATAAGGTAAATTTCAATTAGTTTCTGATGCTATTTCCGTACAGTCGCTTTTTGTAGTGTTGCCGACCCGGTCTGCCATGCACGGTCAAATTACAGCACGACCTCAATCAGTAATACGAAGTCCGCCTTATCCGTAACTTATTCCACCAAAATTCAAAACCCAATCAGATTTTCTATTTTATATTTTCACGGCAGAACCGCGAGGAAAGGGAACACTACAATTGGCGTCCTGGTGACTGGACTTACAATCTCCGGATTTGATACAAGTGCAGTTATTATAAATTTTGGGCATTTTATCTAATTTTAACCACTTAATAGCATCAGAAAATGAATTTGGAATAAGTCTCATTCATTTCAGTTGTAATGATACGTGCATGAAATTTACAACAATATTGTTTTCCCTGTTATTAATTCTACATCTACATCTACATTTATACTCCGCAAGCCACCCAACGGTGTGTGGCGGAGGGCACTTTACGTGCCACTGTCATTACCTCCCTTTCCTGTTCCAGTCGCGTATGGTTCGCGGGAAGAACGACTGTCTGAAAGCCTCCGTGCGCGCTCTAATCTCTCTAATTTTACATTCGTGATCCCCTCGGGAGGTATAAGTAGGGGGAAGCAATATATTCGATACCTCATCCAGAAACGCACCCTCTCGAAACCTGGCGAGCAAGCTACACCGCGATGCAGAGCGCCTCTCTTGCAGAGTCTGCCACTTGAGTTTATTAAACATCTCCGTAACGCTATCACGGCTACCAAAAAACCCTGTGACGAAACGCGTCGCTCTTCTTTGGATCTTCTCTACCTCCTCCGTCAACCCGATCTGGTACGGATCCCACACTGATGAGCAATACTCAAGTATAGGTCGAACGAGTGTTTTGTAAGCCACCTCCTTTGTTGATGGACTACATTTTCTAAGCACTCTCCCAATGAATCACAACCTGGTACCCGCCTTACCAACAATTAATTTTATATGATCATTCCACTTCAAATCGTTCCGCACACATACTCCCAGATATTTTACAGAAGTAACTGCTACCAGTGTATGTTCCGCTATCATATAATCATACAATAAAGGATCCTTCTTTCTATGTATTCGCAATACATTACATTTGTCTATGTTAAGGGACAGTTGCCACTCCCTGCACCAAGTGCCTATCCGCTGCAGATCTTCCTGCATTTCGCTACAATTTTCTAATGCTGCAACTTCTCTGTATACTACAGCATCATCCGCGAAAAGCCGCATGGAACTTCCAACACTATCTACTAGGTCATTTATATATATT
Source organism: Schistocerca nitens (assembly GCF_023898315.1). NCBI lineage: Eukaryota > Metazoa > Arthropoda > Insecta > Orthoptera > Acrididae > Schistocerca > Schistocerca nitens. Next base: position 860,294,816 of record NC_064615.1, read on the forward strand.
GTGAAAAGCAATGGTCCCATAACACTCCCCTGTGGCACGCCAGAGGTTATTTTAACGTCTGTAGACGTCTCTCCATTGAGAACAACATGCTGTGTTCTGTTTGCTAAAAACTCTTCAATCCAGCCACACAGCTGGTCTGATATTCCGTAGGCTCTTACTTTGTTTATCAGGCGACAGTGCGGAACTGTATCGAACGCCTTCCGGAAGTCAAGAAAAATAGCATCTCCGTAACGCTATCACGGCTACCAAATAACCCTGTGACGAAACGCGTCGCTCTTCTTTGGATCTTCTCTACCTCCTCCGTCAACCCGATCTGGTACGGATCCCACACTGATGAGCAATACTCAAGTATAGGTCGAACGAGTGTTTTGTAAGCCACCTCCTTTGTTGATGGACTACATTTTCTAAGCACTCTCCCAATGAATCTCAACCTGGTACCCGCCTTACCAACAATTAATTTTATATGATCATTCCACTTCAAATCGTTCCGCACACATACTCCCAGATATTTTACAGAAGTAACTGCTACCAGTGTATGTTCCGCTATCATATAATCATACAATAAAGGATCCTTCTTTCTATGTATTCGCAATACATTACATTTGTCTATGTTAAGGGACAGTTGCCACTCCCTGCACCAAGTGCCTATCCGCTGCAGATCTTCCTGCATTTCGCTACAATTTTCTAATGCTGCAACTTCTCTGTATACTACAGCATCATCCGCGAAAACCTGGGAGCCTGTATCTAATATTTTCTGGGTCTCATGAACAAATAACGCGAGTTGGGTCTCACACGATCGCTGTTTCCGGAATCCATGTTGATTCCTACATAGTAGATTCTGGGTTTCCAAAAACGACATGATACTCGAGCAAAAAACATGTTCTAAAATTCTACAACAGATCGACGTCAGAGATATAGGTCTATAGTTTTGCGCATCTGCTCGACGACCCTTCTTGAAGATTGGGACTACCTGTGCTCTTTTCCAATCATTTGGAACCCTCCGTTCCTCTAGAGACTTGCGGTACACGGCTGTTAGAAGGGGGGCAAGTTCTTTCGCGTACTCTGTGTAGAATCGAATTGGTATCCCGTCAGGTGCAGTGGACTTTCCTCTGTTGAGTGATTCCAGTTGCTTTTCTATTCCTTGGACACTTATTTCGATGTCAGCCATTTTTTCGTTTGTGCGAGGATTTAGAGAAGGAACTGCAGTCCGGTCTTCCTCTGTGAAACAGCTTTGGAAAAAGGTGTTTAGTATTTCAGCTTTACGCGTGTCATCCTCTGTTTCAATGCCATCATCATCCCGGAGTGTCTGGATATGCTGTTTCGAGCCACTTACTGATTTAACGTAAGACCAGAACTTCCTAGGATTTTCTGTCAAGTCGGTACATAGAATTTTACTTTCGAATTCACTGAACGCTTCTCGCATAGCCCTCCTTACGCTAACTTTGACATCGCTTAGCTTCTGTTTGTCTGAGAGGGTTTGGCTGCGTTTAAACTTGGAGTGAAGCTCTCTTTGCTTTCGCAGTAGTTTCCTAACTTCGTTGTTGTACCACGGTGGGTTTTTCCCGTCCCTCACAGTTTTACTCGGCACGTGCCTGTCTAAAACGCATTTTACGATTGCCTTGAACTTTTTCCATAAACACTCAACATTGTCAGTGTCGGAACAGAAATTTTCGTTTTGATCTGTTAGGTAGTCTGAAATCTGCCTTCTATTACTCTTGCTAAACAGATAAACCTTCCTCCCTTTTTTTATATTCCTATTAACTTCCATATTCAGGGATGCTGCAACGGCCTTATGATCACTGATTCCCTGTTCTGCACTTACAGAGTCGAAAAGTTCGGGTCTGTTTGTTATCAGTAGGTCCAAGATGTTATCTCCACGAGTCGGTTCTCTGTTTAATTGCTCGAGGTAATTTTCGGATAGTGCACTCAGTATAATGTCACTCGATGCTTTGTCCCTACCACCCGTCCTAAACATCTGAGTGTCCCAGTCTATATCTGGTAAATTGAAATCTCCACCTAAGACTATAACATGCTGAGGAAATTTATGTGAAATGTATTCCAAATTTTCTCTCAGTTGTTCTGCCACTACCGCTGCTGAGTCGGGAGGTCGGTAAAAGGAGCCAATTATTAACCTAGCTCGGTTGTTGAGTGTAACCTCCACCCGTAATAATTCACAGGAACTATCCACTTCTACTTCACTACAGGATAAACTACTACTAATAGCGACGAACACTCCACCACCGGTTGTATGCAATCTATCCTTTCTAAACACCGTCTGTACCTTTGTAAAAATTTCGGCAGAGTTTATCTCTGGCTTAAGCCAGCTTTCTGTACCTATAAAGATTTCAGCTTCGGTGCTTTCTATCAGCGCTTGAAGTTCCGGTACTTTACCAACGCAGCTTCGACAGTTGACAATTACAATACCGATTGCTGCTTGGTCCCCGCATGTCCTGACTTTGCCCCGCACCCGTTGAGGCTGTTGCCCTTTCTGTACTTGCCCAAGGCCATCTAACCTAAAAAACCGCCCAGCCCACGCCACACAACCCCTGCTACCCGTGTAGCCGCTTGTTGCGTGTAGTGGACTCCTGACCTATCCAGCGGAACCCGAAACCCCACCACCCTATGGTGCAAGTCGAGGAATCTGCAGCCCACATGGTCGCAGAACCGTCTCAGCCTCTGATTCAGACCCTCCACTCGGCTCTGTACCAAAGGTCCGCAGTCAGTCCTGTCAACGATGCTGCAGATGGTGAGCTCTGCTTTCATCCTGCTAGCGAGACTGGCAGTCTTCACCAAATCAGATAGCCGCCGGAAGCCAGAGAGGATTTCCTCCGATCCATAGCGACACACATCATTGGTGCCGACATGAGCGACCACCTGCAGATGGGTGCACTCTGTACCCTTCATGGCATCCGGAAGGACCCTTTCCACATCTGGAATGATTCCCCCCGGTATGCACACGGAGTGCACATTGGTTTTCTTCCCCTCTCTTGCTGCCATTTCCCTAAGGGGCCCCATTACGCGCCTGACGTTGGAGCTCTCAACTACGAGTAAGCCCACCCTCTGCGACCGCCCGGATCTTGCAGACTGAGGGGCAACCTCTGGAACAGGACAAGCAGCCATGTCAGGCCGAAGATCAGTATCAGCCTGAGACAGAGCCTGAAACCGGTTCGTCAGACAAACTGGAGAGGCCTTCCGTTCAGCCCTCCGGAATGTCTTTCGCCCCCTGCCACACCTTGAGGCGACCTCTACCACAGGTGAGGGATCAGCCTCAATGCGGGCAGTATCCCGGGCAACCACAGTCGTAGTCCGATCGGGGGATGCGTGGGACGAGCTGGCCGTCCCCGAAAAACTCCCATCCGGACCCCCACAGTGATGCCCATTGGCAACAGCCTCAAGCTGTGTGACCGAAGCCAACACTGCCTGAAGCTGGGAGCGAAGGGATGCCAACTCAGCCTGCATCCGAACACAGCAGTTGCAGTCCCTATCCATGCTAAAAACTGTTTTGCAAAGAACGTCTGAATTGATCTACAGAGAGCGCAAACAAATCGACAAAATTTAAACGGTTATTAAAATACAAGATTGCCTAGTAAATGCAGTAATGCTGCTACTTGCGCACTGCTGACACACTGCTCGACAGCGGAAGGAGACTACGCGATTTTACACTATTCAGGTACTAAAACGCGATGCTACAACTCTCAAATACTATAATACGCCCGAAATTTATGTATCAAACAATGCAAGTACCAAAAACACGCAAAGAAATTAAGAATTAAACCATGTAAGAAATGAGTGAGCTAGGAGTATACGACTTGCTGCTGCAGCTGCTTATCCAACGGCGGCAGGGAGCACACTGACTGTGACCAACCGACACTGGCCGTTCAAAACAAAAACAGAAGACAAACGACTACGCGAATTTACACTATTCAGGTACTAAAACGCGATGCTACAACTCTCAAATACTATAATACGCCCGAAATTTATGTATCAAACAATGCAAGTACCAAAAACACGCAAAGAAATTAAGAATTAAACTATGTAAGAAATGAGTGAGCTAGGAGTATACGACTTGCTGCTGCAGCTGCTTATCCAACGGCGGCAGGGAGCACACTGTGTTAATTTTCATTTTCATGCCGAGGAAATTAATTTGGTAAAAGAAAAGGGAAAAGGATAGCGTTCCATAAAATAATTTGCACGGACGCTAAAGAAAAATTTTGGATTTAAAACTCTATATCTGACGCTACATTTGCAACATAAGACTGAAGAACAAAAAAAAATTGGTGAGTACAGAAATTTACATTTTTTCCAGTTTCAAGCAGCCATCTGTACTTCCTTTATTCCGATCCATTTATTTCGAAATTATTTTTCCAAACTGTAGTTAAAATTGATTTATTATTATTGCAAATGATAAGTGAAGAGCATATTCACAGTCATTTATTTGTGAGAGGGAAATTTCAGTACCAGTTTAATAATTCAATTTGTAATTAAAAACCATATAGAACTATCCATTTCCATAAGAGAAATTTCAGATTTTAACATATCATATTTAAAAAAAATTCCCATTGGAAAATTTTATTTGCAATTAATTACGAAAACCGCAAGATGGACGCTAGACGCGTAGAAATTGTTTCCGCGGACGAGCTTTGTGAAAGTGACACTTTGCAAAACATGTTCGACAGTCAAATGAATATTGAACTTAATTGTGAGGCTGTTCAAGACATAATTTTACCGGATCGATCAAGACAACAACCCCCATATTTAAACAGATATACAGGCGAATGGAGAGTGAGTACTACGCGACAAAACGCGACATTGACAACGTCAACTTCAGAACCAAACAACAATCAGACACGAAAAAATGACGAAACTAAGACACAGGACCTTGAAATGCTCAACTAGATTCTTAAGTTACTTGGTGACCAAAACAGGAAATTTGACACTTCAGACAAAAGATTTGACGCTTTAGACGAGAAAAATGACAATTTAAAACGTGACATTGGGAAATTTGACACTAAATTCGATGAACTGACACGGGACACAAAACAAAATTTTGAAAAACAATCGAGACAAATTGTCTACTTGATAGAAACCACCAGTAGTCTTGGAAGGAAATTTACTGACTTATCAGACAAGGTTACGAGACAAGAAAAGGTATTTATGGAATTCAGTGGCGAGACAAAAACTGACTTACAACGATGTAATGAGAAATTGTTAACAGTAGTTTTTGAACAACAGAAAACCAGTACCCAAGTTGACGAATTACGACAGTCACACAATTCCGTAAAAACAAACCAAGAACACTTAGACCTGACGATTACAGACCTTTCAGACAGATTAAATGATGTAACATTGGAGCAGAAATCCTTACAGGAAAAGTTAGAAAAACTTGAAGACAGAGCAGATGTAGCATCTTTAAAGAATGACACAACTCTAGCAGAGAAACTTGTACATGAATGCAAATTATGTGATGATTATTTAGATGAGAAGTTTGAGAAAATGACACAGATCATTTTAGAGAAGACAAAGGAACAAGTAAAGCGGGAAACAGATAATATTCAGAAAGAGGTACGTGAACGTAAAGAAAATGTAATACCAAGTTTGTCAGTGATACCAAAACCCATAACAGGCAACCAGAACACAAATGAGAATCCGAATAATGCTAGGTCCAGCGAACAGCCGAAAATAGGATTACCAATGAGTGATACAAATCCCAATGAACCATTTTCAATGCTACCACAAGATCAACATTACTATCAGACATCACCACATACTATGCACAGTTTGACACAAAATGCAGGACCCATAATACCATCGGGAGTAGCTGATGAAACATTAGTACGACATGGATACTTTCAGACATTTTCATGTGATGAGAAAGACAAAGTGCATCCGATTGTTTTCATCCACTCTTTTGACGGTATTTTCCCGAGACATTGGTTAGAAGCTGATAAAATTCGATATGTTACAAATTTGTTACGTGGAAGAGCAGCTAAGTGGGGAGCAGCAATGAAAAGACGATGTTTAACATTTGAACAGTTTGAACAAGCATTTCTTGAGGAATTCTGGTCGATCACAGAACAGCAAAGTTTAAAACGAGAAGTATACAATCCAGAAATTTGAACCCGAAGAAAGAGACTTTACGTCAATACTTTGAACGCTACCTAGACGAAACATTATATTGGACAAAACCAGCAGATTTACCAGACGTAATTAGAACACTTAAAAGCCACTTACCATTTCCTTACCGTGATAAATTAATAGGGGTGTCCGAGGACAACATAAAGAATTTTTTCAGTTATGTTGATGAGATAGATGTTGTTTACAGAGATGAGATCAAGAATTTCAATCAATTCTATCCGATCCATCCAAGCAATTCGCGTACGCACAACAACAGAAATGACAGAGGCTATTGGAATCCGCCTCCGACACCACAACAAAACACATAAAGAAACAATTCGCACTACACTGGGACAAATCCATTCAATATTAGGAGAAACAACTCGCAGCATTGGCAAGGGAACGGTAATTATTACTATAATGGTTATCCGAACAGTAATTACAATCAGAACAATAACAGTTATATTCAAAATAACAACAACAGAAGAAGGAACCGAAATCATAGAGATCAAAGAAGAGAGGATAACAGGTACCATCCAGGATATTTTCAGAGAAACAACATACAACAATATCCAAACATGTATTGCAGGAATAACAGTAATGACAATACCAGTTACAGTCATGGGCGAAATAATGTATGGGGGAATCACAATGGACCACCGCCACGGCACACGCAGTACAGCAACCCTCAATTCCTACCTAACGGAACTCACAATGCGACGCGAGGTAATGTCAACAACCAAACAGCTGATACTTGGGTGACACGCGACAGAAATGTAAATATTATTGAGTTGGGCAATGACCCCAACCTGCAGCAACAACCGAATTTGCCGGAAAACGAACTACGACCGAGCTAAGCGCTCGAGTTACGGTTGATAGGGAGCAGAGCGCAACGGAACCGACGATTTGTTTTCTCCGATATGATGACAGTAAGAAAATAGAAAAAGAATTATATCAGGATGTAGATTTTAATAATACCAGTAAAACAAAGAAGATTATTCAGGCTATAACACGAGTCATGATTGGTAGTTATGAAGTGGAAGTAATGTTAGATACTGGAGCAGCAGCAAGTGTCATTTCAATGTCTTTATATAATGAACTCAAACAAATAATGAACATACAAACATTGTAAGTACAGAATTGTCACATTATAAGTGACACCGGTAACAAGTCAAAGAACGTGAAATTTCAAGCTCTCATTAACTTCACATTTTCAAATATACCACTCAATTACAGTTTTCTGGTAGTAGACAAATTAGTTATGCATTGCATATTAGGAATTGACTTTTTGAATGAATATCAAGCAATCATACATTTAGGAAAAGGGAAATGTCATTTAACCGTAAACTAACAACAACTGACAATAGAGTTATCACATGGTAAAATCTTAAACAGTAAACAAGGTAAGTTTGAACAGTTACATTTTGTGTATCCACCAGCAACACACATATGTGATTTAACTTTTAATGAAGCTGTATCTCAGGGAATTAAATCTAATGATTTATAGGAGAAATGCACAGAATCTGAATATCTGACGAAGGAACAACAACTTGAATTACTTGAAGTTTTGCAGCAATTTGCTGAGGTATTTGAGGAGAAACCTGGAATTATTAGAGGCTATACTTATGAGATGGATGTTAAACCACACAAAACATACTGTAGAACATATTATAATATTCCTTGGTCAAAGAAACCCGCAGTTTTGAAAGAGATTGAAAGAATGCAAGCTTGGGGTATCATTGAAAGGTCACATTCACCATATTGCAGTCCGATCCTAGCAGTTAATAAAGAGGATGATAGTGTAAGGTTAGTGCTGGATGCACGAGAAATTAACAAAGCTATAATCACAATCAACACACGACCTATAAATTTGGAAGAACAACTTTTAAAATTTCATAATGTACAGTATTTAACCAATATCGACCTCCGCTCATCGTTTTGGCAGGTGAACCTCCATAAAAACAGCCGTAAATACACTGCATTTCTATGTGAGGGACGGAGTTATCAATTTTGTGTTCTACCCTTTGGTCTACGAGTGAGTGCTGGAGTATTTATTGAAGCCTTAGATGCTGTTCTTGGACCACAATTGCTATCGCAAATCACAGTTTATGTTGATGACATTGTCATTGCCACCACTACTTGAGAAGAACATGTTAATCTTTTGAAGCAACTTCTGACTAAATTTTCTGACGCAGGTGTCACTATCAATTTATCAAAGACGAAATTAGGGAGGAGAGAAATAAAATTCCTTGGTCACATCATATCAACTGAAGACATTTATCCAGACTCAAGAAAAATTGATGCAATTAAGAATTTTCCATCCCCACAGAATCGTAAACAACTCAAAGCCTTTCTTGGTCTATCTTCATTCTTCAGGAAATTTGTACCCTACCACCTTCTTAACAGTCCACATCTTCTATCTTTACTCAAAAGAAATAATATTTGGAAATGGACAGAGTTCTGTCAGACAGATCTTGAAGCGATTAAGAATGCTTTAGTAAATGCACCGTTGTTATGTCATCCTGACATGACGTCAGACTTTTGCCTAGTAACAGATGCAAGTTCCTATGGGCTCGGAGCATTTTTATTCCAAATTCATGTAGAAAATGAACAAACAGTCATCAAACCTATCAGTTTTGCTAGCCGCACGCTCACTGAATGCGAAAAGTCATATTCAGTGACCGAGCGCGAAACACTTGCCATAGTATGGGCATTTTGCAAGTTTCGCTACTTTCTATGGGGAAAACGTACTAAGCTTTATACTGATCATCAAGCTCTTTCTTTCCTGCTATCGTGCAAGTTATTACATTCACGTCTTGCACGCTGGTGTGCATCACTACAAGAATATGTTTTTGATATTATATACATAAAAGGAGAATCCAACATTATAGCCGATGCTCTATTGCGTTTGCCACAAGGCCTACAAGAATTTTCAGATGTGACAGAACAAACATCAGATTTCAAAATTTTACTCATGTATGACGGTACATTTGCACCTTACTACAAAAACATGTGCAGGAAGTTAGCCACATTGCAGGGCAATGATCCCAGGTGGAGCCAGATAAAGAATAAATTACGTGCAGGAACAGACCCACATCTTGAAAAATATTACACATTACACAAAGAAGTATTATTTCACCGACGAAACCCTGAATCACAGCATTGGTGTGTTTGCTTACCTGAAGCTCATGTTGATGATTTTATTTTATTTACACACAGAACTTGGGGACACTATGGTGTAACCAGATGTACAGATAAGATTATACAATATTGCTATTTTCCAAATTTAAGGCGAAGAGTATTGAGTAATATTAGGAAATGCATCATATGTCAGAAAGCCAAATATTGTAATCGCACAAGCATGAATGAATTGCACCCAATCATACCTAAGAGGCCATTACAGCTAATTTCTTTAGATATTGCAGGGCCCTATCCACAAGCACGTGGAAGAATGAAATACATCCTTGCTGTGTTAGATGTTTTCACAAAGTATTTAAAATTATATGCTTTACGTTCAGTTTCTACCACTGCTATTACCAGACGTCTATTAACAGATTATTTTGTAAGAATAGGAAAACCTGAAGTTATGATCACGGATAATGCAGCATATTTTACCAGTTTAAAATGGAAGACTTTTATTGAAGAACAGAATGGTAAACATATTTTAATTTCAAGATTTCATGCGGCAGGAAACCCGATAGAAAGAACATTTCGAGAATTTGGACAGTTTATGAGAACACACACACCAGAGAAGCACACAAAATGGGTAGAATACCTAGCACCATTTGAACAAATAGTGAACAATTTAACTCACATTTCTACTGGATACACACCAACCGAATTAATTATGGATAAAACAGAAAGAAATGAATGGACAGGCCCTCTACCTAAATTTACAGCAACAACAAATCCTGTTAGTTTAGAAGAAAAGGTAAGACAAGCTTACACAACATTATCTGACAAAGCTAAGGAAAGAAAGCAGAAATATGACAGAGGTGTCAGGAAAGCACAAACATTTCAAGTTGATGAGTTAGTTTTACTAAGAACACATCCTAAACCCACAAAACTGAAACATTTAAACAGGAAATGGCAGGTCTTATACTCTGGACCATACCGAATTGCAAATATTCCACACCCTGGCTTCTATTCCTTAGAATATCCATTAACACAATTTGACATTATATAATGTGTGATTATCTGACGGAATGGAGAGACATACACACACATTTATTTATGAATAGAATTTTACAGGTACCACAAGGTAAATACAGAATGAATATACAGCATGAAACGCAGCAGCAATTATGTGACAAGAACTAAGAAGATTTATTTATTTATTAAGTAAAACATGTCTTGGAACAGTAGTGTGTAAAAGTAGGATGAAGCAAACAGTTTGGTGGAATGACACAGTCAAGGCAGCCTGTAAAAGGAAAAAGAAGGCGTATCAAAAATGGCTATATACTAGAACTCAGGTAGACAGAGAAAGTTACGTTGAAGAAAGAAACAAAGCCAAACAGATAATTGCAGCATCCAAGAAGAAATCTTGGGAAGACTTAGGAAACAGGTTGGAGACTATGGGTCAAGCTGCTGGAAAACCATTCTGGAGTGTAATTAGCAGTCTTCGAAAGGGAGGTAAGAAGGAAATGACAAGTATTTTGGATAGGTCTGGAAAACTGCTGGTGAATCCTGTGGATTCCTTGGCCAGATGGAGGGAATATTTTGAAGAGTTGCTCAATGTAGGTGAAAATACGATCAGTAATGTTTCAGATTTCGAGGTAGAATGGGATAGGAATGATGATGGAAATAGGAACACATTTGAGGAAGTGGAGAAAATGGTCTATAGATTGTAGTGCAATAAAGCAGCTGGGGTGGATGAAATTAAGTCGGAACTCATCAAATACAGTGGAATGTCAGGTCTTAAATGGCTACACAGGATAATTGAATTGGCTTGGGTCGGGACAGGTTCCATCAGATTGGACAAAATCAGTTATCACACCAATCTTTAAACATGGAAACAGAAAATATTGTAACAACTACAGAGGTATCTCTTTAATCAGCGTTGTGGGTAAAATCTTCTCAGGTATTGTTGAAAGGAAATCGTGGGTATTAGTTGAGGACCAATTGGACGAAAATCAGTGTGGGTTTAGGCCTCTTAGATGTTGTCAGGACCAGATCTTCAGCTTATGGCAAATAATGGAGAACTGTTATGAGTGGAACAGGGAATTGTATCTATGCTTTATAGATCTAGAAAAGGCATATGACCGGGTTCCTAGGAGGAAGTTATTGTCTGTTCTACGAGATTATGGAATAGGAGGCAAACTTTTGCAAGCAATTAAAGGTCTTTACATGGATAGTCAGGCAGCAGTTAGAGTTGACGATAAATTGAGTTCATATTTCAGAGTAGTTTCAGGGGTAAGACAAGGTTGCAACCTGTCTCCATTGTTGTTCATATTAGTCATGGATCATATGTTGAGAACAATAGACTGGCTGGGTGAGATTAAGATATGTGAACACCAAATAAGCAGTCTTGCATATGCGGATAACTTAGTTGTGATGGTAGATTCGATTGAAAGTTTGCAAAGTAATATTTCAGAGCTAGATTAGAAATGTAAGTACTATGGTATGAAGATTAGCATCTCCAAAACGAAAGTAATGTCAGTGGGAAAGAAATATAAACGGATTGAGTGCCAAACAGGAGGAACAAAGTTAGAACAGGCTTAGATGGTGGGGCCATGTTACACGCATGGGAGAAGCAAGGTTACCCAAGAGTCTCATGGGTTCAGCAGTAGAGGGTAGGAGGAGTCGGGGTAGACCAAGGAGAAGGTACCTGGATTCGATTAAGAATGATTTTGAAGTAATAGGTTTAACATCAGAAGAGGCACCAATGTTAGCACTGAATAGGGGATCGTGGAGGAATTTTATAAGGAGGCTATGCTCCAGACTGAACGCTGAAGGCATAATCAGTCTTAAATGATGATGATGATGATGATGGTGATGTAAAACATTTATTTATATTGCTTGATACTCATGAAAGAAAGGAGATGAACTACACAAACTTTATTGGAACATGATTGACTTGAACTTACCACACTGATGTACATACTTGTAGGATCCTAAGATATTTAGAGGGACACCACTCTTAGAAACGGTAATAGAGGGGTACTACTCTTAGAAACAGCAATAGGGGGGACACCACACTCAGAAGCGGTATTAGGTATAGGAAATTTTACATTATATTAAGTAAACATGTATTTTGTCTATCATATTTTATTTTGTGTAGTCCACTGTAGGAGATGACTTTACTAGTATTTATGAAGTAGTTAGCAACCATCCCATGAACCTATCCTCCTACAGAGGGCTGTCTTGAAGCTTGAAATATGTGTAAATTTTATCACAGGAGGCAAGATGAATTTTAAGTTGAATATTCTAGCGAGTTTCCACAATTACCTTAAAATGTTGCAAGTGTAACGAAAAGGAAAGGAACAAAAAAAGGAAAGAAAGGAAAAAGAATGAGCTAACAAATAAAATAAATAAAATGTATATTTCAATCTGAATGTAATGTAATTCACATGTCAGAACAATGATATTGAATGTAACGTAAAAATTTACTACATTTTTTATTTAATTCTGTATATGTACTATATGACAACAATGTAAATATCTCATGTAATGATTAATTGTAAATATTTGTATATTTATGTACTTATTATATCAATAAATGTATTTTAAGGAGGTGTTAATGAACTGCAAAGGACTTTTGCATGTAGCACATGATTCATGGAACTGGAAATGCAAAGAAGAAACCAACGTGATGGGAACACTGGTCAAGAAATATGTACGTAGTGTCAATATGCCTTGAAGTGTATGGTGTAGTGGAAGCTGGCAGGTCTTCAGGTTGGTGTAAAGGAAAAGCTCATCACCTGTCGTAGGCAGTGAGGTGTTTCCTGTGCCCTCATTGACCATTTATACCCCGGTGGACGCCACCAAAATTCGACTGCTGGAGATCACAATTTCGTGTTGACACAATGAACAAACTTTGGATTTTCTTCAAGTCACACGCAAGAGATCCAGGCAGTACACACACACTCAGGAGCCGATACTACGTTTAAAGACACTGGAGCAATATAATAGAAACATTTATTGTTCGAATTAATTCCATTGTAAACACGAATCATGTGAACTGAATTCAAACGCTGTGCTAAGCAACGATAATAAGCCGCAGTTCAACGACATTAACGTTACGACTCCTAAAGAAGATACACACCAAAAAGACTGTATACAAAGACTGATATGCAAAGAGCGTTGTGCTCAGAAATATTTTTTGTAATATGTAAAATACTTATTTTCTCATATTCTATACTGCCACGCTCGCTTGCGGAGCGTGTCAGTAGAGGAGGCATTGTAATGGTACTTTGACTACTGCGCCTCCGCCAATACAAAGATATAATTTACGATCGCGCATGCGGAAGAGCGCTGCGCCAGCGACCGATTTTTATACATAATTTTGATCTTTTTTTTACTTTTTCGTAGGTGTTTCTTTTTAACAACTAATTGATTACTCGCTCTCTCTTGTCTTCATACGAAAGACGTGTATTTCTCGGCGCTGTGTTAAATGTGCTTTTGGGTGGAAATTAAAATTATATTACGAAAAAAAGTTGTTTCAATAGTGATTCGAAATGGTTATCGCAGAATTTGTAAATTGACCATGACAGTGACAACTTGAAGAAGTTTTCAACAGACGGAGAAAAGTGAAAGACGGGTCGTCCTACAAGAGAAATTAGGACAGCCATGAAGACTATATTGTAATTAGTACTGCGTTTCTAACAAGATTATAAGGTAAATTTCAATTAGTTTCTGATTCTATTTCCGTACAGTCGCTTTTTGTAGTGTTGCCGACCCGGTCTGCCATGCACGGTCAAATTACAGCACGATCTCGATCAGTAATACGAAGTCCACCTTATCCGTAACTTATTCCACCAAAATTCAAAACCCAATCAGATTTTCTATTTTATATTTTCACGGCAGAACCCCGAGGAAAGGGAACACTACAATGTGTGAAGCAGCGAGAAGGGCACGTCACCATTTGTAGCCCTTGTAGATATCAATAATGTACCTGCCCTATCCAGAATAGTGCATTGGTGGCACTCCGACCCGAATGGCTAACAATATGGGCTTTAAATAAACTCCCGAGCTTCTCTAATCGAAACAACTGAAAACCTTAATCTTTACATCATTTAATTTTCAACTTGACGGGAATTATTATTACAACTAATAGGAAATATTCAAGGGAACTTCACAAATAATTTGTGAGACACATTATTATGACAGGCCAGTTAACTTCTTTGAATGCTACATTCCATTTTAGTCACCGAGTCTGTATAAACAACGGTCAGAACTTTCTACCAGTTCATCATTTCGTCGAGTATAGAAGTTCGCTCCTTGGTCACGGACCCATTCCAGAACCACTGTGTTAAAGTCGTCATTACTTGAAAACCTCGCTTAAGATGTTCTTTCAGTTTGCCGAAAAGACGGGCAGCGCATGGTGAAGAACTGAACTTCCCAGTCAGCAATACCCACGTCCGTGCGACATTTGCCGGCCGTAGTGGCCGAGCGGTTCTGGGCGCTGCAGTTTGGAACCGCACGACCGCTACCGTCGCAGGTTCGAATCCAGTCTCGAGCATGCATGTGTGTGATGTCCTTATGTTAGTTAGGTTTAAGTAGTTCTAAGTTCTAGAGGACTGAAGACCTCAGAAGTTAAGACCCATAGTGCTCAGAGCCATTTGAACCATTTTTTGAACCGTGCGGCATTGGTCAAATTGTTGGTATCATCTCACAACGGATGGACGCGACAACGCATTTGGTCCGTACACTACTAGAATTTCACAATGAGTCTGTGATGCAATTTAGGTTTCTTGCCCACAAAAATCCTAGTGTCCCGCTACTTCAACTTTGGGGTACATTTCCAGTATCTGCACCTTTTCAGCCACACACTGTGATGCAGCTGTTATCCGTATGGCAGCAGGACTGTCTGCGTGTGAAACCCGAAATCTGTGCTCTCTTCTGACAATGTGTCAGTCTTCTTGTACAATGGTCTTAGTGTGGGACTGTAAGTATAACTTAGTTTCTGAAGTTCCTACGTACCTGGGGATATCCGCATTGGCATGGACTTGTATCTACAAAGTAATTATTGCTGCAGATATCCATGTCCAAATCCAAACTCTCGCAAACCTTTACTTGTAGGCGCCTCGTAAACAAATTTCGCCGCCATAGACCGGAATGGAGTAATTGCTCACAGGAAGCGACCGTTCTGGTCGAGATCAGCATACCGACGAAAAAGCTCTCGCTCTTATGGCTCTATGGCTGTCACACTACGTGGGGTCTCCGATTCTTTAGAAAACATTCATTGCTGAGAACGACTAAAGTAGTCTTTGTCGTGAGCCACACGGCCATGACGAAAATGCGGTTCGGCAGCTTTCGCTCAAAATAGAAAAAGTTCCTCTTGTTATAGTAAAAAAATATCTATAGAAAGACAAAATACAAAATAAAATATTTTCTGCTTGGCGTGTTCGTACCCTACCCATGGATGAGAGAATGATTCATTTTTACCCACACAATCATCCATTTTTCAAAGGACGTCGAATTTCTGTTGTTTGAAGTTGCACCTAAACGAATCCACGAATGATATGCACAGTCCCACAGTACAGATTTCTATCAGTATTCTTATATTTTGGTATTTCAAAATCATTATTAAAATCACAAACAGAAAAGACGACTCAACACAAATCTACACAAGCATATCGTATTTACGCATAGTCTAACAAGAATTAACATCGTTTTTAGTAATACTAATGTAAAGTTATCCTCTTCTACGCGGTAAGTGGTATACAAATTTGGATGCCACAGTAGCCCTATCGTCAACTTCAGAACAAAAGAATGAGCATTGCTTAATATGCTACAAAGGACGCTATGACACTTTCACGCATAATCATGTGGAAAACTCGCGATAGCAAACCATCTGTACCAGAGCAAGCACGCACTAAACGACGTTCAAGACCATGTCATGTAGAAATCGACTAGACGAAATTGTTGATCCATTAGTAAAATTTGATCTTTTTGATAAAAATAAAGTTTTAAAAGAGTGAACATTCTCAGCTTTTTCAGAAACCCTATTCTTGCTTTTTTGTAAATATACCAAATCTGGCGATCACATCTGAAACCCAAAGGAAACTAAACTTCCAAGGTCATTCAAAAATACCCGATTTGTCTTTCGCTGTTACTTTTTAGGATAAAAGTACAGTGGGAACAGAAAGCAATGGCGTAGCCCTTCCGGCTGATCGTAACAAATACTCAGGCGTGCATAACGGAATGATTGGTTAGTTGGTTGGGAGGAGGGACACAGCGAGGTCATCGGTACCATCGGATCCGGGAAGGATGGGGAAGGAAGTCAGCCGTGACCTTAGAAAGGAACTATCCTGGCATTTGCCTGAAACGATTCAGGGAAATCACAGAAAACCTAAATGAGAATGGCCGGACGTGGATTTGGACTGTCATGTGAGTCCAGTGTGCTAACAACTGGGCCACCTCGCTCGGTATATGACTAAATGAACAGTATGGGCACTGCAGAGACATAAAATTAAACGATGCAAACTAGTAAAAGAAAGAATAACAGTATCATAGCAGCAGAAGTTCTGAAACGATTCGCCTATGTTGGAAGGAATATTTCTGAAAGAATTCTGTAGGCTAGAAGGGAATTTAAAGTACTGATGTTGAATAGAGGATTTACCTCTCGATAACGATGAGCGTCAACGTGTTGCATGCAAGTCAGTAAAAATAACTGTGAACATTAGGCTAAGGGAAGTCCAGTGTAAAACCCATCACCGACCTCTAACTGGGGAACGGAACATCTGTGACATTTTGTTCACTTAAAAAAAAAAAAAATTCGTTTCACGTTATCTAAACTCGCTAAAATTTTACGTACGTACTATTTTACACGTCGTATACGAGTCAATCAGATATCTGGAAAATGACACAACGCACGAAAAAAATGTTCTAGGTGAAAAGTTAATATTAGTAAAGCGGACATCTGTCTGTAATACAAATGGCTACCTCCTAACAACCCCTTCTGCGTGGGCGGGGTCAGCTTTGTATTTTCAAATGGGAGGCCCCCAATTTTTATTGCATATTCAGATTCTACACAAAAAACTGTCCGGTTTACTCAAACCATTGTTTTCCGTTCGAGGCAAATGCCTATGTAATCGACAGCTATTAAGTGTGCCTGTTTTTGCAATTAAGAACCGACGCGTTTTATTCTACATTTCATTTACGATGCAAATGTAAACCTTTTTCTTCTTACGGTTGATATTTATGTTCGAAATTTATTTTTGTGTCGCAAATTTGATTGTACAGTATAATACGGTCAGCCGTTTCAATGTCTGCTTGAAAACCACGTTTAACGTGATCCAGGAACAACGAAGTGGACGTAGTAGTTTTCTGTTCCCATCGATATGCTTGATGTCGGTGAATCCCCTTGCCTGTCATCATTGGAATGCTTGCGGTGAGTCCCTTGCCTCTCACCATTGCGGTGCTTGAATTCGGTAAGTACCCATGGTACGGGCACCTGTTGGCAGTACTTCAAGGACATTTTACGTTATTACAGCGGTTGTGGTATGTATTACGCCGACCGGCCAGCGCGAAAGTTGCGCCGCTTTGGATGGAAACACCGAGATCACTCATCTGAGGAACGTCACCGAAATAAAGCATTCCGGTGATTTGGGGACTCACCATGATCAACCCTGAAGGAAACAGATATTTAGTTAAGTGAAGACAAACACTGTGCGCAGTTCAAATGGTTCACATGGCTCCAAGCACTATGGGTCTTAACATCTGAGGTCATCAGTCCCCTAGACTTAGAACTACTTAAATATAACCAAACTAAGGACATCACACACATCTATGCCCGAGACAGGATTCGACCCTGCAACCGTAGCAGCAGCGAGTTTCCGGACTGAAGCGCCTAGAACAGCTCGGCCAAAGCGGCCGGCTTGTGCGCAGTAATAGTCCTTGGGCTATGCCTGGTGCTACTTTTACATTTGCAGATTTATTGGCGTTAAGGAAGACGTTGTGTTTTCTCGTAGCTCTTCAGCCCAAACACACAGCACGCCTGCTACTCAAATTTTGTTCATTATGCTTCAACTGCCGGTCGGTGTCGCCAAGCAGTTCTCGGCGCTTCAGTCCGGAACCGCGCTGTTGCTACGGTCGCAGGGTCGAGTCCTGTCCCGGGTAGAGGTATGTGTGATGTCCTTTGGTTAGTTAGCTTTAAGTAGTTCTAAGTTAAGAGGACTGATAACCTCAGATGTTAAGTCTCATAGCGCTTAAAGCCAATTGTACCTACATCTACATCTACATCCATACTCCGCAAGTCACCTGACGGTGTGTGGCGGAGGGTACTTTGTGTACCTCTGTCGGTTCTCCCTTCTATTCCAGTCTCGTATTGTTCGTGGAAAGAAATATTGTCGGTATGCCGAGTGTGGGCTCTAATCTCTCTGATTTTATCCTCATGGTCTCTTCGCGAGATATACGTAGGAGGGAGCAATATACTGCTTGACTCCTCGGTGAAGGTATGTTCTCGAAACTTCAACAAAAGCTTGTACCGAGCTACTGAGCGTCTCTCCTGCAAAGTCATCCACTGGAGTTTATCTATCATCTCCGTAATGCTTTCGCGATTACTAAATGATCCTGTAACAAAGCGCGCTGCTCTCCGTTGGATCTTCTCCATCTCTTCTATCAACGCTATCTGGTTCGGATCCCACACTGGTGAGCAATATTCAAGCAGCGGGCGAACAAGTGTACTATAACCTCCTTCCTTTGTTTTCGGATTGCATTTCCTTATGATTCTTCCAATGAATCTCAGTCTGGCATCTGCTTTACCGGCGATCAACTTTATACGATCATTCCATTTTAAATCACTCCTAGTGCCTACTCCCAAATAATTTATGGAATTAACTGCTTCCAGTTGCTGACCTGCTATATTGTAGCTAAATGATACAGGATCTTCCTTTCTATGTATTCGCAGCACATTACACTTGTCTACATTGAGATTCAATTGTCATGCCATTCAGGCTTCAACACGAATAGTAACCGAACAGCGTACTGAAGTCAAGGAACAGAGGATATACCTGGGCCTCGCGGAGAACAGAGTGAGCGTGACCTCACGCGATCGTAAGGGCATTCACGAAAGAAAAGGCGTACATAATACCCACTCGACTGATTCCTGAGTGCCGCTCGTCGGTATGCGAACCATATCGAGCTGGATTGACAGAAGAGAGGATCCAGATGAGAACGTCGCGCTTTGTGACAGGTTAGTGTAATAAATGAGGTAGCGTTACGTGGATGCAAAACAAATTCCAGTGACAGGCGCTACAAGAGAGGCATTTTGCATCACGGAGTGACACAGTGCTGAAACTTTCTGAACATACGTTCTAGTATGAGTCGAATAACAAATTATTGTCGTTTATTTATTTTAAAAAGCCGCTCTAGTTTCTAAGTAGCTTTTACACAACGTCATTTTCAAGTGGATCTGAAACTGCCATTATTATATGATGGTAATATAAATGTTTTACACAAAATAAGATAAAAAGCAGTTGACATATGTACATTAAAAATATAGAAAGAGTATATACGTTACATTTTGCCATAGAGAAGCAACGTGAAATTATAAAGTAAATGAAAGGCAGATCGATTAAAAAAATTATGTGCCCAATGACATCGTGATAACAATGGGCGTGACATGATTGTAAAAACTGTATAATTCGATGCATTAAAGTATTGACATGTATTAGCTTTAAGAATAGTTATATTCTGACATGTTCGAAGCTTCATATTCCATGCTTTACCTATAAATACCTAAAAGTAGATCTTTCAGATTTAATAGAAGTATAAAATAGTTGCAGCGGACCGGTCGTCCAAGTGGAGTGTAAACTTAACGTCAGCTAGTGCGCAGTGGTTAAAACAGATGGAACTCTAAACGTCGCTAGAGTAGCTTGGGTGGAACGCGGATTGCTTACAGAAACGTTTCTGCAAACTCTGGATACAGCTGCGAATTTGGAAAAGAAATGGTCAATTTTTAAAGAAAATTGTCAATAACGTGGAAGCAGATGTCCAAGAGACTGGTGTTTCTTGGTGTGCATAACTAGCTGAGCATCTTTTCCTTTGACTGTTTCAGGTGTCTGAAGATTTACGAGATTGTTTTCAACACTGAACTATGTGACTACCTTGCATGAAATGAGCTACGAGGGTGAATGTACTTCCTATGTTTTTTCTATTTAATTCTGTGGGTTCCTTGTACCACCTTTTAAAATTCCTTCTCGTTTGCCCGATGAACTTGGGCTTATAACCAGGGCAGTAAGTTTTAGTATAAATCTCTGTTTGTGTTAATGCCACACAGAAATATAAGAGTGAAGGTTGAGATTCACACGTGGTGTGTACATTATGCTTTTCTCAAAAAAGATATATATGTTTACATCATATTACGAAAATGGTATTTTCAGATGATCTTGAAAACGTCGTGCCACTGTGGTCGAGAGGTTCTATGCGCTTCAGTCTGGAACCGCGCTGCTGCTACAGACGCAGGTTCGAATCCTGCCTCGGGCACGGCTGTGTGATGTCCTTAGGTTAGTTAGGTTTAAGTGGTTCTAAGTCTAGGGGACTGATGACGTCAGATGTCAAGTCCCATAGTGCTTGGAGCGATTTGATCCATTTGAATTTGAAAATTTCGTAATGTAAAGGCCGAAATCCTTTACGGATTTAATAAAGGCCTTATTAGCAACTGGAGCTAGCGTCTTTTCACTAAGTGAAGATATAGTTGCGCAATCAGAATCCGCCGCACGTGGAGATATTAATAGTATTACTTTCTCCTGTATACCTCTCGTGAGATGACCGCAATGAGAGATTCAGAGACAGAGACTTACAGCCAGTCGTTTTCCCATGCACCTTCTGCGAATGTGACTAGCAGCGCGTGAGCGGACGAGAACCACTAAATACCCTCCACCACACAACAGGTGGCTTGTGGAATGTTGATGTGGATGTATGGGTTATGATGGTCGTGCTGGTTGTGCGTAGCCTTCCCATTTTTTAATGTTTAAATAATTGTTCACTATAGCTTCTAATTTTTTCTTCAAAATGTCACATAACTAAATTAAGTGGCAGTATGACAGTATTTTCAGCTAATGCGATTACACAGTACGGAGCAAGGGCCTTGTAGTGAAAAACATTGAGTGGTAGGTAGTGTGGCATTTGAAACAAGTTTCGGCCTGATGCGTAGTTCAGAGTGATTCTCCTGAGGTAAGCGAGTGGAGGGAGAAAGCAATTAGTGGGTTTCAAGGGTTAGTGGTAGCGACAAAAGCAACTGGTTGTAACCGGCAAACTATTGTTTTTGAAAGTCACGACGCAAATTGTAAAAAGAAAAGCATACTCAAGTTGCGACCTGTTAGTGGTCGCAAAGGGCAGACAAATGAAGATATAGCTACATCACTTGTAAAACAAAGATAATATTTTCGTATAAACACTCTGTTCAGAAAAAAACAGAACACCTTGAACGGCTAGAGAGAGGACGTTCATGTTCACAGCACATGTACTGGAGCAAGTTCTGCAGAAATGATTAGCATTTCAGTCACCTCGGTTCAGCATGTGTCTTGTTAAAAATGTGGGCACACGGTATTCCGTGGGCCCTGATAACTTGTTCCATGCGTGATGATCGAGCGAGGTGGCGCAGTAGTTAGCACACTGGGCTCGCGTTCGGAAGGACGACGGTTCAAAACCGCGTCCGGCCATTCTCGTTTAGGTTTTCTGTGATTTCCCTAAATCGCTTCATGCGAATGCCGGGATGTTTCCTTTGGGAGAACGGCCTACTTCCTTCCCCATCCTTCCCTAATCCGATAGTATCGACGACCTTGCTGTTTGGTCCCCTCTCCCACATCAACCAACTCCCACATCAACCAACCAACTAAACAACCATGCGTGATGGCGTCGACCCTTATAAGTCGCGAATAGCGTCCTGTGTTATAGCCATTCATGCTCGTTTACTTCGTTCCAAAGTTCATCTGTGGTGGCTGGCATTGGGTCACAGCGGTGCACCTGTCGTTTCACCGTACCCCACACATTTTCGATTCTCGTGATCTGGCGGGCCAGGGCAAAAGGCTGAATTCCTGTGACACCAAGAAGGCACGTGTTCGTCCAGCAACATGTGGTCGTGCATTGTCTTGCTGAAAAATGGCGTCTACTATGTTGTAAAGAAAGGGGATGGCTACAGGTCGCAGGATGTCATTAACGTAGGTAACACTGGTCACATTGCCTTGGACGCGCACCGTCTGTGATTTGTGGTTGTACCTAATAGCACCTCACACCATCAGGCCTTGGGTTGGCACTGTGTGTCTTGTGCGAATGCAGCCACTGTGTCGCCGTTCTCCTTGTCTGTGGCGAACCATAATGCAGCCATCATTTTCAAATGTACGGATCCTGGATTTGTCCTAAAATATTATCTGATGCTATTCCTGTGCCCAGTGACGTCGTTCCAGACACCAGTGACATCCAGCATGCTTCTGCACATTCGTCAAAGGTAACCTAAGCCATAATAAAACGGCGCGGACTCTCACCCCTCATAGAGTACGATGTGTTACGCTGTTCCACTGTAGCGCCAGAGCCGAGGAGGTCGCAGATCTCTCCTGCAATGCCTTTCGAATGAGGTGTCGATCTTCTGCGGGGGGTGGGGGGGGGGGGAGGTGGGTGGTCTGTGTGGTGCGACCTGACCCATCTCGTCGTGTTCTGAGACCTTCTGTAAACCATTCTGCACACACTTGTTGCACTGCCGACGCACTTTGTTCCACACGAGCAGAAATTTCCCCGATGGAAGCATCAGATTCTCTCGTGCCAATAATGTACCCTCTTTCAAACTCACTGATTTGACGGTATGGTCCGCGCATACCTCTGTGAGGCATTCTGCACGTCTGCGCGAGTGATTCTGATTGATTACCTTCGGTTTATAGCGACAACGAGAGCCGAAGGCACATTTTACCTATAGATAGCGTTACGCCGCCAGATCGATGTTGACCTTGAACCCGAGGGTCGGTATGGTTCAAATGCTAATCATATCTGCAGAACATATCAATGAATATGTTCTGTGATATGAGCGTCCTGTCTCTAATCGCTCCGGACATGAGTGTAATTACGCATCAGAAGTATGAGAAAGTACATCCACTGCCTGAAAAAAACAAGTGAGTCACCCAGAAGCTTCACAGGTTGAGAGGTTATGTGATATTATCTTAATGACACAAAATCAGATCATATGTACCAAAAACTTGGCAATGTAAGCTCACTCTCGCCAGGAAGCGTTCACTGATTGGGTTGGTAAGCGAGCCGTGAAACAGTTGTATCTCCTCTTCAGTGGTCCCACATGTGTCCTATTTGGATCTTGGTGGTACCTCAGCATTACACAGTCGATTAATAGAGTCACGTGCGCCTACAATTTCTGAATGTGCTGCCCCTGTCCAAGCAGTTACCTCGCTATTGAGACACATCATCACGCGTCTGTGGGTGGAGAAGTGGTTAGTGTTGGAGGAGAACAATCTGAGGCCCGTGAAACCACCGTGACATTCCTCCTTCGGCAGGAACACCCACCGGTATACATTGCTTGTGGTGTACAGGTTTCTGTGTTTACGCCATATTTTAACTGAATGCGTTTCACACCGAGCCATGAGGGCACGGCCGACTTACCAGTTGACCGGCCCTCTGTTTTATGTGATGATGAATTGAATGTGGTTCGTGTTTTAAGAGTCTGTGTGATGTCTGGTCGTCTAAATAGTGTTTTCGGTAGAAGGTTTTAATATATTTCTAGGATGGTTGCTTCATCTTTAATTATGAACTGATCGTGTAGGTACAGTTTCTTGCTCCACTAGTTAAGATGTTGTGTCGTTATAGTCTACATATTTTACTCACACTTTGCTCTGAGGAATTTGTCTCTTGCTGTTTTATGCGATAGCGTGACTGAGGGAGACCCAGGACGGCTGAGATTTTTCAATTTAAATTTTGTTGCATACTTCTAACAACTCATAGCCACACTTGTACTCTTTTGTTGAGTGCGGGCGCTGATGACCTCGCTGTTGAGCAACCTATACATACCGCCACCACCACTAGCACTAAATGAGGACGCAGGTTGTCTGGAACGTACCGTTGTACCGTCACAGTTCGCTCAATCACTTCCAGTTGTGACCTTAAATCATCATGTAATACCGGAAACAACACCGGGATCATGTAGTACCTGGAGCAACAATGAAAGACCGCGACTTCTCTTCAGGTCGCCGCTATACTAGCTCCTATAGTAACCTGACGTAGCGCACAACAACGATTGATAACTCAGCACAGTATGTCATTGTTTCTCTGTCACGATGCCACGCCAGACGCAGCCATTTGTGTTCTCCTGTTAACGGTAGCCTACGCCTGGGTCGTTGGTCCATAGGCCAGCTACCCAGCTGCCGCTAGCCTCCGACCAACGGTGTGTGACGACACAGAATGTGTTGGGAGTCCGTTTCTCGTTCTCAGTTGGCAGGCGCAGGTGTGCTTGGTGCACAACACGGCGCTCAGGCGTGGTCGACCACAAAGCTTGGCAACGAGTATGCCTGCCCCCATGTTGATGTGCAGTTCCAACATCGGTTCACTGTCAAATCCGAAAGCCCCACACATCTGGATACTCAACGATTCTATAGCACGGCCAAATGGAGACACACAGTGAGGCCCTTTTAAAACTGTTACAGGTACTGATAATGTGTTCCCACACGACATTTCCCTATGCTTCCTCATACGACGCTGTTCGCGTTCCTCATAAAACTAGTCAGGCCTGTTGACACTAAACACGACAACACTGACGCACTCTAATGGACCTTCACACACGAGAGCAACTCTTATCATTTACACACCTACCGATGGCATGTGCCCTATGTGGTCAGAAGTATCAGAACACCTGGGTGAAAATGACTTACAAGTTCGTGGCGCCCTTCATCGGTAATGCTGGAATTCAATATGGTGTTGGCCCACCCTTAGCCTTGATGAGAGCTTACACTCTCCCAGGCATACCTTCAATCAGGTGCTGGAAGATTTCTTGGGGAATGGCAGCCCATTCTTCACAGAGTGCTGCTCTGAGGAGACGTATCGATGTCGGTCGGTGAGGCCTGGCATGAAGTCGGTGTTCCAAAACATCCCAAAGGTGTTCTATAGGGTTCAGGTCAGGGCCTTGTGCAGACCATTCCATTACAGTGATGTTACTGTAGTGTAACCACTCCGCCACAGGTCGTGCATTATGAACAGGTGCTCGATCGTGTTGAAAGATGCAATCGCCATCCCCGGATTGCTCTTCTACAGTGGGAAGCAAGAAGGTGCTTAAAACATCAATGTAGGCCTGTGCTATGATATTGCCACGCAAAACAACAAGGGGTGCAAGCCCCCTCCATGAAAGACACGGCCACATCGTAATACCACCGCCTTCGAATTTTATTGTTGGCTCTAAAGACGCTCTCAGATGATGTTCACAGGTCGCAGGTTCGAATCCTGCTTCGGTCATGGATGTGTCTCTGTCAGTAACAGACGAGGTCGGCGTGTACGCTTTTGTGCTGTACGTGTCCCTTCACGTTTCCACTTCACTATCACATCGGAAACAGTAGACCTAGGGATGTTTAGGAGTGTGGAAATTTCGCGTCCTTAGGTTAAATGGTTCAAATGGCTCTGAGCACTATGAGACTTAACTTCTGAGATCATCAGTCGCATAGAACTTAGAACTACTTAAACCTAACTAACCTAAGGACATCACACACACCCATGCCCGAGGCAGGATTCGAACGTGCGATCGTAGCGGTCGCGCGGTTCCAAAATGTAGCGCCTAGATCCCCTCGGCCGCTCCGGCCGGCTCCTTAGGTTAGTTAGGTTTATGTAGTTCTAAGTTCTAGGGGACTGATGACCTCAGATGTTGAGATCCATAGTGCTCAAAGCCATTTGAACCATTTTTTGAAGTTCACCGGGCATTCGCCATACCCACACGCTGCCATCGGTTCGCCACATTATGTACCGTGATTCACCACTCCACACAACGTTTTTCCACTGTTCAATTGTCCAGTGTTGACGCTCCATACACCGAGGGTGGCGTCGTTTGGCATTTACCGACGTGATGTGTGGCTTATGAGCAGCCGTTCGACCATGAAATCCAAGTTTTCTCACCTCCCACCTAACTGTCGTAGTACTTGCAGTGTATCCTGATGCAGTTTGGAATTCCTATGTGATGGTCTGGATAGATGTCTGCCTATTACATATTACAACCCTCTTTAACTGTCGGCGGTCTCTGTCATTAACAGACGAGGTCGGCGTGTACGCTTTTGTGCTGTACGTGTCCCTTCATGTTTCCACTTCACTATCACATCGGAAACAGTAGACCTAGGGATGTTTAGGAGTGTGGAAATTTCGCGTACAGACGTATGACGCAAGTGGCAACCAATCACCTCACCACGTCTGAAGTCGTGAGTTCCGCGGAGCGCCCCATTCTGCTCTCACACGATGTCTAATGACTACTGAGGTCGCTGGTATGGAGTACCTGGCAGTAGGTGGCAGCACAATGCACCTAATTTGAAAAAAAAGTATGTTTTTGGGGGTGCCCGGATACTTTTAACCACATAGTGTATGTGTGCGAAGTTATATGGACATCTGACCATGTCTACTGGATGCTTCATCGTTTCTGTCAGGCAGTGTTATTTCAATGATTAAAAGATAAAATTAAAGGTTGCTGATAACTAAACTCCATATTTCTAAGCTCAGTAAAATAGTGAAATAAGCAAGGGAATAAGCAGCAATAATGGCGTAAATAAGCACTAAAACAAGCAAAAATGAATACCCGCAAATATATACTATCACATAACATTTACTTCATTGAAGACTGTTATAGTACGCAGCGAAGGTCATCCTGCAGTGAAGAGTGATTTGTACACTGACAATGTTCTTTTGACGTCGTATGACGTCTTCACCTATATTTGCATCAACTTCTATATGGATACTCTGCAATCCACCGTACGGTGCTCGCAAATAGAGCGAGGGAGAAACAACTGTCTATACGCCTCCGTATGAGTTCTAATTTCTTGTGTCCTATTTTCGTGGGCCCTACGCGCTTTGTATGTTGGAATCAGTAGAATCGGTCTGAAGTCCGTTTCAAATGCCGGTTCTCTAAATTTTAGCACGTTCGTAACAATTGCTTGTTTTTCGAACCTACCGGTAACAAATCTAGCAGCCCGTCTCTGAATTCCTTCGATGTCTTACTTTAATCCGACTTGGTAGTGAACCCAAACACTCTAGCAGTACTCAAATATAGCTCCCACTAGCGTCCTATATGCCGTCTTCTTTATAGATGAAGCACACTTTCCCAGAATTCTCCCAATAAACCGAAGTGAGCCACTCGCCTTCCCTACTACAATCCTCACATGCACGTTCCATTTCACATCGCTTTGCAACGTTCGAAATGGA
This sequence comes from Schistocerca nitens, assembly GCF_023898315.1. Lineage (NCBI taxonomy): Eukaryota > Metazoa > Arthropoda > Insecta > Orthoptera > Acrididae > Schistocerca > Schistocerca nitens. Next base: position 860,322,476 of record NC_064615.1, read on the forward strand.
AGTGAAGTCCCACGCTTCTTGACAGAGCGTAGGGGAACGATGTTGGAGACCCGCACCGCCGTACTAGGCAAGACCCTAATGGAGGCGGTTTGCCGTTGCCTTCGTAATGGGGATGAATGATGATGATGATGAAGACGACACAACAACACCCAGTCATCTCGGGGCAGATGAAAATCCCTGACCCTGCTGGGAATCGAACCCGGGACCCCGTGCTCGGGAAGCGAAAACGCGACCGCGAGACCACAAGCTGCGGACTTTGCAACGTTGCTCCCAAATATTTAAACGACGTAACTGTGTCAAGCTGTACACTACTAATACTGTATCCAAACATCACGCGTTTGTTTTTCCTCTTATCTCCATTAACCTATATTTTTCTACATTCAGAGCTAGCAGATTGCTGCCCTCCCTATCCTGTGTATAGAGGATAAAAGCAGTCCAGTCGCATTTCCCTGGGACTCTCCTGATGATATTCTTATCTCTGATGAACTTAAGAAGTCTCCGAGACATTCAGATATCTGTGAACCTGTTCCATATGCTCGTACCTTCGTTAACAGCCTGCAGTGGGACACCAACGCTTTCTCGAAATCTAGGAATGTGGAATCTGCTCGTCGATTTTCATTCATAGTTCTCAGTATATCATGTGAGAAAAGGGAAAGCTGAGTTTCGCACGAGCGACGCTTTCTACAATCATGGTGATTCGTGAACGTAAGATAATCAGTTCAAGAAAATTTGTTATATTTGAACTGACACTCTGTTGAAGTGTTCTGCAACAAAGAGATGCTAAGGAGATTGGTCTGTAATTTTGCGCATCCGTTCTTTTGCCCCTCTTACAGAATGACAATTATTGAACTATAAGAAAAAAAAACATAAATTACAAACTACGTCGTGCACATACTTTATTCAACATGTAAATGTCACTACAGATATTCGGATTTTGGTTATGACATATTCGATATGCCTGCCATCATTGGCGATGATGTGGCGCAGACGAATAGCGCAATTCTGCATGACCCTATGAAGTGTAGGAACATCGATGCTGTCGATGACCTCCTAAATGGCTGTTTTCAGCTCACCAGTGGTCTTGGAGATATTTCTGGACGGACGGCCGGGGTGGTCGAGCGGTTCTAGGCGCTACAGTCTGGAACCCCGCGACCGCTACGGCCGCAGGTTCGAATCCTGCCTCGGGCATGGATGTGTGTGATGTCTTTAGGTTAGTTAGATTTAAGTAGCTCCAAGTTCTAGCCCCCCCCCCCCCCCCATGAACCATGGACCTTGCCGTTGGTGGGGAGGCTTGCGTGCCTCAGCGATACAGATAGCCGTACCGTAGGTGCAACCACAACGGAGGGGTATCTGTTGAGAGGTCAGACAAAAGTGTGGTTCCTGAAGAGGGGCAGCAGCCTTTTCAGTAGTTGCAAGGGCAACAGTCTGGATGATTGACTGATCTGGCCTTGTAACAATAACCAAAACGGCCTGGCTGTGCTGGTACTGCGAACGGCTGAAAGCAAGGGGAAACTACGGCCGTAATTTTTCCCGAGGGCATGCAGCTTTACTGTATGATTAAATGATGATGACTGCAAAAAGGTGGGAATTTAAGGAGATGGGACCTGGATAAACTGAAAGAACCAGAGGTTGTACAGAGTTTCAGGGAGAGCATAAGGGAACAATTGACAGGAATTAGGGAAAGAAATACAGTAGAAGAAGAATGGGTAGCTTTGAGGGATGAAGTAGTGAAGGCAGCAGAGGATCAAGTAGGTAAAAAGACGAGAGCTAATAGAAATCCTTAGGTAACAGAAGAAATATTGAATTTAATTGATGAAAGGAAAAAATATAAAAATGCAGTAATGAAGCAGGCAAAAAGGAATACAAACGTCTCAAAAATGAGATCGACAGTAAGTGCAAAATGGCTAAGCAGGGATGGCTAGAGGACAAATGTAAGGATGAAGAGGCTTATCTCACTAGGGGTAAGATAGATACTGCCTACAGGAAAATTAACGAGACCTTTGGAGATAAGAGAACTACTTGTATAAACATCAAGAGCTCAGATGGAAACCCAGTTCTAAGCAAAGAAGGGAAAGCAGAAAGGTGGAAGGAGTATATAGAGGGTCTATACAAGGGCGATGTACTTGAGGACGATATTATGGAAATGGAAGAGGATGTAGATGAAGATGAAATGGGAGATACGATATTGCCCCTGAAGAGTTTGACAGAGCACTGAAAGACCTGAGTCGAACCAAGGCCCCGGGAGTAGACAACACTCCATTAGAACTACTGACGGCCTTGGGAGAGCCAGTCCTGACAAAACTCTACCATCTGGTGAGCTAGATGTATGAAATAGGCGAAATACCCTCAGACTTAAAGAAGAATATAATAATTCCAATCCCAAAGAAAGCAGGTGTTGACAGATGTGAAAATTACCGAACTATCAGTTTAATAAGTCACAGCTGCAAAATAATAAAAAATGGTTCAAATGGCTCTGAGCACTATGGGACTTAACATCTACGGTCATCAGTCCCCTAGAACTCAGAACTACTTAAACCTAACTAACCTAAGGACATCACACAAAACCCAGTCATCACGAGGCAGAGAAAATCCCTGACCCCGCCGGGAATCGAACCCGGGAACCCGGGCGCGGGAAGCAAGAACGCTACCGCACAACCACGAGCTGCGGACTGCAAAATAATAACGCGAATTCTTTACAGATGGATGGAAAAATTAGTAGAAGCCGACCTCACGGAAGATCAGTTTGGATTCCGTAGAAATGTTGGAACACGTGAGGCAATACTGACCCTACGACTTATCTTAGAAGCTAGATTAAGGAAGGGCAAGCCTACGTTTCTAGCATTTGTAAGAGAAAGCTTTTGACAATGTTGACTGGAATACTCTCTTTCAAATTCTGAAGGTGGCAGGGGTAAAATACAGGGAGCGAAAGGCTATTTACAATTTGTACAGGAACCAGATGGCAGTTATAAGAGTCGAGAGACATGAAAGGTAAGCAGTGAAGGAAACAAAAAAAAATTGGGAGTAGGTATTAAAATCCATGGAGAAGAAATAAAAACTTTGAGGTTCGCCGATGACATTGTAATTCTGTCAGAGACAGCAAAGGACTTGGAAGAGCAGTTGAACGGAATGGACAGGGTCTTGAAAGGAGGATATAAGATGAACATCAACAAAAGCAAAACGAGGATAATGGAATGTTGTCGAATTAAGTCGGGTGATGCTGAGGGAATTACGAGGCCTGTTCAGAAAGTAAGCTCCGATTGATTGCCAAATTGAAACCACAGTGAACATCAGAAATGTTTTACTTGTAACAATTAGCTACACCTTTCAGCTACTTCTCTACGTAGTCGCCGTTCTGACTTAGACTTTTGTCATAGCGTTGTACCAACTTTTCAATAGCCTCATCATAGAAGGCAGCCGCCAGTGCTTTCCGCCAATTCTCCACGCTGGCCTACACCTCGTTGTCTGTGTCAAAATGTTGTCTTCAAAGACAGCTGTTCATGTGACCAGAGATGAAACTCAGGGGGAGACAATTGCGGACTGTATTGTGGGTAATCTCACATTTCCATTTGAAAACGATACAGGAGCATCTTCATTGCCCCTGCAGAATGCGGCTATGAATTGTCTTGAAGAAGAAACAGCACGACAGTTATGTAATGTTAGCTGCATAGCTTCAGGCGAAATTTCTCACCAGGCCCTCGTACTTGGCGGCAGACACTATTTTCTAGACATCTTTACGCACTCACTGCGAGCTCAGAAATGAGAAAAGCGACGTGATGCTAACTGGGGTTATACTAGAGACACTACCCAAAACATCTGTGCAAAGCTTTATCGGATTTTCATAGTCGTTTCCATTTCGCGACCGATCGGAGCTTACTTTCTGAACGCCCCTCGTAGATTAGGAAATGAGACATTGAAAGTGGTAAAGGAGTTTTGCTATTTGGGGAGCAAAATAACTGATGATGGTCGAAGTGGAGAGGATATAAAATGTTGACTGGCAATGGCAAGGAAAGCGTTTCTGAAGAAGAGAAATTTGTTAACATCGAGTATAGATTTAAGTGTCAGGAAGTCGTTTCTGAAAGTATTTGTATGGAGTGTAGCTATGTATGGAAGTGAAACATGGACGATAACCAGTTTGGACAAGAAGAGAATAGAAGCTTTCGAAATGTGGTGCTACAGAAGAATGCTGAAGATAAGGTGGGTAGATCACGTAACTAATGAGGAGGTATTGAATAGGATTGGGGAGAAGAGAAGTTTGTGGCACAACTTGACTAGAAGAAGGGATCGGTTGGTAGGACATGTTTTGAGGCATCAAGGGATCACAAATTTAGCATTGGAGGGCAGCGTGGAGGGTAAAAATCGTAGAGGGAGACCAAGAGATGAATACACTAAGCAGATTCAGAAGGATGCAGGTTGCAGTAGGTACTTGGAGATGAAGAAGCTTGCACAGGATAGAGTAGCATGGAGAGCTGCATCAAACCAGTCTCAGGACTGAAGACCACAACAACAAGAAGTTCTAGGGGACTGATGACCTCAGATGTTAAGTCCCATAGTGCTTAGAGCCATCTGAACCATTTTATATTTCTGGACAACTTGTCTTTAATACAGCCCCACAAAAAGTAGTCGCGTGTGTTTAGATCCAGAGAATATGGCGGCCAATCAGTGCGCTTCCAGGACATCAAACACTCTCCTGCTTCGATAGGGTCGATCTCCGTCTTGCATCAATCACATCTTGCGAAATCAGGGTCACTTTGGATAATGGGGATGAAATCATTTTCCCAAAACTTCACGTACCGTTCGGTAGTCATAGTTCCATCAAAGAATATCACACCGATTATTCCGTCACTGAACATTGCACACCGCGCAGTCACCCGTTGAGGTTGAAGAGACTTCTTGATCGCGAAATGCGGATTCTCACTCCCCTAAATGCACCAATTTTACTTATTGACGAAACTAACCGAATGAAAGTGGGCTTCCTTGCTAAACCAAACCATACTAATTTCCACCATGTCCCGCGGCCAACCTTGCAGTTTGAACGTCCTAACGCAAACCGTTCAGAAGTTAAGACGATTTGATTTCATATAGTTCAATAACTGTCACCTTGTATACAGGGTGTTACAAAAAGGTACGGCCAAACTTTCAGGAAACATTCCTCACACACAAATAAAGAAAACATGTTATGTGGACATGTGTCCGGAAACGCTTAATTTCTATGTTAGAGCTCATTTTAGTTTCGTCAGTATGTACTGTACGTCCTCGATTCACCGCCATGATTTCATACGGGATACTCTACCTGTGCTGCTAGAACATGTGCCTTTGCAAGTACGACACAACATGTGGTTCATGCACGATGGAGCTCCCGCACATTTCAGTCGAAGTGTTCGTACGCTTCTCAACAACAGATTCAGTGGTAGATTGGTAGAGGCGGACCAATTCCATGGCCTCCACGCTCTCCTGACCTCAACCCTCTTGACTTTCATCTATGGGGGCATTTGAAAGCTCTTGTCTACGCAACCCCGGTACCAAATGTAGAGACTCTTCGTGCTCGTATTGTGGACGGCTGTGATACAATACGCCATTCTCCAGGGCTGCATCAGCGCATCAGGGATTCCATGCGACGGAGGGTGGATGCATGTATCCTCGCTAACGGAGGACATTTTGAACATTTCCTGTAACAAAGTGTTTGAAGTCACGCTGGTACGTTCTGTTGCTGTGTGTTTCCATTCCATGACTAATGTGATTTGGAGAGAAGTAATAAAATGAACTCTAACATGGAATGTAAGCGTTTCCGGACACATGTCCACATATATTTTCTTTCTTTGTGTGTGAGGAATGTTTCCTGAAAGTTTGGCCGTGCCTTTTTGTAAAACCCTGTATATAGGAGCCACCTGCGCTTTTTTCCATTCGCTTGGGAATTGCTCTGGCTGAGAGATTCTCGATAAATGCAAGCTATGTAAGGGCCAATGCCAAAGAGTACTTTTTTTAAAACAAAATTGGGATTCCATCCAGACATGGTGACTTACACTACTGGCCATTAAAATTGCTACACCAAGAAGGAATGCGGATGATAAACCGGTATTCATTGGACAAATATATTGTACTAGAACAGACATGTGATTACATTTTCACGCAATTTGGGTGCATAGATCCTGAGAAATCAGTACCCAGAACAACCACCTCTGGTCGTAATAACGGCCTTAATACGCCTGGGCATTGAGTCAAACAGAGCTTGGATGGCGTGTACAGGTACAGCTGCCCATGCAGCTTCAACACGATACCACAGCTCATCAAGAGTAGTGACTGGCGTATTGTGACGAGCCAGTTGCTCGGCCACCATTGACCAGACGTTTTAAATTGGTGGGAGATCTGGAGAATGTGCTGATCAGGGCAGCAGTCGAACATTTTCTGCGTCCAGAAAGGCCCGTACAGAACCTGCAACATGCGGTCGTGCATTATCCTGCTGAAATGTAGGGTTTAGCAGGGATCGAATGAAGGGTAGAGCAACGTCCACTGTAAGTGCCGTCAATGGGAGCAAGAGGTGACCGAGACGTGTAACCAATGGCACCCCATACCTTCACGCCGGGTGATACGCCAGTATGGCGATGACGAATACACGCTTCCAATGTGCGTTCACGGCGATGTCGCCAAACACGGATGCGACCATCATGGTGCTGTAAACAGAACCTGGATTCGTCCGAAGAAATGACGTTCTGCCATTCGTGCACCCAGGTTCGTCGTTTAGTACACCATAGCAGGCGCTCCTGTCTGTGATGCAGCGTCAAAGGTAACCGCAGCCGTGGTCTCCGAGCTGATAGTCCATGCTGCTGCAAACGTCATCGAACTGTTCGTGCAGATGGTTGCTGTCTTGCAAACGTCCCCATCTGTTGACTCAGGGCTCGAGATGTGGCTGCACGATCCGTTACAGCCATGCGGATAAGATGCCTGTCACCTCGACTGCTAGTTATACGAGGCCGTTGGGATCCAGCACGGCGTTCCGTAATACCCTCCTGAACCCACCGATTCCATATTCTGCTAACAGTCATTGGATGTCGACCAACGCGAGCAGCAATGTCGCGACACGATAAACCGCAATCGCGATAGGCTACAATCCGACCTTTATCAAAGTCGGGAACGTGATGGTATGCATTCCTCCTCCTTACACGAGGCATCACAACAACGTTTCACCAGGCAACGCCGGTCGACTGCTGTTTGTGTATGAGAAATCGGTTGGAAACCTTCCTCATATCACCACGTTGTAGGTGTCGCTACCGGCGCCAACCTTGTGTGAATGCTCTGAAAAGCTAATCATTTGCATATCAGAGCATCTTCTTCCTGTCGGTTTAATTTCGCGTCTGTAGCACGCCATCTTCGTGGTGTAGCAATTTTAATGGCCAGTAGTGTACTTGTTTCCAACTCTTCCAGTTGCTTCGCTAGGTCAGGGATGCTTAATACTACGTTGTCGACATGGGAGTTTGTTCGATGGTGATACAATTCTCCTCGTGAACAATTTCTCATAAGTGAAATTTAAAACTTCAATTTTCGTTTTGCTATCTTGAGCTGCCACACCAGATTGGTCAACAAGTGACTGGATGGAAGACTTAGACTCATTTAGCGATTTTATAAAGGACCAGAATTTTCTCTGGCTGTGCGCCAAGTCTTTTGTTAAGATATGTCAGTCGTAGTTGTTGCGTAATTCGTGCATAGATCATTTTACACACGTATGAATCTCTACTAACCTTTGCTTGCCGTCATTTGCGCGTTTTCTTTTGAACCGAGAATGCAACAGCCTGTGGTGCCTCAGCATTTTCCGGATCTCGTTATTAAAGCCCAGGTGCCTGTGGAAAGCGCCACAGTTCTTCTTCGGCCAATTCCTCTTTAATATTTGTTTCTTCACCAGAAAGCTTTTTAAAACTTTGACACAGTGTTTTGTGACCGGAGTTTTTCCTCTAGCACCCAATTCATTTTCTCGAATGTCACCCCTTGTGTTTCTGACGACGATGTTACTAAAATTTCGTGTATCAGAGAAAATGAACGTTCAAGGAATTATTCGAGCTTCTAGCTGCTTTAAAATATGAGGTGTTGTGGAGAAACGATAATGGACATACTGTATCTCTTCTTGAATGCTGTTTTTAGCAAAACATTCGTGGATGTGAGAATACTGACTGCTTTTTGCGCATTTAGAGAATTCAAAACATTTTTTACCAGACAGACTTCTGACAGTTTCAGCGACACAGTGTAAACTGTGAGTGAGGCACGTCAGGTGAACTAATTTAGGGTAAAGAGCTTCTAATATAGTTACCGCTTTACCGATATATGGAGCAGCATCATTGAGAAATAACAATACACTGTTATAACATATCCCTTCTGGCCACAAGAAAGCTAACGAGTCGAATATTTATACGTTAAGAAGAAATCATCTGCCGCCTGTGTCATAGCACCAAATACGGCATTACACACGCACTGACCCGATGCATCTGTGGTTTCGTCACTAGAAATTCGTATGATTTCGTGCTCATTATATTCCGAATATTACAAATTACTTCTTGAAAACACTGAGGGATATAGTTTTTGTTCAATGTAGATTAGTCCGGTATTCCTTTGTATGTGTATTTTTCTAAAAATGTATCACTACCACTCAATTGTTCGCCACCATTGCTTTTAATGTGTTGCTGGATACACTTAGGTTTACTCTTAAACCTCTCCTTATGTCACGTTGTGTTAGTGTGCTGCACAATTTCATATTTTCCCCCTAAGCACCCTTTTCACATACCATACAAAATAAGACTCTGCCGTCTTCACTTAAAATATTTCTTCCAAATTCGTTTCCACATTTGCTTAAGAAGGCTAGAGAAGTTTCTGTGGGTGACATTCCCTAATCACAATAGCGAGCAACCATTCACACTTAAACCAGCGAGCACTGCCAACACACTGCAACTTGGAACCCGGGGGTTCAACGTTCATGCCAATGACGTCATTCCGACGTGATTACTGACGAAGTGATGATTCATCTGCCCAATCGCAACAAGTTTTTTTCCTTGCAGTGTTGTTTCACAACGTCCTGGCTATATCATAGCATTGCTTCCTTACGCATTAGACCGAGGTTAATTTTCATGAGCCGATAGAAAATGATTCCTTAATGACGGCGAGTCTAAAAAAAGACAGAGTTATAGTAGACAACGCTGTTGGTGAAACACTTGCAGAAGCAACTAAATGCGCATGCCAAATTTCAAAGAACGCAAAACACTAAGATTGACAAAGTTTTACAGAAGCTCGAAATTTAGCACAAACTTCAATGCGAGATGCTTTCAATAGTTTCCACAACGAAAGTCTCTCTGGAAATTTGGTAGGAAATCCAAAGAGATTCTCGTCATATGTAAAGTACATTATCGGAAAGACACAATCAATAGCCCAGTGTATGGTAACAATGGCGATGTTACGGGTGAGAGTGCCATTAAAGCAGAGTTACTAAACACTGTTTCCCGAAATTCCTTCACCAAAGAAGACGAAGTAAATATTTCAGAATTTGAATCAAGAACAACTACGGACATAAGTAACTTAGAAGTAGATATCCTCGGTGCAGAGAAGCAACTTGTATCAAGGCATCCCGTCCAGACTGTATACGGGTCAGGTTCCTTTCAGAGTACGCTGATACAATAGCTCCATACTTAGCAATCATTTACAACCGCTCGCTCGTCGAAAGCTATGTACCTAAAGACTGGAATGTTGTACAACTCACATCAATATCCAAGAAAGGAAACAGGATTAATCCGCTGAATTACAGACCCATATTGCTAACCTCGATTTGCAGTTGGATTTTGGAACATATACTGTGTTCGAACATTGTGTTACCTTGAAGGAAATGATTGATTGACAAACAGCCAAACCGGATTTAGAAAATATGTGCTATCGACATGGGATGTCAAATTGATTCCATACTTTTAGATTTCCAGAACCCTTTTGTTATCGTTTGTTATAAGCGACTTCCAAACAGATCACATGCCTATAGACTATCGTCTCGTCTGGATTCGTGATTTCCTGTCAGAAAGATCACAGTTCGTAGTAATTCACGGGGAGTCATTGAGTAAAGCAAGTAATATCTGGCGTTCCCCCAGGAAGTGATAAGGCCCTCTCCTGTTTCTAATCTACATAAATGCTTTAGGAGAAAATATGAGCAGCCCTCTTAGATTGTTTGTAGATGATTCTGTCATTTACCGTCCCATAAAGTCATCAGATGATCTAAACAAACTGATTAGACAAGTTACCGGCATGGTGAGAAAAGTGGCAGTTGACTCTAAATAGAGAAAAGTATGAAGTTATGTAGATGAATATGAAATGGGAGATACGATACTGCCCATGAAGAGTTTGACAGAGCACTGAAAGACCTGAGTCGAAACAAGGCCCCGGGAGTAGACAACACTCCATTAGAACTACTGACGGCCATGGGAGAGCCAGTCCTGACAAAACTCTACCATCTGGTGAGCTAGATGTATGAAATAGGCGAAATACCCACAGACTTCAAGAAGAATATAATAATTCCAATCCCAAAGAAAGCAGGTGTTGACAGATGTGAAAATTACCGAACTATCAGTTTAATAAGTCACAGCTGCAAAATACTAACGCGAATTCTTTACAGACGAATGGAAAAACTAGTAGAAGCCGACCTCGGGGAAGATCAGTTTGGATTCCGTAGAAATGTTGGAACACGTGAGGCAATACTAACCTTACGACTTATCTTAGAAGAAAGATTAAGAAAAGGCAAACCTACGTTTCTAGCATTTGTAGACTTAGAGAAAGCTTTTGACAACGTTAACTGGAATACTCTCTTTCAAATTCTGAAGGTGGCAGGGGTAAAATACAAGGAGCGAAAGGGTATTTACAATTTGTACAGAAACCAGATGGCAGTTATAAGAGTCGAGGGGCATGAAAGGGAAGCAGTGGTTGGGAAAGGAGTGAGACAGGGTTGTAGCCTCTCCCCGATGTTATTCAATCTGTATATTGAGCAAGCAGTAAAGGAAACAAAAGAAAAATTCGGAGTAGGTATTAAAATTCATGGAGAAGAAGTAAAAACTTTGAGGTTCGCCGATGACATTGTAATTCTGTCAGAGACAGCAAAGGACTTGGAAGAGCAGTTGAACGGAATGGACAGTGTCTTGAAAGGAGGATATAAGATGAACATCAACAAAAGCAAAACGAGGATAATGGAATGTAGTCAAATTAAATCGGGTGATGCTGAGGGGATTAGATTAGGAAATGAGACACTTAAAGTAGTAAAGGAGTTTTGCTATTTAGGGAGTAAAATAACTGATGATGGTCGAAATAGAGAGGATATAAAATGTAGACTGGCAATGGCAAGGAAATCTTTTCTGAAGAAGAGAAATTTGTTAACATCGAGTATAGATTTAAGTGTCAGGAAGTCGTTTCTGAAAGTATTTGTATGGAGTGTAGCTATGTATGGAAGTGAAACATGGACGATAACCAGTTTGGACAAGAAGAGAATAGAAGCTTTCGAAATGTGGTGCTACAGAAGAATGCTGAAGATAAGGTGGGTAGATCACGTAACTAATGAGGAGGTATTGAATAGGATTGGGGAGAAGAGAAGTTTGTGGCACAACTTGACTAGAAGAAGGGATCGGTTGGTAGGACATGTTTTGAGGCATCAAGGGATCACAAATTTAGCATTGGAGGGCAGCGTGGAGGGTAAAAATCGTAGAGGGAGACCAAGAGATCAATACACTAAGCAGATTCAGAAGGATGTAAGTTGCAGTAGGTACTGGGAGATGAAGAAGCTTGCACAGGATAGAGTAGCATGGAGAGCTGCATCAAACCAGTCTCAGGACTGAGGACCACAACAACAACAACATGAAGTTATTCACAAGAGTGCTGAAAAGGATAAAACAACACATCTAAAGCCTGTAAATTCAGCTAAATACTTCGGGATTACGGTTACGAATAACTTAAACTGGACCGACCACATAGATAATTTTGTGATGAAAGCAAACCAAAGACTGCGATTTATGGGCCAGAACACTTGGGCAATGCAACGGGTCTACTAAAGAGACTGCTTACACTACTCCTATCCGCCCTGTTCTGGAGTATTTTTGTGCGGTGTGGGATCCGTATCAGATAGGACTGATGGAGAACATCGAAAAAATTAAAAGAAAGGCAGCTCGTTTTGTGCTATCGCGAAATAGTTTAGAGAGTGCCACGGATATGATCGCGAATTTGGGCGACAATCATTAGAATAAAGTCGTTTTCGGTTGCGGTTGGGTCTTCTCATGAATATTCCATCACCAATCTTGTCTTCAGAGTGTAAAAACATTTTATTTTGTGCCCAACTACACAGAGAGGAATCAAAATTAGAGAAATAAGAACTCGACGGAAAATTTAAGAGTTCGGTCGCTGTTCGAGAATGGAACGGTAGCGAAGTAGCTTGAAGGTGGCTCCATGAACCCTCTACCAGGCACTTAATTGTGAAGTGCAGAGTAAGCATGTAGATGCATATGTAGATGTATCCGAAAAACTAAGAAACTAAGAACATTGCCACAGGAAATAGGAGAGCGTTGCAACTGTAAAATGAATTGTATTTGATATGCTAAGTGATGCAGAAAATTGTTCAGTTTCAACATTTTCAACATGCAGAACAGTCGAAACCCATATCTAAGTCCACGCAAGGACTGGAATGAGCAAAGTTGTCACGTCACAGGACTTTTTGATGTTGATAATTTTCAGCGTTGACGGTCTTGCAGAGATGGTACAGTAGCTACTTTACGTGGTTATATATTTCATTTCAAGGTAAGAATAACGAGAGTCAGAAGGACCTTGATATCAATGCATGGGATTTCAAAGAAAAGATTATAAACTATTAGGAAGTCCTTAAAAAAATTAAGGCCTGCCCCCAGTTGATAAACCAGGGAAACCGCTCAAAACTTTCAGCAGAAAAGGAGTGAAACATCTGCACTCACATCAAATCATTTAAAGAGAGATTCAATCGTTACAGCACAAATAAAACGGAGAAACTGCCTTTGCCTGAAGAACTATTTGTATTAAGATGTTTCGGGTGACAAATCCTATCTGTTCACCATCATATGAAACTTATCGTAATTACCTAATGTAAAATTTAATGTTTCGTTCGGTTTTCATAAAAGTGATACATGTAGTAAACGTGATTAATTTTCTGTAACTTTCAGAGTCTAGAGACACAACTCACACAAGCAAGAGATGGAAAGGAGAGACTAGACGTTCAAAACAATGTTCAGAGAGAGAAGACTGAACACTAACTACCCCACCGAAAAGCTCATGCATTCTATCAGCGTAAAAGACAATATCGACAGAAAACGAGAAAGTCTACAAACATTGCATCGATATGTATGGATTTCCAACGGAATCTTCCGTGTCCAGTCAACAGCACCTATATTTTCTATGATAAGCGCCGGCTTTCTCTATATCTATTTGACATACATTGATTCTCAGCTAATAAGGCAGTATTTTATGTTTATCCTGAAACAACAGGGAAGAAAGGTTCAAATGAAGTAGTTTATTTTCCGTATCATTACGTCACTAAAATTCTGGATCCAGAGATAAAAAAATTGTGAATATTCTGTGACTCATGTGAGACTGAAATACGCCCTTTTCAGATTTATCTTCTAGGCTGTCTATCGTGGGAAGCGTTTTAACCAATTCGTGTGATATTCCCAGTTAGAGGACGTTCATATCTGGGAATTGACAAAGACAGGGGCCTCATCACACACAAAACAAAAGGTGCGCTTGCGAGGGACTGGATGGACATAATTTTAACGTTATATTGTTCGACACTGTGTCAGTTTTGGGGCAATATGAAAGTCATATTATTCTTGAAGAATCAAGTTAGCCAAGATCGGTAGCATTTGTTTTTATTAGTGTGACCGGTTTCGATAGATCTACGCTGTCTTCATCGGATCTTGTAACATTACTAGATGTACATGCTTGTTACAATACTGCAAGTCACATAGTGATGATGTGTCAAATGAAACGTGACAGGGAACATCAGTATGTCACAAATAGAATAACACACAATTGAAACATACAACATGTTGTGCTGATGTCCCAGCTAACACTAATCGCTGGACCCACAGCGGCGACTTTTATTTATTCGTGACAAGCTGATGTTCCTGTCACGTTTTATTTGACGCAACATCACAACGTGACCTTCAGTTTGTCGAAACCAGTCATAGTCATAAAAAGTTGCCAGTGATTTTGGCTAACTTGATTCTTCAAGAATAATACACCTCTTAACATTGTTGTAGTTGATGGCTCAATGAGATGTGAGTGACATTTCTTGAGCAAAGACACCGACCAAAATGCATATTTCCATCTCGAACTATTAAGGAGATGAAGATGTAACATCATCATCCAAGGCTTCTCACACATCATGACAGTTAAATGGACCTTAGATCACATTAGTTATCACTGCTCATGCTGTGCGATTGGTTGAGGAATTACATGGTGGCGCACGAAATGTGTTACCATTTTGTTTTTGAATATAAACTTTATTGTCAATACAATCTGAAAGGAACATATACAACAATGAAGAGCCGTCCATGGAAATTTGTTCTAACTCAACACATGCTCAATATGTCCACCATTTCGTTTCCTAACTTCCTTAAAACGAACACTGAAGTTAGTGATTACCCTACGGCACATGTCTTTCGTAATTTCACTGCAAGCTTGAAGAATAAGTCTTCTGAGCTCGATTAAATCACGTGGACGTTTCGGGAAATTTCTTTTCCGTTAGGTACCCCCAAAGAAAAAAGTCACATGGATTGAGGTCTGGACTATTGAGGGGCCAATTTTGTCCGTCATTGAAGCGACCTGGAAACCTGAGTGAAATGATCCGCACGTCGAAATGCTCGTGTAAAATCTCCAACACAGTGTTTGCAGTATGTGGCCTTGCTCCATCTTGCATGAACCACTGCGTGTTGAAGGGCAAGGCAGCAACGAGAAGCTGTGGAATTTATTGGAGGTCAGAAGACTTATTCTTCAAGCTTGCAATGAAATTACGGAAGACATGTTCTGTAGGGTAATCACTAACTTCAGTGTTCGTTTGAAGGAAGTTAGGAAACGAAATGGTGGACATATTGAGCATGTGCTGAGTTAGAACAAATCTTCATGGACGGCTCTTCATTGTAGAATATGTTCCTTTCAGATTGTATTGACAATAAAGTTTATATTAAAAAACAGAATGGTAACACATTTCGTGCGCCACCCTGTATAATTTGCAGAAGGAGGACTTTTTGTTCCCATCACGAAGGTAAGCTATTGAAGAATTTAGTCACAGATAATTAAGCTAGATCATTTCATTTTCTGAAATAGCAGTTCCTGTTTTATAATAATCAAATTATTGAGATACCATGCTAAGGGATCACATGTCTGTTGTTTCAGGACTGCTACCCATTACCTTGAGACTCTTTACGACCACCTTTCGCCGTGTGATATCACTGTAATTTATGTCAGCGACGGAGAGCCATATGACATTCTGTTATCGTTTCTACAGCGCTCCAAAGCGACCAGTGTGCCTTCTTCAGGGATGACTAATATTCTGTTCTGTGGATGTGTGAATAATGTCCAAATAAATGTAAATGACGTGTGACTAGGGCCTCCCGTTGGGTAGACCGTTCGCTGGGTGCAAGTCTTTCGATTTGACGCCACTTCGGCGACTTGCGCGTCGATGGGTGTGAAATGATGATGATTAGGACAACAGTCCCTGAGCGGAGGAAATCTCCGACCCAGCCGGGAATCGATTCTGGGCCTTTAGGATTGACATTCTGTGGCGCTGACCACTCGGCTACCGGGGACAACGTCAAAATGTAACTATACAATGTTTCAAAACAGTGGTGGTTTTAGTTTGAAAGTGGCATTAACCTCATAACGTAAGCATTTGGGGGTGGGCAGTACAGTGTCCCCTAAAAGTCGTGTCTCTGAGGGGTGGGGCGCAGCCGCTGATGACGTTTTGATGGCTGCCGGGGCCGTCGCCCCCTGTCAGGGCACTCAATCCTGCTCAGCTGGAGGTCCTCAGCGCGACACTCAAATCACCGACAGATGGAGAGGCTGACCCTGCCCAGGGCCTCTGACTGTCGTCTGACTTAATTAAATCATCGTGCCCGGAGAGGGCGAGTACCCCGGAGGGAAGCGTTTGTCTCCTGTCATTTGGTGACAAGCGTCGCCCTAATAAATGTCCTGTTGAAGCCGTCCTGAGCGATATTTAGACGTCGTAAACGCATTGTTGATGAACTACGTTCCTCGGAAGTGAAATTATTGTCATTTTTTTGTTTCTTTTATTCAGTGCTTGCTGTAGTTGTTCCTTTTTTTTCGCGCAACAAAAGATACATGTGGAATTTTAATAATTGACGAAGGGTTTGACGAACCACACAAAAAACAATACATTTTCTTTTGTAGTTTGCAACTGAACAAATATTGAGTAGTTATATAATGGTTTGGCAGTAAAGAGTGAGAGTCAAAAGACGCAATTATTTACGGAAACCCCATTTTTTGCCCTTTTGCCCGGTAAGTGCATTGCACCAGTGATTTCCGATTCGTAGAAACTGTCTGTGGTTGACATATTCCCAACATTGTTATCAAAATGTTTCCATTCGAAATTTCTATAGAAGGTGCAATAGCCTGAAAGTCAGGGGCGTTATTTCTGGGGAATTTTGAAAGTACATTTGAGGGCAGGTCCAATGTTCTGAGAATAATATACAGAGAGTTTGATAAGAACTCCCTAGTTTTAAGTATTAATTTAATGGGGAAATTAATGAAAAGTTACATCAATGAGCACATATCATGAAAAAGAATTCCTTCAAATTTTGTTTAATGATAGTAGACGTAGATCCATTTGTTGCCCTGCACACTTGGAGACGATATTCCACTTCTCGCAATGTATTCACCAACATTTCAGGTGTACCTGTCCCAAGAGCCACGACGATTATTTCCAGTAAATGATTGATGTCTCTGATCTTTTCACTGTACACAACATTTTTCTGAGGCCTCAAAAGAAAAAGTCCAGTGGGGTTACGTTTGGGCTTCGTGGTGGCCAAGGTATTGGGCCAGCCCTACCTCTGCACCTTTCTGGAAAGCGAGTGTCAAGAGTCGCATGCACATGGTTACTGTAATGAGGTGGGGCGCCACCTTGTTAGAAAAACACAAGCCCCTTTTCCGCCTCATTATCGTCCATTTGGGAAAAGATGTCTCTGTCAACAAGTCACAGTAAACGTCCCTGTGTATTCTTTTTGTTTCTACAAAAGTGAAAGGACCAGTCACACGATCATCCATGAAACCACACCAGACATTTACCTTGGGAGAGTCACTTATATGCTGAATAACATCATGTGGGTGCTCTGTCACCAAATTCTGCAGTTATGGCGATTAACTGTTGCGGAGTACACATTGTTGCTGAGTTGCTCAGCACTGCACTGCACGCACGTCTGGAGTGAACTGAAGGAACAGAGGAAAAAAACAGCACTGGTACCGTCAAGGTCAAGCAGATCTGCCAGCTGCAGGGGAGCCAAACTTGGTGGTGGTGGTGGTTAGTGTTTAACGTCCCGTCGACAACGAGGTCATTAGAGACGGAGCGCAAGCTCGGGTTAGGGAAGGATTGGGAAGGAAATCGGCCGTGCCCTTTCAAAGGAACCATCCCGGCATTTGCCTGAAACGATTTAGGGAAATCACGGAAAACCTAAATCAGGATGACCGGAGACGGGATTGAACCGTCGTCCTCCCGAATGCGAATCCAGTGTGCTAACCACTGCCAAACTTGGAGAGTTGAAGAATCAAACATAACAAACTAGAATAGTGTATGTCACTTTGTACAGATTTGACTGAACTGAGGGAACAGAGGAAAAAAACAGCAATGGTACCGTCAAGGTCAAGCAGACCTGCCAGCTGCAGGGGAGCCAAACTTGGAGAGTTGAAGAATCAAACATAACAAACTAGAATAGTGTATGTCACTTTGTACAGATTCGAGGACACATTAAAACTAGGGAGTTCTTTTTCAAACACGCTGTATTTTCTCTTTTCCAACATGGGCTCTGTTGTCAAGCACTTTTTCATCGAACATATCCACAAGACTTCCTAGTTATTCGCGAGCTATCGTTTTACTGGAAAATAACACAACTGATGCGTTTGAAACGTGTTGCGAAAGAATGCTGAGAGTTAAGTGCATTGACAGGGTAATAAATGTGGAGTACATAAAAAAAGAAATATGTGGAACAAATTAACTGCAGGAAGCGATAGGACGACACCACAGGGAGTCGCATGGGGAAGATTAACATTGGAATAACAGGTGATTGAGGCCGTTAAGAGTGTTACTCTGAGATGAAGAGACTGACGCAGGTGAGGAGTCGCCAAACCAACAAGAATAGTGAAGCTTCCTTACCCCCTCCCTTCCCCTCCCCGACCACCAATAAAATACTGCATTCAAAATAATCAATAATAAGGAAACCTTACGAATACCAGAAAACGCTAAAAACAATCTTTCCTGTAGACGAGAAGCTCTTCGGCGTTTTTACTGCAGCCCATTTCTTTGAATGCTGAATTGTTTCTTGTGCGAATTGATGGGGACACGTCGCACTCACAGAAGCCATTGGCAAAATAAATTTGTTGAATAATTTTAAAAAGGATGAAAACATTTCCATAAATGGATTCACTATAAGACAAGACATGGAAGTACGAAGTCATTATCACACGAGTACGTATAGAGATTAATGTAGAAGTTTGTTTGTTGCGCGTTGACTGAAGAGAACGAGATAGATGAGAGCGTTTACTTGGTACGCTGGTACGTTGCTAATATATGAAAGTAAAGAATTACTCAATCTTTACATCACAACTGACTGTCTTCTTGTGGGGTGGCTGTCTGGATGTGTGCCTACTAGGGGTACAATCTTAATCAGAACGTCCCTGATCCCGGGTTCGAACCTCGCCACTGCTAAAACTTTGAATAAAAATAATCATCAATGGCGCCTGAAGACTTCCGGCACAGAAAGTCGTCTTCGTTCTGCCCACAGCTTTGTCAAAGAGGGCGGAGGAGCGGACAGAGGTTCAGGCCTCTCTCTTGTCCTTGAAGCGGGAAGCTGCCTCTAAAAGGCGGAAGAATCGGAAACAATCAACGGCACGAGGCCGCAGAAGGTAGCGGGAATCCCTGCATTAAAGACACATAGCGTGTATCTACAGGACCTGTGGCCTGTAACTGAAAAAGTGTTACGACTATCTTTCCCTAGGCAAAAGATTCCGGAGCAGTCCGCATTCGGATCTTCGGGAGAGGACGGCCGAGTGGAAGTTGACCACGAGAAAATGAATAACCAACGACAGAATAAAATTGTACGAATCGGGGCTTGAAATGTCAGAAACTTGAACGTGGTATGTGGAATGCTAACGCTCAATCTTGATATAGTAGGGGTCGGTTAAGTGAAATGGAAAGAAGGATTTCCGGTCAGATGAGTACAGGGTAATATCAACAGCAGCAGAAAATGATGTAATGGGAGCAGGATTCCTTATGATCAGGAAGATAGGACAGAGGGTGAGTTTCTATGAACAGGTCAGTGACAAGGTGTCAAATGGCTCTGAGTTCTATGGGACTTAACATCTGAAGTCACCAGTCCCCTAGAACTTAGAACTACTTAAACCTAACTAACCTAAGGACATAACAAACATCCATTCCCGAAGCAGGATTCGAACCTGCGAGCGCAGCGGTCGCGCGGTTCCAGACTGTAGCGCCTAGAACCGTTCGTCCACCCCGGCCGGCGACAAGATGTTCTCATCAGAATCGACAGCAGATCAGCTCTGACAATAATAGTTCAGGTATACATGCCAACGTCGCAAGCAGAAGGTGAAGAGACAGAGATAGTATATGAGGATATTGAATGGGTAATTTAGCACGTAAAGGGAGATGAAAATGTTACAATCGTGGATGATTGGAATGCGACTGTGTGGGAAGGAGAAGGAGAAAGAGTTACGGGAGAATTTGGGCTTGGTAGTAGGAATGAGAGAAGAAAAACTACTTGAGTCTTGCAAAAAATTTCAACTTGCAAGAATAACAAGAATAACAAGAGGGCGCGGCCCCTCCTGCCCTAGGTTCGAGTCCTCCCTCGAGCATGTGTGTGTGTGTGTGTGTGTTGTTCTTAGTATAAGTTAGTTTAAGTAGTGTGTAAGTCTAGGGACCGTGACCTAGCAGTTTGGTCCCTTAGGAATTTACACACACTTGAACACACACAGTAAAAAGAGGAGAAGCTATCTTTGGAATAGGCCAGGACATAGAAAAATTAAGGAATGAAGAGTTGCGGTGGAAGTTCGTTGAGGCTATAGATACAGCAATAAGGAATAGCTCAGTAGGCAGTACAGTTGAAGAGGAATGGACATCTCTAAAAAGGGCAATAACAGAAATTGGAAAGAAAAACATAGGTACTAAGAAGTTAAGTGCTAAGAACCATAGATAACAGAAGAAATACTTCAGTTGATCGATGAAAGAAAAGTACAAAAATGTTTAGGAAAAGTCCGGAATACAGATCTTCAAGTCACTTAGGAATGATAGAAACAGGAAGCGGATTGAAGATAAGACGATATGGCTGCATGAAAAATTTGAAGAAATCGAAAAGAAAATGACTGTTGGAAGGACTGACTCAGCATACAGAAAACATTTGGTGAAGTTAAAATCAATGGCATTAACTTAAGAGTGCAATGGTAATTCCACTGTTAAATGCAAAGGATAGAGCAGATACGTCAAAAGAGTGCAATGAAGGTATATATGAGGGAGAGCACTTACCTGATTAGGTGATAGAAGAAGGTTGAGTTGACAGAGAAGAGATAAAGGATCCCGTATTATAATCGGAACTTAGAGGAGTTTGGGGAGACTTAAAATCACCTGAGGCGGAAGGAAAAACATTCCTTCGGAATTTATAAAATCATTGGGGGAAGTGACAACAAAACGATTAATCACGTTCGTAAGTAAAATTATGAGACTGCTGATATACCATCTGACTTTTGGGAAAACATCAACCTCAAAATTCCCAAGATTGCAAGAGCCACAAAGTCTGAGAACTGTCACACAATCAGATTAACAGCTGATGCACCCATGCTGCTGACAAGAACAATATACAGAAGAATGGAAAAGAAAATTGAGGATCTGATAAATCCGATTAGTTTGGCTGTAGGAAACGTAAAGGAACCAGAGAGGCAGCCGTGACCTTGCGGTTGATAATGGAAGTAAGAGTGATGGAAAATCAAGACACGTTCATAGGACCTATCGACCTCGAAAAAGCGTTAGATAATGTAAAATGATGCAAGATGTTAGGAAACCTAACGGAAATAGAGGTAAGCTATAGAGAAAGGTGGCTATTCTACAAATTTACAAGAACCAGGAGGGAACAGTAATAACTGAAGACCAAAAACGAAGTGAACGGAACACAAAGGCTGTAAGGTAGGGATGTAGTCTTCCGTCTCTGCTGTTCAGTCTATAAATCGAAATAGCAAAGGCGGAAATGAAAGCAGGATTAAAATTCAATGTGAATGGATGTCAGTGTTAACATCGCTAATGACGTTGCCATCCTCAGTGAAAGTGACGACGAATTACAGGATCTGTTGAATGAAATGAACAGAATATGGACTGAGAGTATATCTAAGGGAGGTGAAAGTAAAGAAAGATAGCAGAAATGAGAGGAGCGAGAAACTTGACATCGTAACTGATCACAAAGCAGACGCAGTTATGGTATTCTGCTACCTAGGCAGCAAAATAATGCATGACGGACGGAGCAAGGAGGACATAAAAGGCAGACTAGCACTGGTGAAAAGGGCGCTACTGTCCAACAGAAGACTACTAGTATCAAAAGTAGGTCTTAATTTGAGGAAGAAGTTTCTGAGATGGGCGTTTGGAGCACAGTATTGTATGGGAGTGAGACATGGACTTTGAGCAAATCAGAAAAAAGGGAACCGAAGCATTTCAGATGTAGTGTTGCAGAAGAATGTTGAAAATTAGGTGGGCTGATAAGGGAAGGAGAGAGGAGTGTCTCCGTAGAATCAGCGATGAAAGGAATATATGGAAAACACTGACAAGGGGAAGGGACAGTCAAGAGCCTTGTGTTAAGACACCATGGAATAGCTTCCGTGGTGCTAGAGGGAGCTGCAGAGGGAAAAGACTGTACAGGAAGACAGAGATTTCGATACATCCAGCAAATAATTGAGGACATAGGTTGCAAGTGCTACTCTAAAATGGTGGTTCACGTCAAACCAGTCAAAAGACTGCTTGCTCAAAAGAACTGGCATAATCAGAATAATTTAATCAAGTTAACAAAGACTTTCTGACTGATAGAAGTCCTTGAAAAAACCGTTTATAAATTTTAACAAACGATCACTGTCAAATAACAGCAAATATGGCATCCAGTTGGCCATAAATATTCACAACTTAATCTGAATTTCTGTTCACGAAAACATAAGAGTAAATAAAGACTTTATATTTGTATTCCTTTGGCCACTGTCCCGTATGTGGCGGAGTGATACAGTATCATTTTTACCCTTTTCCTGTTCCACTGACTAATGCAACGCGGGACGGAAGATTGTCGGAATCCTTTAGTATGAGCTTTCAATTTCTCCAGTTGTAAGGCCGTGGCCATTACGCCAGGTACACGCTGGAGGAAGTAGTACGTAGGGCTTTCAGGATGTAATTTGCACAGGTCGTCCGGTGTTAAGACGATTGCATAACAAGTGTGACGCACTGTCACAAGAGAGTCCATATTCAAGATTTTCAGCAGACACGCTGTGCTGCTTTACGGATAACAGGTGCATCATAGTGTGCAAGTGAAATGGTGTGGCAGCTGGGAACGTATTCCAAAGATTAAGTATACGGACAGCACGATTCTTGTGGGCAAAACGTCTGAACTGCAGACAGATTCACTGTGGAATTCTGGTGGCCCGCGGGCCAAATGGAGTGTCGCGTCAAGCTGCATTGACATGGTGCCAACAATTCGACCAAAGCGGTACGGACGTGGGTGATACTGATCAAGAATTTCAGACCTTGGACTATACGAATTTCATCTTTTCGGCAAGCCGAAAGATCTGCGAGTAGCGCCTCTCTCCATTCCTTCCAACTTTCACCGTTGTGTAACCGTAATGGATGCTGCTGAACTCCTTGACTGTTCCTTTTTGGTGTGTGGAATAATAGCCGCTACCAGCCACAACTAAACGTGATTTACTTAAAACATGACCGCTTTCGGGCTTGTGCCCATCTTCAGGCGATTTTGCATTCATTTCCAAGTTTACATGTTCAACACGCTAATATTTTAACAGATGTCATTTCGCCACTTTCAATTCTTTCACTGTATCTATTTAGCCAACGCCACGTAATTTGCATTTTAACAGTGAACTCCATCACTGAATGAGGAAAGATAAAAATGAATGTATAATCACCTGTAGATGGGCAGAATCCCGAAACTAGTCGTATTTTAAATAAATCATCATCAGTTGTGATTGTTAGCGAGTCTTATTCTGTGCCTTATTTCGCAGTAGCTGCCTAATGATACTAATCGAGTAGCATCTCTGGGAGAATGAATGTCTTGCTCAGATGTGGTCCCGTAGTTTTAGTTGAAAAATAACTGCTTTAGTACGAATACGAAGATGAGGAAATACCCACAGCGGTTTTCAAATGGTTCCGTGACCAAGAGCAGATTTCAATCGGATTCGTGGAACAATCCGACCGTTCTTTACAGAGACTTGGTGACTATGTTGAAAAATGGTCATGTATCATTCACAACGTCCTTGTTAAAGTCACCCGCTGCAATTCGTTGAGCATGTTTGTGACCATCCCACGCCGACAAAGTAGATCTACAACGAATCGCGAATTCTTATTTCAATCTTTCTTTTTATGAAACCTCTGACTGTACAACAGGTTTTATTCCACAATCTAGATTTCGCCTTGAGGCCACTATCAAGCATTACAACTACAACAGATTAAAGCACAATGGCCGGCCGCGGTGGTCGAGCGGTTGTAGGCGTTTCAGTCCGGAACCACGCGGCTGCTACGATCGCAGGTTCGAATCCTGCATCAGGCATGGATGTGTGTGATGTCCTTAGGTTAGTTAGGTTTAAGTAGCTCTAAGTCTAGGGGACTGACGACCTTAGATGTTAAATCCCATAGTGCTTAGAGCCATTTGAACCAAAGCACAATGAAACTACGAGTATGAGAAATATAGCAGGGCAAGCAGTTAAATTAGTGTATGGCTTGCATGACTTGTTCTCTTAGTTACGTATCAAAAATCATTAGACTTGAGTATAACACAACTCATCGTCAAAATATATATCTTAGGTTACATAAACCAATTTTGTCAAAAGTATATGCGGGAACATTTGTGTAGTGGGCTAATTTACCGGCAATTAACAAGACTTCTTCATTTGATGGGGTTGTTGGATAAAATAGATGACCAAATCATAGGTTTTAAACTTCGCTACACTGAATCTAAGCAGCCACTAACATGAACATAAGTGAAATGATCGTCAAATACGAATACCATAGTGAAGGCATCCCAGTTTGCACCGTGTGATCCATGGTATATCATGGGAACAGGTAGTGGGACTCTGTATTATACATAGTTATATTACCTTTGAATTGGGCAGAAGATGCGAGTGTTTACATTATATGGCGTGAAGAAAAAAATGTTCAAATGTGTGTGAAATCTTATGGGACTTAACTGCTAAGGTCATCAGTCCCTAAGCTTACACACTACTTAACCTAAATTATGCTAAGGCCAAAGACACACACACACCCATGCCCGAGGGAGGACTCGAACCTCTGCCGGGACCAGCCGCACAGTCTATGACTGCAGCGCCCTAGACCGCTCGGCTATTCCCGCGCGGCTGGTGTGAAGAGCCAACTTCCCAATGTGCATCGTAATTAAAGATACATTGAAGTACAATCTTGCAAGAAAGTGAAATATTTTTTATCTTTTTCATTAATCCATCTTGGCAAGACTATGAGACTGACAAATAATACCTCCGAATTCGTCCAATAAAGGTTCGTGCGCGAACTAATTTTCAGTATGTACTCTTCGGATTCTTCTTGGTGATTGATTTCGATGGTGGTGTGTGGGGGATGGTACTTCTTGTACCACCATCTTCTTGCCCCCTTCACTTTTCCATTCACTAATTGAGCGGGAGAAGAGTGATGTTGATAAACCTCTGTTTCAGCTCTTATTTTGTCGTCGTGGTCATTTCACGAGACATTTGTGGGAGGAAGTACGAGCAGTATGTAACCGGCGCTTCTTTGATCTTGCTCTCTAGATATCTGAACGGTTAACCCTCTCGGTGACGCACAACCCTCTTCTGTAGCACAGTTTGTTGAACACCTCGGTAATGATTTCAAGCCGACTGATAGAGCCTGTAATGAAACGCACCTCTCTTCGTTGAATCGTCATTCATTCTATAAGTTCAAATTGGTAAGGATGCCAGAAGCCCGATCAATAATCAATAATTGGTCTAGAAAATGTTTTGTAAGCCACTAAATTCTTGGGAGAATTACATTTCCTTAAGATTCTCCCTGTGAATCTCATCGTGGCATCTGCTTTTCCTACAGCAAGGAAACTTACGTTATTGCGCAACATGTAACAACGTAACACAATCATAATTTCAGTTTGTGCCATTTCTCTGCCAGGCCAAAGTATCTTCACAGTATGTTAATAAGATGGAATTTAGTGAAATCTTCACTCCATAAACAATGGTCTTTCAAAGCAGAGATTGTGGTGATGTTGAACAAACTGTGTTGAATATACCTGCCTTTCAGGGGCAGAGACGCATCAGTTAACCACCCAGAGGACGACTCGAGTACCGATAGGAGTTTTAACTTTCCAATAGCGCATCTCCTCTCCATTCATTTATCACAATGGTTCTCCTACGACACTTTTCGGGTCGGTTCTTCGAAGGATGGACATAGTAGTAGTAGTAGTAGTAGTAGTAGCAGCATTAGTTTTATTCATCCCCAGATATCTTTTACAACGTTATTGGACATGTCACTGTATTACAGTTTAAAAACATCAAGAATATAACCTAATTCAAACATACAGGCATTTACATACTTGCAGATCTAGTGTGACAAGGATGGGACATATAGTCGGCCGTGGTCTTGTAAGGGGTTCAAATGGTTCAAATGGCTCTGAGTACTATGGGGCTTAACTTCTGAGGTCATCAGTCCCGTAGAACTTAGAACTACTGAAACCTAACTAACCTAAGGACATCACATGCCCGAGGCATGATAACCTGCGACCGTAGCGGTCGCGCGGTTCCGGGCTGTAGCGCCGAGAACCGCTCGGCCACTCCGGCCGTCTCTTGTAAGGAGACCATCGCATCATTTGCCTGGCTCAGTTTAGAGAAACCACGATAAAACTAAAGCAGGCTAACTGGATAAGGAAAGTAGTCTCCACCCTCCCGAATATAAGGTCACTCTTTTTAAAAACTGTGTCTCTTTCTGTGTATTTCTAGTGTACAACGCTACTTGCAAAGAAGTTACATAATAATGTAAATAGCTATTGCTGGAAAACCCATCCATTATCCTTCCGTCACGGCACGTACTACACACATTGTTCCATACTGTAACACTACATAAACTATTAGCAGACGTCAGAACCATAGCGACAATGTGTATTTTGTGCACCGCTGCTTTCCATTTGCTAACGTGTAAAAACTGACTCAGCAACCCTGTATAATGAGGGAGATGTTGAGCTTATAAATAGGATAAGATATTAGTATTATATATAGTGATGGGAGTAAGTTTTTCCAGAAAAAGAAACATAGCGTGTAAAGATTATGTGGAATGATAGGTGTTTTAGCGTCATTCTTATTATTTGTTTGTGTTAAATTTTTTAATCATAACACAAAACAAAAATTGTAATGTTTCAATAAATATTAATAGTGTTTCTGTTGTATGTGATCTACATCTAATTCTTACCCCCACAAGCCACGGTAAAGTGTGCATTTCCGATTATTAGCTATTTATTCTCTTATTTATTAAAACAGTATCTTGATTATGAATTTACAGTTTAGTAGAGCGTCAAATGCGTTTTAGAAATCTAGTAACAGGATATCTGCCTTTTCACCTGCATCTAATACTTTCAATGTATAAAAACAATGAGAACTGTGATGCACACATTGTTCATACGTACATGCTGATTTCTTGCGAAAAACAACTTTCCTCCATCAACATCATACTATTCCAACTTAGAATTTATACGAGGGGCCTGTAACATAGGTATTCTGTACATCAGTAGATTTACATTTTAAAAAAGACGTGATATTCCCTCTTTTCAAATAAATAAATAAATTAATAAAATAATATAAGAGTTGTGATTTCCTCTCTTTTCAAATCGCGTATGGCGCAAATGTCTTGATGAATATGATGTGCCTTGGAAAAAGATTTGAGAACGATGGCCAAATAAGTTTCCAGCCCATGGACATGTCAGTACGTTACTGTACCCGCGCCAAAAATAACAGATCCCTCTGAACTAAACATTCCTTTACTAATCTAATGTGAAAGCATCTAATATGTGTATGATCGGCTTTTCGCGCAACGTATATGACGGAAACGGAAAGGGACTAAGCGTCCAAAAAAAAAAAAAAATAAAAAAATAACATTCATTTATAAATTTGGGATAATATTGGATTATTAGCAGAAACGGCAAAGGACTTGGGAGATCAATTGAACGAAATAGATAGTGTAGTCAAAAAATGGTTTACCTCTAATATAAATTTTAATCACGATAAAGGATGACAGCCAAAAACATTGCAGGATAAAAATTTAGTAAAATTCTTGACCAAGGTTTTGGTACATATAAATATACCTTCATCAGAAGTAAAAAATCCTGAACAGGAAGACACTTTCATTAGAAAAGCCATAGCATCGGAAGTGAGAAACACAAAAGCTTAAGTAATAATAAAATTTTTATCCTGCAACTGTTTTTGGCTGTCATCCTTTATCGTGAAGAATTTCAACAGTTGCTGTTGCAGCCATGTTTAAAATCTTGAAATAAATTTTAATGTTTGAAAGTCATATCTACAAGTATTCGTTTGAAGTGTACGGAAGTAAGAAGTGGATGGTAAAGTGCAGACAATAAGATAATGGAAGTTCTGAAATGTGTTACTACAGAAGAATGCTGAAGGTTAGCTGACAAGATCGGATAACTAATAAGAGCTACTGAAATGATCTGGGTATAAATGATGCAATGGCAAGACGAAAAGAAGGCATTTGTTGATACGTGAATTTACTTTACTTCCTAGCGATTCATCAAGAACATTAACACATTTAATCATACTATGTGAGCGTGGAAGTAGTTGCCAGTGGGTAACTGATGAAAACAAATTTCTTTCAACGAATGGAAATTTTGTTCCTAAAAACCCTTTCTTTAAAAAAACAGATTTTAAAATTATAATCAGTAAACACCCTCTAAATATCAAGTTACAATTTATTCAGAGGCAGAAATAACATTATTTTATTTTATTTTAATTTTTTTTTTTTTTTTTTTTTTTTTTTTTTGACAGCATTAGCTTTCGGGCTGAGAAGCTTGTCGCTCCCTTTTAACACGGCCGTAGTCACGACTGCTCACAACAATCTCTGAAAGACTACACTGGTGCAAATCTGCAACACACCAGATTACTTTGAACTAAAAATTTTAACAACTCACACAAACACATAAAATCTGCACCCCGTGGGAGGGATGGAAATGGTACAAACAATCACATTTAAAAAAAATTACTCGCCACCGAATGTGCAACTTGTTTTTTAAAAAAAAACTCTTACGGTGGAAGGATGGCAACTTGATATACTAAAATGACCATTTAAATAAAAACCCATGAAATGCAGTCTTACATAAAATGTACAAACATGCTCTACATTACACATATACCGCCTCTTAAGATGATAGGCAAGATAAAAACATATTTCAGGAATTCGGCCTTTACACCTTAAGCAATAAACTCGTTAACACCGAATGCGACAAACATGACAGAGGCAGCTATTAACGTATGGCAGACCGACAGACAAAGACAAACAGACATTAACTGTCTAACAAATACGGACGAGAGACAGACGAGCAAGCTGGGGACGAGAGACTGACTAAGAACACAAGTAGAATTTAACAAGTAAATGAAACAACATATCGCGAATCATTTAATTTTTAATAAACTGCTATGTCTGGCGAAGACCTGGCGCAGCAAGCCCAAAACGCTCTCCCGAACCATCCGCTGCCAGCCGCTTCAACGGACGCAGGAAGGCGCGCCGATCTCCCGTCTCACGGCGTCGCAGCTCGCGCCGGCCAGACCGATGTCGTGGGTTGGCAACCTGTTGTTCTCGTGTCGGCTGCGAAGCCACTACCCCTCGCTATACGGCGCAGTCCACTGGACTGACGTGGCGACCTCACGTGCGCCGACGCTCAAGACGGACAAGTCGTCTTGTGTCCAGTGCGCGACACACCAACCGATGGATCCAACCGCCAATGACCATTGCCTGAACAAACTCGAGCAGACTGGCGGCCTAACACATACTAGCACTCCAGACGACAGACAGACACTGACTGCCCCACACTGACCCGGCTGATCAACTGACCAGACTCGCTCCGACTGACTGACTCACCGACTGGCGAGCTCATAGCGCCCCTCAAATGCACGTGAACAAGCAACTTTTCCTCTTTCCCACCAGAGGGAGACACATAAAGCTGCGATTGCCACATCGGCGCCACCGCCAGAAACGGAAGGCGACTGCTCTACACTACGCGCTGCGGCGCGCTCTTCAAAACAGCAAATTTTTACCACGGCTCAATAGGTATGAAAGATTAGTTAATCTGGCAATGGAGGGAAATGTGATGATACAAACTGCATGGGGGGAGGGGGAAGGGGGTGAGGGAAGGGGGGAGGCACTTCGTGTTAATTCAGGCAAGCGAAACATAGAGATGAATAAACTTACAGAGAACAGACGAGCTCGGAGAGCTTCGTCGAACCAAAAAACAGTCAATCTCATATTCAATATTATTCTGTAGCGCCATGTCTCAGATGTATCGATTCTCTTCTGTTACGGTTTTCCAACTGTCCATGATTCCCTATCGTACAATGCTGTGGTCCAGACGTACATTCTCAGAAACTGGTTCCAAAAAGTAAGACCTATGTTTGATACCTGTAGACTTCTCTTGGCCAGAAATGCACTCTTTGCTTGTGCTAGTCTGCTGCTTATATTCTGCTTGCTTCGTTCGTCAAGAGTCAGTTTGCTTCCGAGGTAACAGAATTTAAACTTTCATTTTAAGTTTTTCGCTACTCTCATTTCTCCTACTTCTCGTTACTTTCCTTTTTCTTCTCTAAATTCATGTTCTCTGCTCATTAGGCAGTTCATTCCATTGCAAAGGTCCTGTTAATCTTATTCAGTTGGCAATGTCATCAGTGAATCTTACCATAGATATCCTTTCACCATATCGTAGATATCCTTTCACCTTTCTTTTATTTCCATGGATAGATCGAACCGCATCAGTGTCGTACATCCGTTTTAATCGGAACACTTCGTTCTTGGTCTTCCATTGTTATTGTTGCTCTAATAGACAACACGACTCTATTAGATAAGTAATGTAAATACAGAGTAATAACAAATACAAAAGCGTCAAATGTGTTTGGTTTGCTCTTTACGGGAGATATACGGAAATGTGTAACCCTCTCTCTATGAGAATATTTATTAACATCTATGCTTAAGATATAGGATTTAATTTAAACAGATTTGATCGGTTTGTGACGCTTAACTTACAGCTTAGTAAAAAGGAACCAATGTAATTTAAACGGCAGTTTGACCTTTCATGAATTAATTAGCTTACGTACTTGCCGCATAAAGGATATTTGTCGAATATGTGATTAAATGTGTTGGCGTGGAGTGACAGGGATGCTACAAAAGTTTATATGAAAGAGCTCTATCCAGCGGCACTACGACGGCAGCTGTTCTGACATACTGTCTTGCCCCTATACTGCATTCAGCCTTTCGAGCACTGCATAGCACTACAAATTAACGGTGCTAGACTCCCATTGCTTATCCGTCATTATGATGTTGGTACAGTGTAATACCAACATGTGACTGCTAATGCCTTTAATTTTCCCGCTAAGAATCGGATTTGCCCTATTTGCGATTGAATTTACTTATAAAGCTCATACTTACGACGTGTTACCACCAGAGGCAGCCGTGAAGCTCACCTCGAAGAAATTAAGTTACGCAGTTAATATTTTATTTGTTTGCGGATGCATGTCTCCCGCCCTGTAAACACCGAAATCCCCGCGCCACATTACTGTAGCACGCCGCCAGAGCAGCCAAAACAAAGTGGCGCAGAGCATTATAGCACAGTATCGTGTGGTAGTGGATTTTCTGCATTTGAGGGAACAATGCTGCAACAGCCCATCCTGAGTTCGTGGAAATGTTGGCAGCACTGCAGTATCATATGACACAGTGGTCATGTTGCGCCCACGCTTCCACTGTGGTCGAACAAGTCTGAATTATGAAGAACGAAGTAGCAGACCATCTCTCTGCGAAGAATCGGAAACCACCGAGAACTGCAGGTACTGGTGCACGAAGACCGACGTATCACCCAACCGAGTAGACAGTGGGAAAAGTGAAACGCAGTTATGGATCAGTTTTCCACTTCTTGCGCGACATTTTTCACATGACAGAGGCCGAGGAAAAAGTTGCAACTGTGTCAGACCAATCCACATGACATCTTTAGCCACCAAGGCACCAAGGACGATTGCTGGGCGTATCAGTATGACCCGAGACAGGGAACAAAGCAAACAGTGTAAACCTGTGAATTCACCACAGTCGAACAATGTGAATACCCATCGTCGGGCAAGGTGATGCTGAATGTTTTTTGCAGTTGCCATAATGTGGAGCTAACAGATTACGTTCTTAGGGGAAAGTCTCACAAGGAGCTGTTCAAGGGGATGTTTCTTCTCCACGGAAACGCCCTAACTCTTTGAAGGACAGGCAAAACTGTAACTAACCACATACGTAGACGGTTTCAATGGGCGGTGGTCACTGTGGCCAACCACATAATATTTTCTCCCTTTACCGCTCAGGGGCCAGTAGTCTCGCCGCATATTCAGAACAATAATTGATACTTCTTCATTGTTAGCACTGTTCTTGGAAGCGGCGTGCAGTGTTCTATGTAGCTCTTCTTTACACAACTATTTTTGGTAAGTAATTGCTTATATTTATGTGTTGAACACATATAAGTCCACGTGTAATGTAACTTTAAATGGAAATAGAATTTTCCAAGTATTACAGACAAATTTCTGTGTGGTTAGTGCTGCTAACCACCGTCCTTCTGCTCCACCCAGTATATTTTCTTCGTCTCCATCGAATATGTCTAGCCGAAAATGAATAACTGAGGACGAATGTTACCGAATTTTATTTGAAGAAATATCTTCTAGTGACAGCAGTGTTGACAGTGATGGCAGTGATGGAAATGACCCTACATTCACGACAAGCTGTGCAAGTTCTAGTCTTGTGTGCAATCGTCTGGTTCTAAATTTAACCAGTTGTCTTCACGGAAAGAATCATATTATTTTCATGGACAATTATTTTACATCATATGATCTGTTCAAGGACCTAAAATACAATGGTGTGTACGCTTGTGGAACAATAAATCCCAGAAGGAAAAACACACCAAAACTCAAAGAGGAAAAGGAACTGGAAAGAGGGTAATTCGATTACAAAATAAGGAATGATGGCATAGTAATCTATAGATGGAAAGATAACTGGGCAGTCAACTTGATTTCAACATGTCATTCACCATCAGATGTGTCCACTGTAACTCGAAAAATGAAAGATGGAACAATAACCAATATCACTTGTCCAATTGTATTGAAAGACTACAATTCCAGTATGAACTATGTGGATAATTTTGATCGACTAAAGTCAGACTGTGCTATTGACAGAAAAAGCAAGAAACGGTGGATGAGATTGTTTCTTCACATTTTAGACTGCAGTGCGACAAACGCGATCATTATGCACAAAGAAATCGAAATGGAGCAGTTCTCCAATAAAGACTTCCGTCGAGAGGTGTACAAAATCTTGTTGGCTCCAAAAATAGTTTCAGTGGCTGCTAATTTTGCTTCTGTATCCCAAAGTAGTATAGCAACCTAGATCAAATCACACAAACCATACGTAGACAAAAGTATTCGCCACGAAAGCAGTAAACAACAACCAATTCACTCATCATCTAGAAGATGCGCAGTTTGCAGTTCAAAGAAAAATCCAGTGCGAACAGTGTGGATATGTTCAGTGTGCAAAGTACCTTTGTGTCTGAGAGCAGGCAAGAACTGTTTCAAGAGATACCAAGAAAATTAAGAACTAGTTATTTCAAAGTTCAACCACCAAATATCGAATTTGTATACTGTAATGGGGTGGTGGTTACCTGTAGTGACCACATTTAAAGTTAATATTTTGTTGTTGTTGAAGTTGTAACGGAACATATTAAAGGCTTTACTTTCCCGAAGTATGCGATACCCTCCAAATTCAACCAGTTTAATGAGTATTTATGATTATAGAAAAGTTATTGTGTATGTTAACAATGATTGCATAACATGTCTCCATAAACAGTCAACCCATTAAATTATACTGAATAACTGACCCACACAAAAGTTAATATCACTTGATCACTGATACAGCAAATGTCATCATGTAAAAACACTAAGTTCATCTTAAATAATTAATATGAAGTACGAAAAATTGTGGCCAACATAGGTATTTTGGATCTCCTTAAATAAAAATCACCCAGTGAAACCTATTTGTTCACTAGGAGCGTTTTCACTCAGTATTCACGTAATCAATCCTATTTTAGACGAAAACCAATGTAATTCTTAATAATTCATGTTACTTACTTATTTATGCAAATTAGAGAAGTCAATTGACAAACTTCTAAAAAACAGCCTTTTTGTAACAAAGAATTATTCTGTCAAGTCAACAAATCTGTCTGTCATTTTAATAACATGTTAAATTATTGCACTCGATGCAAATTAATAACTTTTCTGCACAAATTATAACAACAGATGTACATGTGACTTATAAACTATATCTCTTTTTAGTAGTTCTTTGACAATGTTATAAATACAAGCAGCGAGAAGGGTCGAGAGAGCAGTCGGAGGCAGTCAGAGCAGTCGGAATGTCACTTTGGTGAAGTGCGTTTCTGTGTTATTGTTTGGCAAAACAATGCAAAGAACATGTAAAGGAAGTACTACTTTGTGTTGTATTATGGTCTTTGGTGGACAGTGGAATTAATATGGCCACTAAAGTAATAAATATTTGATGTTTACATATGTGTTGGTTTCGCTCGTTCTTTATCATCAAAAGCACATGAAAAACACGGGACCTCATGTGTTTACCCTAGACAACCAGATTTAGAGCCAGCATCAGCATCGAGACACAGCAGCGATCCAGCAAGCAGCAGCGATTACTACAATACAATGCATGTTAATGGCGCCAACCTAACATCAAGTGCTAACAAGCTCCGTAAATTGGAGTGAAATAGTGCGATTACAGCAATTAGCAATATCTGCGACTTAGGCGGACCATTACAAAAGTGGGGGCTCGTCCGGGATCTTTAAGTGCATCGATGATAATAGTGCAGCGATAAATTTCGTAAGTGCTTAGAACTCTGAAAAAGTTTATTTGTGCAGTGTGGCAACAGTGAAAATATGTCAAAGTGAAAAGAAAGAAAGAACGTGTGTATGTGGTTGTAGTACTACGAAAAACTATCATCACACCGCTCGGAAGATTAACGTCTGGATTATGTCAATGGAATTCATCAATCAAGACTTCAGCTTCAATAAAACCGAATAGACGTGAAGAAAGCCAACAAGAGCACCGATCACGACATCATAGCATAGCTACATAAAGCAAGGTATTTTGTTGTTGTTGTCATTTACAAAATTAATAGTGATAATGTCTCTACCTGAGAGTGATGAGATCGTAGGAAATGTAAAAATTGAACCAGGGGATGGTGAACAATTAAACTTAACAGAGTGGCTAGCAGAGTTTACAACTCAAATAGGCTCGCAACTTAAACAGTCAAGTGAAGAAAACACAGATAGACTGGATAACTTAAGTTTGGATTTTAAACAATCAAGTGAACAAGTACGTTTGGATTTTAAACAATCAAATGAACAAGTAAGTTTGAAACTTAAAGAAAACACAGATAGACTGGATAAGTTAAGTTTGGATTTTGATCTATTAAGTACTCATCTCAATGAGAAGTGTGAGGAAATTAAAACTACCCTCAGTAAGAACACTAGCGAACAGTTGATACACTTCAGAAAAGAATTTCAAGTTAAAGTTGAAAATTTAAATGAAAACATACAAGCGAACACAGACAGCATTGCTGTCATCTACAACAGAGTAGATACTGAAGCTAAAAGATTAGATCAGAGAATAGACAAAACATCAGAAAACCTTAAACAAGAATACAACCTGTATACCACTAATGTAGATACAAAAGTAGAAAATATACACACTAAATATACACAATTGGAAGATGCATTGATGTCAAAACAAATGTTTTACAATCAAAATACAATGTATGGACACATCCAAGTGAAATGCTTTCCTGGTGAAAATCTGCACCCTATTGACTTTATTCACCAATGTAAAGATATGTTTGTTGTAGGAATGTCAGATAACATAAAAATTAAGTTAGTTAAACGGTTTCTAGAAGGGGAGGCCCTATCCTGGGCAAATGAGAATAATGATTCTTGGAATACTTTTGAAGAGTTTGAAGCTAAATTTATTTGCAAATTTTGGTCACAATCCATACAAGCCAGATTAAAGTCAGAATTTCTAAATGGACCAGTGTATAGAGGGAAAGTAGGGGGAATGCAAAAATTTTGCAG
Organism: Schistocerca nitens; assembly: GCF_023898315.1. Classification (NCBI taxonomy): domain Eukaryota; kingdom Metazoa; phylum Arthropoda; class Insecta; order Orthoptera; family Acrididae; genus Schistocerca; species Schistocerca nitens. The sequence continues at coordinate 860,358,371 of NC_064615.1, forward strand.
AGATCAATTGAAAAAACTTGCTCACTTGAATAACTCTTTTGATATTATGACACAAATTGATGTTTTAAAAAGAAGATTACCAGAGAGACTGCAGTGGGAATTGGTCCATGGACCACACGATTCAATGGAAGAGTTCCTGAAATTTGTAGATAGATTAGATAGGGCCTTGGAAAGAGAAAGTAACCAAAGTTTTGGCTCTGGCAACAACCAGTATGGGGGGTGGAACAGGAATGTAAATAGACATTATTATGGGAGGAGAGACTTTGAAAATTCTGGAAATAATGCTCCAAATAGGGGAGATAGGAGATATGAAAATGATTTCAGAAACAATACACAGGAGGGAGGATGGAGGAGAGATAACAGGAATGATAGAAATAGGTATTGGGGAAGAGAACAAGATAGAAGGGGGTTCGTTGAAACTAATGAACAAAACGACAACTACAAACGGACAGACCGAGGAAACCAGCCGGGAAACGGTGGACAGTCCCACTAGATGTCCGTAGTTTTGGGGCTAGACAATATTATGACAGGACAACACATAACCAAAACTGGAAAACGGAGAGGATACAATGTAAAGAGTAAATACCAGGAAAATACTGATGTTGTTAGAATGAATAAATTAGAATTTAATAAAAGGTTTTGGGATACTATGAGTAAAAGTGATACAGTTAATAAAAACAGTGTTCAAGCACAGGTGGTTAGTGAAAGTGCAGAAGTTGAAGGTATTGCAGAGTTCCATAGTTGGGCTGAAAAAGATACTGGTGTTAGTAACAAGTCAGACACACCACAAGTAGAATCTATTTTGGGGGGTTTATTTGATAAGAAGGGGGATGACGAAGTGTTTAATGGAGCCAAAGACTCAATTGCTGAGATTCAGATACATAGGGGGGAAACTGCAGATGGGGTTGTTGTTGAGGAGGAGGAAGAAGTAATAGAGGGACATTTAAATGATGATCCTAAATCAAGTGATGTTATTGATGAGAGTGTGAAGGAAGAAATAAAAGTATTTGTAGAATTGAAAAGTGATTATGTGGTAAAGGCAAGTGATGTGACAAACATAGGTAATAATGAGGTTAATTTAAGTGAAATGCAGACTAGGGAATGTGTATCTGAGGACAAGCTATTGCCTATTGGGAACTATGAAACATTAAGCTATGAGAATGGTACTAATAATAATAATATTAAAGAAAATATAAAGGGATGGAATGTAAATGTGTGTTTTCAAGGAAAAGGGGAAAAGTTTTTAGAAGTTTTGTGGAACAACTATGGAGACTGTATAAACAAAGATGCCTTTTGGAAAGAATTAGCAAAGGTAAGTGCAACCTTGTATCCTATATGGTGGATAAGAATCCATAGTGGACTTTATAAAAAATGGGGTGAAAACATTAATTTGTTGAGTGGCAACACAGTGTTAAGAGGAACAGATGAAAACAAAGGTTTATGTTTAAATGTCAATGCTTTGCAAACAGAGAGGGATGTGTCTAAGTGTAGGAAAGAGGAAATAGACTTAGGGACTAAAGAAACTCAAAATGATCTATTGTTTGAAAATACTGAAATAGACAAAGATATTGAGCTAGGTTATCCATATGTTAAAGTAAACATTGACATTGGTCCATTTGAAATAAAAGAAAGCCCACATCCTAATGCGTATAGACTTATCTTTCCCAGATCAAGAAGGTTATTTGGATTAAGAAACATCACTGAATTGAAACCATATAAACATGATTAAGCACATTTCCCTGTTTGAATACAGTTACTTACCCAGTTTCCATAAAGCATGTTATCAGCAAAGTTTTTACTGGGTGTGTCAAATAGCAACTACCACTCATGCTACAGACCCTGGAAAAGTTCCAGATCTCTGAGACAATGTTTTTATATTTTTATTGCCACTATTGATTATTAAATTTTGAGACATCTTCTTTACTTTCAATGGGCAAGAAGGTGACAAACATTTATTACTTTCTTTTTGTATTGTTGCATATGGGACATACTTGCACTAAATATAAAAGACAATGTAAAAAAAAATTGTTGTGAAAGACTCATCATTTTGTTACTATTCTTTTCTTAGGCATAAGATTTGTGTACAATTTTCTACAGCTAATCAGATGTTCAGCAAGTTTGATGTTTGTGTTATGTTGTGACCAATTTAAGTGTCCAATTTTAGTATTAATATGTTCTTGTACTATCTTGACTATGTGTCTCAATGGGAGACAAGTTGTTTAAATATTTTCTTTTTTTTAATGTATATTATATTCATACATGTGACTTCTCTAGTGTTTGTGTTTATATATCATGTCCATACTTATAATTATGTTCTTTGTTTTCATTTCCTTTATGTGGCTCAAAACGAGCAGACAGTTGCAAAATTTTCCTATGGACATCTGACCTGTCCATCTATGTAATATATTTATGTTCCTTCTATTATCTTGATTAATCTGTGACTCAATCAAAACTGACTTTGAAATAATTTACATATAGTTTTTATATATTTAAAAATCGCATGTGATATATTTGTGTCTGTTTTTGATCATTTTTCATGTGGCTCACTGGGAGCAAAGATTAACATTTTTTTTTACTTTCATATATTACTAAATATTTTTATGATGCTGTCATACTGAGAGCCATAACACAAAGTGCATTTGAAACAACACAACTAAAATATTTGCAGGAAAAAGTCATTTTGAAACGGTGTAACGGTCGTTGTATACATACACATTATGCATAGTAATTGACACATTTGTCCTAGTCGGCTAATATCATTAACATTCTGTAAATGATATTACCCGAGGGGGGTATTGTAACGGAACATATTAAAGGCTTTACTTTCCCGAAGTATGCGATACCCTCCAAATTCAACCAGTTTAATGAGTATTTATGATTATAGAAAAGTTATTGTGTATGTTAACAATGATTGCATAACATGTCTCCATAAACAGTCAACCCATTAAATTATACTGAATAACTGACCCACACAAAAGTTAATATCACTTGATCACTGATACAGCAAATGTCATCATGTAAAAACACTAAGTTCATCTTAAATAATTAATATGAAGTACGAAAAATAGTGGCCAACATAGGTATTTTGGATCTCCTTAAATAAAAATCACCCAGTGAAACCTATTTGTTCACTAGGAGCGTTTTCACTCAGTATTCACGTAATCAATCCTATTTTAGACGAAAACCAATGTAATTCTTAATAATTCATGTTACTTACTTATTTATGCAAATTAGAGAAGTCAATTGACAAACTTCTAAAAAACAGCCTTTTTGTAACAAAGAATTATTCTGTCAAGTCAACAAATCTGTCTGTCATTTTAATAACATGTTAAATTATTGCACTCGATGCAAATTAATAACTTTTCTGCGCAAATTATAACAACAGATGTACATGTGACTTATAAACTATATCTCTTTTTAGTAGTTCTTTGACAATGTTATAAATACAAGCAGCGAGAAGGGTCGAGAGAGCAGTCGGAGGCAGTCAGAGCAGTCGGAATGTCACTTTGGTGAAGTGTGTTTCTGTGTTATTGTTTGGCAAAACAATGCAAAGAACATGTAAAGGAAGTACTACTTTGTGTTGTGTTATGGTCTTTGGTGGACAGTGGAATTAATATGGCCACTAAAGTAATAAATATTTGATGTTTACATATGTGTTGGTTTCGCTCGTTCTTTATCATCAAAAGCACATGAAAAACACGGGACCTCATGTGTTTACCCTAGACAACCAGATTTAGAGCCAGCATCAGCATCGAGACACAGCAGCGATCCAGCAAGCAGCAGCGATTACTACAATACAATGCATGTTAATGGCGCCAACCTAACATCAAGTGCTAACAAGCTCCGTAAATTGGAGTGAAATAGTGCGATTACAGCAATAAGCAATATCTACGACTTAGGCGAACCATTACAAAGTGAATTTTTACAAACTCAATGTATAAAACAGGTCAAGACAATAAAACAAATGTGTTACAAGTAAAAGAAATTTGAAATTTGCAAATAATTTTTCTTGCCCCTCTAATGTAAATTTTAGTGGTGCTTACCTGCCCCTCAAAGAGCTAAGTGTGCATGACACATCGCACATGCTGCACAAGTGGGCTATCACATTTTATATAACGGGCGATCAAAAGTTTCCGTCCGAAGGCCTTTACAGTCTAGAATCCTAAAGCCAATCAGGAAAAATCGCCGTCATAACTGAGGCAACCATCCCACCGATGCACCAGGTTGAAGATACCCGTTTAGTGAAACACCGCGTCCTGTCGCATGAAGAGGAGGAGGAGATCAACGTGCCGTCGACAAGGAGGTCTTTAGAGACAGAACACAAGCTCAGGGTAGAGAAGGATATGGAAGGAAGTCGGCCGTGCCCTTTCAAAGGAACCACCTTGACGTTTGCTTGAAGCGATTTAGAGAAATCACGGGAAACATAAATCAGGCTGGCCAGACGCGCGTTTGAACCGTCGTCCTCCCGAATGCGAGTCCAGTGTGCTAACCACTGCGCCACCTCGCTCCGTATTCTGCGTGAAAATGTCCGTAAATGATTGCAGCACCTCCTCGTCCGACAGGAATATTCGAGCCTTCAAGGCCTTTTTTAATGGACAGAAGGCGTGACAATCGCATCGGGAGAGGTGGGGATTATATGGCGCGTGCTCTAGTGTCTCCCACTCGAGTTGGCATAATGGCTGAGGCTGGCCTCCCAGAGCGACAGGCATCTTGTGTCGAATCGCGACCAGCACTGAACTTGGCGCAGCGTTCCACAACGGTGATTTTCGACAGGCTTGCTGCACCATACAAATTCTTCATTCTCCGATGGATGTCTGCCGGTGTTTGTCCTTCGGCGCTAAGAAAAAAATAACATCACGTTGATTCTGTTTAGAGGCATTTGGTAATAACGCCACCATAGTTCAAATTTCCAAATGTACCACACGCACTCCGGAAAGACACATAACGCCACATTAATCCGTTGCCCACACGTCGGTGCTTACATATCCGCATCGGAGTCGCGCTACGCTGCATATACGCTGCAGCAACGCCCTCAAACGGAAATTTATTGCTCGCCTCTCATACAACAACCGCGCCTCCTCCCTTATTTCTTACCAGACGAAGAAACTGTTACGGCCGCACGGGATTAGACGAGCGGTCTGAGGCGCTGCAGTCATGGACAGTGCGGCTGGTCCCGGCGGAGGTTCGAGTCCTCCCTCGGGCATGGGTGTGTGTGTTTGTCCTTACGATAATTTAGGTTAAGTAGAGTGTAAGCTTAGGGACTGATGATCTTAGCAGTTAAGTCCCATAAGATTTCACATTAAAAAAAACTGTTACGGCGGTGGCATTTCCAGAATGATGACGATGTCGACGGTTCCTGAATAGCCAAAATGCAGGCTTCCGCAACCAAGGTATTAGCCAAGGCATCCATGGTAGGGAAAAATGTGTTGCCTTGCCGGTGAATATGTAGAGAAAGATTAGCACTGTCACCAACTTTCATGGTCGCAGCTTGATTTTATTGGAGTTAACAATGGAAAATCTAAGACCAGGACACATTTGCAAGTAACATAACGATGCAGCTCGTCTTCGATTCTTTTTAATATGTATACTGATGATTTGTTGAGACAGTGGATAAGTAAATTAAGTTTTTGTATTTGTGACTTCAGCATAAAGAATTATTCTATGACAGTCTTATAATTAACGATAGCGAGAACACACTCCAAAGAGCTGCTCATATGTTATTCACAACAGCTAAGATATATTACATAAAAACAAGTCTGAAGAAAATCAGAGTTGTAGCTTTCAGGGGACAATTCCCAGCAAAAGAATAATAAATGATCAGGGAACAGAAAGAGAATTTTTTAGGAAGTGCTCTTTCATTCACAAGGGAAATGGACATTCAATGTGTTTCGCAACGCTTTGACGCTTTCACGTTCGAATAATGTGCGCTAAAAACAAGATACAGAGACGGCGGCGCCGTCTATTTGTAGTGAAGAGTGTCAACTTTCATCCTATATACAGGTCAGTTAAACATGTCCTTCTGGGCGGAGGAAAATCGTGCGTTCGCGGTGAAGTGCTGTTTCCGCTATGGCGTGTGCCTTTCGTTAGCGTTTCAAGATTCAGTCGCGATATCCACGTCTTGTTCGTGGGACAATATTAAAATGAGTAAGAAATTTCCGTGATGCCAGTGCATCGGATCGAAAGTGAACCGGTCCTCGGAAAACCTTCCGAACTCCCGAAAACTTCGAACGCGTTTGTAGCAGTTTACAGGCAAGCCCTCACATTAATTACGAAAACGTGCCCAAAGCGCGCAACAATCAAAAGTTCGAATTGACGACGAAATTTCCAGACGTCCTCCAGCAGTTAAAAGATGTGTTCAAAGACTGGGTGAAACGCCTCGAGTATTTTGTAGCGGCGAATTGTCGTCATTTGTTCGTTGCAGTATTTCATAAGTAAACTTGAATAAATATTGTACCTTGTGTAAAATGTTCAACTTCATACCGCGATTAGTTTGTATGTTATTCAAATCTGAATCTGTGAAAACACTGTGATACACCCTGTGCCAAAGCAAGTAAAAATTTAATTAGATTGATGGAGCACTCTACAGAACCTTCAGGACAAAACAATGTCAATACAAACCATGTCATGTCAAAGTTCGTCAAGGATTGCAACAAAAGAGAAATGAACAAAGAATACAAGCATCGGAGATGCTATTCCTAAGAAGAGTAGCTGGGTACAAAGTATCTGACAGGAGGAGGAATGTTGACATCAGAGAGGAACTGGGAATGAAAAGCTTAAATGAGAAATTTAATAAATACAGGAACGTCTGGAAGGACGACAGAATACGAAAATTAATTATGAAATTCATAGCAGCGAAAAAGGTAGTACATCTGGAAAGGCGACGCCGATTTTGACGATGAAGGCATATGCGACCTGGGAGTAGTAGATGTACTGACAATCGTTTCAAAGTCGTCCGCCTATATATCGCGTAGTGGGATGTCCATCAGAGCGCCATATGTGTCTACCCTTTCATAAGGAATACTCACAGCCAGACGGCTCAGTGCGGTGCAAACGTGTGAAGCATGCAGGCAACCACGCCACGGAGACGCACTCGTGCTTCCTGTAGCCAACTTTGCGAGTTTGAAAGTGGTCAAATCGTGGCCTTCGGAGTGGCAGGACAGTCCTTTCTAAGAACTGCGACAGAAGGTGGATGTGCTGCGTCAGTTGTTCAACGATGCTGGTATCACTGGTCACTTGAATATTTCCACACCCGTAAACGAGGTTCTGGACGTCCACGCAGACAGACGCCGGACAAGATTATCGTATTCTAAGGGCAGCAGTGGAAGATCATACAGCTACCACAACGCAGGTAAAAAGGCTTGTGAGCCCAGACGTGTCGACACGGACTGTTGCGAACCGGTTATTAGCATTGGGACCACGGGCACGCACACCTCTAGCCTGCCTTCCACTCACGCCACAGCATCGAAATGTACGGCTCGACTGGTGTCGTCAGAGGATCGCTTGGAAGACGGAATGGCACGCCATAGTCTTCAGTGATGAAAGCAGATTCTTCATGCACGCAAAAGATGGTCGTTTGCTCATACGATATAGATCTGGTGAGCGCAGAGAAGAGTGCATTTGTCTAACACACACTGGCCCCACCCCAGGCCTTATAGTCACCACATACTATAGTCTCATTCACCTTTGGTGTTTCTGGAATTAAGCTTGAAAAGCGTCAAAGCTTTTCATGTTTATAATTAAAGGAGATAATTGCTTTTAAAATCAGTCGTTAGTTTATTGCAATATATGAAGTGTGATGGAGGTGAATTATTGTGTCATTAAGCATTGGTAAAGGGCTATGATTCTTCTCTTTGCAAACTTGGTACACTTTGTGCATGAGAGGTATATTCTTCTGATGCGTTCCCAGCTGGAAAGCCCGGCGACGACCAAGGCGCTGGAGGGGAGCGGCTCTCTCCCACCAGGTGCGAGGAGCGCACTAGTATTGGCATTCCGAATATTGCTTCTGAGGAGGCAGGAGTTCACTCTTGACTGCTTCCGATATGTCGCAATGATTCTCTTATCGCTTGTCATGAGACAATGCACTTTGCATTCGTTCCAAACAGCGTAGAGAGCAAAGTTTGTTAGATCCAAGTAGGCGAGCTTCACTCACTGTGCGCGTTATCAAGAGCTTAACTCAGGATCACATTTTGATTTACTACATGTCCGATGGCGGTACTACTGTTAGAACAGTTTCGAGCTTTGTTTAATGCAGTTTCACGTAGGTTTGCACTTGCAGATGGACGCATACCGTCGCCCAGTAATGATAACTTCCAGTAGCAGGTTTCGGTCACTATTTTTAGCGTAGTGCGTGTTAGACGCTATCAACTACGTCGCCGGCAGATTCTTGATGCAGCCGCGCGCAATCAGCCGACTCCACCGGCACGCCGACCGCGCTATGAACATGGTAATACAGAAAACGTCCGCTTTCCTAGCAGCGCATTCATCTTTCGCTTTCTTCAATTTCTTTGCAATGCGTTAGATGCTCATAAAGACGCAAGGCACAGTATTCACCGTTTGCCCGATAAGAGAGTCATATGTTCAGCTGTTTTTTCTTTGCCGGCCGTAGTGGCCGAGCGGTTCTAGGCGCTTTAGTCTGGAACCGCGCGACCGCTACGGTCGCAGGTTCGAACCCTGCCTCGGGCATGGATGTGTGTGATGTCCTTAGGTTAGTTAGGTTCAAGTAGTTCTAAGTTATAGGGGTTGATGACCTCCGATGTTAAGTCCCATAGTGCTTACAGCCATTTTTCTGTTTTTTCTTTTTATTCCTTCCTCATATATTACACTAGGTCAACCCGTCTCGTGTAATTTATTTATATGTTAAATTAGAACGAAGTCATACAATGCTCATGTTAAAAGACAAATACCAGGGCAGGCACCTTATATAATTCACTTGTTGTGAACTCTTGGTGCCAATTCAATTCCATTTTTTTTATATACTTTCTACAGTATCTGGCGACCCAAATTTTTTATTTTTGTTTATCATTATTTGAATAATTTGTGAGTGACTGTTAAATGAATTTTATAAAATGTTAATAATTATTGCATATGCAGTTAATGCAGTTTCACTGAATAAACCACTTATATGTTGAACAGCACTCCTTGCAGTTCGTTTATAGAATTTAAATGAAATTCACATCTCTCTCTCCCTCCCACACGAGGTATCTTGAAAGCTAAGCAGAGCTCAGTACGTGCAGAGTGTTGTTGGATACGTTGTTTTGCCGTTCTTGCAACAGAAATGTGATGTATTGCTCCAATAGGATGATGCTCTTCCTCTCTCCCACTCCCCCCCCCCCCCCCCCCACACACACACACACACTGCGCGCGAAACTGAACATGCTCTGCAAGACGTGCAGCAACTTCTCTGGCCAGCACGATTTCCGGAGTTGTCTCCAATCGAGCACGTGTGGATATGATGGGACGAGGAGTGACTCGTGCAACACGTCAACCAATAACTCTTAAAGAACTACGTGAACGTGTCGAATACGCGTGACATAACGTATCCCAGGACAATATTCACCATCTGTACGGTCGACTGGCTGCCAGAGTCAGCGCCTGCACTGGCGTCCATAGACCATCCACTACATACTAATAGGCGTGTTTCAGCGTGGGTCAGTATCTGGTACCTCAGAACCGCTTATCCTATTGATCCATAAATGTAATCATTCATGTACTCCATATGTACTGTTGCAACAATAAATGTTGTGTGAATGAGAAACCTCTAAAACGATGTACGAATTTCTTTTCCGGCAGTGTGCTACCCAGAGAGCAAAGGATCTTTAGGAAGACGGAGGAAAAGTGGAAAGGTAAATAATTTGAACCATCGGTTGTAACCGGCTAGTCTGCAAATACCTGATTCATGTCCTTAATTCATGGAGAAACAATAACAACAAAAAGTATAAGAATATAATCAAAACCTAATAACTACCCATTGCGCAAAACATACGAGGTGCGGCTAGAAAAAAACCGGACTGATGCTGGAAAAAACATTTATTTACAATTATTTACAATTTCATGTTATCTCCTTCAATGTACTCTCCTCCTCGGTCTCTACACCGCTCCATACGAATTTTCCACTGTTCATACCAATGCTGCAGATCATTTTCGGTAAGTCCATACATTACTTCCGTCGCTTTTTCTTTTACTGCTTCAACAGTCTCAAATCTAGTTCCTTTCAAAGCTGACTTGACTTTAGGGAAAAAAAAAGTCACAGGGGGCCAAATCAGGTGAGTAGGGTGGATGATCTAAGATGGGAATGTTGTGTTTTGCCAAAAACGTCTTCACTGACAACGCACTGTGAGCTGGGGCATTGTCTTGGTGAAGGATACATAACTTTTTTCTCCACAAATCGTTCCGTTTTCTCCGTACTCGCTCACGTAGGGTAGCCAGGACGCTAATGTAGTAATGCTGATTCACTGTTTGTCCCTCTGGTACCCAATCAATGTGCACAATCCCTTTGATGTCAAAAAAAAACAATCATCATTGCCTTGAATTTCGATTTTGACATTCGTGCTTTTTTTTGTCGTGGAGAACCAGGAGTTTTCCAATGCATCGATTGGCGTTTAGTTTCGGGACCGTAAGTAAAAAACCACGATTCGTCGCAAGTAATAACATTTTGTAAGAAGGTGGGATCACTTTCAATGTTTTCCAGGATGTCAGAACAAATCATTCTTCGGCGTTCCTTCTGTTCAATTGTGAGACACTTTGGAACCATTTTTGAACACACTTTGTTCATGTTGAAACTTTCATGAAGAATCTGCCTAACACTTTCCTTGTCAACTCCTGTTAACTCAGACACTGCTCTGATTGTTAAACGGCGATCTTGTCGAACAAGTTTACCGATTTTTTCAATGTTTGCATCAGTTTTTGCTGACAATGGTCTGCCAGTGCGAGTGGCATCACTGGTGTCTTCGCGGCCATCTTTAAATCGTTTAAACCACTCAAACACTTGTGTTCGCGATAAACAATCGTCGCCGTACACTTGTTGTAACATTACAAACGTTTCACTTGCAGATTTTCCTAGTTTGAAACAAAATTTGATGTTAACACGCTGTTCTTTCTGTACACTCAACATTTTCCGACGCACAGACAAAACGTCAACTACTTAAAACAGACGCCACGGGCAGACTGAGTGCAGGAGGCAGATGAAACTCGAGCAGTAGGCGGAGCGAGAGTCACGTGACAGGCCACGCGACTTACAGCCTTATTGCATTCGTTTTATTGTTTCACCAGTACTAGTCCGGTTTTTTTCTAGCCACACCTCGTATAAGCAGACTCGCTCCTCCAACCAAGCTTGGAGGGAGCGAACGAAAACTAAGGGAAATTCAACTTAAGGTGCTTCCAACGAATGCAGAGGTGAACCTGTGATGGTGTAACTGAAAGCAAGTGGCAATTAGCGCGTCGTGCCGGCGAAGCACCAACGAGCCGTGGTGAAAGCGTACCTCGGCGCCTGGCGAGTAGGCAGCCGGCAGGACGCCGTCCGCTGGTGGCTGCGCAGGTCTGCTATTTGGCCGGACCGGGAAAGTAGCGCTAGGCGCCCCGCAGCACTTATCCCGTCCCCGGTGGACGGCACGGGCGCGCAGCCGCCACACGCAATCCAGGATGGACAGCGCTTGTCAGGCCCAGCGCCAGTCCGCCCTGCCCGAACACAAAACAGCCAGGAGAAGGGACAGGTTAGTGGGATATCCAACACAGCAAGGCACATTTCCAAAATGACATCTTACACATCCCAATGACGCCACTAACAAAAAAAAAAAAAAATGGTTCAAATGGCTCTGAGCACTATGGGACTTAATTACTGTGGTCATCAGAACTTAGAACTTAGAACTACTTAAACCTAGAACTACTTAAACCTAACTAACCTAAGGACATCACACACATCCATGCCCGAGGCAGGATTCGAACCGCGACCGTAGCAGTCGCGCGGTTCCGGACTGCGCACCTAGAACCGCTAGACCACCGCGGCCGGCGATGCCACAAACATGTGGATAGAAAGACATCAGAACGTTTCTTACGATACTAGTAAAGCTAGCCGGCCTCTGTGGCCGAGCGGTTCTAGGTGCTTCAGTCCGGAACCGTGCTGTTGCTACGGTCTCAGGTTCGAATCCTGCCTCGGGCATGGTGTGTGTGATGCCTTTAGGTTAGTTAGGTTTAAGTAGTTTTAAGACTAGGGGACTGATGACCTCCGATGTTAAGTCCCATAGTGTTTAGAGCCTTTTGAGCCATTTAGTAAAGCTAATCAGTGCAGTCCAGTAATAATTAATAGCTCAAGAAATAGAAAAACTAATAAATGAATAAGAGCAAGCAAATATAGAAAAGGAAAGACATACACATTGAAGTACCAAAGAAACTGCTGTAGGCATACGCATTCAAATACAGAGATATGCAAACAGGCAGAATATGGCGCTTCGGTCTGCAACGCCTATACAGGGTGTTACAAAAAGGTACGGCCAAACTTTCAGGAAACATTCCTCACACACAAAGAAAGAAAATATTTTATGTGGACATGTGTCCGGAAACGCTTACTTTCAATGTTAGAGCTCATTTTATTACTTCTCTTCAAATCACATTAATCATGGAATGGAAACACACAGCAACAGAACGTACCAGCGTGACTTCACTTTGTTACAGGAAATGTTCAAAATGTCCTCCGTTAGCGAGGATACATGCATCCACCCTCCGTCGCATGGAATTCCCGATGCGCTGATGCAGCCCTGCAGAATGGCGTATTGCATCACAGTCGTCCACAATACGAGCACGAAGAGTCTCTACATTTGGTACCGGGGTTGCGTAGAAAAGAGCTTTCAAATGCCCCCATAAATGAAAGTCAAGAGGGTTGAGGTCAGGAGAGCGCGTAGGCCATGGAATTGGTCCGCCTCTACCAATCCATCGGTCACCGAGTCTGTTGTTGAGAAGCGCACGAACACTTCGACTGAAATGTGCAGGAGCTCCATCGTGCATGAACCACACGTTGTGTCGTACTTGTAAAGACACATGTTCTAGCAGCACAGGTATAGTATCCCGTATGAAATCATGATAACGTGCTCGATCGAGCGTAGGTGGAAGAACGAAACTGAAATGAGCTCTAACGTGGAAATTAAGCGTTTCCGGACACATGCCCACAAAACATCTTTTCTTTATTTGTGTGTGAGGAATGTTTCCTGAAAGTTTGGCCGTACCTTTTTGTAACATCCTGTATAAGATAACGAGTGTCTGTCGCAGTTATTAGATCGATAACTGCTGCTACAACGGCAGGTAGTCAAGATTTAAATGAGTCTGAACGTGGTGTTGTGCTCGGCGCACGACCGATGGGTCACAGCATCTCCGAGGGAGTGATGAAGTGGGGATTTCCCTGTACGACCGTTTCACGAGTGTACCGTGACCTGGAAAAAGCGTTCGACAATGTAGAATGGTGTGAGATGTTCGAATTTCTGAGAAAATAGGAGTAAGCTATAGGGAGAGACGGGTCATATGTAATATGTATAAGAGCCTAGAGGGAATAATAAGAGTTGACGACCAATAACGAAATGCTCGGATTAAAAAGGGTGTAAGACAGGGATGTAGTCTTTCACCGCTACTGTTCAATCTGTACATCGAAGAAGCAATGATGGACATAAAATAAATGTTCCGGAGTGGAATTAAAATTCAAGGTGAAAGGATATCAGTTATAAGATTCGCTGATGACATTGCTATCCTGAGTGAAAGTGAAGAATTACATGATCTGCTAAATGGAATGAACAGTCAATGAGTACAGAGTATGGATTGAGAGTAAATCGAAGAAAGACGAAGGTAATGACAAGTATTAGAAATGAGACCAGTGAGAAACTTAATGTAAGCATCGATGGTCACGAAGTAGAACTTCTACTACCTAGGGAGTAAGATAACGAGTGACGGAGCAAGGAGGACATCAAAAGCAGCCTAGCAATGGCAAAAAGGACATTCCTGGCCAAGAGAAGTCTACTAATATCATATATTGGCCTTAATTTAATGAAGAAATTTCTGATGATGTACGTCTGGAGTACATTTGGTGTCCAGAATCGCTACAGACTGGATCTAGAAGTACTCTTTTGAATTTAAACATTTCCTCTGGACACCAAACTACCCAGACTTCAAAATTATTGAGTATATGTGTGTAAGTAGGCTGTTTGTTTTCTTATTGGCAACGTTACGTAGCGCTCTGTATGAAAATCACTGGCTGTGCTGTGTGCAGTCTGTGGCTAGTTTGCATTGTTGTCTGCCATTGTAGTGTTGGGCAGCGGCAGCTGGATGTGAACAGCGCGTAGCGTTGCGCAGTTGGAGGTGAGCCGCCAGCAGTGGTGGATGTGGGGAGAGAAATGGCGGAATTTTGAAATTTGTAAGACTGGATGTCATGAACTGCTATATATATTATGACTTTTGATGACTATTAAGGTAAATACATTGTTTGTTCTCTATAAAAATCTTTCATTTTTTAACTATGCCTATCAGTAGTTAGTGCCTTCCGTAGTTTGAATCTTTTATTTAGCTGGCAGTAGTGGCGCTCGCTGTATTGCAGTAGTTCGAGTAACCAAGATTTTTGTGAGGTAAATGATTTGTGAAACGTATAGGTTAATGTTAGTCAGGGCCATTCTTTTGTAGGTATTTTTGAAAGTCAGATTGCGTTGCGCTAAAAAAAGTATTGTGTGTCAGTTTAAGCACAGTCCTGCATAATTTTTCAAAAGGGGACATTTCATATGTCGACTCTTAGCCGAGGATACCTCACTGGAAAGTAAAACATGTTTTAGTAGTAACTTTTGTGGTATAGCTACAATGGGACTGCCTTTTCCGTAGCACAACAATACGTTACAGCACAGTACGTTCTTCATCATGGCAATAAGCGTAATAACTAAGATATCTATACGCAAAGCATTTCACTTTTTTTTATCATGAGGTAAGTACATTGGCTTCTGCAGAACTTAACTGTTGGAGGACAATAACTACCACACTTCCACAGAGATTATCTTACAGCAAGACGCACATTTAGCGCTACAGGACACGCATTTGAGTGATTAATTTTGTACTTAAACCATTTATTTTTCAAGATTTTTGAATTACAATGAAAGTTTTCCGTGATACATTTCATTCCATTTCCGTAATCTGTAACACCTGAGGGTATAATTACATTAATCCTCAGGGGGGTACGCGCCTACTTTGTGTACCATGTGTCTGGCAAGCACAAGGAGCTCTAGCTAATATGGTATTTGCTTATACAACTTTACACATTGGTACCATATTTCTCTAACACATAAATTACACAGCTATCAGATCATTTAACACAGAGAGAAACTATTTTTTTACTACGTCAGTGACAGATGTTTACGTAATTACACAGTTGGATAACTTCACACTTACGAAATTGTATTTTGTCTGTACTTTGTGAACTCTTCATATTTTTTCAGAACCATTGTGATACTATGAGAGCTTTGAATGATGTATTTGGTATGAGCAGAGAATATTTTTTGGGGTTTGAAATTATTGCAGAAAGCTACGACGTTTTTGAGATTTGACTGAGGTGTTATGATGTTATTATTACGACGACGATGTGTATTATGTTGTTGAGGAATGTTTATTATGCTACGTATTTCTCATGATGAAATATTGAAGAAGTGTCGATGAATATGTATATGTATAATGAGGTAAGGAATAATGAGTAGTGGTTAGGGACTCTGATTTGTGGAAAAGTATGTTGGAAACCAAGAATCGTACTTTAGAATTATGAAATGTGTGTACATGTGCGAATGTATCTAATGCCACTGAAAATTTTTTGGACACTGTTATATTCATAGGATTGTTTCTACACATTTGCAAAGCAAATTCTCGAACTGTGAAATTTTTTATGTGAGACTGTCACTGTTCTGCAAACTGGTGTCGTAAATATTTCGGTAAGAAAGTTCAGTGACCTTCACGTCATTCGTCGTGGGCACCCAGATGGGCGACAGTCACCTGGAAAGAAGTCATTAGTGAGTGCCTTTCAGAGGCACAGGTGGTGAAGAAAAAAAAAGGACGCCATTATCCTCGCTATTGACATTCCTTTGTAGAAAGCATCGCAAATACGACATGCTCAAACTTGAAAACGTATGGTTATACTGTGGAGATCTAAATTTATGATATTTACTAAAATGCCTAATGAAATGATGAGAAACATTTTACATCTATTGTCTTTCTAGTTGAGAGAATTTTTTGCTTTTGGAGACGCCATTTGTCTAGTGAATGACGTTTCATATGTTGCTTTATATATATATATATATATATATATATATATATATATATATATATATATATATTTGCTCATTTCGTTTAATATCTAGTTTCTAGCTGCACTGCAGCATTGGTTAAAATAAAATTTTATAGATGTACTAATACAAAGATTTTCTGCCTACAGATCGAGTAAATAATAATTTTTTTCAAAAAAATGAGGGAGCACAAAAAGACATTTACCTTCACAGGAACTGCATTCATAATTTTCTTTTCAAGTACTTGGTAATTTATTTTGTAGAATAAGTTGTGGTGCACCACTTTAATGACATAGATATTAAGATGTGAATATACATTTCCCTTATCTGCGTTGTTGTCTTTAGTGTACTATTTTTTCTGCTTGAGCTTTGTCATGTTTAGGTATAAGTTATTTCATTTTCTGCTGCTCGTTGCCATGCATAGTGCTACTAAATTTTTGTATTACTCTGTTAAGCCAGTTTTACTACGAATTTATTTTTCTTGTTTGCTGCGCATTGCCTTATGTTAGTTGTAATATTGCATTTGCTTTGCTAATTTATGCTGCTTGCTTTGCCATTTGTATTTTTTATCATTGCTGTCTGTGTTAATTGTTTTGTGCTGCTGCATTGCCTCATTCCTTAGTTTAGCATCTGAGCTCAGTAGATTTAAGTTAGCTTAAGATGGGGTAGGCTATATGGGAGAACGAGTTGTGATGAATTGGAAGAAATGCATTGAGAAGCTATAAGAAAATGATTTGGCCAAAAAAGTATTTTGAAAGAGGATATGAGCAAAAAAGTAGGGTTTAGGGACAACAGGTTTAGGTAGGATTTTCTTTGAAATAAATGATGAGGTAAGATAATGGAAAATAAATAATGAGGTAAGAAATATGTGAACATATAAATACAGAAAGCATGCTTGGATAGGATTTTTTTGGTGGAAACAAATGTTGAAATAAGACGAAAGATCTATGGAATGAAGTTTTTAGGTTGGACTGCAGTACCAAATGTTACACTGAAAACAAACCCTGCCCTTTCCTCTTGTGTTAATCTGCTATGTGTCTGTGTACTCTTGTATATTTGTGTTTTTCCTGTCTTTATGTGTTTAGCTAATAAGATTTATGTTGTAGAATTTTTCTAATACTATGTTACTTACTTCGTAAAGATGTTTAGACATTATTTGTTCTGTTTTGTTTTAATGCTCATGTGTGAAGTGGATGTTTCAAAAGCTATTCTGATATTTTATATATTTACTTATGTCATAATTCCTGTAACACTGATGTACATGTTTATTTCTATTCTTTTGTAAAGCCTGTTTTACTACAAATGTTATCTGTACTATTATGTTCTTTAATGATGTATTTTGTACCTTCGTAATTGTATTCTATTGTTATGAAATTGTAATTGACACCAGTTCATCATATTATTAACTTTTAAGTTACATTTCACTGCACACGTTTCTGTTGGTCATAGTATATGGACAATTTGTGAGAAATAGGGACTGTTAGTGTTTGCACATGTGTTGATAATTCAGCAAGGGACTGGATAACAGCATTGCTGGTTCTAAGGACATTTCAAAAAAAATTTTGTGAATGCACAAGTGGTGGTTTATGGACTTGCTGTATTGTCCGCAACACTCTTCGATGCTGATTGTGCACCTGCACAATCGCAACAGATGGTTGCTGGTCGTCTCTACAAGGACTACAGTGGGTCTGCACCTCTGGTGGCCCACCAATACCACAATCTCTACCAGGACTACAGTGGGTCTGCTCTGTGATGACCTACCTACCAGTATTCTTCAAAACTTCGACTGACTCTGCTGTGGGTTTGCTCTGTTGTGGCCCATTACCTGTCTGCATGTCAAGAGTCAGCACTGTCTTTCCGTTGGAAGGACAACACTACTTCTTCAAGACTGCATGGAAATCCACTACTTCCATGTGCATTTTCTTTTACTGCTCAGACTTTGAGAAAAAAAACCACTGCAATTTTACTGTGATGAATGATCAGGACTGTCTTTATGGACTGTGAGAAAATTTTAGCTTTTGACCAACATTGTATCAACAAGTGTGTGCATTTGATATCTTTGCTATTGTAATTATGAAAAATTTTATCTAATGATTATTGGCCACTGCCCAAAACAATTTGTAAAATTTTTTTGTGGGGAGCATGGGGGCTATGTAAGTAGGCTGTTTGTTTTCTTATTGGCAACGTTACGTAGCGCTCTGTATGAAAATCGCTGGCTGTGCTGTGTGCAGTCTGTGGCTAGTTTGCATTGTTGTCTGCCATTGTAGTCTTGGACAGCGGCAGCTGGATGTGAACAGCGCGTAGCGTTGCGCAGTTGGAGGTGAGCCGCCAGCAGTGTTGGATGTGGGGAGAGAAATGGAGGAGTTTTGAAATTTGTAAGACTGGATGTCATGAACTGATATATATATTATGACTTTTGATGACTATTAAGGTAAATACATTGTTTGTTCTCTACAAAAATCTTTCATTTGGTAACTATGCCTATCGGTAGTTAGTGCCTTCCGTAGTTTGAATCTTTTATTTAGCTGGCAGTAGTGGCGCTCGCTGTACTGCAGTAGTTCGAGTAACCAAGATTTTTGTGAGGTAAGTGATTTGTGAAACGTATAGGTTAATGTTAGTCGGGGCCATTCTTTTGTAGGGATTTTTGAAAGTCAGATTGCGTTGCGCAAAAAAAATATTGTGTGTCAGTTTAAGCACAGTCATGTACACTCCTGGAAATTGAAATAAGAACACCGTGAATTCATTGTCCCAGGAAGGGGAAACTTTATTGACACATTCCTGGGGTCAGATACATCACATGATCACACTGACAGAACCACAGGCACATGGACACAGGCAACAGAGCATGCACAATTTCGGCACTAGTACAGTGTATATCCACCTTTCGCAGCAATGCAGGCTGCTATTCTCTCATGGAGACGATCGTAGAGATGCTGGATGTAGTCCTGTGGAACGGCTTGCCATGCCATTTCCACCTGGCGCCTCAGTTGGACCAGCGTTCGTGCTGGACGTGCAGACCGCGTGAGACGACGCTTCATCCAGTCCCAAACATGCTCAATGGGGGACAGATCCGGAGATCTTGCTGGCCAGGGTAGTTGACTTACACCTTCTAGAGCACGTTGGGTGGCACGGGATACATGCGGACGTGCATTGTCCTGTTGGAACAGCAAGTTCCCTTGCCGGTCTAGGAATGGTAGAACGATGGGTTCGATGACGGTTTGGATGTACCGTGCACTATTCAGTGTCCCCTCGACGATCACCAGTGGTGTACGGCCAGTGTAGGAGATCGCTCCCCACACCATGATGCCGGGTGTTGGCCCTGTGTGCCTCGGTCGTATGCAGTCCTGATTGTGGCGCTCACCTGCACGGCGCCAAACACGCATACGACCATCATTGGCACCAAGGCAGAAGCGACTCTCATCGCTGAAGACGACACGTCTCCATTCGTCCCTCCATTCACGCCTGTCGCGACACCACTGGAGGCGGGCTGCACGATGTTGGGGCGTGAGCGGAAGACGGCCTAACGGTGTGCGGGACCGTAGCCCAGCTTCATGGAGACGGTTGCGAATGGTCCTCGCCGATACCCCAGGAGCAACAGTGTCCCTAATTTGCTGGGAAGTGGCGGTGCGGTCCCCTACGGCACTTCGTAGGATCCTACGGTCTTGGCGTGCATCCGTGCGTCGCTGCGGTCCGGTCCCAGGTCGACGGGCACGTGCACCTTCCGCCGACCACTGGCGACAACATCGATGTACTGTGGAGACCTCACGCCCCACGTGTTGAGCAATTCGGCGGTACGTCCACCCGGCCTCCCGCATGCCCACTATACGCCCTCGCTCAAAGTCCGTCAACTGCACATACGGTTCACGTCCACGCTGTCGCGGCATGCTACCAGTGTTAAAGACTGCGATGGAGCTCCGTATGCCACGGCAAACTGGCTGACACTGACGGCGGCGGTGCACAAATGCTGAGCAGCTAGCGCCATTCGACGGCCAACACCGCGGTTGCTGGTGTGTCCGCTGTGCCGTGCGTGTGATCATTGCTTGTACAGCCCTCTCGCAGTGTCCGGAGCAAGTATGGTGGGTCTGACACACCGGTGTCAATGTGTTCTTTTTTCCATTTCCAGGAGTGTATAATTGTTCAAAGGGGACGTTTCATGTGGGATGCCTTTCAACATGCTGTTCAGAAGAGACCTCCACCTATCGTACTCTTCCGGATTTATGGACAGCCCTGCAGGATTCGTGGTGCCAATTCCCTCCAGCACTACTTCAAACATTAGTCGAGTCCATTCCACGTCGTGTTGCGGCACCTCTGCGTGCTCGCAGGGGCCCTACACAATATTAGGCAGGTGTACCAGTTTCTTTGACCCTTCAGTGTAGTTAGCTTCATGCTCCGTGATAATTTTGCCGCCGCACGGGATTAGGCGAGCGGTCTAGCCGCTGCAGTCATGGACTGTGCGGCTGATCCCGGCGGAGGTTCGAGTCCTCCCTCGGGAATGGGTGTGTGTGTTTGTCCTTATGATAATTTAGGGTACGTTGTGTGTAAGTTTAGGGACTGATGACCTTAGCAGTTAAGTCCCTTAAGATTTCACGCACAGTTGAACATTTGATAATTATGCCTACATGTTAGTGATGTGGAATGAATCATTTTATATTCATATCACCAATCAATTTGCAAGTGTGGCTACATCCAGAACATTTATAAGTTTGCTTGTTTTCTGTCTTTTTTATATACAGGGTGAAAATTATGTGGCCGGTCGCTGTGGCCGAGTGGTTCGAGGCGCTTCAGTCTGGAACCGTGCGACCGCTGCGGTCGCTGATTCGAATCCTGCCTCGGTCGTGGAGGTGTGTGATGTCAGGTTAGTTAGATTTAACTAGTTCTAAGTTCTAGGGGACTGGAAATTAAGTAAACCGACAAACTCTGGGAGGTTGCATGGGGCATCGGGACAAAAATTTTTCTCTACCGTCGTATTTTCCTCTGAGGATTTCTTAAGCCTGTAGAAAAAAGTGTTTTTTTTTTTTGGACGAAAATTAATCAAACTAACAAACTGTTTGTCTAATATATTTTCCTAAAAATAACACAAGTTTAAATTGTTTATTACCAAGAGACAGTAAAATTAGCAAAAAGGTTAAAAAATGCATACATTGACTTGTAAAGAGAAGTTACACATGTGGGTCCTGTACTAAGATGGTCAAAGATTGCAGCACTGTCCTTAATTCCTGTTCCTGCTGCTACTATGCGGGAAACCAGATCCTTTTCTGATCCAAAGAAGGATTTTGTAAACAAAGTTGCACATTTCTCACCACACAAAGAGGTCCAGAGGAGTCAAATCAGGGAAACAAGTAGACCATCGTGCAGGACCACTACTGCCAATCCACTTTTCGGGAAACTGTCGGTTCAAGAATCGACGCACAGCGTGACTGAAATGTGCCGGCGGCCCGTGACGCTGGAACCACATGCCTTACTTCGTAGCTAGCGGCACGAGATCCAGCAACTCTGGCAATGCTCTGACGCGGAATTGTAATACTGCCTGTCATTTAATGGGCTACGTAGGAGCTATGGTCCAGTTAAACAGTCAACCACGTAAAACCACAACTGATAAGTGCTAGTAAATGAGGCATGTGGATTAACCTCACTCAAAACATGCGAATTGTGGATGTTGCAAAAACCATCATGCCAGAACGTTGCTTCATCTATAAACAGCACACAGGACGGAAATGTAGGATGGGTCTGACACTGTTCATCTCAGAGTAGCACTTGCTACCTACATCCTCAGTTATTTGCTGGATGTATTCCAATCTCTGACTTCCTCTACAGTTTTTTGCCCTCTACTGCTCCCTCTAGTACCATGGAAGTAATTCCCTGATGTCTCAACAGATGTCTTATCACCCTGTTCCTTCTCCTTTTCAATGTTTTACACAGATCGTGTCCTCCCCTATTCTGCGCGGAACCTCCTCTTTCCTTACGTTATCAGTCACTCTAATTTTCAAAGTTTGCCTGTAGCACTTCACCTTAGATACTTCAGTTCTCTTCTTTTTCGTTTTTCCCACAGTCCATGTTTCACCACCATACAATGCTGTGCTCTAAACCTACATTTCTTCCTCAAATTAAAACATATGTTTTAAACTAGAAGACTACTCTTGGACATGAAGATTCTTTTTGCCATTGCTAGCCTGCTTTTTATGTCCTCCTTGCTCCGTCCGTCATGGGTTATTTTGCTACCTAGATAGCAGAATTCCTCAACTTCATCTCTTCGTGGTCACCAGTCCTGATGTTAAGCTTTTCCCTATTCTAATTTCTGCTGCTTTTCATTACCTTCGTCTTTCTTCGATGTACTCTCAATCCATATGCTGTATTCATTAGATTGTTCATTCCATTCAGCAGATCCTGGAATTGCTCTTCACTCTCACTGAGAATAGCAATGTCATCAGCGAATCTTATCATTGACATCCATTCACCTCGAATTTTAGCTCCATTCTTAAAGCTTTCTTTTAATTCCATTATTGCTTCTTCGATGTACAGATTGAACAGTATGGGTGACAGGCTACATCCCTGTTTTACACCCTTTTTAATCAGAGCACTTCTTTCTTGGTCTTCCAATGTTCCAGGTTCCAATGCGAAAACTGTGCTATGAGTGGATAATTATCTGGTTCCAGGTTGTACACACGCTGTAAGTGAAGTGGATTAAAAACTGCTCATTATGGACGTTTCTCACATTCGCCTGATTCGTCCCTGTGTTATACAGGGTGTTACAAAAAGGTACGGCCAAACTTTCAGGAAACATTCCTCACACACAAATAAAGAAAACATGTTATGTGGACATGTGTCCGGAAACGCTTAATTTCCATGTTAGAGCTCATTTTAGTTTCGTCAGTATGTTCTTCCACCTACGCCCAACAGAGCAAGTTATCATGATTTCATACGGGATACTCTACCTGTGCTGCTAGAACATGTGCCTTTACAAGTACGACACAACATGTGGTTCATGCACGATGGAGCTCCTGCACATTTCAGTCGAAGTGTTCGTACGCTTCTCAACAACAGATTCGGTGACCGATGGATTGGTAGAGGCGGATCAATTCCATGGCCTCCGTGCTCTACTGACCTCAACCCTCTTGACTTTCATTTATGGGGGCATTGGAAAGCTCTTGTCTACGCAACCCCGGTACCAAATGTAGAGACTCTTCGTGCTCGTATTGTGGACGACTGTGTTGCAATACGCCATTCTGCAGGGCTGCATCAGCGCATCAGGGTTTCCAAGCGACGGAGGGTGGATGCATGTATCCTCGCTAACGGAGGACATTTTGAACATTTCCTGTAACAAAGTGAAGTCACGCTGGTACGTTCTGTTGCTGTGTGTTTCCATTCCATGATTAATGTGATTTGAAGAGAAGTAATAAAATGAGCTCTAACATGGAAAAGTAAGCGTTTCCGGACACATGTCCACTTAACATATTTTCTTTCTTTGTGTGTGAGGAATGTTTCCTGAAAGTTTGGCCGTACCTTTTTGTAACACCCTGTATTTTATCTAATTCGGCAACTTCCTCTTTCCTGTTAAAATCATTGCGCTGTTTATAAATTTCTATAGCATTTCTGTACACGAAAGCGTGATTATTCTGCTTTCTTCTAGAGCATTTCCTCTTATCGTCTAACCAGCGCTGATATATACTCTCTGTAGGGGCTTTGATCATACAATTTAGGCTTTCAAGGCCTGTATTCACTTCAAACTTCTTGGGAGAAATAAGAAAAAAATGGATAAAGACCAAAAAATGTGAAAAATGTCAAAAATTCGGTAAAAATTCCGGATACGATATGGTCACACAGGAGATCTGCGTTTATACTTAAACGGTAGTCAAAATGTAACATAAGCGCCAGATGAAAGTGTCTGGAGGACAGAGATCTGTGCTGAAGGTTGAGAGGGAAAAAAATCGAATTTTTTTTTATTTTTACAGAGGGAGTGATAGTCAAGATATCACAGATATACTTAGAAAAACAAAATCATTATACAGATGGTGTAATCTGTCGAGAGGGACTGTAATGAGTAGATATAAGAGGGGAATGACACCATATAGGCGTTACTAGTGAAACAATTGAGGCAAGACGAAATTATCATCCTTCCACTAGTATTGCGCGTGTGTGAGTGCGTATGTGTGTGTGTGTGTGTGTGTGTGTGTGAGAGAGAGAGAGAGAGAGAGAGAGAGAGAGAGAGAGAGAGAAAACGGTAGTGTTATTTTATTCTGAATGCTGTGGCATTCTCCACCCAATACATGCTAGTTAAAAGTCATGTGTATAATCATAATAACGATATATTTGGATGCTGTGTATAGTGGTATGGTTTCAGAACCGAAAGAAGCACTACACATTGACGTATATTGATGGTACTATTGATGAATTCATGAGACGTTTGCTGATAGAGTATAAAGAGGGGCAGCGTGGACAACATGGATACCATAATTTTTATCGACATAGATTAGGACCTAATACTTGGTGTTCGTCTAATTTTTAAACCCATTTATCGTACATTTAACCTTTTTCTCGATTGTTCTCTCCAGCAGTATCAGCTGTGCTTTCACCACACAAAACATTGATTGCTTTGCTGGAGAGTGAACACATGGTGTCGATTGATGATCTAAGACGTAGTTAGCTCAAATATTGCTTCATATCACCTCGTTACAGTGCTGTGCGGTAGGGTTAGTCTCAACTGAAACGTCAGATTCGCCTAGGTAACTATGTCTGTCTGCCTGCGACCACTTGTGTCGATCCTTTGTTTAATGTTTTACCATCATATGTTATTATAATCTGAAAATATAAGCAAGTACTCTCTTACTATAAAGTGGTCTGGGTGTCTTTTACGGGAATTTCGTCCATTAGTATACCGTCGTGCATATCGAAAAAATGTCACATTCATCATAACTGCACTAGCCCTGGAGCATTCACGTCACAGCACGCGCATAAAACAGTGCAATTACAGTAACATTTAGAAGGTATGGCCTAAAAGTGTTGTCATCTTGCGCCTTCACTGGATTTTTGTACGAATCATCGACTAAACTGTGTTTAATCTGTGGGAGTCTAATGGAAAATATTATCTACGTGTCTATAATTTTTAGTTATTTAGCATGCAAACTCGTGCTTTTGATGCTGGCTCATATAAAGAAAAAGTATTCTGAACCATTTAATACTACTACAGAGGGTACATAAGCACCCTAAGTCTAGATTATATGTATTATTTTATCCAAATGTACGTCTTAGGTCTACTTAAAACGATATCAGTGTCACCCATATATTATGATGTGCCTAAGGTAACATCATCATATCATTCTATATGGCTGTCAGGATTGGGGGCTACATCTGATATTTTTTACAAACATTTGGCTGATACTTTAATAAACATACGTTTTTAGCGTGCAGAGTAGCACTTTGCATTGTGCTCGTCATTGCTGGACTCCACGCTCCCATCCCATGGCTTTAGGGCGTCCGCATGACAACACACACAGTACAGTGAAAGTTCAATCACATTTAGGAGATCGTGCCTCATGGCTTTTACTCGATGGTTTTCTTTGCCACTACAATGAGTAATCATCATTAGTAGAAACCATTTGCTGCTGCTGGTCATATTGCCATGCTAAGACGCATTCCAGTGTTTGTCCTACCCTTTTTTTTAAATCCTAATACAGACTGATATGGTGTATAAAGCGGAATCTTCCGAAGAATTAAATCACTGTTGACCTGTGTGGATGTGCATACATACTATATAATCAGAGTCGATAATTGGTTATAATGCTACCCTCTGTATATGTGCAGTTTTAATTACATAACTTGGGAGTCAATTACATGAACTAACAAACAGTGATACTGACAGTTCTACTGTGAATTATATGTAGGTTGGATGACAGTATACGTTGTAAGCAAACCAATACGGAATACAATACGTTCCCAGAGTTTCTTTTAGTGTTAAGAATATAAGAGAGTCTAGTGACTGTAAATATGTGAATTCACAGAACACCTGTACATTTCTAGAGGGTCTGACTTTCTTCCTGATACGTGAAGGAGGCAATGTGTATTTGTATACTGGAAGAGTAATACTAGCTCAGATAATGTTGATCATGAAGTCTTTTCTGCTTATGGCTCTTAAAATTGTAATAAGTAAGTTTCATATTCTTTAGCCGGATATGCACATGTTGTGCAAGAATGTAGTTTTAATGGCTTATTCAGTAATGGTATGATGCAATACCATACATTCATACCCTACTTAAAAAGAAAAAAAGGCACTCAGGTCCTGTAATGATTTGCCAATGGCGGAAGGATGTGACTGTCTATTCGTCTAAGCATTTCGTCAGCCAAGTTAGTGGTGTTGGAAGCACGTTTGCTATTTGCGGGTTCTGTGGCGATCAAATACACAACCATCCCCAGACCTTTTTTGTTAGTGTGTTAAGAATATGAAAAAAGTCAAGCGATGGTAGTTCCGATAATGTGAAGCTGAGTTCTGGTTGTCTTGCTCATAACGATGTAGAGGAAATTGTGCCTTCCTGATACCTAAAGTACGAGGACTTCTTTGTCAAGCCGGCAGACCATTACCTGTTAATGTTTTCGTATATGTAGCCCTAAATTCGTTCTGTGATTTGTCTACTGGGGAGGTAATACTAGATTATATTCTGTTGATTTGGCGCCTTTTTACTGTTATGACTGCTAAAATTAGAATGCACAAGTGTTATATTTTTAGCCGGATTGGTACATATTGTGGAAGACTGTAGTTTTAATGGATTATTCGGATGTAATACCTCGTTACTCTACTTTTTTTTAAAAAAAAAAAAAAAAGACAGTCAGGTCCCATAATGGTTTATGAAACCAGGTGCTGTATGCCTATAGCCTATAACGTGGAAACCGATTAGATAAAAACATCGATGCTGGCTTATGTTTTGTAAATGATGTGGTAGTGGAATTCAAAGTTACTCTGCTGGATATAAGACTGGCGTGTAGCCTAAGCTGGAATCTTCCGGTGCATTATACTGGCTCGTGTGGCTGCATATAATCAGATTCGGTAATTGGTTATAATGCTATGCTCTGTATGTCTATAGTTACTTAACTTTGTTACGGAGAGGATTTCACATGTAATTATGCAACTTTCTCTACTTTACGTACCTGGATTAGTGTTGGGCGGAGACGTGGGGCTCTTTCCTTCATGGTCATGTATTTGGTTACGATAGCTGCCACACGAGGGGTTCCATACCCTACCAGCATCTCACTTGGCTCGTTCGACTTTTATTATCCAGCGAATGCAGGGAGGAGAGTTACTCTTAATCTACGTGTGTATTTGCAGCAGTCTGTGATACGTCCACCGATTTGTTGGGATCCGTTTGTCGTTATTTCCGCGGGTGGGAGATCCCTCAGCCAGAAATTATACAGCAGCAGTGTCAGGCACAAGGCTGGAAATGATTACACCAAGTTTCTCGGCAACTGTTTGGTTGGGTGGTTGTCTCTGCGATCATACTCCAAGTATTGTTGTTCGTGGCCATACCTCTACATGTTGGAGTCAGAGGGTTGGTATGCCCTTTAGGGGACACAATTTACACTGGGGCAATTCCAGTTACTGGTCGATCTTCTCTAGGTGCGCTTTTTGTAGCGTTGTGCTACACACATACAGTATCTTTAGTTGGAGGTATCGCAATTTTACGATGTCACACATTCTAGTAATGTGTTGATGGCTTAGCAGGGGGAATATCCATCATATTATGGCATTTCTTATACATTATCTTTGGTTGGAAATAGATTTTGCTAATAAAATGCGCCACGATGTCATAATTTCTTCCAATGTGGTTGTTCCTATCGCACAAACTATGATGTCACACACTGGTGGTTTAGCAATGATAGCCAAACTGGGACCATTCTGCATTGTGATTGGCTAAGAGCAGCATAACTTTGATGTGACGTGATGCAACGACATGATGCGACGCTGTGACACGCCGTCATAACGTTGTCACGATATCACGACGCAATGGGATGCTTATGCGACGTCGAGACAGAACATAATTAGGTAAAATTCGTATAATTGTGAAAAATATGAAAAGATGAGAGTACTTAGTATCTGCCTGGGCATAGTGTTTGGTCGTGCCTCGAGTGACAAAAAATTGTCATTAACCGAAATAGGCCTCGAGCGACTTAATTAGTTATTAACAAATAGGCACAGCCTACACTCTCTCCCTATGGTGCCCACTCAGGTGTCCTAGCTATAAGAGATGAAGGTGTGGAGGTGGTGCTCGCTCCTCATTGGTCCAAATTGGCGGGGAGGGGAGAGGGGAAAGGAGAGGGACGGTGGCGGTAGATGATTCCCTGTGTGACCTTGATCAATTCTCAAGGGTTTCCCAGGAGAGAGGTTGTGGAGACATCAAAGACCCCATGTGTGTAACCTGACACCCGATGTGTAACTTGGCACCAGTTGTGACAAGATCTTTATGTGTTCCAGAACCCAATGTGCTATCCTACTAATGTTGCACTCAGAAGCCTTGTCAGCACCAAAATAACTATCAGGAAGGTTCATAAGGAGGGAATTGTAGGGTGAGCTGGAATTCCAAAACCATTCATCAATCCTGCATACATCTGTAACATGGAAACGTAGTGCTGAAGCCATAAAGGCTGGGTTATGGAGCAATAGAAGAAACCATTTTGCCTGATCAGGTCCGTTCCATGGTGCAATGTTTGTTCCCCAGTGATGATTCTGCGTTTGAAGATGACAGAGCTCCTGCTGACACAGCTCGCATTGTCCAGGGCTAGTTTTATCCCCTGGCCATCACAACCACCAGACTTCAAGTTTGCTGAGTCTTTGTGGTCTACGTTGGAGAGAGGAGTGCATATTCGCTCTCCACATCCATTATCGTTACCTGAACTTGCCACTATTTTGCAGGAAGCATGGGATAACATTCCTTTGGAAACCATTCGACGACGACTGTAAGGTGTTTTGAATGCCAGCGGTTTTCATAGAACGTATTATGGATGGTAATATTTTGTGTTACGACATGTTTTGTGTGCTATCTACAATTTGTACAGAAACCAGATGGCAGTTATAAGAGTCGATGGGCACGAAAGGGAAGCAGTGGTTGGGAAGGGAGTGAGACAGGGTTGTAGCCTCTCCCGAATGTTATTCAATCTGTATATTGAGCAAGCAGTAAAGGAAACAAAAGAAAAATTCAGAGTAGGTATTAAAATCCGCGGAGAAGAAATAAAAACTTTGAGGTTCGCCGATGACATTGTAATTCTGTCAGAGACAGCAAAGGACTTGGAAGAGCAGTTGAACGGAATGGACAGTGTCTTGAAAGGAGGGTATAAGATGAACATCAACAAAAGCAAAACGAGGATAATGGAATGTAGTCGAATTAAATCGTGTGATGCTGAGGGAATTAGATTAGGAAATGAGACACTTAAAGTAGTAAAGGAGTTTTGGTATTTGGGAAGCAAAATAACTGATGATGGTCGAAGTAGAGAGGATATAAAATGTAGACTGGCAATGGCAAGGAAAGCGTTTCTGAAGAAGAGAAATTTGTTAACATCGAGTATAGATTTTAGTGTCAGGAAGTCGTTTCTGAAAGTATTTGTATCGAGTGTAGCCATGTATGGCAGTGAAACATGGATGATAAATAGTTTGGACAAGAAGAGAATAGAAGCTTTCAAAATGATGTGGTGTTACAGAAGAATGCTGAAGATTAGATGGGTAGATCACATAACTAATGAGGAGGCATTGAATAGAATTGGGGAGGAGTTTGTGGCACAACTTGACTAGAAGAAGGGACCGGTTGGTAGGACATATTCTGAGGCATCAAGGATAGAGTAGTATGGAGAGCTGCATCAAACCAGTCTCAGGACTGAAGACCACAACAACAACATGTTTTGTGTTTTTGATATTTCCATGTTTTTGTTGCTCTCCTGTATGAACCATAATTTATGGTGTTGACGGCGGACTACCACTACGAGACAAATTGGGATGTTTTGTGTCCCGTCGTAACGGATGAGTGTTCGAATGCTATCTTTATGGTGTTCACCAATTCGCCGGGCAACTTCTCTTTCTAAGAAATCTTCTTGCCGTACACTGACAATACGCAGACGGTCTAACCATTGACAGAATGAACAGTAGGTATGGACGTTTACCCTGGTCTCAGTTGGGCAGACGCTTTACAGAGCGATTTCCTGTGGCAAAAAGAGTACTGGAATAAAGAGAGGTTGTTATTACATGTATTTATTCACCAGGATCGTAATTTCGGCCAATTATGTCACTTTTTAAGTGATAGTTTCACTACCAAATGCATAAATGCTGTCCTCTTGTGAGTTCTGGAACATGTAAACATGGTTGTCACGAGCACAGCGTCCTCTTAAAAGGAACGCTGCATTTATGCTTTTCATAGTGAAACTATCACTTCAAAATGGCGTAACAGGCCGAAATCGCCATCATTGTGAATAAATGCAGTGGTCAAAATAAAGTTTGCATACAGCCGAAACTTACATAGTGAGAGCTGTGTTCCAGAAATACGTTGTGATATTAATATAATAGTTTGTTTGTAATGTGATTCTAGTGGAAACGGTGCATGCTTCTACCGTGAGGGTGCAGTAGGTGCAGTGTGCGACAATTGAAGACATTGCAGTACTTGTGCTGTGTGTCATTACTTGAGTTGTGTTGCTTCAGGGTGTTTCAGATGATATTAAGGTACGATTAGAGGCTCCATGTAGTCACTCTCATGGAGCAGGGATTGTGACAGGTGGAAGTAACAGCGTCATACACCTCCACCCATACCCAGGCGGTTCAGTCAGATTTTGGGACGCAAACATGTGTGGCTGCAGTAGACCCCTTGTGCCAATACGTGCAGTGGTGGCTGGTGTGAAGTATCGGGAAGACATCCTTGCGCGCATTGTGACTCCATTTGATGAACACGCTGGCATCGTCACAATCTTTGAAAACCTTCCTAATGAAGCATAGAATCAGTCACATGGAATGGCCTCTATATTCTCCAGATCTCGGATGTATTGATAATACATGGGCCACGCTAAGACAAGGTGTTTGCAATCGACTTGTCCCACCAGACACCTTACGGCACCTCATAGCAGCTGGTCTGAACAATCTGATAAGCAGTATCCTTAAGTGCTTCCATTTGCGACGAAGGTCAATTGGTTCAAAAACAACGTGTTATCCAAGATGACAGTGAGAAAAAACTGTCCTGTTTGCTCTGGAATCTTTTGTATTGTTTTGGTTTATAGTTTGTGTTTATCAAGAGAAAATGTGTTTATCTTCCTTATTCTGGTTTTCTTATGACTGTACCTGACAGGACAAAATCAGGTTTGTTTGCTGTTATGTCCACAATTGACAATAAAGTAATATGCGACATTTATTTTGACCACTGTACATTTAATAGCAGTCGAGGTGGAAAATGTTGCCCTCCCTAAAATACCAGTAACACCACCACTGATTTAAAAGAATCGAACTCCTATGTATAAACAGAAATGCTACATTTCACGCATCTCAATGTTTATGACGTTATATCTCCTCGTCTGTGTGTCGTACAGTGACATAATTTTACACGTACATTCAGCAGTATACTTGAATAGTGTCTGTAAACTATGTTGCGTATAGAGACATTGGTAGAAAAGTAATTAGTTCTGGGAACCGGGGTGATGGAAAACTTTTTGATGTGTGTATGTGAAAAATTGAAACCATGTTTTTATTAGCCCTTGAAGCTGTTAGATAGACAATCTGCACATGCAGAGGGATGAAAAAAAAAAGTTTTTTTTAATAATTTAAATAAATTTGTCAGTCGTACTGAGTACGTCATATACGTGATAGTTAACAGTAGGAATAGAACAGAAGTGGGGAGAAAAGACATTTGTGGCGCAACCTGACTAGAAGAAGCCATCGGTTAATAGAACTCACTCTGAGACATCAAGGAATCACCAATTTAGTATTGGGAGGAAATGGGGGGGGGGCGGGGGTCAAAATCGGAGACCAAGAGATGAATACGGTTAGCAGGTCTCGAAAGAAGTGGGTTGCAGTAGTTATTCGAAGATGAAGAGGCTTGCACAGGATAGAGTAGCATGGAGAGTTGCATCAAACCAGATTGAAGACCACAACAAGAACGTCAGTATGAAGTCGTGAAACTTATACTGGCACTGTTATGTAAAGTATTATAACAGAGTGAATTAGACAAAAGGAATATGTTGACGTGTTACTGCGACCTGTTGCGCAGACATTTATTTCAAATGAAGCGACGTTTGCAGAGATGAGAAAGCTATACAATTTTCGTTCTCGATTCAGACAAGTCTCAACAAGACGACAGTGATATTGCAGTGCTTTCTCTGGAACGACCTTTTACCCGGCTGAAACATTATGGAGCAACTATGACCCGTTGCAGAGCAGTGAGTTTTCTTGACAAGCGTAATCGTCTTTTGGCGGTGAGTGCTCCATTGTAGAAAGACGATGCACATAAATTACTCTCGGGAAAGCTGAGCTGTACAAGCCGTCTGGCAAATAATAGCAGCTTTATAGAAGTCTAAAATTGTTGCAAAACTGTATCAATCGTTAGATGTCTTGATTATTTTGATAATATTCTGTAATTGATTAGACTGGTGGCGAGGATGACGTAAAGTACACGTTCTTCTTCAAATAGAAAACGTAGTTCAATGAGAACCAGTCTTATAAATAAAAGTTTGACATCAATCTAGCGTCACCCATTAGCATTTCATCAGATGTCCATGCACTGGCAGTATGACACGATTCTCACTCTCTGTGTCTGTTGCAAACCCCTTTCTAGGTGTTGTCGTCACATACCGGAGTGCTCTTCTCTAGCTCTTAGACAGAACCGCGGTACGCGCGCCAAATTACATGGCGGAGGCAAACTCTTGCGCCCCACCGCCCATCTTTTTAATTACCCACCCTTCGCCGCGCCCACACCGTAAATGCCGTTCATTTCGGGTTAAGACTCTCCATTACATTCGTCAAAGCGGCAGGCGGCTTCAGATGACGAGTTGTAAATTACAGACGAAGGAAGTCCGAAAAGATCTTATCTGCTATTAGCTCGTTCCGAAAAGAACGAGGAAATGATTGCTAATACCACAGTTTTTCTTTTCACGGCCTGACATTGCTACGGCTGTTGCGTGATATTTAATTGCGATTTTTATCCATATCTCACGGATGTAGTAGTGAGCATGTCTGTGTTGTTCAAAGTTGCCTCTAGATTTCCACTCATTGATGTGCTAGCAAAATAGAGTTTAAATGTAGCTTCTTGCATTTTGGCAGTGTCGAACCTCACAATCAGCAGGAATCGACTAAAACAAAACCTGCACCATACAGTAAGTCACTGGGAAAAAAATACAAAATAATTACCATTTGTGATGTATTCGTTGGCCTGTGACCACCCGACCTAAAAATCACACATCATGCAGTCACATGTTGCCCCAGATCAAGACTAAATGCGTGTGAGTACGCACACGTGAAAACTGTACAAAGAGAAGATTCCAGTCATTAAGTAGAAATATCCAGTTACCTTTCAAGCTGAACTGATACTGACTGATTAATAAAAAATCCAATTTGAATTTTATAGAAAATTCTACGTTTGGTTTGAATTAAGACTGCTGTTTTTAGCCGTGATATATTTAAATTGTCACTTTCCTTTAAAT
This sequence comes from Schistocerca nitens, assembly GCF_023898315.1. NCBI lineage: Eukaryota > Metazoa > Arthropoda > Insecta > Orthoptera > Acrididae > Schistocerca > Schistocerca nitens. The sequence goes on from NC_064615.1 coordinate 860,392,303, forward strand.
TAAGAAGTTCCATTTAACAAAGATACAAAATTACCACCGCAGGAAAACGGTGGTGAAAGTTAAAAAAGGCTGGTTTCAAACAAAACTCAGCAACAGGTTACTCTTCCTTCTGATATTCTTCTGCTTGCTATGAGCAGTTCGTGGTCCTGTGGTTGGCGTTGCTGACTCTCGAAGGCCCCACAGTTCGATTCCGGGCCGAGTCAGGGATTTTCTTTGTTTGCATCTGGGTGTGTGTTGCCCTTATCTTCATTACATTACCACTGATGCGCAAGTCGGTGAAATGGTGTCACATAAAAATAATTGTACTAAGCTGTCGAAAGCCCCAGAAGCTGACCCCCTGCCAAACATGCCATACGCACATTTTAGTTTCTTTCTTCTTGTTCTCCTTCTTATTCTTACCCTTTGGTATAGCTGTTTTACGATAGCCAAACGACTGGACGCTCTCCGATTTCCCCAGTCCTCTCCCTCTTCCTTAATCTGCTGTTTATGTTGCCCGCAGTTTCAGTTCGTCTTCTAACTCTTCCTCTCTACCGCGCAATCTCTCCCTCAGCGAAAATTAATTACAGGCAATTTAGTCGCAGAATATGTCCCAGCTAAGATGTTGTCTGTTATCACTTTTCTTCATAACTACATTTGAAACTACCCAAGTATTTTTCCTCTATCTTTTTGACTACCCATGATTCGCTGCCATAAGCTTTGAAATTCCACATGGAACACTTGGCAAATCTCTTTGTTAATTACATCAGAATTCTGTTTTCTACCTATACATCTTATAACTCTTCAGAAACTCTTTTTTCCATGGATATTCTGTTTCATGATCCTTCACACAGTTTCCATTTTCTGTCACCAAACATCCTCAGTACCTAAAAGGGTGTGCATTTTAGATGTTGTATATAATAGTCTTCATCACAGAAAGAAGTAATTGCCGGCCGCGGTGGTCTCGCGGTTCTAGGCGCGCAGTCCGGAACCGCGCGACTGCTACGGTCGCAGGTTCGAATCCTGCTTCGGGCATGGATGTGTGTGATGTCCTTAGGTTGGTTAGGTTAAAGTAGTTCTAGGTTCTAGGGGACTGATGACCATAGCTGTTAAGTCCCATAGTGCTCAGAGCCATTCGAAACATTCGAATTCGAAGTAATCGTTGGATGGGAGTAAATATCGCTACGGCTATACAGTCTTAACGAGAATGTAAACAGAATTAAAACAGAGAAATCGTTTTCCGGCAGGGCCTTCATGTGCCTTGGAAATAACAGCCCTGTATACGGGAGATAATTCTGAATTTGTATGGTCCCAAAGCAAGAAATGGTCACAGCACAGCTTTATACAACTAGGCTTATCTATACAACACAACAAAAGATTCACCAAAGCGCTGTTGAAGATAATCAGGCCAAAGAGGGCTAACTGACTACTAGAAACGAAAGAACGCCTACAAAAGACTGGAACAATGATAACTAAATATAGATTAGTGGATACAAAAAACTTGTGCGTGGTGTTGGAAAAACAAACGAAACACCAGATTAAATTAGTTGAGAGTATGATACATCAGGGGGGTCAGAAGCAAAAGTGTATAAGTATCTTCTTGTAGTTTTGATAAACCTGAAGTTAAAATTCAAAAGGTTTCAGAATTGTGTTGAGATTGCAAAATGGAATTTCAAATTGTTTTCTTGTATGTTAGTCACAAAAATACTTCGAAGCTTTTTCCGTTTGCATGTTGGAATAACGGGTTAACATAAATAATTAGTTTTATGTCAGAATTCGTAAAATTTCGTACGCGCTTGTATCCCTTTGCTTGCAGAATATTGTGAATTAGAAAGGAATTTTATTAATGTATACTCTACAATGCTTTATTATTGCTGTTTGGGGTTATAAAAAGTTATGTAATGCTACGTGAACACCAGGCCTTTTGTGGCTTACGAAAGTGAAAGAAAATAAGAAAGAATACCGTTTAACGCATTATTTCATTACTGAAAATATTTCGTACCACATGAGTCACTTCCCCCATCTCGTGTCTATAAAAAGAGTATTTAGATAATAGGTAGCATTAAAATCAACATAATCCTACATGAATATAATGCATTTTGTTAATACAGCATATTTTAACCTACTGCTACGAAATAAGAAACAGTCTATTCATAATATGGTTCCAGAAAGTCTTTCTAGTCATCTGGCTTAAGGGAGTCATCCCTAGTTGTTTTTCTTGTTTGTGCTTCACGTGAAAGTGAACGCAAAATTCATCATGAATAGGCGGGATAAGTTGAAGTATATTTATTCTTAGGAAGCTTCAGCTTTGGAGATAGTACGGGAGTGACAAGATGACATTCGTGAGAGTTCTGCCTTTTCTGTCAGATTTCGTCAGACACAAGTGCACTTGTATCTCTTTGGTGTCAACAGTTTAGTGACGTCTTGTAACTAGTTTTCTTTTCGATCACCAGGGAGCAGCACAGAGTGAGATTTCAGTTTTATCCCTTCTCCAAACAATTTGAATTACCACATTTTTCTGGAAAATGTCATTTGTACCCCTTTGCTTCTGACCCCCTCATATAAGATGCACATACCTTCAAGAAAGCTAACGCTCTCTGAATGTACAAACTGATGAAAGGAAATATAAATAAATCAGTATCTCAAAACATGCAGAGTGCTTCACCTGAAGTACGGTAGGTGCAATAATAACTCGTTTTTGTGGAAGATTTGAAAATATGACGTAGGCTGCCTAACTTCTTGACAGCTGGCACTACGCGAATATTATTGCGGGTCGTCTGCATCCCTTCAAGCTTCATATCTACCCTACGGTGATGAAGCCTTCCAAGAGAACTGTTCGGAGCACAAGGCCAGAATCGCGCTACGGTGATTTGATGATCAAGATAGTGAGCTGATGTTGCTGTCTCGATCATCAAATTCTCCTGATATGATACCAGTGAGACACATATCACCGGCCCGTAATTTACAGGAATCACGTGCCCTGTGCTTGAACATCATGGCGACCTGCATCAAACCAGTCAGAAGACTATTTAAAGAAATTGAAAAATGTGCAAAGTCGCAGAAAAGTCATGGTTGTGTGGCCATTTCTTTTAAAGATCCATCGCCTCTGAGGCTGCAGTTTTCCTGATGTTCCGCTGCAGGCGAGATATAGACGGGAGTGCTAACCAAGGAATGTAACATTTACAGGAGGAAAATCCGAGGAAGCGATTGAGAGTTCTAAGAACAAAAGTAATTTCACTAGAGATGTCAGCTACGAGTATAAGCTTCCAGTTTCGTGACTTCCCGCCATCAAGGATGTAAACACCCAGCGACGGTGAGCGAGGAATATAAAGGAGAATACTGTTTTGATAAACATTCCCCCTCAATTTCTCTGCATGTTTCGCTACGTATCCAATGATGATGGTCCACCAGTAGAAGACGAAAAAATTTCATCCAACAACCCCACTTCTTCAGAACAAGCGTGAACTGTGAACGCGACACCTGTTTGACAGTGTTGAGCTACGCGAGGACACCAGAAAATCCTGAAGAAAATCCCATCAGAGGGGTCGAAACGTCGTCGACTGCTTAAGAAGAATTCATAGAGGTTCATGACGCCGCCTGTACCTTACCTTGAGCATAAATGCTATTGATCGTTTCACATACCCATACGAACCTCTTTTCGCACATTGATCGTCCATGCCACTTTGTCGGTAGCCGCAGCAAGGACGTAACGAAGTCGCGACGAGCGAAGTAGCTACAGTCACCAGTAAGAGTAAGTATTCATCGTGCAATGTAACGAAGCGTTTCAGTGAAGAGGCCATCCGATGTGAAACCGCCACCTCAGAGTGGGTGGCCGGGCAAAGGCGTGTGTGAAAAGGTAATAGAGTCAAAAGCCGACGCCAAGGCTGCGCCAGCATCACCGCACCGGCGGACTCGGCGTGTTCTTCCTCTTTCTTCAAAAATATGCAAGTAATTGCCTAAATACGAAATGAACGAATCAAAAGTAGAAATAGACAAAGAGTGTCTATTTTCCAGCATTTCATCTAGGCATTTGACTCTTATCCAACCTACAGTAGAGGGAAGTGCCGGCTTCTGTTAGGCTAGCGGAACCACACGTCGTGTCAGTCTGTCTCAAGGAGAAGAGTTCGAAAATCATTTGTTGGTGTCCCCTCGTAAGTTACGGATATGCAGAAGACGACGTCTGCGATAGGTTTGAGTGATGTTCTGCAGTGATGAGGTGAGGTACATCTGTTACTTTCCTCGTTTCTTTTTGGCTTTGTGTCTTTCCCTCAACCATCGATTTGTGGCTTAGTTATTTTAAAGGAAGGGATTAGTTTAGAATGAAATTATATTTTTTGGCCTCCATAAAGTGGCTTCACTGTTTTAAATTGTTTGCAAAGTGGTTAACTTACATGTCTCGCATGATGAGCATAGGATTTTTACTTGAAGCAACCGTAAATAGGACAGACTTATCAAAAAATTTGGTGATGCGCGCCTGCTATATGCAGAGTGTCGAGTTTTTCTGTTGTGCAACAGGGTACAGACGTGAAAGGGTGGCCTGGGAATAAGTGGGCCAGAGCAGTATAAAGGAGATCGCGGTCTGCTGGATTCCGAGAGTGACGGAATTCCGCACGCGCCAACACCAGGTCACGCCATTACACCCCAATAATGCATCCCAAACCATGTACCGCTCCTGCATGACTTATCTAGACAGGATTAACGTCCGATACACATATTCCTTCATATACCTAGAACCATAATTCGCTGCCCTACCCAAACTATTCCTTCGTAATCTATATCTCGAGCCTGTAGCTAGAAGGTGATTCCAACGACTATGCTCAACAACAGAACGTGTAATATTGTGTTAATGCCTGGATCACCTGCCTGCAGTCTGCCAATATGGCAGTCCACATTGCAGGCCAATTATAATTTCGATGTCAGTCGACTAAGTAATCTAATTTAGCTTTTTAACTCTGTCACAGTACCAACTCCCGTCTAACTTTCAAACAACTACTTGCTTACCACACGCATATGACGCAGAACGAGTGCATCGAAAGTAGTATGTATGAGTAACTTTTGGGATACACTATTGTGCTATTCACGGACTCAATTTTTATGACAGTTGCTTTCATTTCCTCAGGTTATTGCTTTTTTTGTGATTTCCCTTAAATGATGGAACACAGAGCAGATATATATTTATTTACTTGGCGTGATGACAGGTAGTGAATTGTGACCGAAAATTCTCCAGGTACGAAAAGGATTCACGCACTGAGGGTTCCGTGTAGAGTAACACTGAAGCGCCAAACGCATGCGTATTCAAATATAGAGACATGTAAACAGGCAGTATATTGCGCTGCGGTTGGCATCGCCTATTTAAGACAAGTGTCTGCCGCATTTGTTAGACAGGTTACTGCTGCTACAATGTGAGGTTATCAAGATTTAAATGAGATTGAAAGTGGTGTTATAGTCGGCGCCGAGCGATGGGACACAGGACCTCCGAGGTAGCGATGAAGTGGAATTTTCCCGTACTACCATTTCACGAGTATACCGTGAATATCAGGAATCCGGTAAAAGATCAAATCTCCCACATCGCTGCGGCCGGAAAAAATCCTCCAAGAAAGGGACGAACGATGTCTGAAAAGAATCGTTCAACATGACAGAAGTGCAACCCTTACGCAAATTGATATAGCTTTCAATGCTGGGCCCTCAGCAAGTGTCAGCGTGCGAACCGTTCAACGAAACTTCATCGATATGGGCTTTCGGAGCCGAAGGCCCACTCGTGTACCCTTGATGACTGCACGACATAAAGCTTTACGCCTCGCATGGACCCGTCAACACCGAGAATGGACTGTTGATCAATGGGAACATGTTGCCTGGTCGGACGAGTCTCGTTTCAAATTGTATCGAGCCAATGGACGTATATGGGTATGGAGACAACCTCATGAATCCATGGACCTCGCATGTCAGCAGCGGACTGTTCAAGCTCATGGAGGCTCTGTGATGGTGTAGGGCGCGTGCAGTTGGAGTGATATGGGATCCCTGATACGTCTGGATACGACTCTGACTGGTGACACGTATGTAAGCATCCTGTCTGGCCACGTGCATACATTCATGTCCATTGTGCATTCCGACGGACTTGGGCAATCCCAGCAGGACAATGCGACAACCCATACGACCAGAACTGCTACATAGTGGCTCCAGAAACACTCTTTTGAGTTTAAACACTTCCGCTGGCCATCAAACTCCCGAGACATGAGCATAGCTGGGATGCGTTGCAAGGTTCTGTTCAGAAGAGATCTCCATACTCTCGTACTCTTACGGATTTAGGTTACCCCTGCAGGACTCATGGTGTCAATTCCCTCCAGCACTACTTCAGACATTAGTCAAGTCCATGTCACGTCTTGTTGCGGCACTTCTGCATGCTCGCGGGGGTCCTGTACGATATTCGGCATATGTACCAGTTTCTTTGGCTCTTCAGTGTATATAGATAGTTCATTCGTTCCGGGAAATGACAGTCTCGACGATTTGTTTCTGTTATCGACATTGATACGTGAAAGATATCGGTACCAGAGATTTCAAGCCTTTCGAAAGTGTTTTAATTTCAAGTTTGAAGTGAGATAGCAAATAACAAAAAACTCTTTTTCCGTATGGTATAGTTAGAAATTACAAATTTTCGGATTTTTTCCTTTGGTTATATTGTTGCTTCTTTTCAAATTTCATGGTTTTAAACCAACGAGCAGTACCCTATACGTTATGATGAGTGAGTTGGCGAGTATCAAAATCTATGACATAAATGGTCGTATCTCTTGATTACATTATGTTAGAAGCTAACTTTTATTATACCTCCAAGGAACCATACACCTTAGTGACATAAATCTCGACTTGATACTTCTATCCTTCCTCAGAAAAAGGGTTGTTAACAGACATACGTACTGACAGACTGGATGACAAATAAGTGAGATCCTTTAACGGTTCCGTTTGTTTGAGTTACGGACCCCTAAAAAGTTAATTACTATTTACTAAATAGCTATGAGTGACAATTGTGGCAAGTTAGCAATGTAAAAGGTTTAACAGGCGCTGGATCGCCCTCGACTCGCCTGCTAAATCACCTGACCTTGTGATGTTTAAAGCTTTCCCGGCGTACTGATTGTTCCATAAAAACACGGGGAAACTGCCGGATATCAGTAACGTCCTGCCACGATATTTTGGCGCAGAGTCTTCTGGCCATCTTCAGGTGAGTGCCACTGTAGTAGTACTGTCGAGTACGCGCTGAGCTCCGCTATTTAAAGCCGTACTGAAGGACATTGCGCATGCGCTGTTCAGCGTGCGCGTTGATAACAGCTCCGTGCGCTGCGCCTCGCGTCCTCCACGGTGAAAGCTTGGCGTATCGATATCAGGTCGATTTTCATCTTTATGCAGATAACTACGTCGACTACGAAGTTTCTCTATAACAGGATTCCAAGCAGAGTTTAGCTGATAACCGCTATCTCGATTGATGAGAGTCTCGTTGTCAGACAATTTTATTTCCATAGATTAATTGATAATCGAGCTCCAAAAGTTTGATGTATGGGCCAAAATTTTTGTGTCGTTGTAATTCATGGAATGGTCTGTGGAAATACAATATTCGGCGATTGCGGACTTGCTGGGTTGGAGAAGGCGAGTATGCAGTTGGTGTTCCACCATGCGTTCCTGCACAGTTCGTGTTGTTTGCCCTATATATGATTTACAAAATTCCGTGTGAATGCGGCAAATCATATACAGGGCACTCGCATTGGTGACTGAATGTTTAACTAGGATCCGGCTGTGCTCCCCCCACCCCACTCTCCAGTTGTTTCATACGTTTATTGCAATCAATTTTTCTAATAGCCATGTCACTGAGTCTCGCACTACACTATGTGATCAAAAGTATCCGGACACCCCCAAAAACATACGTTCTTCATATTAGGCGCATTCTGCTGCCACCTGCTGCCAGGTAATCCGTAATAGCGACTTCAGTAGTCATTAGACATCGTGAGAGAGCAGAATGGGGCGCTCCGCGAAACTCACGGACTTCAAACGTGGTCTGATGATTGGGTGCCACTTATGCCATACGTCTGTACACGAGATTTCCACACACCTTAACATCCCTAGGTCTACCGTTTCCGAAGTGATAGTGAAGTGGAAACGTGAAGGGACACGTACAGCACAAAAGCGTACATGCAAACCTCGTCTGTTGACTGGCAGAGACTGCCGACATTTGAAGAGGGTCGTAACGTGTAATAGGCAGACATCTATCTGGACCATCACACAGGAATTCCAGATTGCATCAGGATCCACTGCAAGTACCATTACAGTTAGTCGGGAGGTGAGAAAACTTGGATTTCATGGTCGAGCGGCTGCTCATAACCTACACATCACACCGGTAAATGCCAAACGACGCCTCGCTTGGTGTAAACATTGGAGTTCAAAAACGTTGTGTGGAGTGACGAATCACGGTACACAATGCGGCGATCCGATGGCAGGGTGTGGGTATGGCGAATGCCCGGTGAACGTCATCTGTGTGTAGTGCCAACAGTAAAATTCGGAGGCGGTGGTGTCATGGTGTGGTCATGTTTTTCGTGTAGGGGGCTTTCACCCCTTGTTTTGCGTGCCACTATCACCGCACATGCCTACATTGCTGTTTTAAGCACCTTATTGCTTCCCACTGTTGAAGAGCAATTCGACGATGGCGATTTCATCTTTCAACATGATCGGGCACCTGTTCGTAATGCACGGCCTGTGGCGGAGTGGTTACATGTCAATAAGATCTCTGTAGTTGACTGGCCTGCACGGAGTCCTGACCTGAATACTATAGAACACCTCTGGGATGTTTCGCAAAGCCAACTTCGTGGCAGGCCTCACAGACCGACATCGATACCTCTCCTCAGCGCAGCCCTCCGGGAAGAATAGGCTGCCATTCCCCAAGAAACCTTCCAGCATCTGATTGAAAGTATGCCTGCGAGAGTGGAAGCTGTCATCAAGGCTAAGGGTGGGCCAACACCATACTGAATTCCAGCATTACCGACGGAGAGCGCCACGAACTTGTAAGTCATTTGCAGCCAGGTGCCGGGACACTTTTGGTCACACAGTGTATGTCATTGCTTTTAATATAATAAAGTATCAACTTAATGTTACTTGTATTTCATTTGAGGATACTTGTAGTTCACTCGAATTCATTATTATTATCTTATTATTTGTCTTTTGGTTAAAAATAGTCATTCGGTAGGATTTTATAGCAATTCCCCATCTTAGGAGTCCATGTTAGCGTCAGTTCTAAGGTAGCTATTCCGTCGTGCAATTAAAATTTAACATCGGGTCTTAAGGTTGCCGGCGGGTGTGGCCGAGCGGTTCTAGGCGCTTCAGTCTGGAACCGCGCGACCGCTACGGTCGCAGGTTCGAATCCTGCCTCGGGCATGGATTTGTGTGATGTCCTTAGGTTAGTTAGGTTTAAGTAGTTCTACGTTCTAGGGGAGTGATGACCTCAGATGTTAAGTCCCATAGTGCTCAGAGCCATTTGAACTATTTTTTTTTTATCTTAAGGTAGGTTGGTTGATTCGGGGAAGGGACCAAACAGCGTAGCCATCGGTCCGATCGCATTACGGAGGAATGGGGAAGGAAGTCGGCCGTGTTCTTTTATAGGAACCATCGCGGCATTTGCGTGAAGCGATTTAGGGAAACCACGAAAAATCTAAATCAGGATTGTCGGACGCGGGTTTGAGCCCACGTCCTTCCGAACGCGAGTGCAATGTGCTAACCACTGCGCCACCTCGCCCGCTCGGGTCTTTAGGTGTATGTGACAGAGTCTGAGCAGTTACATCATACAAATCCACACACGGCGCGATTTTGCAATGCAAGCTTTGTGGTCGTCTCTTTGAACAGTTACTATGAGGTACGTTGTTGTTTGCGGTGTATGTTGGTAACAATAAATATGCGTTTCTGACCATTGGTTCCACATCTCAATATAATCATTTATGGACCCATCACTTGTTTCAGTTAGACCCAAAAGGTTTGAGGTTTCATGGTATACCTTGGGGAGTAAGTTTGATTCCCGCAGCGGACAGTGCTACACTTGACTGCGGCGAGTAGTACGACTGCTCTACTTGGCTGCGGATTCGCCCCCGTTCAGGCCTGTTTGCTGCTCTGAGGCAGCAAGTGTTCTCGGCGGCCCCGCTAGCAGAGAGCGGGGCGGCCTGGCTGTGCTACCCCGCTCTGTGGCGGAGGCGCGGTCACGACCTGCGCAGGCGCAGCCGGGCAATTTGGCTGTCGGTCGCTGCTGCCCAGGCGGGATCCCACGCCAGCTCGCGTGATCTACCGGCTGCGGCGCCCTCTCTCCCTCTCCCAAATTGAAACGCGCTCCCTGCCCGGCGGTTCGGCCTCTCGTTTTCCTAAAGCCGCGCCGGGGATCGTCGGCGTTATCTCAGACCAAAGGGGTAAAAAAAAAATATCTTTTTAAGTACCATAGCCAAGACTCGGCTTTAAGCCCCGTCGTTTTTTTTCCTCCTCTTATTATCTGGATCGGCTCCGAAAATATCTTTTCTTTGCACCAGAAATGCTCTTCGCTGTGTGGGATGTAGTTTGGGGATATTGTAAACCGGGATGATTCTAATCAAGCTGTCGCCGTGACGATTAGAAAAGCGGGCTGTCTTTTCTAGTGGCGTCATCGCAATCACACATCGAACGATATTGTCGAGACGCAGCAAAGACCTGTGTAAGGGTATTTTACTCGTGGCATTTGTTCAGTCCACGTTTATCCCACACAGATTGGTGATAGCCGATAAGAACCGATTATAGACCATTATTACTGCGTAATGCGCTTCACCGGTCCAACAAACAAGTGTCTTCACTCTTCGGTGAATGTACGGGGTGTCCCAGAAGCAAAAGAACTTCATATGGACATGTGCCCTATTCCGAATGGTTTCCGAATTGAACACATTTAATGTACAGTCGTGGACAAAACGAGCGACACCCCTCGCCTTTTCGTTATGCTGATCCACACAGCTTTAGAGTCTACTGCACAGCACAGCAGGCAAGGCGACGAAGTGCTACCAACATACTATGTACAGGCGTGAAATTAAAAAACTATTCGAACTTTGTTTGACTGTTTTCAATCATGTGTAAGACCATATTAATGCTGATTAGTGTGTTAAACACAATAAGCAAATACAAGATATAAATAAAAGAAGAAACGATAATTAGTATGAACTGTACTAATAGAAATGAATTTCAGCTTATCGAGATAACATAACTGTTTTAGTAAGACAAAGTACCCCAGATCGTTACGAATTAGCATAATATTATTCGCATTCGGCCCCGAAACGGTGTGTGTCAACGTTCAGACTAGTGATACTGGATTACCGTTGCTGACCTACCATGAAAGTGTAAAAATTGAGCAATTCTTGAAGATTCATAACGAAATTCAGTTAAAAATCATTCAGTGTCACACTTAAATCAATTCAATTATTGACAGAAGCGGAAAAAGTAGTCAGTAACAAGTACGAAATTCAACAAGAGTTTCATATTGACATCCACAGGGCGGTGGTACAGAATGAAGTTAGCAAAAAACTTGTTTGGGGGGGGGCAATAATTTCTTAAAATTGCTTTACTTATACTCTATCTGTCTCCATCGAGTTTAGAACCGAAAACAAACCAGACCTCCCTTGCAGTAGCAAACACCTTTCACTACGCTAGCAGACAACCCAGGCAAATAGCTCTCTATTATTACCCCAGATTGCGGCTGGTCCCTGCGGAGGTTCGAGTCCTCCCTCGGGCATGGGTGTGTGTTTGTCCTTAGGATAATTTAGGTTAAGTAGTGTGTAAGCCTATGGACTGATAACCTTAGCAGTTAAGTCCCATAAGATGGTTCAAATGGCTCTGAGCACTATGGGACTCAACTGCTGAGGTCATTAGTCCCCTAGAACTTAGAACTAGTTAAACCTAACCTAACCTAAGGACATCACAAACATCCATGCCCGAGGCAGGATTCGAACCTGCGACCGTAGCGGTCTTGCGGTTCCAGACTGCAGCGTCTTTAACCGCACGGCCACTTCGGCCGGCTTAAGTCCCATAAGATTTCACACACATTTGAACTTTTTTTTTTACTACCCCAGACCCGAATAAGCCGGCAATTTCGCAATGAAAATGGCAAAATGATCTGCAGTTTCTGTCGCATAGAGCTTTCTGGACTCAAAAACATGAATTGTCTACCTTTATGTCATCGCTTATGTGACAATCATTCGGGATGTTTATCGAAATAACAAAAAACTGTTATTAGCGAGTAAATTTAATTGGATAATTCTGCACCACCCCAGGAAATAAACGGCGACATAGCTCCCAAACGTATTCAACAATGTTTCGAATTCTCTATTAGACTCACCACAGCCAGAAAACGTTCATTAGCGGAAGTGTTTCTTACGCTAGCTATCAATGGGAATGCTCGCACTTCCAAAACGCGGTGGCATTAATACTGGGATCAGAATTACCAGGTGTATAGGCAAATGGATTTTATTTGCATTCCTGTAAACGTGATTTGGATCTAAAGTGTAGCATTGATTAATACGCCGATGTATCGACTGCAACCAGAACATTTCGAATAAAGAGTAGGGGGAATTATTTATGAGGCCTTCATCTTCAGTAACTGTCGTAGCATTTTCGTTGCCAGGACTTCGTCACGTAAATTGCTAAAAATGGAAACCTACTAGTCTCACTTTCTTGACCGTTTATCTGTATATCCAACCCTTAAAACCCGTTTACCTCGAGTACGGGTAGACATAATATGCGGAAATGTATCGCACTTGCTGCGGTATACGGTCCCTTGGTTGTGTAAAAAAGTGAGCTTCTATGTCAACGCAGTGTAAAGATACGACCGTTTATGTAAAGAAAATTTACGCGAAAGATCAAAAAATGGCTCTAAGAACTGTGCGACCAACAGCTTAGGTCATCAGTCTCCTAGACCTAGAACTACTTAAACCTGCCCAACCTAACACACATCCATGACCGGGGAAGGATTCGAACTGACGGCGCAAGCAGCCGCTTTGTCCGCGATATGACGCCGTTGAACTAAAATATATAAACATATACTAAAATATAACTAAAATATATTTGATGTTACGGAAGAGGCAGGACGCCTGATTCATTTCCCCTCGTCTTTATTTATGATGTTAGATTCGCAATCTGAGCATACGTACTATCCATAACCACACTTTAGCGTTAAGTCATAGTCACTGATATACAAATACAACACATTGGCTTATACTTGAGGTATTTCGTTTCCCACGAAGTGGTGGCAGACGATGCTGTGGCGTCTCTGAAGCGCGAGCTTCGCCAATGCTACTTATCTTAGCACATCAGCTGAGCGAACGTTTTCTTCCTGCTGCTAGTCTAATGGACAATGGCAACACCGTAGAATATGTTTGACAACTATGTGACCATCGATTTACGTTCATGAGTGGTTCATAATTATGTTAGTAAATCCACTCGACATTTTTATGACCTTCAAATTACATTTGCTACATGATTCGCACTGAAGACGTAGGAAATGTATGTTATTTGGTCCAGGAAGCATATTCCAACAGAAATTCCTGCTTACATTGACATTTATGTTGCAAATTAGTCGTCTGATCCATCACATGGACAACGAGGATGCTATGTTTTGGTACAGTTGTTTCATAGCTTGGTGTTATTGTTTTCGGTTCTAATCTCGATGGAGGCACATAAACTATAAGTAAAGCAATTTTAAGAAATTCTCGCATGTGTAAACTCGACAGTGTATTTAATAATGCAGAAAATCAATAACAACGTACATTAAATGTGTTCAGTCTCTGAAACCATTCAGAACAGGTCTTATGTCCATAAGAAGTACTTTGCTACAAATGATCGTTCCTGTCGTATCCCTGAATATTGAACATTCTTCCTTGGAACCTTGCTTAATAGGAGCGTAGGCTTTCGCGGCCTGACACTATTGCAGTAAAATTCTTCTGTGTAACTTCCTCATATTACCAACATGGACTGGACACACAACAGCAGCATCAACAAGGTATTTAGTAACCTCTAGAAGTGTTATCTACAATCAAAGTTCTGCAAAAAATATGTACTGCTTGTGTGTGTTTTTAAGCAACTTATGAGAATGCTAATTGTCGATGATTTGGCGAAAGCTAAATTTGCAGATGACATGCAGCTAATAGCCGAAAATGTGCTGCATAAGCCAACAATATAGAAAAGTTGAGAATTGAACAAAGACGGTCGCACAAAGGTGCTGAATCACGTGTGCATCTATATGAAAACCAGTTGTTTGTGCAATAGGCGTACCCTACATCCAAATCTTATATGCAAACACGGCCGCAGTAAGAGAAGCAAAACTAAATGACCTTTTAAATATTTATATGATAATTTATTTCGTCAAAGATGCCTTCAAATTTACGATGTTCACATTAGCGGTCTCAGCAACTGACTGCTACTTTTAGATGTGATTATTCCGCCGACAGCTTCGTGAAAATATAAAGGTTCTGAACATCGTGAAGTAGTCCTACAAAATATGTCATTCAATTATACATCATATCGTCACTTATACTTGTCTTTCGATAAGTGACGATACGATGTACAGGGAGGTTATAATTAAACTTTAGCTACTTGAGCCAATGTAAGGGGAAAAATTTTCATGGTATGTCTGCCCACCCCAGTGCTTGACTACAGCAAAGCGAGGAATTACCCCCTTGTCCCGGAAGAGCTGTAAAAAATGCCAAAGAACTCAGCAGATGTGATCTCTTTTTGCGTAGTTTTTCTAACAGTCTCACACTGCGCATTATGTCCTCACCGTAAAGTTTTTCGCGACGGCATATATGAATAAAACGTTCTCGGATTTCCAGCCGCGTCAATTCGAGTAAAATGCTCGAGCTTTCGATGGCCATCCCCGCCATCGACGTCAGGAGTTCACTGACTGCCGGGGCTGTTACGGTCTCTCGCTTATATAGGCATGATGACATCATCCACTGCAGCAGTTCAAATGTGATGCTTGACTACTGCAAAGCGAGGGATTACATCCTTGTCCCAGTAGCGTTGTAAAAAGTCAAGCACCACATTCGAACTGCTGCGGTGGCTAATGTCATCATGCCTATATAAGCCTATATACGAGGTGCGGCTAGAAAAAAACCGGACTGATGCTGGAAAGAACATTTATTTACAATTATTTACAATTTCATGTTATCTCCTTCAATGTACTCTCCTCCTCGGTCTCTACACCGCTCCATACGAATTTTCCACTGTTCATAGCAATGCTGCAGATCATTTTCGGTAAGTCCATACATTACTTCCGTCGCTTTTTCTTTTACTGCTTTAACAGTCTCAAATCTAGTTCCTTTCAAAGCTGACTTGACTTTAGGGAAAAGAAAAAAGTCACAGGGGGCCAAATCAGGTGAGTAGGGTGGATGATCTAAGATGGGAATGTTGTGTTTTGCCAAAAACGTCTTCACTGACAACGCACTGTGAGCTGGGGCATTGTCTTGGTGAAGGATCCATGACTTTTTTCTCCACAAATCGTTCCGTTTTCTCCGTACTCGCTCACGTAGGGTAGCCAGGACGCTAATGTAGTAATGCTGATTCACTGTTTGTCCCTCTGGTACCCAATCAATGTGCACAATCCCTTTGATGTCAAAAAAAAAAAAAAAAAACAATCATCATTGCCTTGAATTTCGATTTTGACATTCGTGCTTTTTTTTGTCGTGGAGAACCAGGAGTTTTCCAATGCATCGATTGGCGTTTAGTTTCGGGATCGTAAGTAAAAAACCACGATTCATCGCAAGTAATAACATTTTGTAAGAAGGTGGGATCACTTTCAATGTTTTCCAGGATGTCAGAACAAATCATTCTTCGGCGTTCCTTCTGTTCAATTGTGAGACACTTTGGAACCATTTTTGAACACACTTTGTTCATGTTGAAACTTTCATGAAGAATCTGCCTAACACTTTCCTTGTCAACTCCTGTTAACTCAGACACTGCTCTGATTGTTAAACGGCGATCTTGTCGAACAAGTTTACCGATTTTTTCAATGTTTGCATCAGTTTTTGCTGACAATGGTCTGCCAGTGCGAGTGTCATCACTGGTGTCTTCGCGGCCATCTTTAAATCGTTTAAACCACTCAAACACTTGTGTTCGCGATAAACAATCATCGCCGTACACTTGTTGTAACATTACAAACGTTTCACTTGCAGATTTTCCTAGTTTGAAACAAAATTTGATGTTAACACGCTGTTCTTTCTGTACACTCAACATTTTCCGACGCACAGACAAAACGTCAACTACTTAAAACAGACGCCACGGGCAGACTGAGTGCAGGAGGCAGATGAAACTCGAGCAGTAGGCGGAGCGAGAGTCACGTGACAGGCCACGCGACTTTCAGCCTTATTGCATTCGTTTTATTGTTTCACCAGTACTAGTCCGGTTTTTTTCTAGCCACACCTCGTAAGCGAGAGACCGTAACAGCCCCGGCAGTCAGTGAACTCCTGATGACGATGGCGGAGATGGGCATCGAAAGCTCGAGGATTTTATTCGAATTGACGCGGCTGGAAAACCGAGAACGTTTTATTCATGTATGCCGTCGCGAAAGACCCCGAGGATATATAGCTTTCCTCTACGGTGAGGACATAATGCGCAGTGTGAGGCTGTTAGAAAAACTGCGGAAAAAGAGATCACATCTGCCGAGTTCTTTGGCATTTTTACAACGCTGCCTGGACATGGAGGTAAATCCTCGCTTTTCAGTAGTCAATCACCACATTCGAACTGCTGCAGTGGATGATGTCATCATGCCTATATAAGCGAGAGACCTTAACAGCCCCGGCAGTCAGTGAACTCCTGACGACGATGGTGGAGATGGCCAGCAGTGTTGGTGTCATGACTTGGCTCTAAGCGCCGGTACTGGTACGGCGACATAGTGTTGAAACACAGGCGTCGCTGTACAATACAGTTGCAGACAGTCAACACGGGTCTGTACAAGATGAGCACAGCCTGACTCGTAACGCTGTTTTATCAAAACAAGAGCAGTAGCGCTGCTGCTCTCCGCGAATATCGACACATTGAAGGAATATGGGGAGGTCGTCTTTCCGCACCGGGGTTCAAAAACATGATTCGGAAGTTTGCAGCAACTGGCGATTTTGGAATTGCTCCAGGAAGGAGGTCGATGGCCAATCGCATCACAATGTGTTGAAGAAGTTACTGTTGCCATGGCTGAGAATTTTGGATGTAGTGTGCGATCTCCAAGCAGGTCACGAGCTGTGTTACGACAGCTGAGCACTTCCTGGACCATCGCTCGAAAAATGCTGCGAACAATTGTGAAATGGTATCTCTAGTGTGATTCAGGCTTTCGTGGATGCAGATGGTTCTCACACTGAGCAAAGTTTGTAGCCTGAAACGTAAACGTGGCGCGTAATTAAAAAATATTACCCTGGTGCGGAAACTGAAATGTGTTTCTTTCAACAGTTTATTCCTTATTCCTTTTCTGCATGTCCTTAAAAATGCTTCTACAAAGTTTCATTGACCTACGGTCACTCGTTTTTGATGAGGGCACTCTCAAGTAGCGAAAGATTAATTATAACTACTCTGTATATTAAATGAAACAAGTTTACTGTTACGAGTCACCGTTTTATTTATTTCCACGACGCTTTTCAAAGGTTTATACCTCTATCATCGGGTGGATTTACATTATTTAGTATGACATTTGTGTGTGTGTGTGTGTGTGTGTGTGTGTTGTGTTACGATTTTTGGAGGAACTTGCGGTACTGCATAGTGGAGAAACAAGACACTATTTCAGAACATGGTTTTGGATTTCTTCTGACAAAAAAATTTAAACTGATATCTAATGGTAAACATAGAATAAGTAAAACAGAGTACCTCCAGTGGTCACAGGTTCCTATTTGCTGTCGTAACACGTCACATTTGTAAACAAATATGGCGTCTGGAATCTGCTGGGTTGCAAGGTTCGTATAGCAGAAGAGAAGACGTAATCGCAAAGTACATAGAACATACATCGTAACAACATTATTACAGAATAATTATTTAAAAGATTTGGAGGTGTTTGTTTTGAGGTGTCGAATATATGCGTGTGTACTTCAGGTGGCATATAAATACGGTTTTGACAAGTTAAAACGGCTTAACATTGGTACACGTTTATATAATCAGGTGAAATGTTAAAATGGCTTAAATTTCATACTTGTTAATAACAATCAGATGAAATGTTACAGACTTTAAGTACAATAATCATATTGGCTACAGCAGTAAAATTATACATAGATGACAATATTTGATTGGGATTAATAGACAGATGTGAGAGGCTGGAGGCAGAAGGAGAGGAGGAGAGAGAGAGGGTGGATCGAGTGATTGTATGAGAGCAAACGTTTACAAGGCAAGGGGTCTTGGGATTACATGTTATATATATTAGCTGCCTAAAGGTTGGGGTAATAGATTGGTTAATGCTTTAAAATATGCAGATAGATATACAATTTGTGCCAGTAGTTGATGTGCATATAGTTTCAAGCTGACAAGGGGTACAAGCTGTTGGTGATGAATTATCTGTAAATGAGGTCAGTCTCTTGTACTCTTGTTCGCACTCTGTATAACTTAAACATCTTTTATAAGACAGCGCGATGTTGAGAATGCTTAACTGAAACTGTTGTTTATCTTCATGAAGCTGTTGGCGGATTAATCACATCGTCTGATGGCAGTTAATCGCTGAAACCGGTAATGTGAAGGGACCTTGGACTTACTATATTATTACATGATCGCGTCATATGTGCTTAAACTATCAATATTTCGGCAGATATTATGGGCACTCTTTATCAGGATGAAGGCTGCCTGGAATAGCACCGAAAGGTTGATGGTTTTATCGCATATGATGCTATTATACTCCCAGAAAAAGGTGCCATATCCACTCTGAGCAATCTGCTACAAAGTTTTAAACAACGATAGTATAGGAGTCGAATTAAGAATAAAGAACCACAAACACCGACGAGCTAAAGCATCAAGGCCATCTGCTTAACAGCTGGCGTCACTATAAATGGGGTCACGAATTTAGTTGCTCGTACGGTGGTCGTAAGGCCAAGTACAATCGTCAGACAAAGTCTCGTAGATAACAACGATATTTCTTAAATTACATGAATGTGTTGTCCATAACTGATGTACTACGATGGACAATGGATCCACCACATTCAGTACAGATGCACAGTTACGTCCGTCCTGCTGAAGGAATCACGAAGTAGCGAACATGGAGAACATGGATTGCAAATAGGTGGCGCTAGGTGTGGATGTGGGTCGGCCGAGAGGCGTGCTGAGATAGACCGCACAGTGGCGACGCACTCTGCGTCTGGGTGCCACAGTGGTTAACACAACTGCGTGATGAGCAGGAGATCCCACGTTCGAATCCTGATGCAGCAGATATTTTCACTCGTCGCCGCTGATTCTGCACAATGTCCTGATGCAAGCGATATCAATAATCCCCTCCTTTCCTTTCCCTCTCCCCCTTCAATTCGCATAATCTGTTTTTCAGATTGCCAACCGAACAACAAAAGCCCCTAACGAAGCAATACCATCAACCAGTTGTTGAACACTGTGCAAATGTCTGGGTGTAGAAAGTAGTTACGTTGAAGCCAGCATGAATTATAAGAATTGTGTAGTGAAGCCTTTTTTCAAGACGGGAAAAGAGCTCTTTTTTAATGACATTAGGAGGTAAACTGACTATTTTGATGGGTAGAGGGCTATTAGAGTTGGGAATAAAGAAGCGACCATTTCCTCTCTCTCTCTCTCTCTCTCTCTCTCTCTCTCTCTCTCTCTCTCTCTCACGCGCGAACACACACATCCACAAATCGCGCCTCATGTGAAATTTCTTCAAAGTCCATCCATGATCTAGACTAGCAGTCTCAGTTTGGACGACTCTCGACAAGAAATTAAGTTTCAGAGTCAGCAATGTAGCAGAATAGACGACTCAGAGGAATAAGTCGAGTAAGCTGGTTCAAATGGCTCTGAGCACTATGGGGTCGAGTAAGCCAAAAAACTGAATAAAACAAATCATGCCCTAGTAAAGAGGCTTGTTTTCCCTGTGTGACACCGAGATTCGTTTGAACACTAATTCATATGAGTCTTTACTTCTATCTGCCGAAGACAACCCCCGTGTGTCGCATTTTCGCATTTCTTCTCCTCGTTTCCTGGTGATTCGATTATTCGGGGGGGGGGGGGGCTGCAAATGTTTTCAGTATACTTCTAAACTCTCTAAAATAGTTGTTCAGTCAGCCGGAGTATCATGACTGGTTATAGACTAACGTGTCTCCACATGACCGGCGGTCTCGTCAGGTAACTTTGATATTGATATGAGACGACCAGAGACACTGGAGTAGGATTTGGAAGGGAGGCGGTTCAAACTTCCGCTTAGCCATCCAGATTTAGGTTCTTTGTAGTCAATACTGGCAATCAGCTGCAGAGGGCCGAAGGCACCGTCATTAATGGTATAGGACTTGAGAATGTTTCGCGAAAGAATTCCGATTCTGATTTATTTTCTGAAAATACGGCGGCAGTTCATGCTTCAACTGCCGATGTCGCTCTCTAGAGATAGGACTCTGGACGGGCCCCTGACAGCCGTCGTGCACATGTCTAGCAAGGCTTACCAGTCTTGTAGCCTTGTGCCTGTGAGGCCCGGACAAAGCTGTATCACACTGCTGTGCAGGCCAACAGGCGACTGCCGCCTTCACCATAAACAACTTTATTTTACACTAGCTAAGTACCCGACGTTGAACGGGTATGTATTTATTCCAGTCTTCTAATTATCCATCTTCTCCTACCCCGGTCTCTGCTCACCTCCACCACGTCCTCTCTCTGTCCACCTCTGCGATCCCCCTCTCTCTGTCCCTCCCCTCCTCCCCCTCTCCCTGTTCCTCCCCTTTCTCTTCTGTGTCCAAGTCCTCCTTTCGCCTTTCTCTGCCTCCTCCCCATCTGTCTGTTCGCCTCCTCCTTCCCAGTCTCTCCGTCTCTGTCCATCTCCGTATCCTCCTGTCTGTGTCTATCTCCAACTTTCCCCCCCGCTGTCTGTCCATTTGCTGGACCTCCGTCAACGTTATCACACTTACCCCTGTAGGAGGCTGCTGTTCTTAGCCCTACAGTATTTCTTTCCATATGTTTATCATATTTCACGCGTATATACAGGGTGGTCCATTGATATTGACCGGGCCAAATATCTAACAAAATAAGCATCAAACGAAAAACCTACAAGGGAACGAAACTCGTCTAGCTTGAAGGGGGAAACCAGATGGCGCTATGGTTGGCCCGCTAGATGGCGCTGCCATAGGTCAAACGGATATCAACTGCGTTTCTTTTAAATAGGAACCCCCATTTTTATTACATATTCGTGTAGTACGTAAGTTTTAGTTGGACCACTTTTTCCGCTTTGTGGTAGATGGCGCTGTAATAGTCACAAACGTATAAGTACGTGGTATCACGTAACATTCCGCCAGTGCGGACGGTATTTGCTTCGTGATACATTACCCGTGTTAAAATGGACCGTTTACCAATTGCGGAAAAGGTCGATATCGTGTTGATGTACGGCTATTGTGATCAAAATGCCAAACGGGCGTGTACTATGTATGCTGCTCGGTATCCTGGAGCCGGCCGGAGTGGCCGAGCAGTTCTAGGCGCTACAGTCTGGAACCGCGCGACCACAACGGTCGCAGGTTCGAATCCTGCCTCGGGCATGGAATGTATGTGATGTCCTTAGGTTAGTTAGGTTTAAGTAGTTCTAAGTTCTAGGGGACTGATGACCTCAGAAGTTAAGTCCCATAGTGCTCAGAGCCGTTCGGTATCCTGGACCACATCATCCAAGTGTACGGACCGTTCGCCGGATAGTTACGTTATTTAAGGAAACAGGAAGTGTTCACCACATGTGAAACGTCAACCACGACCTGCAACAAATAATGATACCCAAGTAGGTGTTTTAGCTGCTGTCGCGGCTAATCCGCAAATAAAAAAAAAATAAAATAAAAAATGGTTCAAATTGCTCTGAGCACTATGGGACTTAACATCTATGGTCATCACTCCCCTAGAACATAGAACTACTTAAACCTAACTAACCTATGGACATCACACAACACCCAGTCATCACGAGGCAGAGAGAATCCCTGACCCCGCCGGGAATCGAACCCGGGAACCCGGGCGTGGGAAGCGAGAACGCTACCGCACGACCACGAGCTGCGGACTAATCCGCACATCAGTAGCAGATAAATTGCGCGAGAATCGGGAATCTCAAAAACGTCGGTGTTGAGAATGCTACATCAACATCGATTGCACCCGTACCATGTTTCTATGCACCAGGAATTGCATGGCGACGACTTTGAATGTCGTGTACAGTTCTGTCACTGGGCACAAGAGAAATTACGGGACGATGACAGATTTTTTGCACGCGTTCTGTTTAGCGACGAAGCGTCATTCACCAACAGCGGTAACGTATACCAGCATAACATGCACAGTTGGGCAACGGAAAATCCTCAATGGCTGCGACAAGTGGAACATCAGCGACCTTGGCGGGTTAATGTATGGTGCGGCATTATGGGAGGAAGGATAACTGGTCCCCATTTTATCTATGGCAATCTAAATGGTGCAATGTATGCTGATTTCTTACGTAATGTTCTACCGATGTTACTAAAAGATGTTTCACTGCATGATAGAATGGCGATGTACTTCCAACATGATGGATGGTTTATTTTTTTTATTTTTTTTTTTTTTTTGTTTTAAATCTTATGTGACTTAACTGCTAAGGTCATCAGTCCCTAAGCTTACACACTACTTAAACTAAATTATCCTAAGGACAAACACACACGCCCATGCCCGAGGGAGCACTCGAACCTTCGCCGGGACCTGCCGCACAGTCCATGACCGCAGCGCCTTGGACCGCTCGGCTAATCCCGCGTGGCATGATGGCTGTCCGGCACATAGCTCGCGTACGGTTAAAGCGGTATTGAATAGCATATTTCATGACCGGTGGATTGGTCGTCGAAGCACGATACCATGAACTGCACGTTCACTGGATCTGACGTCCCCGTATTTCTTTCTGTGGAGAAAGTTGAAGGATATTTGCTATCGTGATCCACCGACAACACCTGACAACATGCGTCAGCGCATTGTCAATGCATGTGCTAACATTACGGAAGGCGAACTACTCACTGTTGAGAGGAATGTCGCTACACGTATTGCCAAAAGCATTGAAGTTGACGGACATCATTTCGAGCATTTATTGCATTAATGTGGTATTTGCAGGTAATCACGCTGTAACAGCATGCGTTCTCAGAAATGATAAGCTCACAAAGGTACATGTATGACATTAGAACAACCGAAATAAAATGTTCAAACGTACCTACTTTCTGTATTTTAATTTAAAAACCCTACCTGTTATCAACTGTTCGTCTAAAATTGTGAGCCATTTGTTTGTGCCACTTACAGCGCCATCTATCATAAAGCGAAAAAAGTGGTCCAACTAAAATATTCATATTTCTTTACGTACTACACGAATATGTAATAAAAAATGGGGGTTCCTATTTTTTTAAAAAAAGGCAGTTGATATCCGTTTGACCAATGGCAGCGCCATCTAGCGGGGCAGCCATAGCGCCATCTGGTTTCCCACTTCAAGCTAGACAAGTTT
This sequence comes from Schistocerca nitens, assembly GCF_023898315.1. Lineage (NCBI taxonomy): Eukaryota > Metazoa > Arthropoda > Insecta > Orthoptera > Acrididae > Schistocerca > Schistocerca nitens. The sequence goes on from NC_064615.1 coordinate 860,415,935, forward strand.
CGTTCTTTGTAGTTTTTTCGTTTGACGCTTATTTCGTGAAATATTTGGGCCGGTCACGATCAATGGACCACCCTGTATGCACAAATTTCACAATATGTCTCGCGAATTTTGCCTTACAATATTATTTTCAGGCAATGTTTATGACGTTATATCTCCTGTACTGTTTGCTGTACAATGATATAATTCTTGCAAGTGCATCCAGATGTATACGTGGCTACTGTCTGGGAAATGTGTTGAGTTAGCAGCAAAGAAGTAATAAATTTAAACCTGTTGCATGATGTGGCAGTTTTTCACGAATTCAGTGTTTATGACGTCGTATCTGCTGAACTAAGTGTCGTACAAAGATGTAATTTTTCAAGGCATATTTAGTGGTATATATGAATACTGTGTCCAAAATACGTCGCTAGTAGCGTTGATGGTAAAGAAATAATCGATTAAAACGTCATGCTTCATACGGCAATTTTACTGCACTGACAGCGAAAGTGTAGTAAGTGATTGATAAAGTGTTATGACCTGACGAAACTACAATCGTCCAGACGCAAGTGTAGGCGCTTTGTTTGCTTGAGGGGGAGGCACATTAAACTAGAAAGTGAAATATTATGTCACTTTATTACATTATTGAATAAAAGGTTTACTTAATTTTGGCCACATATCCTTGCCACAGGATTGCTAGATAAATTACAAATGTTATTGATCATCAAAGCATCATTTGATGTAAAGATTAACAAATATTCTCTTGAGATACTAAATGCAACATTTACGAAATATATCCCATCAGAAACATTAACGGTCACTGTCCTGCTCGATGATATTGACTGCCGTGTTCGTGGTCTCGAACTGGTACCGAGTTCTTGCTAGCTCACCATCATACTGATCCTGAGGGCGCTTCTATGCTGAGAAGCAGGCGTGGTCTTCAGGAGCAGCTCCCATACGTCGTTGCGGATTGCAGCAAGCCCTGGCTAATGCCTGTTGCCGACTTTGTTGTGGCAACGCAGTCTCTGTACGTTACCACACGAACTTTTTTCCTTTCACAATTTTGTGGGGGTCGTCAGTGAGAAATAGTCTTGTAAAGGTTTGAAATTATGTGTAAAGTATGTTGCACGTCCCTAAGTTTCCAGACAGTAAACGATATTTGTACCAAGTTCGTTTGAAATCGGCCCAGCTTATACATACTTACATAAATTTACATGAATTTAGCCTCATTTGTGTGGATTTAACGTCCTCCACGTTTAATATCCTTCGGCCAGTTGTGTCTGTCGTATTATATCCCATTTTTAATTGTAACAAATCACATCTTTAGTTGCAGTAAAGCTCAAAGAAAGCTTTATATTTCTCTTGCAATCTTTTTTTATTGGTATTTCAAAATTTTGACCAGTTATTCTGAGGCGGTAGGGGGCTTGTTGGGCGTGTTAAGGTGCTGAGTTAACAAAACTGTGTACACTGATAAGCCAAAACATTACGGCCACTGCAAATGAGGAAAGCCATTGAGATAAGCGACTTTGAGAAAGGGTAGATTATTATTACGCAGAACCTGTGAACAAATTTCTCGAGAACGGCGAAGCTGGCCGAATGTTCATCTGCTACTGTCGTGAGCATCTACGAAAAGAGGTAGAAGGACAGTGAAACTACCCTGTAAAGTGGGATAGATGGTTGTTTGCGGCATCTCTGCCGAAAGAGCACAGTGCTGGTGGACGCACAAGTGTTTCGGAGCACACCGTTCATCGTACATAGTCGAACATGGAGTTCTGCAGTAGACCACCACTACGTGTTCATATGTTGACACGACGACATCGTCAGTTAGGACTGCAAAGGGATTCGAACGTCGAGTAATGGAAACGTGTCGGCTCTTCGGGTGAATCACATTTTTGCTACACTAGGTCCATGATCGTTTCCACAAACGCCGTCGAGATTGACCGTGGCTCGAAACGTGCAGCTCGCCAAGGACGCAGGCTTGTCGGAGCAGTATTATGCTGAAGGAGATATTCTCTTGCGTTTGCGTAGGACCTGTGGTGGTAATGGAAGACACACTGAAAATTGCGAATCACCTGCATCCCTTCGTGCTTGATGTCTTCCTCGACGAAGATGTTATCCAGCGGTAGTAGACAAAGCGACTTCGGTTTACTGGGAGCAGTTTGGGAAAGTGTAGCTCATCCATAAAGGAGATCACGTACAGAATACTGGTGAGACCAGTTCTTAGTGCTGCTCGAGTTTCTAGGATCCCCACTGGGTTGGATTAAAGGAAGACATCGAAACTATTCAGAGGCTAGTCGCTAAATTTGTTACTGGTAGGTTCGATCAAGGCGCTAGTATTACGGAGATACTTCGTGAGATACTTCGTGAACCCTGGAGAGAAGGTGTTTCTTTCCGCGAAATGCTGTTTACAGAATCGACATTTGAGACTGACGGCAGAACGATACTGCTGCCACGTTTGTTGACACTATCATCGTTGGAGACAAGCCATCTGTCATAATTTTTATATTAATAATTGAAAATCCTCCGAGTCAGGATCGCGAACTACTTTCAGATACAAACGATTCATCTTCATATAATAAAAGCATTATCGATTAGTGTAATTGCCATAATGGCTCGACTTAAAATCATTTTTTAAAATGACAACATTGATACAGAACGTGTAGGTAAAATAACTTTACATCGTCAATATCGGACTGAGTAGAACGAAGGTCATTAAACTAAGGCGTTATCTTGTTAAAATTTGTAACTAATCCAGTTTAATCGATTTCGTTTTATCTCAAGAATATCTCTGCTATGAGATACTGAATAAACTATGTCATTTACAAAGTTTTAACGGCATAACGCCTTGGTTTTATGACCTTGATGCTACTTAATTGGTTATCTACGATTCTACTTAACTGGTTATCAAAGATGTAAAGTTATTTTACCTAGAAACAGAAGTACAATTCAAACAGCCAAGATCACCATTGTACGGCAATTATTGTCCTGACCGGTTTCAGCAAACTACGTTGCCATCATTAGGTCTACTGCAGTACATTTCACTGAATCTTGACCAAATGGAAACTATATCGCATCATAGAACGATATAGTATCCATTTGGTCAAGATTCAGTGAAATGTGTAAGTAGGCTGTTTAGGTCTTTATATTGGTAACGCCACGTAGCGCTCTGAAAATCACTGGCTGTGCTGTATGCAGTCTGTGGCTGGTTTGCATTGTTGTTGGCCATTGTACTGTTGGGCAGCTGGATGTTAATAGCGCGTAGCGTTGCGCAGTTGGAGGTGAGCCGCCAGCAGTGGTGGATGTGGGGAGAGAAATGGCGGAGTTTTGAAATTTGTAAGACTGGATGTCATGAACTGCTATATATATTATGACTTTTGAACACTATTAAGGTAAATACATTGTTTGTTCTCTATCAAAATGTTTCATTTGCTAACTATGCCTATCAGTAGTTAGTGCCTTCAACAATGTTTTATTTAGCTGGCAGTAGTGGCGCTCTCTGTATTGCAGTAGCCTGAGTAACGAAGATTTTTGTGAGGTAAGTGATTTGTAAAAGGTATAGGTTAATGTTAGTCAGGGCCATTCTTTTGTAGGGATTTTTGAAAGTCAGATTGCGTTGCGCAAAAAAAATATTGTGTGTCAGTTTAGTGTTGATCAGAATAGGTAAAGAGCAAAATGTCTGAAGTTCAGTTTTGCTCAGCTGTTTGAAAATCAAATAACGTAAGGGATTTACCAGCACAGTAATTCACTAAGTTTTCTAAGGGGACGTTTCATATGTCGACCCTTAGCTGAGGAGGATACCTCACTGGAATCTTCTTATTTTTCCTTGTAGTTTGTGTAATTAGTGTAGCTTTTGTTTATTGCTAGCGCTTAATTGTAAAGAGAATCTCCTTTGTAGTTTCAGTCTTTCATTGTTGTACAGTAAAACAGTTGTGGCATGCATGTAGATTTGCACCAAGTATTTCGCAGCTGCGCTTGCAATTAACTAGATATTATTTTCAGTGCTATGTTAATGTGTTTTCTTATTTTGCTCTTCAAATTGTGCTTTTCTGTGTTGTCGTGTGAAATATTGTGACAATAATGGCGTGTGGAAAACGTAATACTAGGCTCCAAAGTAAACTGAGAAATGACAGTGAAGACGAAAGCGCCGCCGAGTAATGAATTAACTAATGTTCAAAGTAATAATTTGGTAATTGTGCATAGGGAAATGGAGCGGGCTGCAAATAATGGTGAAGGCAGTGAAACAATCAGTGAACAGGGAAGCATTACCGATCGATTGGTCGGCAACAGCTCGTCTCAGGAAGCCGAAATGACAGGACACAATCTTGCCAATACTGTAGATTCAGGTTTTGCGTCCTCACCGTTTTCTCAAATAAGTCAAGACACATTTTCTGCTTGTCAAAATGTGAATGTTGCCGGTGCAAATGCACTGTCGAAAAGCAAAAAGGAACAGATTCCAGACACTAATACATTATTATTGCAATTAATGCAACAAATGAAACAAAATCAGAGACAAACACAGCAACAGTTAGACACAATGGAACAAAATCAGAGACAAACACAGCAAAAGCTTCAAAAGTTAGACGCAATGGAACAAAATCAGAGACAAACACAGCAAATGCTTCAAAAGTTAGACACCACACTTGAACAAACACGTGATGATTTAACTACTGAGTTACATAACATTGAATCGAAATGTCAAAAAGTCTGTAACGACGTAAAAACACAAATTTGTGAGCATTTTCAACCTATTTTTTCGCGGCATGAAAATGCATTACAGAATCACGAAGCAGCCATAAAAGAACTGCAAACCATTGTTCATGAAAATCATGAGGGCTAAAATTGACTCAGTTGCATCTACCGATTCGGTTACGCTACTTGCAAAAACTCAGGAAAACTTAAAGGACACAGTAGATACTCTGAAAATTGGTTCAGAAAGATACATGGAGCAAATTAGTTCATTATCAGAGAAAGTGGTCCAAGCTTCGGATCAGCTAAATAATTTATCTACGAAGGTAGATGATAATCTGAATCATGCAAGACCGTAGTCTATAATGACACAGAAGAGTACGAACAAATTATGAAATTCAAACAAAATCAGAATCAAATTAATACGCAACACCAAAGAGAAATCGGGGAAGTACAAGATCAGCTGACAGAGGTAATACAAGAATTACGTATTTCAGAGGACACTCGCGCTCCAATACGGGAAGAGGGACATAGGAATAGGGAACAGCTACAAAATAATAACACAGGGCATTTCGGAAATTATGAAAGAAATTGGAAAGGTGCACCGAATTTTGAGATGGAACCGCCGACACGAAGTAACAATGACCGATATGCGACTCGCCGAAATGATGATTTTGACTATAAGCTGTTTATTACTACACGTAAATTCAAAACATTTAAGAATTCCGGCAACGACATTCATCCACAAGCGTGGCTTCATCAATTCTATCATTGTTTTCCTCCCAATTGGTCATTAGAGCACAGATTAGAATTTATGTGTGGCTATTTAGAGAATGAACCAGCTGTAAGAATGCGATCGGTCATTCACGACTGCCACAGTGAAGGAGAATTTTATCATGCCTTCCTCTCAGCATATTGGTCTCAAGCTACATAAGACCGAGTAAAACATAGCATCATAATGATGAAACATTTCGAACAATCGGAATTTTCTAGTCTTCTCAAATATTTCGAAGACATGTTACATAGGAATCAGTACCTGTCAAACCCATACAGCCTCTCAGAACTCATCCACATTTGCTTAATCAAACTACCTGAACATTTACGACATGTTATTTTGGCAGGACGTTGCAAAGACGACATTGAAGCTTTACAGGGACTCTTACAAGAATTAGAAATTGACACTGACAATCGCGGAACGCGAAAACAGGAACACAACAATTACAGGTCACATCTGTCACAATTCCGCGATGAAAGAAATAATAACTGGACACGACAAGACTATTCTCACAACACAAATCGTGACCAAAACAGACACCACCCGTATGACAACCATTGGCAGAGTAGTAATAATTACAGGGAAAGGTCACCTTTCCGCAGTAATGACTATCACAGAGACAATCAGAGAAACAGACAATATGGGAACCAAAATAATTATTATCAAGGGAGACAGAATAACTTTAGACGCAACGGGCCAGTGCGCAGTTATGATTCAGGGAGAAATTCTCCATCACGTGACCGACAAGAAAGAAACTATGGAATCTACCGACGTGACGACAGACGATATGATCGTAACGATAGACCTGAATTGCATCAGAACTGGCGGGATTCAAACAGGGCAGGGCCCTCTCGACAAGGTGAATTTGTAGAAGTTAGGTCTCCAAATCCCAATAACGACGCGCGCCAACAAAGAGGCAATAGGCAATGACTCACACCGCTGGCAGCCACAAAACGTACTTCTGAAACTGACGACACAGCTGCCGTAGCTAGTAATTACGTAAAAATGGAAGACATTAGGGACATCTTACTCCAGGAACACGACGTAAAACATAACAACATTGCATATCCTGTGATTCACATTACAGTAAATGACGTAAAATTTACGGCAGTACTTGACTCTGGCAGTCACATTTCAGTAATTAGTGAAACAGCCTTTAGCAAATGCAACAAATCGAACGATTGCCCCACACTTCTGTTACGTAAGATTAAGTTACAAGGTGCAATCTTTGGAAAAAGTGTAGATGTACGACAACAAACCAACTTAGAATTCTTTTGTCAAAGCCACAGCTTCTCTATGAACTTTCTTATTGTTCCATTATTGTCGACGGAAATTATATTGGGAGTAGACGTTTTCAATGAATACAAAGCAATCTTAAACTTTCACGACGCTGAAATAAGTTTAGAGAAAGAAGGTAAGTCAATAGCTTTGAAATTTGAAGATGGCTCTCAAAACCATGACGAGGAAATTAATCTGCTTTACCTTCTGTTAGACAACAGTTTGGAATTTTCTACGGAACTAGACACTAACAATCACTCTGCAAGTACTGACAGGGATGATATCGACGGCATATTTGATACTAATGAGTTAATTCAGAATAAAATTCAAACAATTGAGAATTGTAATGACACTGATAGGCAGGACCTTTTTGAGATTTTACAAGCACATTCCACAGTTTTTACTCACAAAATAGGAACAATCAAGGGATTTCAATACCAATTTCGTGTTCGTGAGCGTACTAAATTTTCTGTTAGACCATACGTAATTCCGGCGCATTATAGGGACTGTGTTAGAACAGAAATACAATCTATGCTTGACGAGGGCATTATTGAACCTGCAGTAAGCTCATAAAACAATCCATTACATGTTGTTGAGAAGAAAAATGGATCGATCAGGCTTGTCTTAGATTTGAGACAAATCAATACTATCATCATTCCTGAAACAGACAGGCCGCAAACGTTAGATGAACTTCTTCAAAATTTTAATAGTGTAAAAGTGTTGTCTTCTATTGATCTCAGATCCAGCTTTTATCAGATCGAACTTCATCCAGAATGTAGAAAATACACAGCTTTCCTTTGTTTCAGCGTTTGTTATCAGTTTCGGAAACTTCCTTTTGGTTTGAACATTTCTTCGGCAGCATTCATTCGCGGGCTAAATTCCATATTACCTGAGTTCTTAAAACGTCACATCACCTTATATGTGGACGATATTCTGATAGCAGAAGCCTCATGGGAACAACATGTAGGGAAGCAGCCTACTCACGCCGTGGTAAATTCACATCAGTCTTTCCATTGTGTACCAGCCAGTCTGCTGTAACTAGCTCTGACGTCACAAATGTTGCGCAATACTTTAAAAAATCAAGCAAATAATCGAAAACATTTCTTGCATGTCAGGAGTAATACTAAATTAATGTGTGTTGAATATCAGTTCGATAACTTTAGCCATTTTCGAAATTTGGACGTTTTTCTGTAAAAATCATTGGCGCAACAGAAAAGAGCTAGATAGTTGAAAAGTTATAATTAGATTCATCTTTCATAATTATTTAATAAAAAAAGTCTTCTGGATCTCACAAATTAAGATTTTAGTGGAAATTCATGATCTTCTGGTTTTCGTCTTAAAACTTATGGAAGCAAGATAGATTAAGTAGGCTAATAAATAAGGCTAGGATGTTTATATTTAAGTAGAATGGAGATCCGCTATCACCCTAAGGATGTGAGAAGTTTCATTTGAATACCTATAAAACTATAGCCAAAACTATACCTATAAAACTATAGCCAAAGGGCCAGTTCAGAGCTCGTCTACTGCGTGCAGTGTAATTAAATTAATTCTCTCGCCCAAAATATTTAACTTAGCCACGTCAAAATTTTATTATCAATACTTACCTGCGTGCTGAATGCACATTTAAATTAAGAGCTTCATCGGCCATCAGCAAGAGAAGCTATGATTTATTAGGTAACTTAAAGTGGTGCATTACTAGCCCAGCGGCTAGTCGGAAGAGCCGATTTGATCAGGCGTTCCCTTAGCCGTCCGCACCGCGGCTTTATATATAAGAACGCTGCGCGAGAAGGCAAGGCCCCAGTTCTCTCCAGACGCTGAATAGCACGCCATCTGTGTCGGGAATTGCGTCGCGTCGGTATCATTGCTACAAACAGCCTCGGATGCCGTATTAAGTTACTCGAGATACGCGTAACCATGAAATCATTTTCGAGTGAAGTGTTAATTCTGGGTTGACTTTAATTATCGATCTTCAGTTTGCGTATGTCGTATTTTCACGTGCCGCCGCGGGACAGACATTCTACCAATTATTTAGTGTGGCGTTTCATGAACCTAATCATCAAATTATGGCGAGCATTTATTTAAATATTTAATTTGGACAGTTATAGTTGCATCAGCGCATTGGACTCTGAACTGCTCTGTTAGTCAGATTGTGTGGAAACTTTGTTTTATCTGTGATTTTCAGAATATGGAGAAAGTTTTTTCACGATAGTTTTTGATTATAAATCCCAGACAATCTCGTAATTCCTCAGAGCTATAAGCTGTAACTATAAGTGTATTCTCAGATGAAGTGGGCACTAGGAATTCTAATTACGGGCTTCACGTTTTGCTAATCACTTTCTGGTGGCCAATATTGTAGTTAGAGAGCCAGTGTTGAGAACGGCGAAAGACAGCATAAATAACATTCTAAATAATAGGAACATTTTAAACAACAATAATTCTATCTGCCGCCCCACATATGGTGCATCAGCCTGGAAATGCAGTGTTTCTACATTCAACATTCAAACTTTTATATACCAATAATTCTATCCGCCGCCCCACGAACACAACAGCATCCTCAACAGCATGTTACATATTTTTGCAGAATCTGGAATTACAGTTAACTTGGAAAAGTCTGAATTAGGTAGGACAAAAGTGAAGTTTTTGGGACATATTATTTCTTCTGAAGGCATTCAGCCGGATCCTGAAAAGTTAGAAGCAATCAGAGCCATTCCAGTTCCATCCACAAAAAAACAAGTCCGCAGTTTTCTAGGTCTCGTAAATTTTTACCGTCGTTTTCTGAATATGCAAATTCTAGTTACACCAAAACTTTGTTCTCTCACTGGAAAAAAAAATATTTGGAACTGGGACGAAGAAGCACAGTTGGAATTCAATTCTTTGAAAGAATCGCTACTTTACGCGCCAATACTAGCTCATCCAGATCTGTCACAAGATTTCTGCCTTAGCACGGATACTTCTAAAGTCGGTCTTCGTGCCCATTTATTTCAAGAAGCCACAGAAAATGACACTACTATTCAGAAAACCATTGCTTTTGCTAGCCGAGTGCTAAGAAAATTTGAAAAAAATTATTCCGTTACTGAATTAGAAGCTTTAGCTATCGATTGGGCATTTAACAAATTCCGTTTCTTTCTTTCTGGTAAGCACATAAAAGTATACAGTGATCATCGTGTATTACAATTTCTTATGCCTTCAAAATTAAATCATGACAGGTTAAAACGTTGGGCATTGTTTCTGCAAGAATTCCACTTCACAATAGTCTACATTCCCGGCAAGGAGAACATTGTTGCGGACGCACTGTCACGCGCACCGGCTGGGCTTGAGAAAAGTAACACAGAAGGCAACCTCGAGAAAAATTTATGTATTCTTTACATTCAGAAAGGCACCTTTGAAAACTTCATCACCACATCTTTAAAGGACATTGCTCATGAACAAGATAAAGATCCGATTTGGAAAGACATCAAAAGTAAATGGCATGAAAAGCCGCACACTCAGATTCGGCATTATTATCTGGTTAGAAACAAAATACTCTTCAAACTCTCCACTGTTGATGACAAGCTATTGGTACTTTGCATACCTGATGATTTTGTTAATAAGCTCATTTGGTACATTCATTTCAGCTATGCACATTTTGGTCCACGAAAATGTTATCATATTCTTCGGACGACTTGTTATTTTAACAATATGGAAAAGAGAATTCGAAGAGTCTTGTCTATTTGTAAACGTTGTCAAAAGGCGAAACCATCTACTATCTCACATCGTGCTCCGTTGTTTCCTATCATTCCTTCTAAATTAAAAGAATTTGCTGCTGTTGATCTCTTGGGACCCCTTGTCACAACATCGAATGGATTTTAGTACGTTCTAGTCGCTGTTGAACTTACTTCAAAATTTGTTTCTTTCACTCCGTTACATAAAGCCACTGGACGGTCTGTATCCAACGCCTTTCTTAAAAATTTCTTACGTGAAGTTGGCCACGTTGCTAAAATCATTTTAGATAACGGACCACAATTCAGATCTGCTGTTTGGTCACGCATGCTTCGGAATCATAAAATCAAACCTGTTTTTATTTCATTGTACTCACCACATTGTAACCCGTCTGAAAGGATTATGAAAGAAATCAAAAAGCTTTGCAGACTTTATTGTCACAGAAAGCATCAGCACTGGGACAGATATTTACACTTATTTCAAAATGTGCTGAATGAAATGCCTCATGATTCCACTGCTTTACCACCTACTCTTGTACTGAAGAATGAAGAACCACCAAACAGAGAGAGCTTGCACCTTTCCCGAATACACGTAAACTTCGACACAAGGATATAATTGATTTGGCTATTAAAAATATAAAATCTGCAGCAGACAAAAGGAGAAAACTACACGGTAAAGCAAATGCAAAGAAATTATATATTGGTCAAAAAGTTCTCATTAAAGCTCATTCATTGTCACATAAGAAGAAACACTTGAGTCACAAATTCTTTCTAGTTTACAATGGACCTTACAGGATCCGACGTATACCACATGATAATTGCGTTGAAGTTGAAACTCGGCGTACTAGGAAGAGTAAAGGTTTACACCACATTTCACATGTAAAACCGTTTATTGAAAGATAATCTGCCTTTTAACTTTGTCTCTGCCATATAACTTTTCACTTTACATTACTAGTATGCTTTGTCAGACTTAGAATCAGTTAACATGCAACAATGTTTGAAGTTAAATATCCAGTCAAGAACCAAGAGAACTTATTTAAACAGAAATTACGAATGCATTGTTATAGTGAACAGACAACACAGTGTTATTGTGTGTGTACATTCTTGTTTGTTAGTTGCACGATTACGTAACGACTATAAGGCTCACATACTTAGAACATATATCGGCACTGCCAATGAGATTTTCATGCAACATTTTGGTTTCCTTGAAAAGACATTCTTTATTTGAAGTACTTTCTGTGGGATGAAAGATGACTTAGCATTTGGTTTCTCTGACAGCTACACGATTATATCACGCTACTAATGTGTGACACAATTTACATTCTTGCTTTTGTGCTGTATGTGCTTTATATCTGCACAGTTTTTCTGTATTATTCTGGAAAGTAAAACATGTTTTAGTAGTAACTTTTGTGGTATAGCAACAATAAGACAGCCTTTTTCGTAGCACAACAATACGTTACTGTACAGTACTTTCTTCATCAGGCCAATAAGCATAATAACAACTATATCTATATGCAAAGCATTTCACTTTTGTTTATGATGAGGTAAGTACATTGACTTCAGCAGAACTTTGCTTACAGAGGACGATAACTACGACACTTCCACACAATTATCTTACAGCAAGACGCACATTTAGCGCTACAGGACACGCATTTGAGTGATTAATTTTGTACTTAAACCATTTATTTTCAAGATTTTTGAATTACAAAGAAAGTTTTCCGTGATACATTTCATTCCATTGCTGTAATCTGTAACACCTGAGGGTATAATTACATTAATCCTCAGGGGGGTACACGCTTACTTTGTGTACCATTTGTTTGGCAAGCACAAGGAGCCCTAGCTAATATGATATTTGCTTATACAACTTTACACATCGGTATCATATTTCTCTAACACATAAAATACACAGCTATCTGATCATTTAACAGAGAAACAAACATTTTTTTTACTACGTCAGTGACACATGTTTACGCAATTACACAATTGGGTAACTTCACGCTTATGAAATTGTATTTTGTCTGTACTTTGTGAACTGTTCACATTTTTTCGGAACCATTGTGATACTATGAGAGCTTTGAATGATATATTTGGTATGGGATCATGATTTTAAAGTACGTTTGAGGTAGATGACACTATTGAAATGAGCAGAGAATTTTTTTAGGTTTTGAAATTACTGCAGAAATCTACGACGTTTTTGAGATTTGGCTGAGTTTTTATGAAGTTATTATTATGATGACAATGTGTATTATGCTGTTGAGGCATGTTTATGATCAATAAGCTGATGCTATATGAGGAATTTGATTATGCTATGTATTTATTATGATGAAATATGGAAGTGTCGCCGCAAGATTGACGTGTCGACGAATATGTATATGTGTAATAAGGTAAGGAGTAATGAGTAGTGGTTAGGGACTCTGACTTGTGAAAAAGGATGTTGGAAACCAAGAATCGTACTTTAAGAGTTATGAAATGTGTGTAAATGCGTGAATGTATCACAATACCGGCGAAAATTTTTTGGACGCTATTATATTTATAGTATTTTGTTTCTACAGATTTGTAACGCAAGTATTTCGACCTGTGAAATTTTATTTGTATCAAACTGTCACTGTAGTGGAAACTGATGTCATAAATATTTCTGTAAGGAAGGTAGGTCACTGTAAGCACCCAGCTGCGCGACAGTCGCCTGGAAAAAAGCCGTTAGTGTGTGCCTTTCAGAGGCACAGGTGAAGAAAAAGAAAAGAGGCCATTATCCTCGCTATTGACATTTCTTTGTAGAAAGCATCGCAGATACGACACGCTCAAAGAAAACATATGATTATACTGTGGAGCTCTTAATTTATGATATTTACTAAAATGCCTAATGAAATGATGAGAAACATTTTACATCTTTGTCGTTCTAGTTGAGAGATTGCTCATTTTGTTTAATATCTAGTTTCTAGCTGCACTGCAACATTGGTTAAAATAAAATTTAATAGATGTACTGATATCACTATTTTCTGTCTACAGACCCAGTAAAGAATAATTTTATGATCTACTTCCAAAAAAAACGACATTTCCACTTCACAGGAATTGCATACATAAGTTTTGTCAGTGACTTGGTAACTTTTCTGCTAGAGTAAGTTACAGTGATGCATCACTCTAGTGTTAAGATGTGACATAGGTATTAAACATGGCCATTTTTACTGTAATATTTTTCCTGCTTGAGCTTTGTCATGTTTAGATATAAGTTATTGCATTTGCTGCTGCTGTTTGCCAGGCATAATGTTACTGAATTTGACTTTGTATTACTCTGTTAAGCCAGTTTTGCTATGGATTTATTTTTCTTTTTTGCTGCGCATTGCCTTATATTAGTTGTAATATTGCATTTGTTTTGCTAATTTATGCTGCTTGCTTTGCCAATTTGCATTTTTTATCATTGCTGTTTGTGTTAATTGTTTTGTGCTGCTGCATTACCTCGTCCCTTAGTTTAGCATCTGAGCTCAGTAGATTTAAGTTAGCTTAAGATGAGGTAGGCTATATAAGAGAACGAGTTGTGATGAATGGAAAGAAATGCATTGAGAAGCTATAAGAAAATGGTTTGGCCAAAAAAGTGTTTTGAAAGACGATATGAACAAAAACGTAGGGTTTAGGGACAACAGGTTTAGGTAGGATTTTCTTGGAAATAAATGATGAGGTAAGATAATGGAAAATAAATAATGAGGTAAGAAATATGTGAACATATAAATTCAGAAAGCATGCTTGGTTAGGATTTTTTTGGTGGAAAGAAATGTTGAAATAAGACGACAGATCTATGGAATGAAGTTTTGGGTTGGACTGCAGTACCAAATGTTACACTAAAAACAAACCCTGCCCTTTCCTCTTGTGTTATTCTGCTATGTGTCTGTGTACTCTTGTATATTTGTGTTTTTCCTGTCTTTATGTGTTTAGCTGATATGAGTTATGTTGTGGAATTTTTCTAATAATATGTTATTTTCTTTGTAAAGATGCTTACCATTATTTATTCTGTTTTGGTTTAATGCTCATGTGTGAAGTTTCAAAAGTTATTCTGATCTTTTATGTATTTACTTATGTCATAATTCCTGTAACACTGATGTATATGTTTATTTCTATTGGTTTGTAATGCGTGTATTACTACAAATGTTATCTGTATTATTATGTTTTTAATGATGTATTTTGTACCGTTGTTATTGTATTCTTATGTTATAAAATTGTAATTGACACCAGTTCATCAAATTAAGTAACTTGTAAGTTACATTTCACTGCACACGTTTCTGTTGGTCATATTATATGGACAATATGTGAGAAGTAGGGACTGTTAGTGTTTGCACGTGTGTTGATAATTCAGCAAGGGACTGGTTAAGAGCACTGCTGGTTCTAAGGACATTCCAAAATGTTTTGTGAGTGCACAAGTGGTGGTTTATGGACTTGCTATATTGTCCGCAAGACTTTTCGATGGTGATTGTGCACCTGCACAGTCGCAAGAGATGGCTGTTGGCTGTCTCTACAAGGACTACAGTGGGTCTGCACCTTTGATGACCCACCAATACCATTATTTCTACAAGGACTGCAGTGGGTCTGCACCTCTGGTGGCCCACCAATACCATAATCTCTACCAGGACTACAGTGGGTCTGCTCTGTGATGACCTACCTACCAATATTCTTCAACTTTGACTGACTCTGCTGTGGGTTTACTCTGTAGTGGCCCATTACCTGTCTGCATGTCAAGAGTCAGCACTGTCTTTCCGTTGGAAGGACAACACTACTTCTTCAAGACTGCATGGAAATCCACTACTTCCGTGTGCATTCTCTTTTACTGCTTAGACTTTGAGAAAAAAAACACTGCAATTTTACTGTGATGAATGATCAGGACTGTCTTTATGGACTGTGAGAAAATCTTTGCTTTTGACCAAGAGTGTATCAATAAGTGTGTGCATTTGATATCTTTTTTATTGTAATTATGAAAAATTTCTTCAAATCTGTATTGGCCACTGCCCTAAACAATTTGTAAAATTTTTTTGTGGGGAGCATGGGGGCTATGTAAGTAGGCTGTTTAGGTTCTTATATTGGTAACGCCACGCAGCGCTCTGAAAATCACTGGCTGTGCTGTGTGCAGTCTGTGGCTGGTTTGCATTGTTGTTGGCCGTTGTAGTGTTGGGCAGCTGGATGTTAATAGCGCGTAGCGTTGCGCGGTTGGAGGTGAGCCGCCAGCAGTGGTGGATGTGGGGAGAGAAATGGCGGAGTTTTGAAATTTGTAAGACTGGATGTCATGAACTGCTATATATATTATAACTTTTGAACACTATTAAGGTAAATACATTGTTTGTTCTCTGTCAAAATCTTTCATTTGCTAACTATGCCTATCAGTAGTTGGTGCCTTCAGTAGTTTGAATCTTTTATTTAGCTGGCAGTAGTGGCGCTCGCTGTATTGCAGTAGCCTGAGTAACGAAGATTTTTGTGAGGTAAGTGATTTGTGAAAGGTATAGGTTAATGTTAGTCAGGGCCATTCTTTTGTAGGGATTTTTGAAAGTCAGATTGCGTTGCGCTAAAAAAATATTGTGTGTCAGTTTAGCGTTGATCAGAATAGGTAAAGAGCAAAATGTCTGAAGTTCAGTTTTGCTCAGCTGTTTGAAAATCAAATAACGTAAGGGATTTACCAGCACAGTAATTCACTAAGTTTTCTAAGGGGACGTTTCATATGTCGACCCTTAGCTGAGGAGGATACCTCACTGGAATCTTCTTATTTTTCCTTGTAGTTTGTGTAATTAGTGTAGCTTTTGTTTATTGCTAGCGCTTAATTGTAAAGAGAATCTCCTTTGTAGTTTCAGTCTTTCATTGTTGTACAGTAAAACAGTTGTGGCATGCATGTAGATTTGCACCAAGTATTTCGCAGCTGCGCTTGCAATTAACTAGATATTATTTTCAGTGCTATGTTAATGTGTTTTCTTATTTTGCTCTTCAAATTGTGCTTTTCTGTGTTGTCGTGTGAAATATTGTGACAATAATGGCGTGTGGAAAACGTAATACTAGGCTCCAAAGTAAACTGAGAAATGACAGTGAAGACGAAAGCGCCGCCGAGTAATGAATTAACTAATGTTCAAAGTAATAATTTGGTAATTGTGCATAGGGAAATGGAGCGGGCTGCAAATAATGGTGAAGGCAGTGAAACAATCAGTGAACAGGGAAGCATTACCGATCGATTGGTCGGCAACAGCTCGTCTCAGGAAGCCGAAATGACAGGACACAATCTTGCCAATACTGTAGATTCAGGTTTTGCGTCCTCACCGTTTTCTCAAATAAGTCAAGACACATTTTCTGCTTGTCAAAATGTGAATGTTGCCGGTGCAAATGCACTGTCGAAAAGCAAAAACTAACAGATTCCAGACACTAATACATTATTATTGCAATTAATGCAACAAATGAAACAAAATCAGAGACAAACACAGCAACAGTTAGACACAATGGAACAAAATCAGAGACAAACACAGCAAAAGCTTCAAAAGTTAGACGCAATGGAACAAAATCAGAGACAAACACAGCAAATGCTTCAAAAGTTAGACACCACACTTGAACAAACACGTGATGATTTAACTACTGAGTTACATAACATTGAATCGAAATGTCAAAAAGTCTGTAACGACGTAAAAACACAAATTTGTGAGCATTTTCAACCTATTTTTTCGCGGCATGAAAATGCATTACAGAATCACGAAGCAGCCATAAAAGAACTGCAAACCATTGTTCATGAAAATCATGAGGGCTAAAATTGACTCAGTTGCATCTACCGATTCGGTTACGCTACTTGCAAAAACTCAGGAAAACTTAAAGGACACAGTAGATACTCTGAAAATTGGTTCAGAAAGATACATGGAGCAAATTAGTTCATTATCAGAGAAAGTGGTCCAAGCTTCGGATCAGCTAAATAATTTATCTACGAAGGTAGATGATAATCTGAATCATGCAAGACCGTAGTCTATAATGACACAGAAGAGTACGAACAAATTATGAAATTCAAACAAAATCAGAATCAAATTAATACGCAACACCAAAGAGAAATCGGGGAAGTACAAGATCAGCTGACAGAGGTAATACAAGAATTACGTATTTCAGAGGACACTCGCGCTCCAATACGGGAAAGTTTTGGTCATATGTAAAATCGGTAAGCGGATCTAAATCCCCTATTCAGTCACTCGTTGACCACGATGGCACCGAAACAGAGGACGACCGAAGAAAGGCAGAAATACTGAATTCAGTGTTCCGAAACTGTTTCACTGCGGAAAATCGTAACACGGTCCCTGACTTCAGCCGTCGCACGGACGCCAAAATGGAAAATATTGAAATAAACGATATCGGAATTGAAAAACAACTGCTATCACTTAGTAGCGGAAAAGCATCCGGACCAGACGAGATACCCTTAAGATTCTACAGTGATTATGCTAAAGAACTTGCCCCCTTTCTATCAGCAATTTATCGTAGATCTCTGGAAGAACGTAAAGTACCTAGCGACTGGAAGAAAGCACAGGTCGTTCCCATTTTCAAGAAGGGTCATAAATCAGATGCGAATAATTATAGGCCTATTTCACTTACGTCAATCTGTTGTAGAATAATGGAACATGTTTTGTGTTCTCGTATTATGACGTTCTTAGATAATACAAATCTCCTTCATCATAACCAACATGGATTCCGCAAACAGAGATCATGTGAAACCCAGCTCGCCCTATTTGCCCAAGAAATTCACAGTGCCGTAGACACTGGCGAGCAGATTGATGCCGTATTCCTGGACTTCAGGAAGGCATTTGATACGGTTCCGCACTTACGTTTAGTGAAAAAAATACGTGCTTACGGAATATCGGACCAGGTTTGTGATTGGATTCAGGATTTCCTAGAAGAAAGAACACAACATGTCATTCTTAACGGTTCAAAATCTGCAGATGTAGAGGTAATTTCGGGAGTACCGCAAGGAAGCGTGATAGGACCTTTATTGTTTACAATATACATAAATGACTTAGTTGACAACATCGGTAGCTCCGTGAGGCTATTTGCAGATGACACGGTTGTCTACAAGAAAATAGCAACATCAGAAGACTCGTACGTACTCCAGGAAGACCTGCAGAGGATTAATGAATGGTGCGACAGCTGGCAGCTTTCCCTAAATGTAGATAAATGTAATATAATGCGCATACATAGGGGCAGAAATCCATTCCAGTACGATTATGCCATAGGTGGTAAATCATTGGAAGCGGTAACGACCGTAAAATACTTAGGAGTTACTATCCGGAGCGATCTGAAGTGGAATGATCACATAAAACAAATAGTGGGAAAAGCAGGCGCCAGGTTGAGATTCATAGGAAGAATTCTAAGAAAATGTGACTCATCGACGAAAGAAGTAGCTTACAAAACGCTTGTTCGTCCGATTCTTGAGTATTGCTCATCAGTATGGGACCCTTACCAGGTTGGATTAATAGAAGAGATAGACATGATCCAGCGAAAAGCAGCGCGATTCGTCATGGGGACATTTAGTCAGCGCGAGAGCGTTACGGAGATGCTGAACAAGCTCCAGTGGCAGACACTTCAAGAAAGGCGTTACGCAATACGGAGAGGTTTATTATCGAAATTACGAGAGAGCACATTCCGGGAAGAGATGGGCAACATATTACTACCGCCCACATATATCTCGCGTAATGATCACAACGAAAAGATCCGAGAAATTAGAGCAAATACGGAGACTTACAAGCAGTCGTTCTTCCCACGCACAATTCGTGAATGGAACAGGGAAGGGGGGATCAGATAGTGGTACAATAAGTACCCTCCGCCACACACCGTAAGGTGGCTCGCGGAGTATAGATGTAGATGTAGAGGGACATAGGAATAGGGAACAGCTACAAAATAATAACACAGGGCATTTCGGAAATTATGAAAGAAATTGGAAAGGTGCACCGAATTTTGAGATGGAACCGCCGACACGAAGTAACAATGACCGATATGCGACTCGCCGAAATGATGATTTTGACTATAAGCTGTTTATTACTACACGTAAATTCAAAACATTTAAGAATTCCGGCAACGACATTCATCCACAAGCGTGGCTTCATCAATTCTATCATTGTTTTCCTCCCAATTGGTCATTAGAGCACAGATTAGAATTTATGTGTGGCTATTTAGAGAATGAACCAGCTGTAAGAATGCGATCGGTCATTCACGACTGCCACAGTGAAGGAGAATTTTATCATGCCTTCCTCTCAGCATATTGGTCTCAAGCTACATAAGACCGAGTAAAACATAGCATCATAATGATGAAACATTTCGAACAATCGGAATTTTCTAGTCTTCTCAAATATTTCGAAGACATGTTACATAGGAATCAGTACCTGTCAAACCCATACAGCCTCTCAGAACTCATCCACATTTGCTTAATCAAACTACCTGAACATTTACGACATGTTATTTTGGCAGGACGTTGCAAAGACGACATTGAAGCTTTACAGGGACTCTTACAAGAATTAGAAATTGACACTGACAATCGCGGAACGCGAAAACAGGAACACAACAATTACAGGTCACATCTGTCACAATTCCGCGATGAAAGAAATAATAACTGGACACGACAAGACTATTCTCACAACACAAATCGTGACCAAAACAGACACCACCCGTATGACAACCATTGGCAGAGTAGTAATAATTACAGGGAAAGGTCACCTTTCCGCAGTAATGACTATCACAGAGACAATCAGAGAAACAGACAATATGGGAACCAAAATAATTATTATCAAGGGAGACAGAATAACTTTAGACGCAACGGGCCAGTGCGCAGTTATGATTCAGGGAGAAATTCTCCATCACGTGACCGACAAGAAAGAAACTATGGAATCTACCGACGTGACGACAGACGATATGATCGTAACGATAGACCTGAATTGCATCAGAACTGGCGGGATTCAAACAGGGCAGGGCCCTCTCGACAAGGTGAATTTGTAGAAGTTAGGTCTCCAAATCCCAATAACGACGCGCGCCAACAAAGAGGCAATAGGCAATGACTCACACCGCTGGCAGCCACAAAACGTACTTCTGAAACTGACGACACAGCTGCCGTAGCTAGTAATTACGTAAAAATGGAAGACATTAGGGACATCTTACTCCAGGAACACGACGTAAAACATAACAACATTGCATATCCTGTGATTCACATTACAGTAAATGACGTAAAATTTACGGCAGTACTTGACTCTGGCAGTCACATTTCAGTAATTAGTGAAACAGCCTTTAGCAAATGCAACAAATCGAACGATTGCCCCACACTTCTGTTACGTAAGATTAAGTTACAAGGTGCAATCTTTGGAAAAAGTGTAGATGTACGACAACAAACCAACTTAGAATTCTTTTGTCAAAGCCACAGCTTCTCTATGAACTTTCTTATTGTTCCATTATTGTCGACGGAAATTATATTGGGAGTAGACGTTTTCAATGAATACAAAGCAATCTTAAACTTTCACGACGCTGAAATAAGTTTAGAGAAAGAAGGTAAGTCAATAGCTTTGAAATTTGAAGATGGCTCTCAAAACCATGACGAGGAAATTAATCTGCTTTACCTTCTGTTAGACAACAGTTTGGAATTTTCTACGGAACTAGACACTAACAATCACTCTGCAAGTACTGACAGGGATGATATCGACGGCATATTTGATACTAATGAGTTAATTCAGAATAAAATTCAAACAATTGAGAATTGTAATGACACTGATAGGCAGGACCTTTTTGAGATTTTACAAGCACATTCCACAGTTTTTACTCACAAAATAGGAACAATCAAGGGATTTCAATACCAATTTCGTGTTCGTGAGCGTACTAAATTTTCTGTTAGACCATACGTAATTCCGGCGCATTATAGGGACTGTGTTAGAACAGAAATACAATCTATGCTTGACGAGGGCATTATTGAACCTGCAGTAAGCTCATAAAACAATCCATTACATGTTGTTGAGAAGAAAAATGGATCGATCAGGCTTGTCTTAGATTTGAGACAAATCAATACTATCATCATTCCTGAAACAGACAGGCCGCAAACGTTAGATGAACTTCTTCAAAATTTTAATAGTGTAAAAGTGTTGTCTTCTATTGATCTCAGATCCAGCTTTTATCAGATCGAACTTCATCCAGAATGTAGAAAATACACAGCTTTCCTTTGTTTCAGCGTTTGTTATCAGTTTCGGAAACTTCCTTTTGGTTTGAACATTTCTTCGGCAGCATTCATTCGCGGGCTAAATTCCATATTACCTGAGTTCTTAAAACGTCACATCACCTTATATGTGGACGATATTCTGATAGCAGAAGCCTCATGGGAACAACATGTAGGGAAGCAGCCTACTCACGCCGTGGTAAATTCACATCAGTCTTTCCATTGTGTACCAGCCAGTCTGCTGTAACTAGCTCTGACGTCACAAATGTTGCGCAATACTTTAAAAAATCAAGCAAATAATCGAAAACATTTCTTGCATGTCAGGAGTAATACTAAATTAATGTGTGTTGAATATCAGTTCGATAACTTTAGCCATTTTCGAAATTTGGACGTTTTTCTGTAAAAATCATTGGCGCAACAGAAAAGAGCTAGATAGTTGAAAAGTTATAATTAGATTCATCTTTCATAATTATTTAATAAAAAAAGTCTTCTGGATCTCACAAATTAAGATTTTAGTGGAAATTCATGATCTTCTGGTTTTCGTCTTAAAACTTATGGAAGCAAGATAGATTAAGTAGGCTAATAAATAAGGCTAGGATGTTTATATTTAAGTAGAATGGAGATCCGCTATCACCCTAAGGATGTGAGAAGTTTCATTTGAATACCTATAAAACTATAGCCAAAACTATACCTATAAAACTATAGCCAAAGGGCCAGTTCAGAGCTCGTCTACTGCGTGCAGTGTAATTAAATTAATTCTCTCGCCCAAAATATTTAACTTAGCCACGTCAAAATTTTATTATCAATACTTACCTGCGTGCTGAATGCACATTTAAATTAAGAGCTTCATCGGCCATCAGCAAGAGAAGCTATGATTTATTAGGTAACTTAAAGTGGTGCATTACTAGCCCAGCGGCTAGTCGGAAGAGCCGATTTGATCAGGCGTTCCCTTAGCCGTCCGCACCGCGGCTTTATATATAAGAACGCTGCGCGAGAAGGCAAGGCCCCAGTTCTCTCCAGACGCTGAATAGCACGCCATCTGTGTCGGGAATTGCGTCGCGTCGGTATCATTGCTACAAACAGCCTCGGATGCCGTATTAAGTTACTCGAGATACGCGTAACCATGAAATCATTTTCGAGTGAAGTGTTAATTCTGGGTTGACTTTAATTATCGATCTTCAGTTTGCGTATGTCGTATTTTCACGTGCCGCCGCGGGACAGACATTCTACCAATTATTTAGTGTGGCGTTTCATGAACCTAATCATCAAATTATGGCGAGCATTTATTTAAATATTTAATTTGGACAGTTATAGTTGCATCAGCGCATTGGACTCTGAACTGCTCTGTTAGTCAGATTGTGTGGAAACTTTGTTTTATCTGTGATTTTCAGAATATGGAGAAAGTTTTTTCACGATAGTTTTTGATTATAAATCCCAGACAATCTCGTAATTCCTCAGAGCTATAAGCTGTAACTATAAGTGTATTCTCAGATGAAGTGGGCACTAGGAATTCTAATTACGGGCTTCACGTTTTGCTAATCACTTTCTGGTGGCCAATATTGTAGTTAGAGAGCCAGTGTTGAGAACGGCGAAAGACAGCATAAATAACATTCTAAATAATAGGAACATTTTAAACAACAATAATTCTATCTGCCGCCCCACATATGGTGCATCAGCCTGGAAATGCAGTGTTTCTACATTCAACATTCAAACTTTTATATACCAATAATTCTATCCGCCGCCCCACGAACACAACAGCATCCTCAACAGCATGTTACATATTTTTGCAGAATCTGGAATTACAGTTAACTTGGAAAAGTCTGAATTAGGTAGGACAAAAGTGAAGTTTTTGGGACATATTATTTCTTCTGAAGGCATTCAGCCGGATCCTGAAAAGTTAGAAGCAATCAGAGCCATTCCAGTTCCATCCACAAAAAAACAAGTCCGCAGTTTTCTAGGTCTCGTAAATTTTTACCGTCGTTTTCTGAATATGCAAATTCTAGTTACACCAAAACTTTGTTCTCTCACTGGAAAAAAAAATATTTGGAACTGGGACGAAGAAGCACAGTTGGAATTCAATTCTTTGAAAGAATCGCTACTTTACGCGCCAATACTAGCTCATCCAGATCTGTCACAAGATTTCTGCCTTAGCACGGATACTTCTAAAGTCGGTCTTCGTGCCCATTTATTTCAAGAAGCCACAGAAAATGACACTACTATTCAGAAAACCATTGCTTTTGCTAGCCGAGTGCTAAGAAAATTTGAAAAAAATTATTCCGTTACTGAATTAGAAGCTTTAGCTATCGATTGGGCATTTAACAAATTCCGTTTCTTTCTTTCTGGTAAGCACATAAAAGTATACAGTGATCATCGTGTATTACAATTTCTTATGCCTTCAAAATTAAATCATGACAGGTTAAAACGTTGGGCATTGTTTCTGCAAGAATTCCACTTCACAATAGTCTACATTCCCGGCAAGGAGAACATTGTTGCGGACGCACTGTCACGCGCACCGGCTGGGCTTGAGAAAAGTAACACAGAAGGCAACCTCGAGAAAAATTTATGTATTCTTTACATTCAGAAAGGCACCTTTGAAAACTTCATCACCACATCTTTAAAGGACATTGCTCATGAACAAGATAAAGATCCGATTTGGAAAGACATCAAAAGTAAATGGCATGAAAAGCCGCACACTCAGATTCGGCATTATTATCTGGTTAGAAACAAAATACTCTTCAAACTCTCCACTGTTGATGACAAGCTATTGGTACTTTGCATACCTGATGATTTTGTTAATAAGCTCATTTGGTACATTCATTTCAGCTATGCACATTTTGGTCCACGAAAATGTTATCATATTCTTCGGACGACTTGTTATTTTAACAATATGGAAAAGAGAATTCGAAGAGTCTTGTCTATTTGTAAACGTTGTCAAAAGGCGAAACCATCTACTATCTCACATCGTGCTCCGTTGTTTCCTATCATTCCTTCTAAATTAAAAGAATTTGCTGCTGTTGATCTCTTGGGACCCCTTGTCACAACATCGAATGGATTTTAGTACGTTCTAGTCGCTGTTGAACTTACTTCAAAATTTGTTTCTTTCACTCCGTTACATAAAGCCACTGGACGGTCTGTATCCAACGCCTTTCTTAAAAATTTCTTACGTGAAGTTGGCCACGTTGCTAAAATCATTTTAGATAACGGACCACAATTCAGATCTGCTGTTTGGTCACGCATGCTTCGGAATCATAAAATCAAACCTGTTTTTATTTCATTGTACTCACCACATTGTAACCCGTCTGAAAGGATTATGAAAGAAATCAAAAAGCTTTGCAGACTTTATTGTCACAGAAAGCATCAGCACTGGGACAGATATTTACACTTATTTCAAAATGTGCTGAATGAAATGCCTCATGATTCCACTGCTTTACCACCTACTCTTGTACTGAAGAATGAAGAACCACCAAACAGAGAGAGCTTGCACCTTTCCCGAATACACGTAAACTTCGACACAAGGATATAATTGATTTGGCTATTAAAAATATAAAATCTGCAGCAGACAAAAGGAGAAAACTACACGGTAAAGCAAATGCAAAGAAATTATATATTGGTCAAAAAGTTCTCATTAAAGCTCATTCATTGTCACATAAGAAGAAACACTTGAGTCACAAATTCTTTCTAGTTTACAATGGACCTTACAGGATCCGACGTATACCACATGATAATTGCGTTGAAGTTGAAACTCGGCGTACTAGGAAGAGTAAAGGTTTACACCACATTTCACATGTAAAACCGTTTATTGAAAGATAATCTGCCTTTTAACTTTGTCTCTGCCATATAACTTTTCACTTTACATTACTAGTATGCTTTGTCAGACTTAGAATCAGTTAACATGCAACAATGTTTGAAGTTAAATATCCAGTCAAGAACCAAGAGAACTTATTTAAACAGAAATTACGAATGCATTGTTATAGTGAACAGACAACACAGTGTTATTGTGTGTGTACATTCTTGTTTGTTAGTTGCACGATTACGTAACGACTATAAGGCTCACATACTTAGAACATATATCGGCACTGCCAATGAGATTTTCATGCAACATTTTGGTTTCCTTGAAAAGACATTCTTTATTTGAAGTACTTTCTGTGGGATGAAAGATGACTTAGCATTTGGTTTCTCTGACAGCTACACGATTATATCACGC
The DNA here is from genome assembly GCF_023898315.1 of Schistocerca nitens. Classification (NCBI taxonomy): domain Eukaryota; kingdom Metazoa; phylum Arthropoda; class Insecta; order Orthoptera; family Acrididae; genus Schistocerca; species Schistocerca nitens. The sequence goes on from NC_064615.1 coordinate 860,441,722, forward strand.
TACTAATGTGTGACACAATTTACATTCTTGCTTTTGTGCTGTATGTGCTTTATATCTGCACAGTTTTTCTGTATTATTCTGGAAAGTAAAACATGTTTTAGTAGTAACTTTTGTGGTATAGCAACAATAAGACAGCCTTTTTCGTAGCACAACAATACGTTACTGTACAGTACTTTCTTCATCAGGCCAATAAGCATAATAACAACTATATCTATATGCAAAGCATTTCACTTTTGTTTATGATGAGGTAAGTACATTGACTTCAGCAGAACTTTGCTTACAGAGGACGATAACTACGACACTTCCACACAATTATCTTACAGCAAGACGCACATTTAGCGCTACAGGACACGCATTTGAGTGATTAATTTTGTACTTAAACCATTTATTTTCAAGATTTTTGAATTACAAAGAAAGTTTTCCGTGATACATTTCATTCCATTGCTGTAATCTGTAACACCTGAGGGTATAATTACATTAATCCTCAGGGGGGTACACGCTTACTTTGTGTACCATTTGTTTGGCAAGCACAAGGAGCCCTAGCTAATATGATATTTGCTTATACAACTTTACACATCGGTATCATATTTCTCTAACACATAAAATACACAGCTATCTGATCATTTAACAGAGAAACAAACATTTTTTTTACTACGTCAGTGACACATGTTTACGCAATTACACAATTGGGTAACTTCACGCTTATGAAATTGTATTTTGTCTGTACTTTGTGAACTGTTCACATTTTTTCGGAACCATTGTGATACTATGAGAGCTTTGAATGATATATTTGGTATGGGATCATGATTTTAAAGTACGTTTGAGGTAGATGACACTATTGAAATGAGCAGAGAATTTTTTTAGGTTTTGAAATTACTGCAGAAATCTACGACGTTTTTGAGATTTGGCTGAGTTTTTATGAAGTTATTATTATGATGACAATGTGTATTATGCTGTTGAGGCATGTTTATGATCAATAAGCTGATGCTATATGAGGAATTTGATTATGCTATGTATTTATTATGATGAAATATGGAAGTGTCGCCGCAAGATTGACGTGTCGACGAATATGTATATGTGTAATAAGGTAAGGAGTAATGAGTAGTGGTTAGGGACTCTGACTTGTGAAAAAGGATGTTGGAAACCAAGAATCGTACTTTAAGAGTTATGAAATGTGTGTAAATGCGTGAATGTATCACAATACCGGCGAAAATTTTTTGGACGCTATTATATTTATAGTATTTTGTTTCTACAGATTTGTAACGCAAGTATTTCGACCTGTGAAATTTTATTTGTATCAAACTGTCACTGTAGTGGAAACTGATGTCATAAATATTTCTGTAAGGAAGGTAGGTCACTGTAAGCACCCAGCTGCGCGACAGTCGCCTGGAAAAAAGCCGTTAGTGTGTGCCTTTCAGAGGCACAGGTGAAGAAAAAGAAAAGAGGCCATTATCCTCGCTATTGACATTTCTTTGTAGAAAGCATCGCAGATACGACACGCTCAAAGAAAACATATGATTATACTGTGGAGCTCTTAATTTATGATATTTACTAAAATGCCTAATGAAATGATGAGAAACATTTTACATCTTTGTCGTTCTAGTTGAGAGATTGCTCATTTTGTTTAATATCTAGTTTCTAGCTGCACTGCAACATTGGTTAAAATAAAATTTAATAGATGTACTGATATCACTATTTTCTGTCTACAGACCCAGTAAAGAATAATTTTATGATCTACTTCCAAAAAAAACGACATTTCCACTTCACAGGAATTGCATACATAAGTTTTGTCAGTGACTTGGTAACTTTTCTGCTAGAGTAAGTTACAGTGATGCATCACTCTAGTGTTAAGATGTGACATAGGTATTAAACATGGCCATTTTTACTGTAATATTTTTCCTGCTTGAGCTTTGTCATGTTTAGATATAAGTTATTGCATTTGCTGCTGCTGTTTGCCAGGCATAATGTTACTGAATTTGACTTTGTATTACTCTGTTAAGCCAGTTTTGCTATGGATTTATTTTTCTTTTTTGCTGCGCATTGCCTTATATTAGTTGTAATATTGCATTTGTTTTGCTAATTTATGCTGCTTGCTTTGCCAATTTGCATTTTTTATCATTGCTGTTTGTGTTAATTGTTTTGTGCTGCTGCATTACCTCGTCCCTTAGTTTAGCATCTGAGCTCAGTAGATTTAAGTTAGCTTAAGATGAGGTAGGCTATATAAGAGAACGAGTTGTGATGAATGGAAAGAAATGCATTGAGAAGCTATAAGAAAATGGTTTGGCCAAAAAAGTGTTTTGAAAGACGATATGAACAAAAACGTAGGGTTTAGGGACAACAGGTTTAGGTAGGATTTTCTTGGAAATAAATGATGAGGTAAGATAATGGAAAATAAATAATGAGGTAAGAAATATGTGAACATATAAATTCAGAAAGCATGCTTGGTTAGGATTTTTTTGGTGGAAAGAAATGTTGAAATAAGACGACAGATCTATGGAATGAAGTTTTGGGTTGGACTGCAGTACCAAATGTTACACTAAAAACAAACCCTGCCCTTTCCTCTTGTGTTATTCTGCTATGTGTCTGTGTACTCTTGTATATTTGTGTTTTTCCTGTCTTTATGTGTTTAGCTGATATGAGTTATGTTGTGGAATTTTTCTAATAATATGTTATTTTCTTTGTAAAGATGCTTACCATTATTTATTCTGTTTTGGTTTAATGCTCATGTGTGAAGTTTCAAAAGTTATTCTGATCTTTTATGTATTTACTTATGTCATAATTCCTGTAACACTGATGTATATGTTTATTTCTATTGGTTTGTAATGCGTGTATTACTACAAATGTTATCTGTATTATTATGTTTTTAATGATGTATTTTGTACCGTTGTTATTGTATTCTTATGTTATAAAATTGTAATTGACACCAGTTCATCAAATTAAGTAACTTGTAAGTTACATTTCACTGCACACGTTTCTGTTGGTCATATTATATGGACAATATGTGAGAAGTAGGGACTGTTAGTGTTTGCACGTGTGTTGATAATTCAGCAAGGGACTGGTTAAGAGCACTGCTGGTTCTAAGGACATTCCAAAATGTTTTGTGAGTGCACAAGTGGTGGTTTATGGACTTGCTATATTGTCCGCAAGACTTTTCGATGGTGATTGTGCACCTGCACAGTCGCAAGAGATGGCTGTTGGCTGTCTCTACAAGGACTACAGTGGGTCTGCACCTTTGATGACCCACCAATACCATTATTTCTACAAGGACTGCAGTGGGTCTGCACCTCTGGTGGCCCACCAATACCATAATCTCTACCAGGACTACAGTGGGTCTGCTCTGTGATGACCTACCTACCAATATTCTTCAACTTTGACTGACTCTGCTGTGGGTTTACTCTGTAGTGGCCCATTACCTGTCTGCATGTCAAGAGTCAGCACTGTCTTTCCGTTGGAAGGACAACACTACTTCTTCAAGACTGCATGGAAATCCACTACTTCCGTGTGCATTCTCTTTTACTGCTTAGACTTTGAGAAAAAAAACACTGCAATTTTACTGTGATGAATGATCAGGACTGTCTTTATGGACTGTGAGAAAATCTTTGCTTTTGACCAAGAGTGTATCAATAAGTGTGTGCATTTGATATCTTTTTTATTGTAATTATGAAAAATTTCTTCAAATCTGTATTGGCCACTGCCCTAAACAATTTGTAAAATTTTTTTGTGGGGAGCATGGGGGCTATGTAAGTAGGCTGTTTAGGTTCTTATATTGGTAACGCCACGCAGCGCTCTGAAAATCACTGGCTGTGCTGTGTGCAGTCTGTGGCTGGTTTGCATTGTTGTTGGCCGTTGTAGTGTTGGGCAGCTGGATGTTAATAGCGCGTAGCGTTGCGCGGTTGGAGGTGAGCCGCCAGCAGTGGTGGATGTGGGGAGAGAAATGGCGGAGTTTTGAAATTTGTAAGACTGGATGTCATGAACTGCTATATATATTATAACTTTTGAACACTATTAAGGTAAATACATTGTTTGTTCTCTGTCAAAATCTTTCATTTGCTAACTATGCCTATCAGTAGTTGGTGCCTTCAGTAGTTTGAATCTTTTATTTAGCTGGCAGTAGTGGCGCTCGCTGTATTGCAGTAGCCTGAGTAACGAAGATTTTTGTGAGGTAAGTGATTTGTGAAAGGTATAGGTTAATGTTAGTCAGGGCCATTCTTTTGTAGGGATTTTTGAAAGTCAGATTGCGTTGCGCTAAAAAAATATTGTGTGTCAGTTTAGCGTTGATCAGAATAGGTAAAGAGCAAAATGTCTGAAGTTCAGTTTTGCTCAGCTGTTTGAAAATCAAATAACTTAAGGGATTTACCAGCACAGTAATTCACTAATTTTTCTAAGGGGACGTTTCAAATGTACTGCAGTAGACCTAATGATGGCAACGTAGTTTGCTGAAGCCGGTCAGGAAAATAATTACTGTACAATGGTTATCTTGGCTGTTTGAAGTTGTACTTCTGTTCCTACATTGACCTAGGTCGCCCCCTCTTCAGTCTGGAACTGCGCTGCTGCTACGGTCGCAGGTTCCAACCCTGCCTCGGGCATGGATGTGTGTGATGTCATTAGGTTAGTTAGGCCTAAGTACTTCTAAGTCTAGGGGAGTGATGACCTCAGATGTTAAGTCTCGTAGTGCTTAGAGCCAGGTCGCCCCCTATGCATGTATATTATTTTACCTATACTTTCTACATGGTTGTAGTCATTTTAAAAAATGTTTTTAACAGTGTATTGAGCCATTATGGCAGTTATACGAGGGCTATCCACAAAGTACATTACGTTTTGGAATTAAAAATAAATAAAGTATTGGAAATTTTTTTTATTATATACAGATGAAAGCCACACTTAAATACTACTTTTTTACATAGTTGCTATTTAAATTAAGGCACTTATCGTAGCGATGGACGAGCTTGGAAATTCCTTCGTCGTAAAATTCGGCCGCCTGCGCCTTCAACCACGTGGTTACCTCTTCTTGAAGCTGTGCGTCGTCATCAAAACGCTGCATAGCCAACCACTTCTTCATTGCTGGGAATAAGTGGAAGTCGCTCGGTGCCAGGCCGGGACTGTACGGCGGATGAGGAAACAACTTCCCCTTAAAAGATTCGAGAACTTCACGAGTGGCATTTTCCGTGTGGGCCCGGGCGTTGTCGTGAATCAGCAAGATCTTTGAGCCCAACTTTCCCCTGCGCTTGTTTTGTATTGCTCTTCTGAGGTTGTGCAGAATTTGGCAATCCCTTTGAGAGTTTATTGTAGTGCCTCTTTCCAGGAAATCCACAAAAATCACACCTTTTCTGTCCCAAAAGACAGTCATTACGTGGTTGAAGGCGCAGGCGGCCGAATTTAAGACGAAGGAATTTCCAATCTCGTCCATCGTTACGATAAGTGCCTTAATTTAAATGGCAACTATGTAGAAAAGTAGTATTTAAGTGTGGCTTTCATCTGTATAAAATACAAAAAATTTCCAATTCTTTATTTATTTTTAATTCCAAAACGTAATGTACTTTGTGGATAGCCCTCGTACTAATCAATAACGTTTTCAAGATCTGAAGATATCTCGTGTTTAGCTGAAAGTAGTAATCAAAATAAAAACTTATTTGCGATCTTGACTTCGAGGATTTTCAATCTTTAATATAAAGATTATACTGACGCCAATGTCTGTTTCGCATAAGGACCACGAATATGGGAGAAATTAGGTCTCGTACGGAGGCATACAGATAGTCATTCTTCGCTCGCTATATTTGCAAGTAGAACGCGAAAAGACATGAGTAGTAATTGTACAAGGTATCCTCCGCCAAGCACCATACGGTGGGTTTCGGAGTATGTATGCAGACGTGGAGTATTACTCTGTAATGAGCTACAGTATCAGAGACCACGGCTCTCTTCAATAAAATGCTCAGAAATTGTCGCTGAACAACCGGTGAAAGTTTGTCGCTGGAGTTCGTACGAACACAGTAAAATTATCGTCTGTTAAAAAGTTCTCGTTCACTGAGGAGGCAGGCTGCTTTTCCACTCGCAGTTTCCTCCTCGGGAGCCCCAAAATAAAGCGGTAGGCGTGCTGAACGAATGTGGGAGGACAAGCCCTTATAGACTTCCCCCAGAAGTAGCCGATTCGCGCGGAACGGCAATATTTTCCGCGAGCCCTGTGCCTGCCCTAACGAGGCGATTGATTCCCTCGGGGCGTGTCCGTCTCGATGTAGCCCCTCCCGCGTGGTCCATCTTCGCCACTACGCTGCCGGTGGCCCGGCGTAATCACAAACCTCTGGCGTGTGTGGGCGTTTGCAATCAGCTCTCGCACATCCAGTTCGATCGCCAAAAAATTACGGGTTTCGCCCTTTCGCCGATGAAGAAGATCCCACACTCGCCGCGGGTGGCCGCTGCCATCTGCGAGTGTTCCTCGAGTCCAGGGTCACACTGGCCGTGAATGGACGCGCGGAGCGGCTGATGAAGCTGTAGTACCGGCGACCTGCGAGTCGACAGAAAGCGGAGATTAATGAACCCGCGAGAGCTGAAAGGCTGCGGCAGCGGCGGGGGCCACCCCTTCCCTCCTGAGGGGCCACAGACGGCCGAGGGAGAGGAGCAGAGAAGAAGAAGAAGGAGCACACCGGAGGACCGGCGGGGGCCGCCGAACGAACTTGTCAGGCAACTTCATATCTCAGGACGGGGGAGCCGGTGCGCGCTCAATTGGGTAATTGCTACGCAATCCGGAAGCGGGGTGTCAGCGCCGGACTCGCCCGGTGACGTGATTGTTTGTTCAGAAGTGCTATATAAAATGCGGCGGCGGCGGCGGCGACTACACCTGCGGCGCTTTAACCTGTCACGGACGGCGGCCGAAGAAGGGGAGTAAAGTGGACGGAAGGAGAAGAGGACGACCGGACAAGGGGAAGGTAACAATTGTGCTCTGCAGCGCCATCTACTAAACTCCTGATTCATTGGGTGGTTTTTAGATGCGAGGTCGGAAGAAAGCATTTTGGTTAGTGTCGTGGTATTCTAGAAGCTGTAAATAAGACTGTGTAATGAGAAGCGGGGAAAATATATGAGAAACATTTGCTCAGATAACGTTGTTTTAGCGCAGCGGTGTTTACTGCAGTAGATATTCTCTCTCTCTCTCTCTCTCTCTCTCTCTCTCTCAAACACACACACACACACACACAAACAAATGTGACCATCGTCTTCATTATATCCAAATCGTTTGCAGCTACAAATCCGTACATGAGACAGAACAAGAAATACGTGGCAGGCATTCTACTAGATACACAAATGAAACAAACAACACGACCACTGAAACTTTCTGGCAGATTAAAACTGTGTGGCGAACCGAGACTACAACTCTGCACCTTTGCCTTTCGCGAAAGGCAAAGGTCCCGAGTTCGAATATCGGTCCGGCACAGTTTTAATCTGCCGGAAAGTTTCATATTAGCGCACACTCCGCAGCAGAGTGAAAATCTCATTCTGGAAACGTCCCCCAGGCTGTGGCTAAGCCATGTCTCCGCAATATCCTTTCTTTCAGGAGTGCTAGTTCTGCAAGGTTCGCAGGAGAGCTTCTGTTAAGTCTGGAAGGTAGGAGACGAGGTACTGGCAGAAGTAAAGCTATGAAAACGGGGCGTGAGTCGTGCTTGGGTAGCTCACTAGTAGACTGGCCTTGCTGTGCAGAAGCTATGGGGCTAGTGTGGCTCCAACATAAACCACGTGACTGTTGGCAAAACGTGGCGGGATTTCAAATCAGCGGCCTGCCATCCTATGTTTGTATCATATTTTACCCACATTTCTCAATTGACTGCCAAACGCTTCCAACAAAAATTAGTTTTTTATTTGTGAAAATTATGCCAGAACTACATTTGACCTGGATTTGTTCACAGTACCATTTATAAAATCTAACAAATACATCGGACGCCACTCTGGTGGGCAGCGGGACGAAATTACTATAACTATCAATTACAGTAAAATGTCGTTAAAATTCTTTTAAACAGTAAGAGTGGGCTCGTGCCAAGACTTTAGACATTGGATCGCCACGTTTTGAGCTCTAGTCACTTATAAAAGAAAATAGGATATGGGAATTATGTCAACTATAGGTGTCAAAATTGTTGACTTTAGGAGCAGGTCCATTTTAGAGTATCAGTTTTAGGTGCACTTCAAAGGTTCAGTTCCCACTATTTTTACAAAAGTTTAAACTATCAGTTTTTTAAAAAAAATGATATTTTAGATGAAAGGTGAAACTTTGAAGTTTCAGAAAATAATTTTGGAGCCTAAGTTTAAAAATGACAGACACTGTAAATACAAATTATAGATAGACATCGTAAATAATAACTAACCTATCAAAACACTTCTCCGCGAAGTACTTCGAGCAAAGGCGCGTATGTGCAAATGGCTTAAAGTTTTTCCGTTTTAGGGCCTGTCTCCAAAGCTGCCTTCGGTTTTCATCCTTAGGGAGCCTATAAGTAGAAACGAGAAACGATTATACTTACTTCTGTAACCGAATTATCACAGATACTTTCCAAAATGTAATATAAGTCTGACTGTACAGACATCACGTTCAATACTTTAATTTACGTGTTACTCTATTTCAATTGTAAAAAAACATATAAATGTCACTTCAGCAGATTTCAATAAACGCATCTGCACTATCATAGAAACACACGTGAAATGTAATGCCATTTCCCCGACAAAACATTGAGTTCAGCCATAAGCGCAACACGAAACAACCATGTTTTGCCAACATTCACGTGACTTCAGCCCAGAGATGTTGGAGCCACGAAAACGACGTCAGGGCCAGTCTATTATATTTATGGTCGAAGATGCGAGGTCGGAAGAAAGCATTTTGGTTAGTGTCGTGGTATTCTAGAAGCTGTAAATAAGACTGTGTAATGAGAAGCGGGAAAAGTATATGAGAAACATTTGCTCAGATAACGTTGTTTTAGCGCAGCGGTGTTTACTGTAGTGGATATTCTCTCTCTCTCTCTCTCTCTCTCTCTCTCTCTCTCTCTCTCTCTCTCAAACACACACACACACACACACAAACAAATGTGACCATCGTCTTCATTATATCCAAATCGTTTGCAGCTACAAATCCGTACATGAGACAGAACAAGAAACACGTGGCAGGCATTCTACTAGATACACAAATGAAACAAACAACACGACCACTGAAACTTTCTGGCAGATTAAAACTGTGTGGCGAACCGAGACTACAACTCTGCACCTTTGCCTTTCGCGAAAGGCAAAGGTCCCGAGTTCGAATATCGGTCCGGCACAGTTTTAATCTGCCGGAAAGTTTCATATTAGCGCACACTCCGCAGCAGAGTGAAAATCTCATTCTGGAAACGTCCCCCAGGCTGTGGCTAAGCCATGTCTCCGCAATATCCTTTCTTTCAGGAGTGCTAGTTCTGCAAGGTTCGCAGGAGAGCTTCTGTTAAGTTTGGAAGGTAGGAGACGAGGTACTGGCAGAAGTAAAGCTATGAAAACGGGGCGTGAGTCGTGCTTGGGTAGCTCAGATGGTAGAGCACTTGCCCGCGAAAGGCAAAGGTCCCGAGTTCGAGTCTCGGTCCGGCACACAGTTTTAATCAGCCAGAAAGTTTCATATCAGCGCACACTCCGCTGCAGAGTGAAAATCTCATTCTGAATACGACCATTGTTCATTGTGAGTCTGAATTCTGACAGGTGTCGTTGATGACACGTGAATGGTGAGGTAAGTACACTGACATAAGGCGAGGAAGAAACGAAACAAAACTTCACGGGTTGAGAGGGCATTGAAACGCGGCCAGCCGCTCGCTTGCCTTGGGGATGGAAGGACTGGGCAAACAGGGCTTGAACACCACTCATGACACAAATAGATTTTAAACCCACTTTACTGCAATGACCAAGTTACTTAACAATATACAATACAACCAAAAATATCAACGGAAGTTAAAGTGAATAAGATTCAATTCCGACGCCACTGGCTAATCGGGACGCTTCATACGTTAGACTGGTCAAGGAACTAAGGCATCACTTCACTCTAAAAGACAGACGTAAAGTAATATTAAAGCGAGCGGCTCTAGGCGCTACAGTCTGGAACCGCGCGACCGCTATGGTCGCAGGTTCGAATCCTGCCTCGGGCATGGATGTGTGTGATGTCCTTAGGTTAGTTAGGTTTAAGTAGTTCTAAGTTCTAGGGGACTGATGACCTCAGAAGTTAAGTCCCATAATGCTCAGAGCCATTTGAACCATTTTAACATTAACGTGCATGTGCTAATAACTGATGAAATAAACCTTAGACACTGCCGTTAATCACAAGAATCTCTTTTCTCTAAGGACATCAAATTTAAATTGGATGCAACCAGTCTCAAATAATTTCTAATTGCGCATGCGTGTTCGAAAGGGGAGCAAAACGTATTTTTCAAAGTAATTACCAAGAAATCAGCAGCAGAATTTGGCTGCAAGGTGTCCTAGATTTAAGGAACGCAGGTGCACTCAGACATGAACTGAAAGTTTAACACTTGACAAGATATTAAGTAGGTGCTTAAATTTAATTTTGAACCTAAATGATTTAAATAAATGCAAGTGTCTGGGGACTTGAACTAGAAGACACCGACTTAATTAGTATAGTACTCTACAATTAACAACTACATAACTAGCAAACAGAAGTTCTAGCTGCATCAAAATTAATAGCTTAACAGCAAATGTTCTTTAAAAAATAATGTAAATGTCAACACCCGTTGCACGTGAATCGACTCCGCCGTATAAACAAAAGTGAGGGCTCGCTGCCCCCGAGTTATTGCTCTACGGAAAGGAAGCTCTCGTCAGCACACCAGAAGAGAGCAGAACAAATTCACATCAGAAAGCACAAGCGGGGAGAGCACTGCAAAATCGTTTTATGCACCATAAAATTGAAAAGAGAACAGTTCTTCAGAAAATAATTACAAAATCAGAAATATTAAGAGAGCGTGAGGTTCACCGCTCACAATTTAACTATCTGAAATATTGTTGTCCCGCCCCAGAAAATCAAATCTATACCAGCCAGTAACACAAGGAGCAGAATACGCAGTACCATCGGTTAAAACGCCGGCCTTAGTGACCGAGCGGTTCTAGGCGCTTCAGTCCGGAACCGCGCTGCTACTGCGGTCGCAGGTTCGAATCCTGCCTCGGGCATGGATGTGTGTGATGTCCTTAGGTTAGTTACGTTTAAGTAGTTCTAAGTCTAGGAGACTGATGACATCAGATGTTGAGTCTCATAGTGCTTAGCGCCATTTCAACCATTTTTTCGGTTAAAACCACGGAAGAGCAAACTTTCCTCCACCAAGGCCACAACGTGCGACACAATGACTTTAATCACAGAAAAGCTCCAAAACGTGCTCGATCGTGATAAAATCGGGCAAACTGCTACAAAAGGCAAGTAGGCGTCCGTGTGAGAGCCGCCTTCGCCCAGCGGTAGGACTCCCTCTCCATAAAGGATGGGGCCCCTCCACGCCCACACCAACGTGGTGACCAAACCAAAAGTTCTACTGTCACCTCCGTATAACATGTTAGTTTTTGAATCAGGAGTCGCAGGATGCGGGCTGTGATGTTATCCATGCGTCTGGGTAAGATTACTCATTAACATGGTCCATCAGGAGGTAAAAAGTGGACGAAAGCGATCGAAGGGTAGCGGTTGTGAGGGCAGAGGAAAAAAAGTGCCAAGGCAAGCGCCAAGGGAAAAAAAACCTCTGCGGCAGTAGGACGGGTAGTAAGGGCAGTAGCGGCTTGCTATCTGCGACAGTGCATGTAAGGTGTGGTTACGTTAGTTCGAGGTATCGTGCATCGTTACCTTTGTCGTTGTTGGAGCTCGTTGCGGTGCTTGCTGCAGTTGCTGCGTCCCTGCAACAGTTCAAGGTCGTTGTACATTATTGGGTGATCGGTCATAGATCGGCTCCAGGACGGTGTAGGGTGTTTGTGTGGTTGGTTTGCGTGCTGTGTACTGTACGGTTTCCCTGCGGTTGCCTGTTTTTCGGCTGGTCGAACATCTGGGGTTGCCAGTAATAACTGTGTTGCAGGGGCTCGCCAGTACTGTCGTGTTAGCGTTCTATAGACCATAGATGTTTAGTTCCCAGCCAGTAGTGTCTTTGGTCTGTTATGCTTCCACCTATGGTTGTGGTCGTAGTTACCCAGATTAAGGATAAACGGGTTACGCGAGTGTCTCGTGTTATTGTACAGTCGTGTCCAGAGTTTTTGGAATACCTGCAAGATAGTATCTAGCCGGTATTCCCGGTGAAGGTCCGCGATGCGTGTGTAGCGCGGAGCGTTGCTTATGATTTTGAGTACTTGGTTCTGTTTTTTTTTCTTTTTTCTTTTCTTTTTTTTTTTTTTTTCATCAGTCTACTGACTGGTTTGATGCGGCCCGCCACGAATTCCTGTCCTGTGCTAACCTCTTCATCTCAGAGTAGCACTTGCAACCTACATCCTCAATTATTTGCTTGACGTATTCCAATCTCCGTCTTCCTCTACAGTTTTTGCCCTCTACAGCTCCCTCTAGTACCATGGAAGTCATTCCCTCATGTCTTAGCAGATGTCCTATCATCCTGACCCTTCTCCTTATCAGTATTTTCCACATATTCCTTTCCTCTCCGATTCTGCGTAGAACCTCCTCATTCCTTACCTTATCAGTCCACCTAATTTTCAACATTCGTCTATAGCACCACATCTCAAATGCTTCGATTCTCTTCTGTTCCGGTTTTCCCACAGTCCATGTTTCACTACCATACAATGCTGTACTCCAGTCGTACATCCTCAGAAATTTCTTCCTGAAATTAAGGCCGGTATTTGATATTAGTAGACTTCTCTTGGCCAGAAATGCCTTTTTTGCCATAGCGAGTCTGCTTTTGATGTCCTCCTTGCTCCGTCCGCCATTGGTTATTTTACTGACTAGGTAGCAGAATTCCTTAACTTCATTGACTTCGTGACCATCAGTCCTGATGTTAAGTTTCTCGCTGTTCTCATTTCTACTACTTCTCATTACCTTCGTCTTTCTCCGATTTACTCTCAAACCATACTGTGTACTCATTAGACTGTTCATTCCGTTCAGCAGATCATTTAATTCTTCTTCACTTTCACTCAGGATAGCAATGTCATCAGCGAATCGTATCATTGATATCCTTTCACCTTGTATTTTAATTCCACTCCTGAACCTTTCTTTTATTTCCATCATTGCTTCCTCGATGTACAGATTGATGAGCAGACCTGCTGAACAAGTGCAGGTAAACAGCGACCTCAGACTATGTGATTGCCGTAAGCTTAGTGACAACAGTGCATCCCAATTTAAGTTATACAATATAGCACTGAAGATGGTCACTCAGTGACAGAAAATCGATTTTGCAATAGTAAAAAATATACGACCAATGCTGTCTCTTTTTTCAAGTACTCCTAAAAATAACGGAGATCCCGGTAACTAAACCAATTTTTATCTCACCATTATTTTTTATTTGTATGATGTGATGTTTTATTTGTCATTTGGATTGTTGTAAATATGTATCTGTACGTTACTCCGGATTGTGGAGAGTACAATAATGCAACAACTGTGTCAATAATTTGGTAAAGTAACAGCATTTGGTCGTCTATTTGAGGTCACCAGGAGCTAAGGTCTCCTGGTTATTTTGATGACTTGCTACGTTTGTTCTAATACAGTTTTCTTAAAAAAATGTTCGGAACTACCCTCGCATTGCAAGGATAGTACCGTGCCATTTTTTTCTGCATGGGTAGCCGGTGGTGAAAGGGTACAGTACCGCCTGACATTGAAAATAGGTACAACATACTTCATTATTTTTGTCAGAACAACACATTTTTCTTGTAAAATAACTCAATTTCAATTAATACAGCGAAGCTGGATACCAGTGTGGGAAAGAATGACAATTTATTTATTTAATTGATCACATGTGCACTCCCACAAAGTAAATCCCTACATCCAGTTTGGTGAGATCTCTGAAATGAATGAATGTATGGTCGTCTGCTAACCGCAGATAGTGAATGTGAATATATGATCATCTTTGAGTCGATCCTTTGGCCACCTTTGGTGGGACCAAAGAGATGAAATTTACCTGAGCTTTGAGCGCTTGAAATGTGGCTGACCAATACGGTAGCAAGGTGCTCCCCCACTTCAGCAGAGGTGCGAGAGGACCGGAGAACGGCCATGTTTCAGCACTCTGCCACTGGATCTTGTGCTGTTAAGACCAGTTTTAGTTGTGCTCCGTAATGACAAAAGAGTGGAGACATGGTATGCATGTGGAATATTTAAGAGTAGTTTGAAATAACAATTTCTCTATTTCAGGAACTTTTGTGGGAAGAATTAAATGTCAGGCAGGTAATATTAATGAGATTGTAGTAATCTTTGGAAGTGACCAATGGTCACAATGAAACCACGTGTAGCAATAAGTTGAAATACTTCCGTGTGCTTAAGTTAAGCTGAATTACTAGCGTGTGTACAATAAGTTGAAATATTTAAGAAATAGCGTGTGTACCATAAGTTGAAACTGAGAGGCACCCACATGCCTTGCTCATACTGTGGCATCAAGCAGTCAGGCCTACAAGATGAGTGGTCTGCCAAGCGAGTGGATTCATTCTTATTTATCGAGTAACATGAACTCTAGTACTCACACTTAAGTTACAAGTTATCCTCCTATATGATTAATACGCAACGGAAACACGCATCTGACTATCAGTAATTTACAGAACTCTGACTGTACACTACGCACTGGCAATACCACATTTTCTTTCTTTTTTATTTAACGGCTTTTGTCAACACGTGGCCGCCGCACTGAATATCAATGGCGCACACATTATAAATTCGGGACATTATGACAACATACAATTCGAAGGAAAAGTCCACCAATCTTTTTCTTTTCACTATCTTATTTATTCCGATAAATTCTCTAACCTAAACACACAAATTCTATAACCTACAAATATAACACATTAGAAATTCCGTCCAGTGGGCATGGCTTTACATTGGTGAATCTCTATATTATGGTCTCGTAATTATTCAACGCTAAAGTGCACTTTCTGGATAGGATGGTGGATCTTTTATTATTTCTCACACTTCGACTCTCACAATCATGATCACGAAACTATCCTCCAGACCGAGCAGTACAGAAGGAACAAGCATAACCCACTAATCTTTTGAAACTACCTAGCTACTCTCCCATGCAAACCACACATACCCGAATTACACGACATACACCACACTACAATATGAAATACTACACAGAGAATAGTCACAACATTATCACTTTCAGCTTTCCTACTTCAATTAATATTTATCCCAGTTTCACATGACACTGCCCCACTTCGTAATTCTACTTTCCTACTATGAACTCTGGAGATATATGCACGTCTTCCTGTGCAATGCAAGCCAAGTGGCGTTGCTGGATAGACGGCCGACTCATCTTGCTTCTCTCTCAGAGTTTTAATCTAGCGTCAAACGGAATCATATCACGCAAAGTAATATTAAGAACGTATTCATCACACACGCGAGTCCTCAACTGATACCATGGACGACTACTTCTCTTTATCTTTTGTCTCATACACAGTTTGAGACTCACACAGTACTCACCACGTGGAAGTACTCGTCTCTAATTTCAAGTCCTGCACACGCCATTTCTTAAATATTTCAACTTATGGTACACACGCTATTTCTTAAATATTTCAACTTATTGTACACACGCTAGTAATTCAGCTTAACTTAAGCACACGGAAGTATTTCAACTTATTGCTACATGTGGTTTCATTGTGATCGTTGGTCACTTCTGAAGATTACTACAATCCCATTAATATTACCTGCCTGACATTTAATTCTCCCCACAAAGGTTCCTGAAATAGAGAAATTATTATTTCAAACTACTCTTAAATATTCCACATGCATACCATGTCTCCACTCTTTTGTCATTACGGAGCAGAACTAAAAAAGGTCTTAACAGCACAAGATCCAGCGGCAGAGTGCTGAAACATGGCCGTTCTCCAGGTCCTCTCACACCTCTGTCGAAGTGGGGGAGCACCTTGCTACCGTATTGGTCAGCCACATTTCAGGTGCTCAAAGCTCTGGTAAATTTCATATCTTTGGTCCCACCAAAGGTGGCCAAAGGATCGTCTCAAAGATGATCATATATTCACATTCACTATCTGCGGTTAGCAGACGACCATACATTCATTCATTTCACAGATCTCACCAAACTGGACGTAGGGATTTACTTTGTGGGAGTGCACATGTGATCAATTAAATAAATAAATTGTCATTCTTTCCCACACTGGTATCCGGCTTCGCTGTATTAATTGAAATTGAGTTATTTTACAAAAAAAAGTGTTGTTCTGACAAAAATAATGAAGTATGTTGTACCTATTTTCAATGTCGGGCGGTACTGTACCGTTTCAAAACATTTAAGAAATGGCGTGTGCAGGACTTGAAATTAGAGACGAGTACTTCCACATGGTGAGTACTGTGTGAGTCTCAATCTGTGTATGAGACAAAGGATAAAGAGAAGTACTCGTCCATGGTATCAGTTGAGGACTCGCGTGTGTGATGAATATGTTCTTAATATTACTTTGCGTGATATGATTCCGTGTGACGCTAGATTCAAACTCTGAGAGAGAAGCAAGGTGAGTCGGCCGTCTATCCAGCAACGCCACTTGGCTTGCATTGCACGTGCAAATATCTCCAGAGTTCATAGTTGGAAAGTAGAATTACAAAGTGGGGCAGTGTCGTGTGGAACTGGGATAAATACTAATTGAAGTGGGAAAGCTGAAAGTGATAGTGTTGTGACTATTTAGTGTTTTGTATTCCATGTCGCAGTGTGGTGTATGTCATGTAATTTGGGTATGTGTGGTTTGCATGGGAGAGTAGCGAGGTAGTTTCAAAAGATTAGTGGGTTATGCGTGTTTCCGTTGCGTATTAATCATATAGGAGGATAACTTGTAACTTAAGTGTGAGTACTAGAGTTCATGTTACTCGATAAATAAGAATGAATCCACTCGCTTGGCAGACAACTCATCTTGCAGGCCACAGTATGAGCAAGGCAGGTGGGTGCCTCTCATAATTTTCATTCGTCGACGGCAGTTGAAATACCAAATACCCTTTTTAACGTCACGCATAATATAACTCTTACAGTCGTATGTTATCTTTACAGAGTGCCAGTACCATTCGACATGCAGTCGAACCCTGGACGATCGAGGGTCAAAAGTAATTCTCTTGAAACGACAATGTCAACAAAGCAGCCCACTGGTAAACAGCGCAGTCTGCTATAAGGCTTTCTGGAAAAATATTGCCAACAGACTAGGTATGTGTACAAGCAATTACTGGTTCTTTTGAGCCGAGGATTCAAAAACGGTGGATAAGTACAAGGCAAAAGTTAGGAATGCCGCCACTAATTAATCAAAATCTGAGTAATTTACAACAAGCAGTCTTATACAACAAGTTTTTGACTCATGCGATTGAGTCCTATGTGACGTAAAACGATTTGTTCTGTTAATTGTTCAAATGTGTGTGAATTCCTTAGGGACCAAACTGCTGAGGTCATCGGTCTCTAGACTTACACATTACTTAAACTAACTTATGCTAAGAAAAACAGACACACCCATGCCCGAGGGAGGACTCGAACCTCCAGCGGGAGGGGCCGCGCAATCCGTGACATGGCGCCTCACACCGCGTGGCCACCCCGCGCGGCTGTTCTGTTAATCAACTCGTGAGAAGAACAAACAAATCCACAATTATACGATGACATTTTTCAAGATGAAGAAGGCTTGCCATCGTGCAGTATTAAAGCGATTTCACCCAAACGCAGTCAGCTAGTACAACTCTGCAATGTCTATTTTTACAGATGATTAAAATCATTTCTCATCGAAAGAGGGAAAGAGATCACATCCATAGAAGACTGAATTCCTTTGTACATCACATGCTATCCTCGCCAGTATTTGGCGACATAACGCGTGGTTTTCTGCCAAACTGTGAGACGAGAGAGAACACTTTAGAATTTAAACCGAGTTTGCCTTTCTACAGAAACTTTAAAAGAACCAATTAATTGTAAAATGTGGAGTTTATAATGCGTGGGAAGATTCTGAGCAAACTGTTGCCTCCTCCATGTTTACGATAAGTGACATTCCAGTACTTTTAGATCACTAACTGTAAAATAATAAAAAATAAAAGTAATTTTATTTGCGAAGTTAGTGTATGTCTTATAATCCATTTATTTTCAATCTCAAATTTTCCTTCGCTTTTCGTTTTCAACCATTTTATGAAAATATTAATAAATACAATACACTGATGAGCCAAAACATTATGATCACGGTCCACCGCGAGGTTGTATGCTGCCTGGTGGCGCTGAAGGAACGTGACGCGCTAAGTGCAGTATATGAGCGGAGCAGAGATGGTTGCGGTATCATTCTAGTGACGATAAGCGCCGCAAGTGCGGAAATCCACCAACTGAAGCGACTTTGACAAAATCCAGATTGCTGTGGCCCAGTGCCTGGGAGCCGAGCATCTCGGAAACGGAGAAGCTGGTCGGCTGTTCGCGTACTACTGTCGTGAGCATCTATGGAAAGTGGTTGAAGAATGCTGAATGGTGAGTAGGCGACAAGACGTTGGGCGTCCATACCTCATCACAGACCGAGCGAGGTGGCGCAGTGGCTAGCACACTGGACTCGTATTCGGGAGGAAGACGGTTCAGTCCTGCGTCCGGCCATTCTGATTTAGGTTTCCCGTGATTGCCCTAAATCACTCCAGGCAAATTCCGGGATGGTTCCTTTGAAAGGGCACGGCCGACTTCCTTCCCCGTCCTTCCCTAATCCGATAAGACCGATGACCTCGCTGTCTGGTCTCCTCCCCCAAACAACCCCCCTTCCCCCCCCCCCCCCTCCCTGTGGCAGATCTGACGACAGAGTACAGTGCTGGCGCAGGCACAGATGTTTTGGAGTTCACCGTTCAGCGTATAGTGATGAACATGGTGTTCTGCAGCAAAGGATCCGATGTTGACCCAACAACATCGTCAGTTATGACTACAGTGGGCACGGGATCATCGAGATTGGACGGCGGATCAATTGAATCGAGTCGCCTGGTCGGATGAATTCGGTATATTGTTAAACCAGGTCGATGATCGTGTCCAGACCCGCCGTCATCAAGGCGAACGGCTGCTCGAAACATGCAGCGCGCCACGAACGCAGTCCGATTCATCTGGGCTTCTATGGGGCCTGCGATATTAATCAAAGGCACCGTGATAGCTGTGGACTGCGTGAACTTTCTTCAAACAACTTACGGGAATTCAGCCGGGTAATATTTACAGCGTCCGCCGATATTTCGGTGGGAGTACACCCCGCCATTTTCAAGGCACCAACTTGTTTGAAAATTGTATACGCCAGGAGAAACTCAGGTCTTACGTGAACAATATTAGGGAGCATCTGTAACCACTTATGCTTGATATCTTCCCCAACAGCGTGTCGCGAATAGTAGAAGATAGAATTAAAATCATGTAGGCTGTAGGCTGGAAAATTATTGGTACAGATCAAGCGAGGCGGACGTGACCAGACTATCTCATGTGTAATGTGTAATGTGTACTCGACTAACAAGAGCGGAGTATGCAGTATCACGAGGCTCAAGCACAGTTAGTGGCAACCCTTGGACACAGCAAACAGTGGAGAATGGCTAGTTCATCACGTAGGCATCACATGCTGCCGCGTGACTAGCCTACTCAGGGCTCAAAGTTCGGGGGTGCTAGAACCTGCTAGAACCTTCTAGAACAAGTGGTGCCGGCTGCACTACCCCCTATAAAAGCGGATAGCCGCTAGATCGAAAGACAGTGATGTAGTGAGGTACTTAGGACGCCGGTCCACGTTAGTCTGCGTCGGGATGCTGCAAGAGTTGCAGGAGAATATTGAGCACAGCAACAAGTAGGGACTTAGGCTAAATCGACACAGCTGACACTTAGTCTGGTGCGCTCGCCTCTGCTGTATTAGGACTTAGGTTTGGGAAGTTAGGAATGGCAACTGCATAGCCAGATAGACAATCATTGGAGACTGTATATAGAATCTTATTTAAATCACAAGTGCCAGGGGTACTTCCAGTATAATCGTTCTATACATCGAGTGTTCATACATGAAAGCTTCCCTAAGATCCTATCCGAGTTCCGTACTCTAGCTCACCTTGCAGCCTTCTCTACAACGGAGCAGCGAGAAATTGGCGGCCCACACCACCGAGACCTCATGCCAAGTAAGTTCTCTGACGCGCACCAACGCAGTCCTTCCACTCCCTCTCAGGACACGTCAGTGGGACACGACAAGCGATGGTATCTTCAGCAGTATAACTGTCCGTGTCACAAGGCTGGTATCGTGCTGCAATGGTTTGAGGAGCATGATAGTGAACTCATGTTAATGTCTTGACCATCAAATTCGGTTTATCTGAATCCGATGAATCTCAACTGGGACGCTATCGGGAGCCAGCTCCGCGCCCACAAAGCAACCACCCATAAATTACAAGAAGTGTGTGACCTGTGCGTATGCACCTGGTGCCACAAACCTCCGGAAGCCTATCAAGTACTTGTCGAATCAATAGCAGGCAGAATCACTGGTGAATTGCGTTCCAGAGGCGGACTAACACACTTTTAAGTTGCTACTCACCATGTTTTGCTTTCATCAGTGTATATCTAGCATTATTTAGGTTTATTTGCAATGTAACGAACGTAAGAACCGAAAATACAAGAGTAAAAAACGCTTCCACATAGGGACTCGACCGCACGATGCTTCGCGTGCCGCTGTCTGGATACTACACTAATACAAAAGCCCGACCAAGACCCAGAGAAATACTGGCGGTGAACGTTTATCTACCACGAGGATTCGAACCGAGTTACAGGCGCTTCTGAGTCGAGCATGAACACACAGGCATATCTTAGCGACCATGGCTACGGAGGCATGTCACCTTGCGCTACACATTTTAACTATATGCCTTTGTCTCCCTGTTATTTGTGGTTATCTGGGTTTTTATTGTCTATTATTATTATATTATTATTATTGTTCTCGTGTCTATTTTCACAGCTGCCAACCTCCATTCGAGCAGCACCAGTAGTGCAGGTCGATCGTTTTCGCATTATATTACGCGCTTTTAAATAGAAGAGAGTTACTCATGTAGCTTTGTCTGTTTGTTTCTGTTATTTAAACTTAAATTTCATGTATTTTTGTGTATTTACAAGATCTCTCAGTAACGATTATGTGCAAATTTATGCTGTCCGTAACACGGCTGTCGTTTGTTCTGAACACATCAGTCGGTCAGGCGCCGACCTCCGTTCGAGCAGCAACAGTAGCTTAGGTTGCTTGTTTGTGCATTAAATTACGAGCTTGTAAATGGAAGAAAATTACTTACTTACATTTTCTGTGTGCTTTTGTCGTTCCAGCTTAAATTTCTTGCATTCAGTTTTGCAGGTTTGTTGTAATTTTCACTGTCGTGTATATGGACAGGGACTATGAATCCCATGTTCAGACGCGAGCTGAGTTCAGATCTTCTCGGTCACAGGTCTCAGCCTACAAAGACCAGGCATTAGAAAGGGTGGGACTTCTGTTAATTATGGCCTTCAATGTTAGGTTTACGTTGGAGCCCGCTAGGGATATGGCTGTCAAGGAGGGGAAGAAATCTAGCGTGCATTTTTTGTGGATACCAGAAGCAGTCACCCCAAAAATGGAATGAGCCCTTCGAAATGCCATGAAAAGGACAGGCTGCAACCAACTGCAGGTGGTGGTCCTCGTAGGTGCTAAGGATGTGTGACTCTTTGGATCGGAAGAACTTCTCTCGCGGTTCCGGCGGCTAACTGGAGTAGAGACAGGAAGCCTTGCTTAGATGATGACACAGCCATGGCGGACCTTAGGTTCAGAGCCGTGAAGGTAGATCTAAGAAATATCGGCATATAGTTGTAAATTTTCGTAGCCTCATGATTCTTCGGCTTCTCCCTGCGTACTCATGCCGAAATAGTTCACGGATGATTTTGGCAAACAAGCACTTTGCCATCATCAGATGCGCTGTACAGCTGACTGACGGGGGGCGGGCGTAGCGCATTTATCTTCCCCCCCCCCCTCCCTCTGATCACCCACTCCATCGGCCGTCCGCGCCCAGCATCCCCAGCTCCACTGCTCCCCTCCTAGGTCCGCGCCTAGGTGCGAGCGCTGGCGGCACCTCTGCTGTTTCTCCGCCTGCACCAGAAGTCAATTCGTTGTGTAGTATCTCGTTCCTCTGCCCGCATCTCGTGGTCGTGCGGTAGCGTTCTCGCTTCCCACGCCCGGGTTCCCGGGTTCGATTCCCGGCGGGGTCAGGGATTTTCTCTGCCTCGTGATGGCTGGGTGTTGTGTGATGTCCTTAGGTTAGTTAGGTTTAAGTAGTTCTAAGTTCTAGGGGACTGGTGACCATAGCTGTTAAGTCCCATAGTGCTCAGAGCCATTTGAACCATTTGAACCATCTCGGTCCTCTGCTTGTCTGCTTGGCCATTCTAATAGCGGGGCCCCATGAATTGCTATCACGATTTATCAGCGATTTCCTAACTCGAATCTCAATCGATTCCTTAATGACAGAGTTCCCGAATTTGAACGAATGGTGTGGTCATAGTCCATTGCATACAATCCCGTCAGTCAATGTTCTCTCACAGCCGACTTGTTAGGCTGCTGCAGTCTGGTGTGGCTTTGGTGTTCTAGGTAACATCGACAGTACGCACCATCTGACCATGTATCGGAAAGACCCCGGATTTCCGTAGTCCAAGCGCATCTTTCACACTACCAAATAGTAACTGTCTTTTGGCTGGTGGGCGGAAGACCGTCTTCACTTGGCACTTCCGAAGAATTCGCGGTTAAGGCGCTACAAAAAGGAATGAATGCAATAGTCGCGTATTCCTGAGAATCCTCTTTTGGTTCCGCTAGTTGCACAGAGGGTTTAAGACGTTGCTCTCTCCGAATTTACCTCTTTGTAGCCGCTCTTCCGGAAAACCGTCCTCAGATGTTTAAGTTCTTCGTTGATACCTTCGTTGTGAGAGATAGTGCGAGTCCTATGTACCAACGTTTTAGCACATCACTCCTCTGTGCCGGGTGGTGGCAGCTGCCAGCATGTTAAGTACAGGTCGGTGTGCGTCTGCTTCGGGTACACGCTGCGGCCCGAAGTGCCGTCCGCTCTTCT
Source organism: Schistocerca nitens (assembly GCF_023898315.1). Classification (NCBI taxonomy): domain Eukaryota; kingdom Metazoa; phylum Arthropoda; class Insecta; order Orthoptera; family Acrididae; genus Schistocerca; species Schistocerca nitens. The sequence goes on from NC_064615.1 coordinate 860,464,886, forward strand.
TCTAACTAGGGCATCCAGAAAGGGGAGCACTCCATCCACTTCGACTTCCACGGTGAATTTGGTGTTTGTTGTGTGGAACTGAGGTGTGTAAGGAAGTCATTCAGCTTGTCTCTTCCATGGGCCCATATGACGGAAGTGTCATCTGCATACCGGAAAACACAGGTAGGTTTCCATTGTGCTGATTCCAGGGCTTCCTCCTCGAAATATTCCATGTACATTCTGGCGACAACTGGCGAAAGCGGATTCCCCATTGCTACTCTTTCCGAATTCTCGTAGCGGATACCGTTGAAAAGAAAGTATGTTGACGTCAAGACAAGCCTAAGAAGGCGAAACTCACGGTAATGTCGGTATCTTTAAGCTTGAAGTTGATAAGTCGTCCAACAAAATCCACAGAGTTGCGAATGTGATGTGAGTATGTCCCCACGTAATGGCTGAGCAAATCCTTTAGGTACTTAGCAATAGAATATGTCGGAGTTCAAATGTTGCTGACAATGGGACGTAAAAGAACCCAATTTTTGTGAATTTTCGGTAGTCCATAAAGTCTTGGTGTAATTGATACTCTCCGTTTTAGCTTCTTAGAAGGTCGTCTGACAAGCCGCATTATTTTAGGGCCATGTCTTTCTCTCCACCCTCTTTGTGGGGTCAGTGTCGACCTTCCGGTATGCACTATCTTCTAACAGGTCCCACATTTTCTCGATATAATTGTGTGCGATAAGACCACAGTTGCGTTTCTCTTGTCGGCTGGTAAGAGCACAATATCAGGATTTCTCTTGGTTTCCTTATGGCTGAACCGTGCGACTGCTACGGTCGCAGGTTCGAATCCTGCCTCGGGCATGGATGTGTGTGACGTCCTTAGGTTAGTTAGGTTTAAGTAGTTCTAAGTTCTAGGGGACTGATGACCACAGCAGTTGAGTCCCATAGTGCTCAGAGCCTTATGGCTGCCGTCTCTCTGCTAGAGATGTTCGGTTTCACAGGTTTTGTTTGCGTGAGAGCACGACAGATTTCGCTGCTTCAGGGGGAAGTAGTGCTGCTACCTGTTCAACTGAAGTGATGATATCCTTGACAGGTGCAGATTTAGGAGTGGGTGCGAAATTCAGTACTTTTCTAAGAACTGACACCGCATCCTCATCAAGACCGATGACAGTCTTGCAGGGAACTTCATGAGGTTTCCTCTCACATACACTCTCGAAGTTCGATGTTGGGTGGCCAGGGTCCTTTCTTTGTGCGGAGTCTGCTGTGGTCCATGTGACACAATCAATCCAAGCCCACGTCCCAGAAGGGACTGTGTCATTGAGGAGTCTATTGAAAATCGAGTAAGGGAATGGCTGACAAATCGTGATAGCAAGGAATGGTACCCCGCTATTAGAATGGTCATGAAGAAGATATTAGACTGAGCCTGATCGCGGATCGCCATCCGCGAGCGGCTATTTTATCTTCCCTATTTGCGGCTAGTGATCTTTGTCAGAGAGGTTAGTGAGCGCAGAGGGAGAGTCTAAAAGGGCTGGGCAGTAGAGAGTCGCGCCATGGCTGTCAACAGTAACGGTCATGCAGTGAGTTCTGCATTGGCTTGCCACGTGACAGCTTGTAGGTTGCACAGTGTGTGCTTTTAGCGGGAAATAGTGGCCTGTATGAGGAAGTAAACACGCCCGGCCTTGCTGGAGAGAACGAGTACGCCGTACGCCGCTGCTTGTGGAAGTTTCAGTACGGTCTGTTGGCACGGTGCAACGTGCTGATTGCAACCCGTAAGGAATTATAGAATGACGGCCTCGGTGTCTGTGGGACACGTACAGGCGGGATTCGCTAGAGGCTATCCTTTCCCGTTTTGCTAGATCAGCATTGAAATCAGCAGCCTGGTGCTACTGTGAGCATAATTATTAGTTGCTTCTGCCGACTGCTACGAAAATGTGTGCCATCTGCTCAAGGTTCTTCCGCTATCACCAGCCGTTGTAGTTAGTCGTCACGCAATTTGAATTGCCTGACTGTACTTACTGATCCAATCCCTGTGTCTGCTCAGTGTTCCCCTCCTTGTATTAAGATATTTTATGCTCTGTTTCTTTAACAACCTCACAGAGAGAGTGTTTGATGTGTACGATTTGTCTAGCGTGTTGGTGTCTCACGTGTGATTGTTTAATTGGCGGCTGGGGCCGCGAACTTATATTTCAGTAACAAAATGTTCCTCGCGGCGCCAACTTATTAACGTAGGGCCAGCATAATTCAGTTTAGGTTCACATTTCTGTTATTATTGCATTTAATTGTCGGTACCGGCTGGTAATTGAATGTTTTAGTCTGTTGTAGATTTGTTGACACTACCATGTGGTGGTTTGCGAGCCGCCTTTACTGTACCGGCCAGGTCATATATGAGCGAAATGTGAAGCAGGTCGCACCAATTTAGAGTTGAGAACCAAATCTTCAGTTATTTTATAACCGATTGTAATTATTTTCTGTGGAAATTACTACTGATTCCTTTGTTAAATCTTTTGCTTCTGTTTGAAGTGTCTCGTTAATTATTCAGTCAAATACCTTGTTGTCAAATAGCGTGTGTTTAAGGTAGCCCTTCAGGCCTGTTTCAAAATTAACTTTTCAAGTACTACTTAATTACTGAGCTTTTAATCACATTTTTAATGAGCCCTTCAGGCACCATTGGTTGTAGTTACTATTTCTTAAAATCAGCCAGTCAGGCGTTAGTGGTTACAGTTTGCTATTTGTTGTTGGAATCAGCTGTTCAGGTGTTCTTGGTTGTTCCTTGCAGTGTTTTTTTTTTTAATCAGCCCTTCAGGCGTTTATAGTTGTGGTACTGGTAATTTCTTTAAATCAGCACTTCAGGCGTCGTTGTTGTTTGCTGTTCCTTAAAATCAGGCCTTCTGGCGTTTTGCTTTGAGAATTTGTTGCATTTCCGTCTTAGTTTGTTTTTTATATTAGTCCTTCAGGTTGTGTGTGAAAAATTTTGTCTGATTAGATTGTTACCAGTGTTTTTAAAATAAATAAATTGTTATAGATCACTAGCTTTTGCTCTTGGAAGTTTTACTTTTGGAAGGCACAATAACTGAAGACTTGAGATGTCACCAGGAGGTGAAAACCCGAACTGCCATAGCGAAGGAGGCGTTCAGCAGAAAGAGGAGACTGTTATGTCAAATTTGATACAGGTCTAAGGAAAAGGCTTGGCAAATGATTTTCTGGAGTGAGGCATTATATGGGGCAGAAACTTGGACGCTGAAACGAGAGGATGAAAAAAGGTTAAAAGCATTTGAGAAAAGGATGTGGAGCAGGATGGAGAGGATGAGCTGGATGGAAAGAGTGAGTAATGAAAGAGTATTGGAAAGGGTGGATGGGAGAAGATGACTGCTGAGGGTTATAAGAGAAAGGAAAAAGTACTGGTTGGGACATCTATTGAGAAGGGAGTGCTTGCTAGCAGATGCTTTGGAAGCACTGGTTTGTCGGAGAAGACTGAGAGGAAGAAGGAGATACAGGATGATAGACGACATAAAGGGAAGAGGAAATTATGCGGACCTGAAGAGGATGTCAGAAGACAGGACATCCCGGAGAAATACCATGTGAAAACCTGCCTTTTGGCAGAACACTGATGATGATGACTAGCTTGTACTATCAAGGCAAACTTAATGTTAAATAGTCTGTGTTACCTACCGATCAGCAGTGTGCAAATGAACAAAAACCGGCCCAGTCCTTCCTTTGCTGGTTTGGTCACACAGCACCGAGTTGGATACCTGTCCGCTTCTATCATATACAACAAACTGACTTCGGGGCAGGCGGAAGAACAGCGGTGGTGCCGCCAGCGCGCGCTCCTGAGCGCTAAGCTAACAAGGGGAGGCCGCCAATTGTGAAATTCAGATTCGATTCATACTGTGCATAATAAAAGCTCATAGCCAGAGGTGTAATGTGGCAAAGCACCAAGATGCACTTCTCAGCCGTTGTCGAGAAAATCGACAGTTAAAAGAAACCGTTCCGGTGAAATACTCTCTACGATTGACAATTTTCTGCAGCGTCGTGGCGCAGCGGTAAGCGCTCGGGTTCGTAATCCGAAGGTCACCGGATCGAATCTCGCGCCATACAACTTTTTTTTATTTTGTTTTTTGTAATTCAAATGTACACACACACACACACACACACACACACACACATATATATATATATATATATATATATATATATATATATATATATATATATATATATATATATACTCCAGGAAATGGAAAAAAGAACACATTGACACCGGTGTGTCAGACCCACCATACTTGCTCCGGACACTGCGAGAGGGCTGTACAAGCAATGATCACACGCACGGCACAGCGGACACACCAGGAACCGCGGTGTTGGCCGTCGAATGGCGCTAGCTGCGCAGCATTTGTGCACCGCCGCCGTCAGTGTCAGCCAGTTTGCCGTGGATACGGAGCACCATCGCAGTCTTTAACACTGGTAGCATGCCGCGACAGCGTGGACGTGAACCGTATGTGCAGTTGACGGACATTGAGCGAGGGCGTATAGTGGGCATGCGGGAGGCCGGGTGGACGTACTGCCGAATTGCTCAACACGTGGGGCGTGAGGTCTCCACAGTACATCGATGTTGTGGCCAGTGGTCGGCGGAAGGTGCACGTGCCCGTCGACCTGGGACCGGACCGCAGCGACGCACGGATGCACGCCAAGACCGTAGGATCCTACGCAGTGCCGTAGGGGACCGCACCGCCACTTCCCAGCAAACTAGGTACACTGTTGCTCCTGGGGTATTGGCGAGGACCATTCGCAACCGTCTCCATGAAGCTGGGCTACGGTCCCGCACACCGTTAGGCCGTCTTCCGCTCACGCCCCAACATCGTGCAGCCCGCCTCCAGTGGTGTCGCGACAGGCGTGAATGGAGGGACGAATGGAGACGTGTCGTCTTCAGCGATGAGAGTCGCTTCTGCCTTGGTGCCAATGATGGTCGTATGCGTGTTTGGCGCCGTGCAGGTGAGCGCCACAATCAGGACTGCATACGACCGAGGCACACAGGGCCAACACCCGGCATCATGGTGTGGGGAGCGATCTCCTACACTGGCCGTACACCACTGGTGATCGTCGAGGGGACACTGAATAGTGCACGGTACATCCAAACCGTCATCGAACCCATCGTTCTACCATTCCTAGACCGGCAAGGGAACTTGCTGTTCCAACAGGACAATGCACGTCCGCATGTATCCCGTGCCACCCAACGTGCTCTAGAAGGTGTAAGTCAACTACCCTGGCCAGCAAGATTTCCGGATCTGTCCCCCATTGAGCATGTTTGGGACTGGATGAAGCGTCGTCTCACGCGGTCTGCACGTCCAGCACGAACGCTGGTCCAACTGAGGCGCCAGGTGGAAATGGCATGGCAAGCCGTTCCACAGGACTACATCCAGCATCTCTACGATCGTCTCCATGGGAGAATAGCAGCCTGCATTGCTGCGAAAGGTGGATATACACTGTACTAGTGCCGACATTGTGCATGCTCTGTTGCCTGTGTCTATGTGCCTGTGGTTCTGTCAGTGTGATCATGTGATGTATCTGACCCCAGGAATGTGTCAATAAAGTTTCCCCTTCCTGGGACAATGAATTCACGGTGTTCTTATTTCAATTTCCAGGAGTATATATATATATATATATATATATATATATATATATATATATATATATATATATATATCATCGTCCACCACCAATTGTCTTCTCCGATTTTTGCAGATATGATACGATACGCGTGGTATGCATCAAACCTGACGAACGATAGAACAATTTTTTCAGAATATCAGTCAGGGGTGTTTCCCAACAGATAATTTAAAAAACAATTGTTCTTGTAAAAACGCATCGTTTATCAGATGTGCTCGATGTCGTGCTGTTTTCTGCTTTCCATGTTTCTATGATAACTATCACTCTGGTTCGTGCGGTACTCCAGCTACTTCTGGTCACTAACTGTTAATTATGTGCGATTGTATACCGAACTTTTCAATAAATTGTATCCACTTGAATTCTATTTGTGATATTGTGTTTTATTTCAAGTTTTATTTTTCCACGATAAACGACTTTCAACAACTTATTATATGCATAATTGTTGCAACTGATTGCCGGGAATTATATACATATATATATACATTTGAATTACAAAAAAAAAGTAGTTGCATAGCACGAGATTCGATCCGGCGACCTTCCGATTACGAACCCGAGCGCTTACCGCTGCGCCACGACGCTGCAGAAAATTATTAATCGTAGAGAGTATTTCACCGCAACGGTTTCTTTTAACTGTCGATTTTCTCGACATCGGCTGAGAAGTGCATTTTGGTGCTTTGCCACATTACACCTCTGGCCATGAGCTTTTATTATGCGTAGTATGAATCGAATCTGAATTTCACAATTGGCGGCCTCCCCTTGTAAGACGGAACACTGGGACGGCGGGAGCAGTGGGGCTAGGAATTGTGCGTGCGGACGGCCGATGAAGAGGCCGATCAGCGAGAGAGGGGGAGGAGATAAAAGCGGGGCGCCAGCCACTCATCAGTCAGTTCATCAGCGCACCTGATGTGGGCAACGTGGTCGTTTGCCTAAATATTGTGCCCGTAAACGAGATATGGAGAGCTTTGGAATCGACACAAACAGATGGGAGGCACGCGCTAGCATGAGACCAGAGTGGCGTGATGATATATCTGGAATGTCGAAGCATGATGAAGGCTTGTTAGACAGATTAAGGCAGAAAAAGCTTCGCAATGCTATCACTGCTCCTGCCTCAGCAGCCACATACACTTGTGACAACTGCGGCAAGAGATGCCGTGCTGCCATTGGCTTGACAAGTCATATGAAAAAATGCAACCCATAAACACACAGACACTGCAACAATCATCTCTCAAGATGTCGTGGCCAATATATATGGACACCGACATAAGGCAGTTTGAAAGGTCTCTGTTGGATTCCTTTCATGTTTAATTTCTCAAATTTGTTGTCTTTTATGGAATAAATTTCTCTTCTAAATTTACTGTGGCGTTTCTGACTATCTGGGAGGAGACTGAGTAGTGGAACGTGTTACTTTTACACGTAAACAAGAACGATCTGTCACACTACTACACTTGAAAACACAGTTAATATGTAATTCATGTCACACAGTCTCATACGGAACCTACATCCGCTTTCTGTGATATACAGTATATGATAAGATACTGTCATCCCCCTTCCCTTCTGTGTGAGAGGATGAATGATCAAATGTGTTTGTAGTTGCATGCTTGAGGGTAGCAGACAAGGCTGTCTGCTAGAGAACAGTGGGACCAACGTCGGAACAGGTAGCTACGGTTCCTAAAAGCAAAGAGGTTTCTATTCTTAGTATGGTCCGGTCCGTCCCTTGTCATGTTGGTATAGGAAGCTGCCCCTCTGGCCCCTTCCGTTTGTCTTTGTGAGCCACTCTCAGGAAGCACGCTGGGTAGTAGGGAGTTGCAGTCTGGCGGTGGCGAGCGTCTGAAATGGTAAGATCTCCGGCGAAGCGCGTGTCTGCTAAGTCCGTAGGACAAGGGATTTGTTAAGTTCAGCCTAACTGAAAGTTTAATCACCGTGATTTCAGGTTTAGCTCTAAAATATCTAATGCTATCTTAAATTGCAGCGTAGTGTAATTCTCGTGTCAAGTTCAGATTATTTTGCGGTAGTTGCTTTGTCATTACTTTGTGAGTAAAGTGGAACCACGTGTGGTCAGTAACTCTAACTAAGATCAATCTTAAATGCGAATGCTTGTGTGATTATAACGTCTCGTCTTAACAATATTTTCAATATAGCAACTTTTCTTTATGTTCAACCCACGTGGGGTGTACTTTGCGAGACCAGTACCACGTGCTTATATAACTGTTTGACCCATCAGGTTAATAGTAAGACGTTAGTAACCAGTTCAAGGTTTTTCTTTTGTCAATTGCTTTTCGATCGAATTTATTTTATTATCAAAATTACTGTGGAGTTATACGCTTTCTGTAAACCAAGTTGACCACGTGAAGCATGTGGTGGAATCATCAAAGTAGCCCTCAGCTATTCTTCTTGGGAAGATTTCACAAAGAGTTAATATGAATTTAGTATACCAGTGTGTAGTAATTACATGACGGACAGGATTGTGCTACGAACGTAATTTCTTTGACTGAAAATTTGAATCTGTTGGTTGTGGTTAACTTTCTCTTGCATGTGTTTCAATGTTCTTTGTGTGTTGTTTTATGAATGCAGTGTTGTATCCAGTCTCCCAATCTTGGCTCCATATTTTACGTGTTCCGCAAGATTCCAATCTCACATTTTCACAATCGTAAATAAGGCACCAGCTCAGTATAACTCACGTATAATATGCTGAAATTTCAGTGATCAATCTTAAAATAAATTTGCAAATATAAACTGATTTCTTTCTTTTTATTTAAATTCTCCTTTTTTATATATAGATATATTACCGGTTGTTGTATGACTGTAAAAGATTATAATCAATGTTAGTCTGTTTGGGAATTTGGTAAACCTAGACTAGGTACCCAGTCGTGAAACTGTTGCTTAGTAATGCAAGATTAACTTCCCAGACAGCTCACAGCTTTTAGTGACCATCAGTACCGCTAGCCAGCATACCAAATTCAAAGTAGCTAAATTACACATGGCGACCCTGTTCTGTGATTCCGCTAGACTCTGGAATCTCTGAAACGTTAGATTGCAAGCGTTGTATAATCTTAATTTTTTTTCCCTACAGCGCTCAAACAACTTTTGCGTTGTTTCTGAGCAGACGTTCAAAAGATTCACGGCGTTGTTGAGCGGCGTTGTGTTGTTTGTCTTGTTTTGTTTTCTATATTTGTTTGTTCTATATATATGTGTTTTTTTTTCTCTCGCTTGTAAATTCCACTGTTTCGATCAAACATAAAAATTTGTTTTGCGTGTGAAAAAGTGCGTACTAGGTTGGGTATCTTTCTTGTGACTGTCGTAATTTTTGGGGGACACATTTATTTTGATTAGTGTGTCGCGTACCGGGTATAAATTGCACTAATGCAGACACGTAACCAAGCTAAAAGTAAGCGGTCCGACAACTTAAGCAACATGGACCAAGGGGATAATTTGATTTCGAATGTTAATGCGTCGGGCAGTTCCGAAAATACAATGGGAAATACTTCAGACGAAATGCAAAACAGGACGAACGGGCTCACAGCAGAGCCAGAAATAAATTTGCCTCCTACTAACCAAATTGATTTGGCAGAACTCTTGAAAACCTTATTGCAACAAAATAAAGAATCATTTGAAAAATCGTTCCGAGAACAAAAAGAATCATCAGAAAAATCGATCCGCGAGCTAGGCGAACAAATGACGCAGAAATCTGAAAAATCGATCCGCGAGCTAGGCGAACAAATGACGCAGAAATCAGAAAAATCGTTCCGAGAACAAAAGGAATCATCCGAAAAATCGATCCGTGAGCTAGGCGAACAAATAGACGAAAAACTGATCCAGCAGACAAATAAAGTCGACAAGTCGATGCAGAGAGTGTCGGATGATATCTCACAAAGAATAAACAATCTGGCAAGTGAAATAAAAAGTGATATTATGAAAGAATTAGACCGTACATTTGAACAAATCGATGACCGTCTGCAAGCCCTAGAACAGAGCAAGCGGAATGGCGAGGCCGAATCTAAAGAAAGCGAAGAACGGCTACTTAGGAATTTCCAAGAGCTGAGGGAAGAATGCCAAAGGGAACACCAGCAGGTACTCTCGAGGGTCCAAGAGGCGGAAACGCATTGTCCCACGTCCGTTAGCAACACAATAGCGGACAACAGTTTAGCGATCCACGCGTTGGAACAGCAGGTTGAACAATTGAAGCAGACTGGGGCGGAGGACAAGAGACAAATAGATGATAAGATTGCGGCATTAGCGGACATTGTAGGCACGATGAAGCTGACGGAAAGCGAGAACAATACTACACCGGTAGCGGCCGCAGAGACCGAAGAAGTGCGTTCGCTTCTTAAATTTCAGAAGGGACAATTCGAAGTGAACAGGCGACACAAAGCTGTAACAGGCGAATTACAAGAACGCGTGGCGCATCTGGAAAACCGCATGGCGTGTGATTCCGAACTCGCCAACAGCACTAAAAATAGCCGTACGAACAGTGCAGAGAGGGACTCCGGCCACGAGGGAGATTTTGACGACAGGGAAGAATATAATTTAAGGGGCAGACATGAGAGACATAGAAACATTCAAGGGCCTCGCCAGGAGGAAATGCGGGGATTTGATTTCAAACATTTCCTTACAGTAAGAAAGTTTGAGATATTCCGAAATTTGCAAAAAGGAATACATCCACGTGCATGGCTCGAGCAATTTGAGTTTTGTCTTCCCCCCGACTGGGCAAGTTCACATAAGATAGAATATATGTGTGGCTATTTGGAAGGCGAACCGGCGATTCGCATGAGGTCGGCAGCGCGTCACTGCAACTCCACTCGGGAGTTTCGACAAGCCTTTCTCTCCGCCTATTGGTCGGAAGCGGCACAAGATAGGGTCAAACATGGCATAATTATGCTGCCAAATTTGAACCAGTCTGGTTTCGGCAGCCCTGCACGCCTATTCGACCACATGCTGCAGGCAAATCAATTTTTATACGACCCATACGGGCCTGCGGAACTAATTAGGATATGCACCACCAAATTGCCGATGCACTTGCGGCACGTCATTCTTGCGGGACGATGCAAAGAGGACGTGGAAACGTTTAAAACACTTCTCCAAGAGTTGGAATATAATACAGCAGAATGCCCGCCTAATCAGGCACAAAGTTATTACGGGGCACAGCAGCACGATCGCAGTCGTGGCCGTCGTACTAATCAACGGCGTGACTGGTCGTCGCGACGCGAACGGAACAATAATCGGGACAGGCCGTATAGAAACTGGGGTGACAGTCGCGAACACAGGTGGAACAACAGAAATGATCGAGGATGGGGACAAGATCGTGAACGCAACAGGTACGGCAACCAGCATCGTTACTACGATGAACACGGTGGGAGAAGGATTGTAGGCGGAGCCCCACATGATGTTGAAATTCGGCCGGCCAACCCTAGACATAATCCAGCAAATAGAAATGAGCAAAACCGGCAATGACAAACGATCAGCGCAGAAGGCGCCCAATCGGAACAAATGAGCGACATGGCAAAGGAGTGCATACGGTATATAGAGAGGGAAGATATTAGAGAGGATTTGTTGCGAGAAACTACGAGTGCTAAAATTTCCGGCATAAATCCAGTCGTGACAGTTGCAGTAAACGAAATATGTTTTAAGTGTATCATTGACACTGGAAGCCCTTTCTCGATAGTGAGCGAGGCAGCATTTCAAAAATGCGAAGGGACTGGGACTTGGCCCGTTTTTCAAGTGCGAGGAATAAAGGTGAAGGGCGCAATCTACGGTAAGAGCGTAGAAATCCGAAGGCAGACTCGGCTTAATTTTACCTGCCAGGGAAGAGAGTTTGAGTACAATTTCTATGTGCTCCCAATGCTGAATGTGGCAATGATTTTAGGCAATGACTTCATGAATACCCACCATGCAGTAATTGACATGGGTGGAGGAGTAATGACAGTTCAAGTTGGGGATCAGCAAATTAATTTAGTATTTGATGAATGCATATTACGTGCCGAATCAGAAATTAGTTGCCTAAAATTTCAACCTCAAACCGAGTCGCAACCCAGACTGGAGCTACTCGTGAACTATGTAAGTGAGTCGTGCTCTATGTCTGGTGAGCAGGGGAAAGGTGTTGCTTTTGCTGATGAACTGAGAAAGAGCATCGCGGGTGTCAGAACCACGGACAGGGAAAAGGAGAAATTGTATTGCCTACTTAGGAATCATGAACGGGTATTTTCTGAGACTCCGGGGGCTATTAAGGGTTTTATGTACCAATTCAGAGTACGTGACCATCAGAAGTTTTCTGTTAGACCATACCCTATTCCCGTATAAAGCCCAGGTGGAGAAGGAAATAAACAAGATGTTAGAACAAGGAATAATTGAGCGGGCAGTAAGCTCGTACAACTCACCTTTGCTTGTCGTGCCAAAACGCGACAACTCAGTTCGTTTGGTGCTAGACTCGAGACAGATAAACACAATTATTATGTCGGAAACGGACAGGCCTGAGAGCCTTGAGGAACTCTTACAACGTTTCCACGGGGTAAAGGTACTATCATCTGTCGACCTCCGCTCGAGTTTTTGGCAAATCGTGCTACACCCATCTTGCAGATTATATACAGCGTTCCTGTGTTACGGAAATTGTTTCCAATTCCGGCGTCTCCCGTTCGGACTAAACGTCTCATCAGTTGCTTTTATAAGGGGATTAAATAGCATTTTACCTGATGATTTGAAACAGCGAGTGACAATTTACGTGGATGACATATTAATTGCGGAAAAGTCGTGGGAGGACCATAATGACGTTCTGAACAGACTACTGGATGTTTTTGAGAAGGCAGGTGTAACAGTCAACTTAGATAAGTCACAGTTCGGACGAGAGAACATAAAATTCTTAGGCCATATTGTCTCAGCAAATGGAATACAACCTGACCCGGAGAAAATTGCGGCGATAGCGGAGTGTGCAATGCCGACAAATAAAAAACAGTTGCGAGCATTCTTAGGCCTGTGTAATTTTTATAAGCGATTTATAAATTTTAGTGTACTTGGTACACCCCGTCTATGTGGACTAACAGGGAAGAACGCTTTGTGGGTCTGGGATCAAGAGGCACAGGATGAATTTTACAAATTGAAAAAGGCATTGGTAGAGGCTCCCATCCTCGTGCATCCCGACCTGACACAAGAATTCTGTTTAATGACGGACAGTTCCTTGTCAGGATTAGGTGCGGTACTGTTTCAAACGGAAGGAAATGATGATATTACAACTTGGAAAACAATCTCGTTTGGGAGCAGGGTGCTCTCTCGATGTGAAAAAAAAATTATTCCGTGACGGAACTCGAAGCACTCGCGATAGTTTGGGCATTCTCAAAATTTAGGTATTTTTTATTTGGGAGGACCACCAAGGTGTACACTGACCATCGTGCACTCCAATTTCTGATGACCACAAAAATCACGCATGGGAGACTAGGACGCTGGGCACTATACCTACAGGAATATAACTTCACTGTAGAATACATTCCTGGACAGAAAAATGTAATTGCTGACGCTTTATCGCGCATTCCTACAGGTTTGGTTCACACAGAAGAAAGGGAACTCGGTGAAAATAATTTTAGCATCCTATACTTACAGAATGTAGCGTTCGAGAATTTTGTTACCACCTCTTTAGGGAGTATAGCGGACGAACAGGATAAGGACGCAGTATTGAAAGATATAAAGAAGAAGTGGGAGGACAAGGAGAATGTAGGAATACGCCAGTACTACTTAGTGCGCAACAGAATATTATTCAAGAAACGAGCCCCGGACGACTCCAGATGGGTGTTGGTGATTCCGGAGGAACTCGTAAACAAAATTATATGGTACATACACTTGAGTTATGGTCACTTCGGAGCACAGAAATGTTGTGAAAAACTGAAAGAGACATGCTATTTTAATAACATGCTACGGCGTATTCGTGGTGTACTTAGAGTGTGCGGACCTTGTCAGCGAGCAAAGGCGGCCACAGTGACTTATGCTGCATCATTGCACCCGATAATACCAAGCAAACTTTGTGACCTCGCGGCCGTGGATCTATTTGGGCCACTAATACGATCTAAAGCAGGTTTTGCATATGTTTTCCTAGCGGTAGAGCTAACCTCCAAGTTTGTGTGTCTGACTCCGTTGAAGCGAGCCACAGGAAGGGCAGTGGCAACTGCATTTGCAAAGCAGTTTCTGCATGAAGTTGGGAGCGTGAAAAGGGTTATCTCGGATAATGGACCACAATTTAGATCGCAATACTGGCAGCGGATGCTTCGAAGAAGAAGAATTAAACCTATATATATATATCTCTCTTTCACCCCAGCTCGAACCCCAGTGAGCGTATTATGCGTGAATTAGGAAAATTATGTAGGTTATACTGCAGTCGTGATCACCGATCGTGGGACATACACCTAAAAGGATTTCAGAACATAATTAATGAGTTGCCTAATACGTCAACAAAGCTTCCGCCAATCACTGTGCTAAAAAACAAGGAGCCCCCAAGCAAAATCAAAGAGGTGGTGCCTTGGCCACTAGAGCCGAGACTACGCCGGAACGCAATTGTTGACTTAGCTTTACGCAACATCAAGCGTGCAGCAGAAGCCAGAGTCAAGGCGTATAAGAAACACGTGAGAAAAACAGTGTTTCATGTAGGACAAAAAGTTCTTATCAGATCACACAAGCTGTCTAACAAACGGTCAGGTGTCTGCAAGAAATTTTTTAATCTCTTTAACGGCCCGTATCGGATAAGGAAGATTCCCCATGAAAACGCCATAGAAGTGGAAACTCTTCGATCGAAGAAATCAAAAGGGCTACACCATGTGTCAAACGTAAAACCATACATTGAGTAGAAAGGACAGTGAGAAGTAGAGAGGACGGTGAGGAGAAAGAAGTGATTAGTTTAAATTTGTGACGTATGCATTTTGAATAATATGTTGGTAAAAATAATGATAAAGATGTTTCTATGTGATGTTTTTAGTTTTTTTTTTTCTTTCCTGGTGCAATTAGGATTTAGGTTGGTTCCAAATGTGAAGATAAAAGGTTTCTTTGTGAACGAGTGAAATGCTGTTTATGTTTTTTTTTTTTGTGTCAATTGAAAAGAGTCGCTCCTGAGAGAAGCAAGATCGTTGCTGAATTAGTGCAAAAACTCAGGGGAATATCCGATCTGTGGGTATCATGGGTCTGGCAAACCCAGGTCCCCAGCTGTTAGTAGCCTTGTTTCCGATTTTCTGCTTTCAGTGCTACTATCTATCTATTACTATCCTATATCTGTCAGTATAAATGAGGATCTCTTACTATAGTATGCGTGCTGTATGAATATTTTAAGATAGGAGAACTCTGAGAAAGGAATGAGTAAGTTTGGAATTTTGAAAACAGGATGCGATAATACGATTGTTTAACCATTGGCTTCCCAATATGCGATGATATGTTAATATTGATGATATATGTCTTTTTTTTGTTCTTTATAGCTGAGTACGTAAAGTGCTGTCTGTGGATTTCGTAAGTATATTGATTCCCTTCAAGGTGAAAGAAGAATTGTGGTTTGTGTAATCTACGTGGCTCTGAAATATTATTGTGGTAGTCAATTTTTGTAGTCTTGATTGATGTTGAGCCAAAGCCTGGAAAACTTATTCTGTGTTAATACTTGTCCCAGAAAAGCGACGTTTATGTGTTTTGCTGATGCTGTGAGCATTACAGCCTACTGTTTTCGCTGGTGCGGGATGCACTGCAGCCTATATGATTTGTACTGAGGAAATTTCCCTCTTGAAGGTAGAGGAGGATTAAATAATTTTGATTATGGGGACGAAGGAAAGCTTGGTTTAAGGTAATAATGATGAAGCAAAACATTTGTCATTTAAACTACAGGAGGATTCGAATCTTTTGTGTCTGTTGTAAGTTCAATATGTTAAGATGATACTGTTTTACAGAATAGAGGTGACCACAATTTTTGCCATTCATGAGAAATGAATCCAGAATAACCACCACAGGCGAAATAACTGATTTGGAAGCGAAAGGTAACTTAAAGAAGGAACGAAATCGCAGCAAAATGGGTAAGAAAATGTAGTATAACCTGTATAGTGCGGACATTTGTTTACCGTTCTCAGAGTCATCTGCGTGATTAACTCTTGTGATAACGTAATTTTAGATGAAATTTTCTTACTGTTTTATGTGTGAATATATGAGTATGATAAAAGTATAATTGCGAGTCTCTTTTCAGGTGTGTGTACTGGTATAAATGTTTTGGTGTGCAAATAACCATTGTTCTTTTTAATGTGTATGTTTAAGGAAAGTTTCCATATTCATTATATGACAAGACGTATGCCGCGAGCGTCAAGAAGAGGGCGAATTAGAACATTGCTGTAGTGGTATATACACGGTGTTGAAATAGAATTGGAGTAGCTTGTGGGCTTAACTAGGAGTGGATAGAAGTAGAATTTTGAGTAATGCATGTTTATGGGTAGTTAGTTTGTAGAATAGACAACAGGTGTGCATGTGTGTGTGTGTGTAAATAACATGTGAACCCTATGCTGTCCTGACCTATACTTGCACAAGGCATAATCCTATTCATTTTAGTGAATTAATAAGTAGTATTTGATTTATTAAAACGTAAGTGAACCACATTAGTGATGTGGATTTAAATATTATATTGTCAGTTCATTTAATTTTAATTTTTTTACATTGTCAAGTTATTTCACTTCTATTTTTTTTACATTATCAAGTCATTTAAATTTTATTTCATATTGTCGATTCATCTAATTTTTTTTATTTAAAAAAAAATAATTAAGTCTCACGTTTGTTCTAAAAAATTGTGAAAGACAATACTAAGTGGTATTATGTATGACATTGTGTAATCACATAACGATGATGAAAAATTTCTGTGAATGCAGTTGAGAACGTGAAAGCGAACCGGCAAAACTCTTACGAGACAGGGGGAGCAGCCGGACTAGTTGTAAACTGGTGGGTTTCCCAGCGGGACACGCTGTCAACCAGGACACTTTGGGAGCGCGGCCGACAACAAAAGAAGGGCTCCGGCAAACACTTTCCTTTGTACCTGGAGCTAATGGGCGGCTGCCCCGCGCGACCCTTCGTGAAGGCGTTGACCTGAGATGGGCGAGCGGTCCACCGCGCGGAAATCCATCTGCTGGCAACGCACCACACGCACGCGACCGTGACGAGACGGCCGCGGAGAAACAACGCAAAGGGCGTGGAGCCTTTTGACAGGTACTGTCCAAAGAAACTTGCAGACGTCAACGACGCCTATCGACATTTCCTGAAGGATGCCTACTGTCAAGCAACAGTAAATCATGGTTCGATGTTCTCTGGTCGCTAAGGGTGGCACAAAAGAAGAGCCACTAAGTGCCATCTTTGCCCAGGAATATCAAACCGGCGAGCCAATTGAGGATAACTCAAGAATGTAACAACACAAAGGGCGTGGAGCCTTTTGACACATACTGTCCAGAGAAACTGGCAGACTTCAACGACGCCTATCAACATCTCCTGACGGATGCCCACTGTCAAACGACAGTAAATCATGGTTCGATGTTCTCTGGTCGCTAAGGGTGGCACAAAAGAAGAGCCATTAAGTGTCATCCTTGCCCAAGAATATCAACCTGGCGTGTCAAACGAGGATACCGCACGAATTTGACAACACAAACATGGAACCAAATCGAGATGTACGTGACACGGGAGAGACTTCATGAGAGGGCAGAGACGGCGGGATTGCACGCAACAGATGGACAAAAAATCCCTACTTACAGCTGCGGCGACGAACCCCCTCCCCTTATATTGTGCCTCGGAACAGTGGAACTAGTGAGTGTATCAGTGAACAGTGATTATACGGTTCTTAGTTCAATGCATATACGTGTGTTTCTGTCACAGAAACTTTGACTCGTGTGTTTTGCAGGGACTCGATTTATTGGTGTTTATTAAACTCTGACTCTTGTATTTTGCAGGTGTTCTATATTTTTTTTTAAACTTTGACTCTTGTATTTTGCAGGTGTTCTATATTTTTTTTAAACTTTGACTCTTGTATTTTGCAGGTGTTTTATTTATTGGTGTTTTGTTTTAGATGTTGACTATTGTACTGTTTTATTGATCAATGTTTGTTCTTGTATTATGTATTAGATTTGTGATATTTTGTTTCGTAAACTCATTGCAGTGGCATTGCTTCGTTTATCAGTCAGATTGCTATTCATTCTCATTGGACTGTGATCGATTAGCCTTTGCATGGGGCATATTTATTGTGAGGAACCCTTTAAGGGTAACAATCACATAATTGTTGTAGTTTCAGTGTAATGACACAGTGCTCATTGTTTGCTAGCTAATTGAAATATAGTAGAGTGATTAAATTAGTGCCACATAGTTATTTTAATTCTAAAAATTATTAGTTTTGTAAGATATAGAATTTTTTTTGCGATAACCACTTTGTAAAACATGTTTTTTTTCTTATCAATTTTTTTGCTTTTGCGAATTGTGCATTGTAATGTTCTGCTTTATAATACTGATGTTATTTCACGTTTTTTTTAATTGCTGTGGCACCTTTGCTATTTTCATAAGCTTTGCTTGTTGATAAACAGTCATAAATTTGCCTGTGATCAGTTGGCTCTTGGAATGAGCAAATACTGGTGAACTCCATAAGGGTAACAACCAGAAATTGTTTTCATATTAATGACACAGGAACCATTGTTTTTACTTGCTGACCGAATTAGGTCTACACGATCCTTTAAATAGGTGTCACAGATTGTGTGTTTTTTTTTTCTCTTTGAAATTGGTAGATTGTAAAGATGTTTGAAATTATTGTGTTTTAGCAAGTAGCTGGTGACCTTTTGCCTTTTCTTTACACTTTTGGTTTAAGTAGGGTGTGAGAAGCCTGCTTGGGAATGTCCTAGCATGGCCAGAAAATTCCCTGCACAGTCTTTTCCCGGAGCGTTGGGGTTATGAAAGGTCTCTGTTGGATTCCTTTCATGTTTAATTTCTCAAATTTGTTGTCTTTTATGGAATAAATTCCTCTTCTAAATTTACTGTGGCGTTTCTGATTATCTGGGAGGAGACTGAGTAGTGGAACGTGTTACTTTTACACGTAAACAAGAACGATCTGTCACACTACTACACTTGAAAACACAGTTAATATGTAATTCATGTCACACAGTCTCATACGGAACCTACATCCGCTTTCTGTGATATACAGTATATGATAAGATACTGTCATCCCCCTTCCCTTCTGTGTGAGAGGATGAATGATCAAATGTGTTTGTAGTTGCATGCTTGAGGGTAGCAGACAAGGCTGTCTGCTAGAGAACAGTGGGACCAACGTCGGAACAGGTAGCTACGGTTCCTAAAAGCAAAGAGGTTTCTATTCTTAGTATGGTCCGGTCCGTCCCTTGTCATGTTGGTATAGGAAGCTGCCCCTCTGGCCCCTTCCGTTTGTCTTTGTGAGCCACTCTCAGGAAGCACGCTGGGTAGTAGGGAGTTGCAGTCTGGCGGTGGCGAGCGTCTGAAATGGTAAGATCTCCGGCGAAGCGCGTGTCTGCTAAGTCCGTAGGACAAGGGATTTGTTAAGTTCAGCCTAACTGAAAGTTTAATCACCGTGATTTCAGGTTTAGCTCTAAAATATCTAATGCTATCTTAAATTGCAGCGTAGTGTAATTCTCGTGTCAAGTTCAGATTATTTTGCGGTAGTTGCTTTGTCATTACTTTGTGAGTAAAGTGGAACCACGTGTGGTCAGTAACTCTAACTAAGATCAATCTTAAATGCGAATGCTTGTGTGATTATAACGTCTCGTCTTAACAATATTTTCAATATAGCAACTTTTCTTTATGTTCAACCCACGTGGGGTGTACTTTGCGAGACCAGTACCACGTGCTTATATAACTGTTTGACCCATCAGGTTAATAGTAAGACGTTAGTAACCAGTTCAAGGTTTTTCTTTTGTCAATTGCTTTTCGATCGAATTTATTTTATTATCAAAATTACTGTGGAGTTATACTCTTTCTGTAAACCAAGTTGACCACGTGAAGCATGTGGTGGAATCATCAAAGTAGCCCTCAGCTATTCTTCTTGGGAAGATTTCACAAAGAGTTAATATGAATTTAGTATACCAGTGTGTGGTAATTACATGACGGACAGGATTGTGCTACGAACGTAATTTCTTTGACTGAAAATTTGAATCTGTTGGTTGTGGTTAACTTTCTCTTGCATGTGTTTCAATGTTCTTTGTGTGTTGTTTTATGAATGCAGTGTTGTATCCAGTCTCCCAATCTTGGCTCCATATTTTACGTGTTCCGCAAGATTCCAATCTCACATTTTCACAATCGTAAATAAGGCACCAGCTCAGTATAACTCACGTATAATATGCTGAAATTTCAGTGATCAATCTTAAAATAAATTTGCAAATATAAACTGATTTCTTTCTTTTTATTTAAATTCTCCTTTTTTATATATAGATATATTACCGGTTGTTGTATGACTGTAAAAGATTATAATCAATGTTAGTCTGTTTGGGAATTTGGTAAACCTAGACTAGGTACCCAGTCGTGAAACTGTTGCTTAGTAATGCAAGATTAACTTCCCAGACAGCTCACAGCTTTTAACCAGCTTTTAGTGACCATCAGTACCGCTAGCCAGCATACCAAATTCAAAGTAGCTAAATTACAAGTTCACCCGTGAACTACTTCGACATTTCGTAGCCTCTTCAGGAGAAACCAGAGCTCCAAGCGTTCACAGAAAGCACTGAAGGTGAAATTGTTAAAGATATAAGTGCTGTGTTGGTATGGGTAGAGGCTATAGCCAAAACCGCTGTAATATGGTTACTGGTTCCTTTTCCCGACCTCTTCTTTTATAATCGTATATGGTGGTGGTGGTGGTGGTTAGTGTTTAACGTCCCGTCGACAACGAGGTCATTAGAGATGGAGCGCAAGCTCGGGTTAGGGAAGGATTGGGAAGGAAATCGGCCGTGCCCTTTCAAAGGAACCATCCCGGCATTTGCCTGAAACGATTTAAGGAAATCACGGAAAACCTAAATCAGGATGGCCGGAGACGGGATTGAATATAATCGTATAAGTAGTAATAATAGCAACAAGAACCATATAATAATAATACTAATCATTGTTGCTATTCAGGTAATCTCCGAAGCATTTGGAACTGACCTTAATATCGAGCTGTTTGTTACTGTCTTAGATACTCGTCATGAAGGGGCAGAAGAACAGACAAAGAAAGCTTTTCGGAGAAGATTGAGATGCACCTCACAACGGATGTTTAAGCAAAAGAGAGGTAGTAAAGGCCAAGAATATATATCCCGTTATTTAAAGAATTGTAGATAAAAATGATGTAGGAACTAACAGCCACTGTCCTTTTATGAGAATGTAGCTGAAAGTAATGTGAAGCAAACGTACAAAACGGTCTAAGAAACTAGTGACTCTGACGTTGAAAATGCATCTGGCTATCAACCTAAGGGATGTCGGAAGGTGGAAGGTCACTTCTGAATACCCATTATCTTTATTCATCAGCGAGACATTATGGCATGACATCTGACGGTCTGTGGTTTCTCTTTTTTATCGTGGCGATGTAGGTGGCAGTCAACAAAATATGTTGGCATCCATAGCAGAAACAGCTGATTAAAATTTCATGAGAAGATTTTGCCATAACGACAAACATCTTTGTTATTGATTGGCACCCCAATTTGCTTATCATGTCTGTGAAACACTCTCCCATATTTAGCAATGATACAAAATGAGCTGCCCTTCTTTGAACTTTTTGAAGTTTCCCGCCAATCTTCTCTGGCAAATCTTATCCCCTACCGTACAGGTCTACTCCACGAGGAGATTTGTCCCATCTTCTAAGAATTTTGCCAAAAATACGCAGTCTTTGATTCGTCTTCCCCACAACATTAGCTATGAAATGGTTTCGTTTTAAGCTGTCCATAACTGTAATCTCTAGCTATTTACTTGAACCGACAACATTTAAATTTGAATGGTTTATCGTGTGACCGAAATTTAATGGATCTTTTTAGTAAGCATTTGGAGGATCCCAGTGTTTTTATTTTTTTAGCGTCAACTGACACGTTTCGCGCCATCCGAGACTTTGTCTAAATCATTTTGCAATTCGTTTTGATGTTCTGATGACTTGGTAAACGACAGCATCATCTACAAGCAATCGAAGGGGGCCGCTCAGATTGTCGCCCAAATCCTTTGCTTGGGTTGTGAACAGCAGAGAGCCTAGATCACTTCCTTGGGGAAACACAAATATCACTCAGATTTAGCTAGACTACTTCCCGCCAACTACCACAAACTGTGACTGATCTGACGGGAAAGTCCGAATCCAGTCATACAACCGAGACGATACTCCATAGGCACACAGTTTGATTAGAAGTTATCTTTGCCTTCCCCTCACCCGCTCATATATACGAAGCGTGTCCGGGGTATACGAGGGTGGTTTGAAAAGTTCTCAGAACGGCACAGAAAAAAGTTCTTACATCACTGAAACTTTTTTATTTTTCAGTGTAGTCTCCTTCTAGATTAAGGCACTTGGTCCAACGTCGTTCCAGTACCTTGATCAAATCTCGAAAATGAGTTTCCTCCAGACCTGCAAAATAGTTGTCAATTCCGGCTATAAAATTTTCGTTTGAAGTGAATCTTCGTCCACCAAGAAAAATTTTCAGTTTTGGGAAGAGATGGTCTGACGGAGCCATTATTAGATGAATAAGGCGGGTGTGGCCACAATTCATACCTTAGGTCGTGTAATTTTGCCATGGCGACTGGACACGTGTGCGGGCGCGCATTGTCTTGATGGAAGATGACTTTCTTCCTTGCTAAACCTGGCCTTTTTTCGCGTATCTTTTGTTGAAATTTGTTCAGGAGGTTAGCATAGTATTCTGCAGTAATTGTTTGCCCAGTGGGGAGATAATCTACAAACAATCCCCTTCGCATCCCAGAACACTGATGCCATGACCTTTCCCGCCGAAGAAATTGTCTTTGCTTTCTTTGGTGGCGGAGAAACAGCATGTTTCCACTGCTTTGGCTGTTGTTTTGTCTCTGGGATATAGTAGTCCACCCAAGATTCATCTGTGGCCATAAACCGGCGCAAAAAGTCTTGTTCGTTTCTCCTAAAAGTGATAAACATTGTTCCGATATGTCCTTTCTCATGCGTTTTTGATCCAGCGTCAAGAGTCGCGGCACCGATCTTACAGATAATTTTTTCATTTCTAATTCTTCAGTTAAAATGTGATATACCCTTTCAGATGACATATGGCAATCGTGAGCAATTTCACGCACTTTCGATCGGCGATCCTCCAGGACAATTTTGTGCACTTCTGCAATGATTTCTGGAGTTCTAATGGTTCAAATATGGTCGCACTCTGACCGGCTAGGTTAAGTAGTGTGTAAGCTTAGGGACTGATGACCTTAGTAGTTAAGTCCCATAAGAATTTACACACACACACATACATCAGTATGCAATTGTAGTAAATCTGATGTAATGTTGTTCAGTACACTGTCCTCAGTCATCACCAGATACGAAGATGTTTTGAAAAGTTCTCGGAGTCACCACGAGAGGTCAGCGCTAGCGCAACGAGTTGTTCCCGTGATATTCATTGGGCTGTTGCCTGGAAACACGTGCCGCGGCAGTGCTCTTGGAAAAGAGCTGTGGCGGTGACGTGGCTTTGTTGTTGGTCCTGTATAGTGATTTGCGAAGATGCAAAAAAATCTAGATTCGAGCAGTGACTAAGTACTTCGTAAAGAAAGGCGTGAAAGCAAAGGATATTCGTGACAATTTCCAGAATACACTGGGGGCTCTGCTCCTTCGTATTCAACTGTTGCCAAGTGGACAAATGGATTTAAATTTGGCCGGGAAAGCTTAGATTATGATTCGCGCAGTGGTCGGTCAAGATGTGTCACTACTCCAGAAATCCGCGCGACCGCTACGGTCGCAGGTTCGAATCCTGCCTCGGGCATGGATGTGTGTGTTGTGCTTAGGTTAGGTTTAAGTAGTTCTACGTTCTAGGGGACTGATGAACTCAGATGTTAAGTCCCATAGTGCTCAGAGCCATTTTGAAGCTACTTAACCTAAATTATCATAAGGACAAACACACATACCCATGCCCGAGGGAGGACTCGAACCTCCGCCGGTACCAGCCGCACAGTCCATGACTGCAGCGCCCAAGACCGCTCGGCTAATCCCGCGCGGCCTGCATGATAATCATAGCTATTACAAGTAGTATGTTTTTAGGTTGGTTAGTACATGTGGCATAAGCAAGCCTGAGTAGCAGTCAGATGTTGAAGTGTGGATGCCTGGAGGCAGAATGATAATCTATACTGACAGTATAGAACACCTCGCGGCGCCATTTACGACCGTGCAGAAAATGTCATACAATAAATTAGAGTGACGTGTTTGAGGAAAGACTGTTATACGCTGAGAAGAAACAAGTTACACACTATAGTTGCTACATATGAAGATACCAAAGATCGCAGTATCCGTACCTATACCCCTATCAACGTTTTTATTTTGTTAAATTTTATGAATATACTGACAACTATTAACCACAGAACATTTTAGTTGTTATTCGACGGAAAAATGAGGGGGACCCACTGATGATGGTGGAGCACCTGAAACAATACCAATGGAAAAGGAAGAAAACTGTGTTCCTGAAGGTAGAAGAGTCCTTTCCATTCACGTTCACACTATTGCTTCCAAGCTGCAGAAGCGAACCAGATTAGATAGGGAAACCGAGACTCGAGAGTAAACACAAACGTTCTTGCGTGCCTGTTCAGAGTTACCGTTCTCGCCTTTCGACCTGAGAGGCTCCCACGAGCGGCTTCCAGGTGCCGCCGGTAGGAGCGCAGCGGCGCTGGTCAGCCGCGGGGGGACGCGATCGCGCACGACTTCCGGCCGTCCGTCGCCTTCCCGCGGCAGATGCTCCCCCCTCCACCTTCACTGCGCGGCAGATTCCCCCCCGTGCGATGGGCTCAACCCAGCTTTAGAGCTGCACCCATTACTTCCTTCAGTCCACACGTTATTTACACGGACCTACTCCCTATAGATGCTTATCGAGGAAGCGGGAAGTAGCTGGAGCAAACAAAGGCTTTAGCGTTCCTACAGCGCACTGAGCTGAGGCCAGATCATCGACATCAAGGTGTAATGGACGAGCTTCTTTGACCGGAACCGCCATTTGTTATGTGGAAGTTTTTAGCTTACAACTTAGTGAAATACTGACATGTAGAAATTAAAGAAAAGAGTGCCTTGCGGAGAACTCGAATAAGTATCATATAAAGAAATTTTGATTGAGTTGGGACGTTAAAGCTCAATGAAAAAAAAATGAAAAAAAGGTTCAAATGGCTCTGAGCACTATGGAACTTAACTTCTGAGGTCAACAGTCCCCTAGAAAACTTAACACATGGATTGATGGTCACGAAGTAGATACCTAGGCAGCAAAATAACCAATGACGAACGGAACAAGGACATAAAAAGCAGGTAAGCACTGGCAAAAAGTACATTAATGGACAAGAGAGGTGTTCTAGTATCAAACGTAGGTCTTAATTTTAGGAAGAAATTTCTGAGAATGTACGTTAGGAGCGCAGCATTGTAAGGCAGTGAAACATGGACTGTGGGAAAATCTGAACAGAAGAGTATGGAAGAATTTGAGATTTTGTGCTACAGACAAATGTAGAAAATTAGGTGGACTGATAAGGTGAGGAATGAGCAGGTTCTGCGCAGAATCGTAGAGGAAAGGAATATGTGTAAAACACTGGCAAGGAGAAGGGACAGGATGATAGACATGGGGGAATGACTTCCATGGTACTAGACGGAGATGTAGAGGGCAGAGACAGTAGGTTCAAAATGGTTCAAGTGGCTCTGAGCACTATGGGACATAACTTCTGAGGTCATCAGTTCCCTAGAACTTAGAACTACTTAAACCTAACTAACCTAAGGACATCACACACATCCATGCCCGAGGCAGGATTCGAACCTGCGACGTAGCGGCCTCGCGGTTCCAGACTGTAGCGCCTAGAACCGCTCGGCCACTCAGGCCGGCGAAGCTCGATGCGAAATGACAATAATTTAAAGCGACAGACATTGGTTCAAGATCGACTCGCACTTGACGTCCGCAATGGATTTCAAATGGCGGCTTTGACGCATATCGTCAACGAAATGTTACGGGACGGGACAGAACAGAACGTCAGTGTCAAGGGGTCTCCGAATGGCCAAATCCGACCGCTTTGCATTTAAGTTTTAGCGTATTTCTCGGATACTTTTGCCAAAAATTTGAATGACAATTTTTATCACTGTAGTTGTTTTCAAGAGCTGCCTTTTTTTAAACATATCACGTGGTTCTATTTAAAGTGCAGCTACTCAAAAAGGTCCAGTATGGGCTATAATTATCGTATGGTAGCGAAATCGGGTAGGTATTATAATGCTAGAAAAACTTCCAATTTTGGCCGTCAGGTGCAAATCTGGCACTGTGAATGCAAGAAGGGCGTATATAAATGGGAACGGGACGTGGCCAGGAAAGGTCAAACTGAAACGTTCCCTTTGAAAAATTAGAAATGACTGTGCTGCTGCCGGCCGGAGTGGCCGAGCGGTTCCTAGGCGCTACAGTCTGAAACCGCG
This sequence comes from Schistocerca nitens, assembly GCF_023898315.1. Classification (NCBI taxonomy): domain Eukaryota; kingdom Metazoa; phylum Arthropoda; class Insecta; order Orthoptera; family Acrididae; genus Schistocerca; species Schistocerca nitens. Next base: position 860,491,092 of record NC_064615.1, read on the forward strand.
CGACCGCTACGGTCGCAGGTTCGAATCCTGCCTCAGGCATGGATGTGTGTGATGTCCTTAGGTTAGTTAGGTTTAAGTAGTTCTAAGTTGTAGGGGACTGATGACCTCTGGAGTTAGTCCCATAGTGCTCAGAGCCATTTGAACCATTTTGACTGTACTGCTGAACTTCTACGTTATTTGATTTTCAAACAGCTGAGTAAAACTCACCGTACTCAGACAGTTTTCTCTTTACTTATTCTGATCATCACTAAACTGAAAGACAGTATTTTTAGGCCAACGCAATCTGACTTTCAATAATCCCTACAAAAGAATGGCACTGACTAACAATAACCTATACCTTTCATGAATCACTTACCTCACAAAAATCTTCGGTACTCGAACTACTGCAATACAGCGAGCGCCAACACTGCCAGCTAAATAAAAGATTCTAACTACTGAAGGCACTAACTACTGATAGGCATAGTTAGCAAATGAAAGATTTTGATAGAGAACAACAATGTATTTACTTTAACAATGTTCAAAAGTCATTATATATATATATATATATATATATATATATATATATATATATATATATATATATATATCATTTCATGACATCCAGTCTTACAAATTTCCTTTTTCTGATGGACACACAGATCGTCCGCTCTCAAAACTCTGGTATCTCTCCCCCCACATCCACCACTGCTGGTGGCTCACCTCCAACCGCACAATGCTACGCGCTGTTCACATCCAACAGCCCAACACTACACAAGCGAATGTTCCAGTAATGAGTCGAATCAGCCACAGACTGCACAAGCGCAGTCAGCGATTTTCATACAGCGCACTACAAGGCGTTACCAACATAAAAACCTAAACAGTCTACTTACAAAACAAGTGATAATGGCATAATTTTTATTTCATTATTAACCGCCGTTCACACAGTTTGTTCAATATGAGCATTGGAGTCGTCGACGAGATGCCGTAGAGAGGAGCCGGCGGCCAAAATTGGAAATAATTTGTTTTTGGCGTAAATCGTTTCCGCTTTAAACCGTTAGCATATATATCAAGTTTCGCTACGGTTCGGAAATTGCAGCTCACAATGCACTTCTGTGAATAGCTGCAGTTTAATTGTAACCACCCAGTATTTGCTTCAACATTTCAGCTGATACAACATTTAAGAGTAAAGACTGCCAGAAGAACGTAATAATTCCAATTTCAAGGAAAGCGGGTGCTGACACATGCGAATATTACCAAACTACAGGTTTAATAGGTTAAGGCTGGAAAGTACTTACACAAATTGTTGAATTATTTTCCGAGTAATGGAAAAACTGGTAGAAGCCGACATCGAGGAAGATCAGTTTACATTCCGCAGAAATGCAGGAACCCACGAGCCAATACTGAACCTACGACTTATCTTACAACATGGGATAAAGAAGGGGAAACCTGTGTTTACAGCCTTTGTATACTTTGAGAAAACTTTTCGTATGTTGACTGGAATATACTCTTTGAAATCCTGAAGGTAGTTGGGATACAATATAGGGACTGATGGTTATACACTGAAGCGCCTAAGAAACTGGTATAGGCATGCGTATTCAAATATAGGGTTAGGTTAGGTTAGTGTTGTTTTAACGTCTCGTCGACAACGAGGTCATTAGAGACGGAGCGCAAGCTCGGGTTAGGGAAGGATGGGGAAAGAAATCGGCCGTGCCCTTTCAAAGGAACCATCCCGGCATTTGCCTGAAACGATTTAGGGAAATCACGGAAAACCTAAATCAGGATGGCTGGAGACGGGATTGAACCGTCGTCCTCCCGAATGCGAGTCCAGTGTGCTAACCACTGCGCCACCTCGTTCGGTCAAATATAGGGACATGTAAACAGGCAGAATACTGCGCTGCGGTCGGAAACACCTATATAAGACAACACGTGTCTGGTGCAATTGTTATATCGTTTTCTGCTGCTACAATGGCAGGTTATCAAGATTTAAGTGAGTTTGAAAGTGGTGTTACAGTCGGCGAACGAGCAGTGGGACACAGCATCTCCGAAGTACCGATGAAATTGTGATTTTCCCGTACGACCATTTCATGATTGTACCGTGAATATCAGGAATCCGGTACAACATCAAATCTCCGACATCCCTGCGGCTGGAAAAAGGCCTGCAAGAACGGGACCAACGACGACTGAAGAGAATCGTTCAATGTGACACACGTGCAACCCTTCCGCAAATTTCAGTGCTGGGCCATCAAAAAGTGTCAGTGTTCGAACCATTCAACGGAACATCATCGATATGGGCTTTCGGAGCCGAAGGCCCGCTCGTCTACCCTTGATGACTGCACGACACAAAGCTTTACGGCTCGCCTGGGCCCGTCAACACCGTCATTGGACTGTTGATAACTGGAAACATGTTGCCTGGTCGGACGAGTCTCGTTTCGAATTGTATCGAGCGGATGGATGTGTACGGGTATGGATACAACTTTATGAATCCGTGAACCCTGCATGTCAGCAGGGGATTGTTTGTTCAAGATGGTGGAGGAGGCCCTGTAGTGCTGTGGGGCGTGTGCAGTTGCAGTGATGTGGGACCCCTGATGCGTTTAGATACGACTCTCACAGGTGAGGCGCATGTAAGCATCCTGTCTGATCACCTGCATCCATTCATGTCCATTATCCATTCCGACGGAGTTGGGCAATTCCAGCAGGACCATGCGACAACCCACACGTCCAGAATCGCTACAGAGTGGCCCCAGTAACACTCTTCTGAGTGTAAACACTTCCGCTGGCCACCAAACTCCCCAAACATGAACATTATTAAGCATATCTGGAATGCCTTGCAACGTGCTGTTCAGAAGAGATCTGAACCTCCTCGTACTCTTGAGGATTTATGTAGTGCCCTGCAGGATTCGTGATGTCAGTTCCCTCGAGCACTACTTCAGACATTAGTCGAGTCCATGCTAGGGTCGTTTTGCCGCACTTCTACGTGCTCGCGAGGGCCCTACACGATATTAGGCGGGTGTACTAGTTTCTTTGGCTCCTCGGTGTATATACAGGCTGTCCAGAAACCAGACCGCGTTATAAGATTCCAATGACATGGAAGTAGAAGTTGAAATGCGAGTGGAAAAAGTTTGTAGCCTATGCTCAATGTTGTTCAATTTGTACAGTGAGCAAACATGAAAGGAAATCGGGATAAGGAATTAAAGTTTAGAGAGAAGAGATAAAATCTTTGAGGTTTGCTGGAGATATTGTAATTCTGTCAGAGATAGCGATAGGCTTGGACTAGTAATTGAACGGAAGGGATAGTGTCTTAGGAAGAGGACATAAGATGAGCACCAGCTTAAGTGATTCGAGGGTAATGGGATTCAGCCGAACTAAATCAGGCGGTGCTGTGGGGTTAGAATACAAAATGACACGCTAAAAGTACTTGATGACTTTTGCTATTTCTGTAGCAAAATAATGGTCGAAGTAGAGAAGATACGAAATGAAGACTGGCAATGGTAAGAAAAGAGTTTCTGTAGATGAAATTTGTTAACATCGGATATAAGTTTAATCCCATACGATTTTTCACGGTAAACAGGAAATTTGTATTTATGTCTTATCGCCTTGTGAGTAGAATTCTACTACACAGTATGAATTTGCAATAATGGTAAATGAAGCACAAGCTCAGATATGGAGGGGAGGGTTGGAGGAAATGGATATAGGTAACAGAAAGGACCAGATGGAAAAACAGAGAGGGCCAGGAGCAGATGGAGAACGAAAGGGGAGAAGAAGATGAAGAGTGAAAGGGGCGAGAAGGTGATGGACAGAGAGAGGGGGAAGAAGAGGAGAGGAAACGGACAAATAGATGGGGAGGAGAAGATTGAGAGAGATGGGTGGGAGTGGGGGTCAGGGAGGGAGGAATGACATTAAGTGGTATATCCAATTCCCATACATATTGAAAACGTGTGCTTTCTCTTTTCTTTCTTTTCCAATTACCCAGGCGTAGCCACACCACCCCGTGGCCGAGTAAAGCTAGTTTTCTAATACGTTTTACGTATCCGTTTTTTTTTTTTCAGGCAAATGCCTGGATGAGTCATTTGAAAGGGCATGGCCGATTTCCCTCAACATCCTTCCGATGACCTCGCTGTTTGCTCTCCTCCAAACCAAACAACTAACCATTCTTTTTATTTGTCTGTGTAAGAAGTTTTTGAATTTGTACAGACCACATGGACACACTGTACTCTACACTGATCACGAAGGATGCTTGTAGTGCAATGTCTTTCGAACGGCGAAAAGGAAGTTGCGGGTGGAACGCAGTGAGGGACAGACTGTTTCCTCGCTCCCCACCCTACCACTCCCTCACGTGGGAAAACTGACCATCGCCTGGAACCACGGTGGTCAGCAGCAGCACAAGAGGGATAGCTTAAAGCTCGAAGCAATAACGGATCATGTCCAGTAGCCACAACATAATAACCTTAAGTAGACGCACTCAGTGAAAATACGCCGTGACGGTAAACGCCCGACTGCAGACGGCAATAAATTACAGCACGTTTTCCGGTTTCGGCCGAAAGGGTAGAGGCGAGTAACGACGGCCATTCATAAGGCGAGTCAGCGGCGGTCATATCAGAATATCTATATTCTTTCTCGGCGGGCCGTAAATAATGTATTGTCGAGTCGGTCGGCGGCGACCGCTGTGCCAGTTTCCGCCGCGCTGACAAACAGCCGCGGTCGCGCCGCGGTCACCTGCTCCGCCGCGTCGCGCATGCGCAGTCTGCGCCACGGCCTGTGCCGTACCGCTGTCTGCTGGCACCTGCTGAGGAGGTCCGGGCGGCGACGCGCTGCAATTTACGGCCGCCGGCGGCCGAGGCGACGCGCCTGATTGTCGACGTCGATAAATCGCGGCGTGGCAGCGCCACCTGGCCGCGCGACACGCTCATTACACGCTGCGCCCCGCCAACACAGGTGCCGCGGTCGCAGGCACAGAAAGGCGACGCGCCGCTGTATCGGACGGCGGCAAACGCTGGCAGTTACAATAGTGGAAATCTGTAAGAAGGCAGGTACCTACGAAAGTGATAATACAGTGTCTGAAGCTCTCACGTATCGAATTTATTATAGTAGATACCTATAAGACATAAAAATCATCAAGGAATTACACTACTGGCCATTAAAATTGCTACACCACGAAGATGACGTGCTACAGACGCGAAATTTAACCGACGGGAAGAAGATGCTGTGATATGCAAATGATTAGCTTTTCAGAGAATTCACACAAGGTTGGCGCCGGTGGCGACACCCACAACGTGCTGACATGAAGAAAGTTTCCAACCGATTTCTCATACACAAACAGCAGTTGACCGGCGTTGCCTGGTGAAACGTTGTTGTGATGCCTCATGTAAGGAGGAGAAATGCGTACCATCACGTTTCCGACTTTGATAAAGGTCGGATTGTAACCTATCGCGATTGCGGTTTATCGTATCGCGACATTGCTGCTCGCGTTGGTCGAGATCCAATGACTGTTAGCAGAATATGGAATCGGTGGGTTCAGGAGGGTAATACGGAACGCCGTGCTGGAGCCCAACGGCCTCGTATCACTAGCAGTCGAGATGACAGGCATCTTATCCGCATGGCTGTAACGGATCGTGCAGCTACGTCTCGATCCCTGAGTCAACAGATGCGGTCGTTTCCAAGACAATAACCATCTGCACGAACAGTTCGACGACGTCTGCAGCAGCATGGACTATCAGCTCGGAGACCACGGCTGCGGTTACCCTTGACGCTTGCATCATAGACAGGAGCGCCTGCGATGGTGTACTCAACGATGAACCTGGGTCCACGAATGGCAAAAAGTCATTTTTTCGAATGAATCCAGGTTCTGTTTACAGCATCTTGATGGTCGCATCCGTGTTTGGCGACATCGCCGTGAACGCACATTGGAAGCGTGTATTCGTCATCGCCATACTGGCGTATCACCCGGCGTGATGGTATGGGGTGTCATTGGTTACACGTCTCGGTCACCTCTTGTTCGCATTGACGACACTTTGAACAGTGAACGTTACATTTGAGATGTGTTACGACCCGTGGCTCTACCCTTCATTCGATCCCTGCGAAACCCTACATTTCAGCAGGATAATGCACGACCGCATGTTGCAGGTTCTGTACGGACCTTTCTGGATACTGAAAATGTTCGACTGCTGCCCTGGTCAGCACATTCTCCAGATCTCTCACGAATTGGAAACGTCTGGTCAATGGTGGCCGAGCAACTGGCTCGTCACAATACGCCAGTCACTACTCTTAATGAACTGCGGTATCGTGTTGAAGCTGCATGGACAGCTATACCTGTACACGCCATCCAAGCTCTGTTTGACTCAATGCCGAGGCGTATCAAGGCCGTTATTACGGCCAGAGGTGGTTGTTCTGGGTATTGATTTCTCAGGATCTATGCACCCAAATTGAGTGAAAATGTAATCACTTGTCAATTCTAGTATAACATATTTGTCCAATGAATACCCGTTTATCATCTGCATTTCTTCTTGGTGTAGCAATTTTAATGGCCAGTAGTGTACATAGTTACTTTCCAAGGCTGGTGTAAAATGAATGAACCAACGGAAAATAATCCCCGCTAAAATTAAGATTTGGCCCTGTCTGACTACCCCCTGAAGCAGATCTTAGGATCTCTTAATTTCATAAATTACAATCTAAACATAAATGAATGATGAAGACAACTAATCATACTAAATGATAAACGTTGTTCGGGCTTATATATTTATAACAGATTAATAAAAATCTTTATATTACCAAGTTTACATTTCCTACGTAAAATTACTGATCAATTGCCCAACTCTTCCCCTTATTATGACTGCGCGGTCTAATATCAAAACGCGAAATGACTGACATCGTCTACGTACCAAACACTAGAAGACACTACTTCCAAAGATGATCTACGGTGGTGTGGAACCTCAGTGGAAATCAACTAACGTGATCACGGCTGTTTAGCTTTTATAGCCATAATAAGACGAAGCAATTTGCGATATCACCCTATGTACTGCGGCTGGTGCGTCGGCGTGCTGGTTCTCGTACACTTCTGCGTCGATGGAAGAACTCCAGCCACAAAAACTCTTTAAAACACTGGGACGTCAGAAGGCGGTCCTCTGACTAATATACTCTAACACTGTCTTTTCCTCTCTGTGTTCTACAGACGAGAACCGCGAACTCCCAACCACAAGGACGAAGCTCAGATAACGTCTCAACATAAGTGTAGGCAGAGGAAGTGCTCTCAGTTACTGAACCCTGCGTACTCAACGACGACTTCCAACCCGAAGGTGAGGTGCAGAATCGTATAGGTTCGCAACAGTACAGTTCCTAATTATTCTAACTATAAACTCTACTGAGAGCAAAGACAGCAAGTCCGTCTGTACCAACAAAAGTTGATATCGAGCGACCGTGACACGTGGGCGCTCACAACGGAAGACCACGTTTCTCCAGCGCTGGCCTCCCAGCAAGGCTTTGCTCCCCACAATCGTAATTACGAAAACGAATCATATTCCCGAAACCACGGAATATTTTTCATCTCTACAGATTCTTCCGAACGCCGATTATCCATATCTTAGTCTTTTGTCGTCCAGCGCAGAAAGTTTGCAAGGAAAACCTATAGTCGTACAATGGTACTTCTGAGTAAAAACCCTTGGAAATAACCCGGCCTGCATGGTTTCCGAGGTGCCGCTTCTTTGTTCCTCTCACCTGCATCCAAGCTTTTCAGCATTTCCGAAGTATAACCCTTCCGGTTCGGCTACAAATCCGGCTGGTCGCGACTCTATTACGCTCCAGCGCTTAGGTGCTACGATGTCTGTCTTGCTATTTCCTGTGTTTAAGCTAGAGCAACACACCAGTGTGGGCCTTCCACCTAGGGCTTCAGTTCCGCCAGCCGTTTCATTTCCACTGGCGTTCCTACTTCTACTAGGAATCATTCATGACGACGTTTTTATAATAAATACACTCCGTCACCTTTAATGCAATAAGCATTAACAATTATGTACATGACATACGTGACAATGTCTGTCTCCTTTATATATTCATATATACGATGTACAACCTATCACATGATACCTAATTGTGTGTCTAGAGCACGGCAAAGTATGTGCACGAGTGCTTGTAAGGTGCGAAATTATAGCCACCTTACAACTTTCTTAATACGAATAACAAAATAAGGCGTGTGCATTTCAAATGGTTCAAATGGCTCTGAGCACTATGGGACTTAACTTCTAAGGTCATCAGTCCCCTAGAACTTAGAACTACTTGAACCTAACTAACCTAAGGACATCACACACATCCATGCCCGAGGCAGGATACGAACCTGCGACCGTAGCGGTCGAGTGGTTCCAGACTGTAGCGCGTAGAACCGCTCGGCCACACCGGCCGGCTGTGTGCATTTCCTGGATGGAAATTGGTATAAGGGCACTCACTGTCCTGTTGTGTTATTGAAGTGTTAGTACTTCGTCCAACCTCAACAATTCTCTTGGGCAGTGATTTTATTAGGGTTTGCAGTTCTTGCAGAGAAATTGCCGCCCATTCTTCTCATATAGCTCTTTTCAGCTAGCACACTGCCTCAAATTGTTTTCTGTTCCGATAAATAGGTTTGGCAAGTATTCTACAAAGCTTTTGCCACGGGGTTCAGATCTCGGCTGCGTGTAGTCAAGGGCAAGACACCCATATCTTTATCTTCAAACCACTTTTTGGTTCTATCAGAATCATACACAGCCCCCTAGGTGCTCATACATTCTAGTCTGTTCTGTCCCTAGAATCTGGGAGTACATGTCAGAGTTCATTATAGTGTCCAGCCAAGCAATGTGTGATTTACCTTTAGGGCAGAAGACTGCCCAAATCATAACACTTACACCTAAATTTCTGCTCAGTCTGACCTGTTGCTCTGTTCGCAGATCATGCCAGTACTACTGAAATCCATTTGACCCATCTAAATTAAACTTCTTCTCATCACTGAAGATGGTTGTATCCCGTTATGAATCCATGATATGCTTTTTAGGAAATTCCAATCGAGTCAGTTTAAGTTTGGGGTTAGAGGAGGTTTCAGCAGTAATTTCTTGAGTGCAGAATGTTTTTCATTTGACAAAATCTGTCATACATATCTAACAGATACTGGCAAACTTATATTAGCAACAAGATGAGAATAGTTGTTTGTGGCCCTTGCTTTGAGCAAAAGTAACGAAATTATCAATCACTGTACTTAAATGGTTCAACTTCTTAGCGATTTGACGATTTGAGAGTCCCATATCCTTGGACGCACCGATCTTTCCTTTTCCATGACATGGTAACTGTTTTCCGCGTGACATTGTCACAATCGTGGTTATTTACACAACACGCTCTGCCACTAATGGAGTGTGTGTCCAATCTGCAATAAACAATCGTACAACGCCGCACAGTGCCGAGTGCCTTAATGCCAACTTCTACCCTCTTCCACGTGAATCTTTGATATCTTATCATATACTGTACTACTGGCATTAAATGCGGTATCATTTGATTGCATTTCAAAGTATACTAAGATCTCTTTATACTGATTTCCACTACTGTAGCTCAGAGTGCGATCCTACTGGAACCACGTTGGCCGTACATCCCAGTCATTCCCCGGCTATGATGGAACAAATCAACTGTCTTTCGGGCACAAGTAACCTGCAGCATCATTGCTTGCCACGATCCTCACCAGGCGAAGATATCAAGTTGGTTTGTAGTTGGAGCAGCGACTGTTGCCGGCCGTCCTGAAACTTCTACATCTACATACATGTTCCGCAAGCCACGACGGAGAGAACCTTCTACCAATACATTCATTTCCTGTTCCACTCGTATCGACCGAAGGAAAAAAAAAACTGTCTATATGCTTCCGTACTAATCCTAATTTCTTCACAGTCCTTATGAGAAATCGTTGACGGCAGTACTATCGAGCTGCAGTCAGCCACTGTTTCGGGAATAGAATGTCTTCCCTCCAGGAAGTTCCATTTGAGTTCAAAGAGCGTTTCCGTAATACTCACGTGCTGATCGAAACTGCTGGTAACAAATCTTTGATACTCATTATGCTGTATTTCTAGAAAGCTGGGAAATTACGTTTAGGTCCAGCAGCCGGTATTGTAGACTATTTAGCCGTGATAAGTCACGTTGCCCGGGATGTAACACTTGGGGATAGTCTACTTTGCAGCAAAACTGAACAACGTCAAAGGAAGAACACGTGAAACTGACGCCAGAATTTTGAGACATACGAGATCTCCAAGGCCATTAAGGACACAAAAACAGGGAAAGCCTTAGGCATCGACGGCGTATACCCAGAATTTATGAAGCAGTGCTGCCCCAATGCTCTACGATGGATGACAGAATTCTTCAAAAACATATTACAGACTTGAAGGCTGCCAGCCCTTTCTAAGAGAACCAAAATTATAGCAGTCCTAAAACCGGGAAAGACAGGAAAGCACCCTGAAGTCTACAGACTCACAGCTCTCCTAAGTCTCTGCTACAAATTGTTCGAGAGGCTCATTCTTAACAGAATAAAACCCACTGTTGAGGAGAAGATACCAGTTGAAAAGGTTGGCTTTAGACCTGAAAGGAGCTGCAGTGACCAGGCACTAGCAGTAACCACACGTATCAAAAGGGGCTTTGAAGAAAAGAAAAAATCCACAGCTGTATTTATTGATCTATCGTCTGCATATGACACAATATGCTGCTGAAATTCCTAAGCATCACACCTTTTAAATAACTGGCCACACTACTTAAAACCATGCTGGCAAATAGACACATCAAAGTACACCTTAATTACAAGAACAGCCGTAACTACCAACTCAATGACGGCCTTCCCCAGGGATCAGTCCTTTCGCCTCGGCTCTTCGATATAAACATATATGACCTACCAAACACCTACTCTAAAAAGTTCATTTACGCCGACGACATATGTTTAATTAGCGAATCTGTCGAGACATCAGAAATTACTCATGAAAACGACCTGAAAAAGATTTATGAATATTTCCAAGTAAGGCGACTTAAATCCAACGCCATGAAGACAGAGACAGCCTGCTTTCACCTAAACGACAATCAGGCACACTATGCACGCAGAATCGCTTTCAGAAACCACATGTTGAGATACAACCCTCAACCAAAAATACCTGGGAATAACGCTTGAGCGCACAGGGCCCACCTGGAGAAGACAGCCTGAAAAATAAAAACTAGAAATAACATAATCCAAAAACTGTCAGGAAATGGCTGGGGAACGTATGCAATAACCCTCAGGACATCGGCCCTTGCTCTTGTCTGTTCAACAGCAGAATACTGCAGCTCTACGTGGTTAAATAGCGGTCATACAAGAGCAGTAGATACTCACCTCAATGATACTATGAGGCTGATATCGGGAACCATCAATTCAACACCAGCCCAGCGGCTCCTTGTTCTGTCCAACATTCATCCTCCACATTTACGAAGACAGCTAGCATTGAAAAAAGAGTGCCAAAAATGCCTAGACAACCGTCAACTTCATGTCCATCAAGACCTCATCTCCCAATCTCGACTAAGGTCTCGTAAACCTTTAGGGGAAGGTGAGAGAGGGTTTGGTAAGAGACAATTTTAACATTGATGATGCTTGGCATCGAGAATGGTCTTCCTCCAACCCAGGCTCAGATAATCTAATCAGAGGTCCGAGCCAACGCCCTGTCGGATTTGAGCTACCAAGGAGATGTTGGACATCACTCAACTGGTTGCTTTAAGGAAATTCCAAGGCACCTTCCAGGACCTTCACTTGCTTAATGGAGAAGCTACCACCTGGCTGAAAGGACTGGACATCCATCCTTGAGCAGTACAGTAATGCCAACTATATGGGCACCTTAGGGAATTATACGTCACTTAACATTTATTCTATGTGACTTGATATTACATATATTTGTCGTTATCAGTATTTTATTTTATAATCAGTATGTTCTGTACATATACCTTTTATCTCAAAAAGTACTAGATGTAATCAGATGCCGTATTACTGATGTAATCTGATGCTGTATTACTGATGTAATCTGATGCTGTATTACTGATGTAATCTGATGCTATATTTAGAGCCATAGGAAATAAATTTAAAAAAACCGGTAACAAATCTGTCTTTCTTTAAGCCGTCATAGTAGGATCGCAAAAACTCCTGCAGTATTCAACAATAGGTCACGCAACTGTTCGGAAAGTAGTCATCTTTATAAATGAACTACCCTTCGCTACAATTCCCCCCAATAAACTGAAGTCAACCATTCGCCTTCCCTACTATCTACCTTACGTTCTCGTTCCATTTCATATCGCTTTCCAACGTTACGGCTACGTATATATGTATAATGGTCATGACTGTGACAAACAGCACACCATCAACATTGTTTTCAAACAACTTTAAACACAGCTGTGTGCAGCAACCGTGAAAATATTTTTGTAGTAAAGACAGCCCACTGGTTGCAATGGATTTTACAGTCGAATTGACCATGATTTCGACTCTTAAACTAAGGGAGTCTTCATCAGAATTTATATTACATACGAGAAAAGTTGAGCATAACAGCTCTCGTCATACAGTTTTATGTGACGTGGCCTTTTTGGTGTTAAAATTGTATGACGAGAGCTGTTATGCTCAACTTTTCACGTATGTAATATAAATTCTGATGAAGACTCCCTTAGTTTAGGAGTCGAAACCATGGTCAATTCGACTATAAAATCCATTGCAACCAGTGGGCTGTCTTTACTATTAAAAAGAAAGTTTTCAAACATTCCAACCCATAAAAAGTAAACTTGCATTTCGCTACATTTAGAGCAAGCCACCATTCATCACACCGAATATAAATTCTGACTATTATCCTGTCATCCTGTAATCTCTCACGACACTATAGCGTTATCAGCAAACGGTCACAGATTACTGTTCACCATGTCTATAAGTTCATTTAATTAATTAGCTAGTTTGTAACATAACTGGTCTGCTACATGTCGCCATACGATCTTTATTCCATCTGTTTTCTTAACTGTGATGGGTGGACGGACACATGTAGTGACTGTTGGAGCCAAGTTGCAATATTTTTTCTCTTATGTAACAGCTCAGGCGATTCATCACCGTGCCTGGGAGGCCTGGTCGCTTTAGAACACAGGACTCTTCCCATAAGCTTCGCAAGGGTCGCGAAATTCTTAGAATTGAAATGAAATCGTTGGCTGGGAGGCCCCTATTCGGGGAAGTTCGGCCGCCAAGTGCAAGTCTTATTTCAGTCGACGCCACACTGGGCGACTTGCACGCCGGTGATGAGGATGAGAGGATGATGAGGACAACACAACACCCAGTTCACGAGCGCAGAAAATCTCCAACTCGGTCGGGAATCGAACCCTGGCCCCCTTGTATGGGAGGGGAGCACGTTACCAGCCAGCTAAGCAGGTGGACTCTGAAAAGATGCCTGTGACCATTTTTGTTTGGCAGGACGGAGCGCGCCCTTTGAAGTCAGAAAGTTCTATCGAGACCCGGAAGTAATCGCAAATGTGACGAATCTGCTCTTCCTGCAGTGCACTAAAGTATGCTACTCCGCCATTTTGTGCTTCCAGAGCGTGAAACCTTTTCGTATTCTGGGAGCTCCCAGCAGCCGTCCACCTCTATTTTTGGTTTAACCAATGAGCGACGATACAGAAATTGTTGTGCCAACCTCCAGACAACTAAGGAATACACAGTGGGCGATATTCAAGAATTTCAGCAGTTCCTTCCCTGCGCTTTGTGCTGGAAAGAGAAAACCTGGGTTGTCAGGCTGGTAGGGCTAATCGTGATAGACTCTTCCCTCGAGGATGTGGTGTTCTGGAGAGATGGATTGTGGCCGTAGAGAGGGCAGCGACCGGTGCGTGGGTCCGCGAGGATCATTTTTCGATCGCCGAGACACTGGTCTGCAGCACTGGATGAGTTTATTGTTTGAATAAGTGTTGCAGTTTCACAGCAGCGCAGTCGCTTTTACCTCTGAAAAATTTGCAACTTGTGTGTCCTTTAGCTCGCCACTTGTGTTGCATTTTTAGTAATTCAGAGTTGGATTTAGTATTCAACAGTTTCCTGTAACTGCATTTGTAAGCTGCACAGGCTATTGGAAGGCCAGCTGCACTTCCGCGCCGGCCGAAGTGGCCGAGCGGTTCTAGGCGCTACAGTCTGGAACCGCGCGACCGCTACGGTCGCAGGTTCGAATCCTGCCTCGGGCATGGATGTATGTGATGTCCTTAGGTTAGTTAGGTTTAAGTAGTTCTCAGTCTAGGGGACTGATGACCTCAGAAGTTAATTCCCATAGTGCTCCGAGCCATTTCAACCATTTTGCACTTCCGCTAGCAGTCTTCCTTGTTTTTAGTTTCTGTTGGTCGCAAAGAACTGGGGTGTAATAAATTGTCTGGTTTGATAAATCGCTTTCTTTGTTAATAATTAATTAACCGGTGTTGCACGCCCAAGTTTGTGAATCTGAATTAAGATTCCATGACTTTTTGTTTCAACCTAACTTCTTCTTATTATACCATTCTTACAACATATTCAATCTTTTGTGAGAATCGTTGACCTCAGATTATACTCTATACTCTACATCAACGAAATAAACTAAAGTAATTGAGAGTGATCCATTTACTTATTTCGCTCAACTTCGTAGCTTTGAATAGGCGACCCTTCATTACTGAAAATTTTATAAATATCTTCAGTGACATTTGTTTATTTTAATCTGTGCAGCGAATCCTTGCAGTAAAGGTGTGAAATCGCTGGGAGAGTTTTCTGAGTTCGTGAGGGCGGCATGCAGATTGCACGACTGCTGGCGAACCCCAAATCGTCTCAAATGGCTCTAACCACTATGGGACTTAACATCTGAGGTGATCAATCCCTTGACTTACAACTACCTAAACCTAACTAACCTAAGGACATCACACACATCCATGCGACCGTAACAGCAGCGCGGTTCCAGACTGAAGCGCCTAGGGCCGCTCGGTCCCAGTGGCCGGTTAGTCACTGAGAATGTTGAAATAAACGTCCTGGTTCATGTTCACGGTAACGTGAGTGAATAGGGCCAAACCGTCGTGCAAACAACACTCCCGAAGGTACATTCAACGGGTCTGTCTTCTGGTGATACGCTTCATCGCTTATAATATCAAAAGATACCGATATACCACAGTTTGGCAAAGCACTGGCATCAAAAGCTTTGTCTTCCGTCTAACAAAAGCTTAAGTAGTTCTAAGTCTAGGGGACTGATGACCTCAGATGTTGAGTCCCATAGTGCTTAGAGCCAATTGAACCATTCTTGTCTCGGTGACGAAATGTTGGCCTTTCTTCTTCATAGTGATTATGCTGCAGACACTGCGCTGTTCAAGGACGACAACAGCCTTGTTTACAGGTCTGCGTGAGTATGTTTCTTGTCCGACTATCACTCATCCACTCCATCGCATCGCGACTGGTCCGCTAATCACCCGACGTAATTTCATAGAAAATGTATGGCGCCATTTGGAGCAGCACATTTGTTTATTTATCGTGTAACATGGGAGACCTCCTCCGCTTTTGTGCCTCTACAATCGGATCTGACTGGTCTGGTTCCAGTAGCAGATCTCTCCTCAGGGCACAACGCAAATTAACGGTTTCCCGATGGATTTTGGATAACGCAGTCTGGTGCAAAGAGCCCTGAGCAATGAATCCTGAGTGGGTCATCTTTAAATCTTCTTTGACTCTTTACTACACACGGGATTTCATAGTTACGAAATTAAAACCATTAATTGCAATGTCTAGAATTTATTCCATGTTGTAGTTTTCATGGAGCATCCATTATGATTAACACTCTCATCTAAATTAATAACCAACAGATCACATTAACCATCAT
This sequence comes from Schistocerca nitens, assembly GCF_023898315.1. Taxonomy (NCBI): domain Eukaryota; kingdom Metazoa; phylum Arthropoda; class Insecta; order Orthoptera; family Acrididae; genus Schistocerca; species Schistocerca nitens. The sequence continues at coordinate 860,506,901 of NC_064615.1, forward strand.
CGTTACGTGTTGGTGAGGTTTGGAGACGAGCAGGTGACTTCAAGGGATGTATGCCGCGATATCATCATACTTACAGAAACGTGAAGTTGTTTGGAAGAAAGCAGTTATTGTACGGCGAGAAACTGACAACGAATGAAGATGAGTTTTTCTTTTTCTACCCTTTGCGGGTCAGAGGGACTTCGGCCATTCACTTATGTAAGAAGACGACAGTCGTCCGTATGCTATTTATTGTGTGGGTACAGTTTCGGTGCTTCAATGCACCATCTTCAGGCCCTAACTGATGCCGAGAGGGTTAATACCATTCATATACACGATGTATCAGTGGCCAAAATCTATAACCGGTTTCCGCAAATTACCTGTAAGCGCAATGTTGTCTCTCCAACATTGGAGGTTGGAAAGACAACATAGCGATTACAGGTAATCATCGGAAACCAGTTACAGATTTTGGCCGCTGATACGTCGTGTATATGGATGGTGTTAATCCTCTCGGCATCAGCTAAGGCCTGAAGATGGTGCATTCAAGCACCGGAACTGGTAGCTTTACAGTAAATGACATCATAAGCATGGTTGTTAGGTGTTCCGTTTTCTTCCATTAATGAATATAATGTTACTATTGCGGCAGAACGATCATTCCGCAGGCTACCGCTTCTAGCCAAACGAACGAATCGTTAGGCCCATCTAGCATGCTGTTGTCACAATGTGTTCTTACCGTGAGCTGCGTCTACTGCCGTCAAGATGTAGCTAGTACTCGGGGTGACTCACCGTCACTGTCCGTTGGGTGTATGTGCCCTACTGATCTCGGCGCCCACGATCTGATTGTTTGGTCCACTCTACATCTCCCTTGATCGAACCTTTCTGCTCGGCTCCCCTGAACAAATCTCCTCTCTTCTGCGTCCTCTGCCCGACTCTTCCAATCTGTCCTAAAAAGTGTAATCTTCCGCCCATCCACAGCTTTCTCGCGCCTCTTCAAACTTCTGTCCAGTCTCCCACATCGCCGTCCACGTTGCCCAATAGCATAAATTTATAAGATCTCTCTTACTCTCTCTATCGGCTCCGTATTAACGCCTCTTCCAATCCATTCTTCTATTGCGTTTCTCTGTTCAAAAAGTGGGATGTAAGACGGGCGTCACAAAGATTCCATCAATGACGAGGCGGGTTATTTCCACCTGCGAGTTTTCGCCACCGTGGGAATACAAAAGGGAAAAATAGATTCCTTCTTTTACCATTGCCTGGGATAGTCAGCCGCACCTCGGAATAACGTTTCCCCGAATTCTTTTTCTTTGTCCACTCACAAACGGTCTATGACTATTGTCTGCGGCTGGGCTGGCGGCGTTCGTATTTTTAACATCGTGCACCATTTTCTCGACACCATTCATTATGCATCAGGTAACTCCTTTTGAAGTCCGCCCCCGGTAGCTGAATGGTCAGCGCGAGTTTCAATCCTATGGGACCGGGTTCGATTCCCGGCTGGGGCGGAGATTTTCTCCGCTCAGGGACTGGGTGTCGTCCCAATCATCTTTTCATCCCCATCGATGTGCAAGTCGCCGAAGTGGCGTCAAATTAAAAGACTTGCAGCCGGCGAACTGTCTATCCGACGGGAGGCCCTAGTCACACGACATTTACATTTCCTTTTGAAGTCATTGGATGCTAGTTTTGTAGTTGGGTGTTACTGTGACATATTTAAGCGTATTAGGAAACATGCCCCAAGTTACTGATTGACTACAAAGAAAGCTTAAGGGTAATCCTATTCAGAAAGCACAAAATTTTCTCTTCTCGAAACATCTTAATAGAGAGCAGAATTACTACATTTTAGTGACTTGGTGAACTCTGTGATCTTCTTACAAGTTGTATTTTTGAAACTGGCTGTTGATGTTGAATCTAGTGTCTGAATAAGTAAATTTAATGCACCTCCATTTAGTTGTTTATTACTGGGTGCAGTCTTTGCTGCCATTGTGAGGAGGTAATTACTGAATATGATCGCCAGTGATTTGAAAGTGTCACCATGTCTGCCAGAAGTACTTTATGAGAGGCTCTGTTTCATGTGAATTTCTGTTCTGTTTTTGTTTTTATCTTATTTGAAATTTTTCCAAATAATTTTTACCTTATTTTGGTATCTTTCTTGAACATCATGTAATAAATAGCCTGCTACAAATTGTATTTTTAACTCTGTATTACACCCTTATATTGGGGAATGAATAGGTGGCAATTTCAGCTTTGAATTATGCCCATCAGGATGTACTGATTTCGTTGTATAGAATCAGTCCTTTAGAGTAGCACTTAATTTCTTGTATCGTATGCAGAATTATGATCAAGAGGACCGTGGCTGAAACGCTAAGTTTAAAATGAAGAAAGTTCAATCACAATTAAATTCATTGTTTAGGTAAACACTTGACCCGATGTTGTGGCCACATTGCGACATGCAGACTCTATATGAATGTTATTTTAATTGTAAATCGGTTGATTTCTTTTCGTATTTAAATTATTCCACCCTCTGGCCTTTCTCTGGATGAAAAACTAGTAGTTCTGTACGAATCTTGTAATTATTACATATGTAATCAAGTAGAAAAAGTTGTAACGATGACCAGCCTTTATGATCACAGTCATGGAATAGGATGCAAGCCGTCTATGGAAAATCACACATCAAGAGTCGAAAATGACACCTGAATATAGTACTGTTGGTGTGCTTTAGCACTGCGCGGTGCATTAGTGTCACAACAGATCTTATTTGGAACTTTTCTTTTAACAGGAAAGATACACTGTTTGAGAATGTTGTTGTTGTTGTGGTCTTCAGTCCTGAGACTGGTTTGATGCAGCTCTCCATGCTACTCTATCCTGCGCAATCTTCTTCATCTTTCAGTACCTACTGCAACCTACATCCTTCTGAATCTGTTTAGTGTATTCATCTCTTGGTCTCCCTCTACGATTTTTACCCTCCACGCTGCCCTCCAATACTAAATTGGTGATCCCTTGATACCTCAGAACATGTCCTACCAACCGATCCCTTCTTCTAGTCAAGTTGTGCCACAAACTTCTCTTCTCCCCAATGTTATTCAATACTTCCTCATTAGTTATATGATCTACCCATCTAATCTTCAGCATTCTTCTGTAGCACCACATTTCGAAAGCTTCTATTCGCTTCTTGTCCAAACTATTTATAGTCCATGTTTCACTTCCATACATGGCTACGCTTCATACAAATACTTTCAGAAACGACTTCCTGACACTTAAATCAATACTCGATGTTAACAAATTTCTCTTCTTCAGAAACGCTTTCCTTGCCATTGCCAGTCTACATTTTATATCCTCTCTACTTCGACCATCATCAGTTAATTTGCTCCCCAAATAGCAAAACTCCTTTACTACTTTAAGTGTCTCATTTCCTAATCTACTTCCCTCAGCATCACCAGACTTAATTCGACTAGATTTCGTTACCCTCGTTTTGCTTTTGTTGATGTTCATCTTATATTCTCCTTTCAAGAGACTATCCATTCCGTTCAACTGCCCTTCTAAGTCCTTTGCTGTCTCTGACAGAATTACAATATCATCGGCGAACCTCAAAGTTTTTATTTCCTCTCCTTGGATTTTAATACCTACTCCGAATTTTTCTTTTGTTTCCTTCACTGCTTGCTCAATATAAAGATTGAATAACATCGGGGAGAGCTACAACCCTGTCTCACTCCCTTCCCAACCACTGCTTCCCTTTCATGTCCCTCGACTCTTATAACTGCCATCTGGGGAAGGAATAAGAAATATTAAATTTACAAAAAGCAAGCTTTTCTCTCTCATAAAAAAATGGCTCTGAGCACTATGGGACTCAACGTCTGTGGTCATAAGTCCCCTAGAACTTAGAACTACTTAAACCTAACTAACCTAAGGACATCACACACATCCATGCCCGAGGCAGGATTCGAACCTGCGGTTCCTGACTGAGCGCCTAGAACCGCTAGACCACCGCGGCCGGCTCTCTCATAAAGCAACTCACAAATTCGTCTTCGCGATTACAAATTAATTTAAAAGTTATTACAGAGTACTGCTCTAAGTACTTGTCCTATGTAGTGAAAAACATATAATTTGGATGTCGACTAAGAAAGTGACTGCTGTTGCTGTCTGTATTATGTATTGTGTTCTGCACATATTACTTCCTTGTGCTAAGTATTTTCTTTATTCCGCCTACTACATTATGCCCTTATGAGGTGCCACAAACTGGTTAACGTCGTTTCTGTTGTTGAGAATTCCACATTTAATTGAGATAAGAGGGGGGAAATAATGTCGTGAAGAGACCAGCATATCCCGGGGCGAATACGTGTCACATGGAAAAATAATTGCCGCGGAACAGTGTGACAAGCAGTAAATCATAGCGTTTTTAGGGGAGGAGCGTTTCGAATGCAGTGTCACAGTCATTAATTCGTTGTCGTTGTTTTCCACTCGGCGGTTCGTGAGAGACCATTCATCTGGAATTGCCGCTGCATTAACGATGTTATTACGACTTTCCCATCCCGAAAACTCTGAGCGTAGGCTCCGCGCAGAGGCCGGACGCTCTAGGGTGCCGGCACAACAGGGGAATAAAAAAAGCACAACTCAGGATGTGCCTCATGACAACGAGAAGCCAACGTGAAAACTACTCATAAGCCACTTCACCAACAAAACTTCACATGTTCGTTATTTCGTAGTTACGAGTTTCGAATTTATAAATACATTTTAATAAAGGAGACCATGTCGCGAATGTATAGCTTTTGTTAGCTATCGAACGTTATTAGGCGTCTCTGCTTTGGGAAATTAATTACTTTTTCGTTTTTCACGTATGTGAATAAGGGCTACTGTTGCGATGTGACATGTGGGAAGGATATGGAAGGATATCATTTAAAATAAATCGCTTGACATCTACGTTGATAGAAATTACTCACCGTGATAAAACACAATATTGCTTAATGACAACCGACATACACGAAGCACAGAGAAGCTTCAAAAAATAAGAGGCAGCAAGTAACCAATAATTTTCATATTGAAAAATATATGCGTACAGGAACAACATAAAGGCCTCTCATGATGAAATGCTATTGGAGCAAAAATTTTTGTTAATTGTAAAAACTCAGAGTGGCGTTCGCTGTATTATTCAGTGGCTTGGTATTTAACTAATTTGTAAATGAAAATGATAATCTTATTTTATTACAGTGAGTAATTACTAAATAATTTTTCTCCCGGCTAAAGATTTGGTCAAGTTGCTAAAGAACTCCAAGTTAACGTTATGTTAAAGTGTTGTCTGTAAGTTGTGTAAGTGTCACTAAATCACAGTTCACACAACAGATTTTATACAACTATTGATTATGATGGAAACAGTTATCTTCAGCAAAATGATCATTAATACTACCGAATATCAGCCGCTGACAACACTGACGTATGTTACCTGAAACAATATTCTTCGTAACTCGTGCGTAATTAATTTCGGTTCCATACGTCAGCAAGAAAAGTTTGTTATATGGATCGTGCTATGAGCAGTTTTTTAAAGAACCAATCTGATTCGAATTATTTTCATTAAAATGAGTTCGGGACTAATGGTGCACATTTATTTTTACACATTTTTATTACCTTCGGCATTTATGTCTGCAGAGTTGCGTAATTTGAATTTGCCGCTGAGATAATTGTTAAGATGGTGGCAGACAATTGATAGAGACTTTCTGTTGTTCGAGCAAATTTCCTTTTAACGGGATAAGTATTTGAAATGATTATTAAACTTTGCTTTCATATTGTGCACTATTTAGACTAATTTTCATCAAGCAAACCTTTGATACTTTCGTAAGAAACATAGATAAAAACGCGATACAAATCGCTATCATCAATGGCTGCGCTCCTTGCAGCGGAAAGAAATAATTAACACAGACAATGCTTATTTAGAGAGGAATTAAAGTTACAAATAATAATGAACTCTATTCTCAAGTAATAACTAACAAATAATTACAATTTGTTAACAGACCTCAGTTTGATATACGCCTTGCGTCCACAACCTACAAAAGCTAACCAACAAAAGGTAAAAACAAAGGAAGACAAACGCAGATCATAAAAGGAGTTTACAATTATTATTCTCTTTGTATGATACACATCGATATGTCCAATTACATCATAAAATATTACATGAATAATTAATATTTATCATCGTTTTATTTCACTGTTTTTCCATAGGTCGGATAGATAATGTTATAACTGTTAGAGGCATAATTTCTTCTCGTCGCGTAGTGGCTAAAATTTATCTCGTGCATGTTACATCAGAATAAGTTTCGAAATTTACCCATTTAGGCGTCCGAACATCATGCAAAAAATGAAACCCCCGTGCTACCTACATTGAATACGACAGACCTGGGAAAAATGCAACGCCCTTTGGATCAGAAAGTTAGAAGAGATACGCTACTCAATTAACAAAAATAGCGAAAACTGGACCCTATAAAATCCAGATCAGATATACAGGCATCTTAAATGTCTCTACAGTATTTAGCTGATTATTCAGCAACTGACCATAAGAAAAGTCAAGAAACCAGAGAGGAATTAGGCATCTAGCGCATTATAAATGTTATAATGAAACTGACCACAGTATTCTCAATCAGTGCCCATACAATCAGAACTGCGTACCGGTAGTATGACGAAGAAAATGATTCCCAAAGGAAAGATAGGAGCTAGGTTATGTTTTAAAATCTCGCCGATGGCGAGGTCATTATAGAACGACATAAGGGTCGTAACAACGATGGGGCCTGTAAATCGACGGCGACCTTTCCGTACGAACTACGATGCTTCACACAGTTGCTATCCATAGTGTTCGAGAACATAATCAGTCTTACGCTAAAACGTTACCTATCTGACCCCTCTCAATTTTTGTTTACCTATTGTCGCAACAGAGCTGTATCATATATGTAGACTCAAGCGACGAATGAAAATTTGTACCAAGGCCGGGACTCGAACCCAGGACGCCTGCACACGAGGTAGATGCACTAACCACTACGCCACCCTGGCACAAGGGCTTTGCACAACCGCATGGACTACCCTAGCACGCCTATCCCCTCAAATCAAACTCCCATTCACGCCTCAGCTCATCACTGAACGATACCGCCAGATCCTAATCCCGGCTTTGGTACAAATTTTCATTCGTCGCTTCAGCCTGCGTATGTATGTCGTAGATGACAGACTTGAAAACGTCTCTGGAATCATATAGTTTCATTTGAGACCTATATCACCTATCTCGTCTTTTCCAAAGTGAGAAAGTGGATTATGAAGAATTTTAACTCATTTCATCGACAAGTTCTTAACTGGCTCTCAGTTTGGATTTTGGAAAGTTTTCTCCTTAAAGAAAACCTCAGTAACGCAGCCGTAACAGAACTAAACAAGAAAAATGATACTGCTGGTATATTATGCGATCTTTGATTGCGTGAATCACAAAATTCTACTCAGCAAACTAAAGTGTTACGGCATTAATGGCATCCGTATAGCGTGGATGGAATCTTGGCTTCATAACAGAAAACAGATCGTCTCATCGATAGAATGCGTCTCATCCATGAAGCTAACCTCAGAATTGAAGAACGTAAGGTGTGGGACGCCACAAGGATCGGTGCAAGGCCCACTCTTGTTTGTAGCCTACATAAATGATCTTCCAAACGCATAAAAGAGCGACTCCAAAACTGTCATGTTTCCTGATGACACATGCATAATAAGCAGGCACAGCTCAGACAAAAACTAAAAGCGCTTTACTATGGAAACGGCCAACAGTGTAAGTCTTTATGTCACAAACACATATTATGCAATTTAAAACCGGCAATAATGACATTTTCCCACTAAGACCAGATTGTATTAGTCACATACAGTATATGAAAAACACTGAGAAAAATTCCTTGGGGTTCAGTTTAATAACAAGTTAAAATGGAGTCAACACATAAATTAATCACTCCAGAAACTCCATTCATCGTGTTACGCCCTTGGAAGCATCTCTCATTGTGTTGTCTTATTTTGCATACTTTCACCCACTTTTATCGTACATAATTATGTTCTGGCGCAGTGCACGTGAAGTAAATAAACTGTTTACTTCACACAAGAGAGCAGTAAGAATATTTTGTACAGTAAATAATCATATATCTTTCAGATTCTATTTACGGATTTTGCAACTTTTACACTTCTTTCCCAGTACATATACTGTTTAATGAGTTTCGTGCCTGTTAATAAAAATCACTTTCAACTGAACAGAGATTTATATAGTCACACAAAACTGTGCTCATGTAAACTTCACCTCTTGTCTAGAGTTCTGAGTTAAGTTATGTACTCATGTGGGAAAATATTTAACAACCTCACGTCTAACATAGAATGAGAAACTGGGAATCCCTATCCAGATTCAAAAGAAAATTAAAAGCGTACCTCATTATCCACTCTTTCTACAAATTATATGAGTATCTAGATTCAAGGACTGTAAAGTTTTATTAACTGCATGCGAAGTAGAAAAGTTTGTTATAAACTTGCTTGACAAATAGGAGCCGGCCGGAGTGGCCGTGCGGTTGTAGGCGCTACAGTCTGGAACCGAGCGAGCGCTTCGGTCGCAGGTTCGAATCCTGCCTCGGGCATGGATGTGTGTGATGTCCTTAGGTTAGGTTTAATTTGTTCTAAGTTGTAGGCGACTGATGACTTCAGAGGTTAAGTCGCGTAGTGCTCAGAGCCATCTTTTTTTTTTTTTGACAAATAGGAATGTGTTGTATGTAAGCAAGTACCATTACTATCAAGTAAATGTGAAACTACTACAATCCATTTAACAGCATTTGTATGGTAAAACTGAACAGGAGCAGCTTTAGGTGGCATATGCGTGAATAACGTTAAGCAGTATAATGGCAAAGCATTGTTAACGTAGTACAAATATTGTGTTTCTATGAGTTTCTCGTCGTTGCACATCCCTGGAGATTCTACAGAATATAATGAGCCAAGGAATGTATGAATAATGAATGAGTTAATTAATTAATGATATCTACAGTTGTCTTCACAGCAGTGTTGTATGTGCTACAAGTGATTGTGATAAAGGCCATGATTTACAAGGTAGAGGTGTATGCTCCACCTGAGGTAGAATGGCCCAAGATCTGCCTGTGATTTGGGGAAGGAAGTATACAGGGTGAGCCGTCGGCCTCGCCGCAGTGGTAACACCGGTTCCCATCACATCGCCAGAGTTAAGAAAAATGGAAATGAGCGTATGGCTTCGTTGACCAGGAAGCCTCAGACGGGGAAGTTTGGCCGCCAAGTGCAAGCCTTATTTCAGTCGACGTCACATTGGGCGACTTGCGCGTCGGTGATGAGTGTGACATGATGATGAGGACAACACAACACCCAGTTCCCGACAGGCGGAGAAAATCTCCAAGCTGGCCGGGAATCGAAACCGGGCCCGCTTGCATGGGAGGCGAGCACGCTACCACCCACCTAAGCAGGCGGACGCCAAAGTTAAGAGCTGTCGGGCTTGGTTAGCACTTGGATATGTGACCATCAGCGTCTGCCGTGAGCTGTTGACAAACGGAGTGCACGCAGCCCTTTGAGGTCAGTTGAGTAGTACTGGCTCCGGTCACGAAAACTGAGAGCGGCCGGGAGAGCGTTGTGCTGATAAACGTGTCCCTCCATATAGGGCGATGTTCTTGAGGATAATATTATGGAAATGGAAGAGGATGTAGATGAAGATGAAATGGGAGATACGATACTGCGTGAAGAGTTTGACAGAGCACTGAAAGACCTGAGTCGAAACAAGGCCCCCGGAGTAGACAACATTCCATTAGAACTACTGACGGCCTTGGGAGAGTCAGTCCTGACGAACCTCTACCATCTGGTGAGCAAGATGTATGAAACAGGCGAAATACCCTCAGACTTCAAGAAGAATATAATAATTCCAATCCCAAAGAAAGCAGGCGTTGACAGATGTGAAAATTACCGAACTATCAGTTTAACAAGTCACGGCTGCAAAATACTAACGCGAATTCTTTAGAGACGAATGGAAAAACTGGTAGAAGCCGACCTTGGGGAAGATCAGTTTGGATTCCGTAGAAATATGGGAACACGTGTGGCAATACTGACCCTACGACTTATTTTAGAAGCTAGATTAAGAAAAGGCAAATCTACGTTTTTAGCATTTGTAGACTTAGAGAAAGCTTTTGACAATGTTGCCTGGAATACTCTCTTTCAAATTCTGAAGGTGGCAGGGGTAAAATACAGGGAGCGAAAGGCTATTTACAATTTGTACAGAAACCAGATGGCAGTTATAAGAGTCGAGGGACATGAAAGGGAAGCAGTGGTTGGGAAGGGAGTGAGACAGGGTTGTAGCTCTCCCCGATGTTGTTCAATCTGTATATTGAGCAAGCCGTAAAGGAAACAAAAGAAAAATTCGGAGTAGGTATTAAAGTCCATGGAGAAGAAATAAAAACGTTGAGGTTCGCCGATGACATTCTAATTCTGTCAGAGACAGCAAAGGACTTGGAAGAGCAGTTGAACGGAATGGACAGTGTCTTGAAAGGAGGATATAAGATGAACATCTACAAAAGCAAAACGAGGGTAATGGTTGTAGTCGAATTAAGTCGGGTGATGCTGAGGGAAATGAGTAGTAAAGGAATTTTGCTATTTGGGGAGCAAAATAACTGATGATGGTCGAAGTAGAGAGGATATAAAATGTAGACTGGCAATGGCAAGGAAAGCGTTTCTGAAGAAGAGAAATTTGTTAACATCGAATATTGATTTAAGTGTCAGGAAGTCGTTTCTGAAAGTATTTGTATGAAGCCATGTATGGAAGTGAAACATGGACGATAAATAGTTTGGACAAGAAGAGAATAGAAGCTTTCGAAATGTGGTGCTACAGAAGAATGCTGAAGATTAGATGGGTAGATCACATAACTAATGAGGAGGTACTGAATACGATTGGGGAGAAGAGGAATTTGTGGCACAACTTGACTTGAAGACGGGATCGGTTGGTAGGACATGTTCTGAGCCATCAAGGGATCACAAATTTAGTATTGGACGGCAGCGTGGATGGTTAAAATCGTAGAGGGAGACCAAGAGATGAATACACTAAGCAGATTCAGAAGGATGTAGGTTGCAGTAGGTACTGGGAGATGAAGAAGCTTGCACAGGATAGACTAACATGGAGAGCTGCATCAAACCAGTCTCAGGACTGAAAACCACAACAACAACAACATATTCGCATCCGTTTACGCGTACCGTCTGAGAATGACACGGCGGTCGGTCGGTACAGTTGAGCTTTCCAAGGCCTGTTCGGACTTAGTTTATTATACAGGGTGAAATCAAACTGCACTCTCAGAATTCCGGAGGCTGTTCGTGGATATTTTCTGAATGTTTTGGTATAAGGGATCCGTACCTCAGTACAGAGTAATGATGTGATTATGATTTCTTCGGTTTGTCGTCCCAGGTACCTCTGATTCTATAAAAATACTTTCACAACACTTAAAAAGCCTGTAATATGGAGACAGCAAAAATAAGAAACAAAACACAAACTTCTATGCACAAAAAGTACTGTATTGTGACTGCTGCCGTAGCGGGAACGGCTCAGCATGGCGTCGCTATACCGCTCTTCCAACTGCGTTTGCGTTCAGTGAAGCCATATACGAGTTTCATACCGACCAACTCTTCATCAGTGAAATACTGCTGTATATCACTGTTAATGTACAACTAACACTGCCAGAAAAATAAATCTAGAACAGAACCGAACGCAACATTAGTAAAATGGGGATTACTGTCGTCAATAGCAAGTACCGTGAATAAATGGATAAAGTTTCTTTCCAAACAAGGCACGCGGCACATATCATCGGCATTTCTACTGTTGTGCAAATGTTTTCAGAGCAATACAGAGTGCTGGTCATCTAGCGAATTTTTTATTGCTATTCCCATATTTTTTATCACTTACATTCTCATCTGCGTTGATCAAATATAGCTCGTTGTGGCTACGAGTTGGGCAGGATCACCGTTCAACAGAGGATGTTTCTTTCAGTAAAGCCACCAGGACGCTGCTGTATCTCCTCTCTCTCCTGATTGTTCAGACCTCGTCCCGGCAGTAAAAATACATCCTTCCAGTTTTGGATAAAGTCAGTTTATTAAGCATTTTTTAAATATTTGTCCAAAATACTTATGATGACTTATCGCACAGACATAGGTTGTTTCTTTAACGCTAAATAAATATAGGGTGTTTCAAAAGAATGATATGATTTCAGAACTACATATTTATTGATAAAAACATACTATAACATGGGTTGGGTTGTTTGGGGGAAGAGACCAAACATCGAGGTCATCGGTCTCATCGGATTAAGGAAGGATGGGGAAGGAAGTCAGCCCTGCCCTTTGAAAGGAACCATCCCAGCATTTGCCTGGAGCGAGTTAGGGAAACCACGTAAAACCTAAACCAGGATGGCCGGACGCGGGATTGAACCGTTGTCCTCCCGAATGCGAGTCCAGTGTGCTAACCACTGCGCCACCTCGCTCGGTATAGTATAACATGGGATAAGTTTCAAAATACTTACAAAATCTTAATTTCAGCTTTGTTATTAAAAATAGTCCATGTGTCCACCAGCAGCAGCACGAACGACATCTAGACGATAGCTAAATTCGTCATAAACTTCAGACAATGTATCGGCTTTTACAGAAGTTAGGGCGGCTGCTATTCTGTTCTTCACTTCTTCTGTGTCACGAGGTGAAGTGGTGCTGTAGGCACATTCCTTCACATATCCCACAAAAAAAGACGCATTGCGTCATGTCTAGCAATCCTGGAGGCCAAGAATGGTGAGCAGTGTCTCGGGGTCAAGTGCACCCCAGCCAGCGCCGAGGCAGAGTGCAACGTACGTTGTACTGGCAGTGTGAATCTCCATCCTGTTGGCAAATGGTGTCATCGGAGTACTCCTGAAGTTGTGGAAAAAGGCAATTCTGCAGCATTTGAAGGTAGCTCAACGCTGGATAGGGCGGACGGCACCCCGAGACACTGCCCTCCATTGCTGGCCTCCGACATATAAGACCCCATGCGATTTTTTACTGTGGAAATATACAGAGGAAAGTATGTTCATCCTCCCTTTACTCATGACGTAGAAGAAATGATGAACGGAATAACAGCCGCCATAACTTCTGTAAAAGCAGATAAAAGCAGATGCATTGTGTAAAGTTTATGACGAATTTAGCTATCGTCTAAATGTTGTCGCCCTGCTGATGGTGGACATATGCAGCATTTGTAACAGCATAGAACTTTATAATTTTGTATTTTTCATTTTAGCCTATGTTTGTAGTTTGTTTTTCTCAATAAATATGGAGTTTTGATATCAGGTCATTCTTTTTGAAACACCCTGTACAATGTGAACGCCTTGCGCTCACTCCCTCGAACTTTTATCCGCCGGTTGCCCACCCATAGTCTGTATGCTTCCTTGGCAGTCGTGATTTCTCTTCACGGTCCTTACGCTAGTTGTACGTTGTTGGCACAGAGTCGTTCTGCAATCTGCATCTAATGCCGATTCTCTCTCCTGTCTCAGTATTGTTTCCCGGAAGAATGCTCCCTCCAGCGATACGCGCTTGAGTTCAAGAAGCATTCCCGTAATACTCGGGCGTTAACTGAAGCATTGGTAACAGGTATGTCAGAACTATTTCGATGTCTTCCGTTAATTCGACAGCCGGCCGGAGTGGCCGAGCGGTTGTAGGCGCTATAGTCTGGAACCGCGCGACTGCTACGGTCGCAGGTTCGAATCCTGCCTCGGGCATGGATGTTTGTGATGTCGTTAGGTTAGTTAGGTTTAAGTAGTTCTAAGTCTAGGCGACTGATGACCTCAGAAGTTAAGTCCAATAGTGCTCAGAGCCATTTGAACCATTTAATTCGACCCGGCGGGGATCCCAAACTCTCGAGCAATAGCAAAAATTGGGTCGCACTGGTGTTCTGTATGCTGTCTCCTTTACTGAAGAGCAACATTTTTATAGAATTGTCCAAAGAAACTGACGTCGACCATTCGCTTCCCTACGATGAGCCTTACGTGCTCGTTGCGTTCCATGTTTCCCAGATAAACACTGTGTGATGGAAAGTTTCTGAACACCCCTACGTAATGCGGAATTGACCACTAAATGTCACCAGAAATGGACGTGGCAGTATAAAAGGAGACGTCGAATATTTTGTTGCGGGTAAAGAAGCAGTAACAGCAGAACGCCTCAGCCTGGAGAGCTCAGTGATTTCGGACGTGGACTTACCAGTCGATTTGATCTGGGTGAGGAATCCATCAACAACCGCTCTGAAGCTACCCTAGTGGGCTGTTGGTGATTTAATTGGGAAGTGGAAAACGTGACAGAACAGCCACAGCTCATGTACGGCTGGACAGGGACAGTCGAGCATTGTGGACCATGAGCGTGAAGTGATCGCTGTATCAAGCAGAATTAGATAACAGTCTTTGAGTGCTGGCCCCTATTATGACCGGAACCGAGGTTGGAATCTTCTTACACGTCGGTCAGGGGGCCTGAAGATGGCATAGTAAATCACCGAAACTGGTAGCCAAATAAAATAACAGGTGGGAAATTAGGCGGCTGAAAGGTGTTTGATTTGAAATTCTGTAACGAAAAGCCGTCCCGCAACCATCTCTGGAAAGACGGTCATGCAGAGATTGTGGAGCAGGGATATAAAAAAAAAATTACATGAAATCATTGGAAGGAATCTCCTGTAAGTTACAACATGCTACCAGCAGTCCAGCTAGTACAATGGCTGAGCGTAGAGAGTTAAAAAGAGTGGGGGTTCAATGGTAGAGCAGCTGCTCATAAGCCACACACATCTGTAGTGAGTGGTAAGTGGCGCTTGAGGTGGTCAAAGAGCGACACCACTGGACAGTGGATGACTGGAAGTGACTCATTTGGAGTGGTGAATCACACTGTACTCATTGGTAAACCGATGGAAGAGTTTGCGTTTGGCGTATGCCTAGAGAACGTTACCCGCCATCAACTGTGTACCAACAGTGAAGTACGGACGGGGCGGTGTTATGATATGGAGGTATTTTTCTTGGTTCTTGCTCTTAAAAAAGGCTAAAGTCTGAGGGATAGGAACACATTTTACAGCATCGTGTACTGAATACAATATAGGAATGGTTCGGAGGTGATGACTGCTTCTGTTAGCATAACCTTTCAACCTATCATAAAGCAGCATCTGTGACATGATGGTTTGTGGGCAATAATATTCCTGAGATGCAAATGAATCCAAATCAGCCAAACAGTTGCAACATAAAGTGGTTTCATTCAACCTTTGACCATAGGTCAGCCCGCCCTCTACAGAAATACGTGTAACTAATATTTTACATCGGAAAAACAAATAATGAAGATATCTGACTTTTTTCCATTGTAAATATGCTGTCAGCGCACATGGTTGTATACCTTATTAAACGCCGCGCGGGGTAGCCGCGCGGTTCCAGGCGCCTTGCCACGGTTCACGCGGCTCCGCCCGTCGGAGGTTCGAGTCCTCCCTGGGGCATGGGTTTGTGTTGTCCTAAGCGTAAGTTCGTTTGGATTTTAGTTAGATTAAGTAGTGTGTAAGCCTAGGGGACGATGACCTCGGCAGTTTAGTCCCATAGGAACTTACCATTAATTTTTCCAATTTTTTTTTTCGTTATTAAATATACTGGCCCCTTATGTCTAGGGCTCGTCAAGTAAGAATAGCTAAAATCCAGAAATAAAACCAATCAAATAAAAGGACTGGTCATGTTATGAGTTGCACGTCTACTGACGGGTAACGGAGTGCGTGAACATCAGGAAAATGCCTGAGGCATTTTTTACTCAGATGACATCTAATGACACACTCACTTTTGAAATCACTGAGCTCTCCTGATTATGCCATTCTGCTGTAAGTGCTTTTTTACCGGTTACACGATACTCCCCACATCGTTTTACGAGGGAGAGTCTACCTTTAGTGACATATAGTGATCACTTTCGCATTGGTTTTCCTTGTGCTCACGCTCTCCGTTTCCTTTCAAGAAACGTGCAGCTCATAACAACGCCTGTCATTTTGTTTCATTGGTTTTATATCTGGATTTTAACTAATCTCACTTGACAAGTAAAGATTTGGGCCAGCATATTAGACAGTGAACACAATTATGTGCGCTGACGGCATATTTTTCTTGAACAAATGTCAAATTGCTTCATTGCCGTTTTTCCAAAAAACAAAAAAAAGGCTCTAAGCACTACGGGACTTAACATCTTAGGTCATCAGTCCCCTAGACTTAGCACTATTTAAACCTAACTAGCCTAAGGATATCACACACATCCGTGCCCGAGGCAGGATTCGAACCTGCAATCGTAGCTGCCGCGTGGTTTCGGACTGAAGAGCCTAGAACCGCTCGGCCACAGCGGCCGGCTGTTTTTCCAATTCGAAATATTAATTATATGTATTGCTGAAGAAGATATTCATCGAAACCATGGTCCAAGGCTGAGTAAATCCAACTTTCGCTGCAGCTGGTTGGCTCTTTGGATTCATTTACTGATCGCTAACCGTTACTGAAGCACAGCAATGTTCAAGATATTCCTGAAATGGTCTGGCCTGTCCACAGTCCCCACTTCTCTGTAGATACAAGCGCGGAGTAGCACTACCTTCTATGGTTACGGCTCTTTAGGAAAAATGGGCAGCCGTTCTTCCACAGAGATTCAGACAGCTCATCGAAAGTGCAGAGTTCAAGCCTCTTTATAAAGACGAAGGTGGACACAGCGAATATTAATGTCCACTAATAGCTGTGCGGATACTTCTGATCGTATAGTATACAATCGGTGTGACTGTCATTTATGTGCATCTGGCTCCTCAACTGGTCACGAATTGACGCAGTTGGCTTATAAAAAAGGCAATGTGATGTCAACCATTGAACGAAGCTGGTGATTAGCTTTTTAAATCCTATCATCACGAGCGAGAACGTTCATACAGTATATGAATTTCTTTGACTCATCAGTCTTCTGAGCAGTTTGATGTGGCCTGCCACGAATTGCTCTCTTGTGGCAACTTTTTCATATCAGGGTAGCTGAGTGGCCAGCGCGACAGAATGTCAATCCTAAGGGCCCGGTTTTGATTCCCGGCTGGGTCGGAGATTTTCTCTGCTGAGGAACGGGGTGTTGTGTTGTCCTAATCATCATCGTTTCATTCCCATCGAAGCGCAAGTCGCCGAAGTGGCGTCAAATCGAAAGACTTACACCCCGCGAACGATCTACCCGATTAGAGGCCCTAGTCACACGAATTTATTTGGTTATTTGCTGGATGTATTCCGATCTCTGTCTTCCTCTATAGTTTTTACCGTCTACAGCTCCTTCTAGTACCACAGAAACTGTTCTCTGATGCCTTAACAGATGTCCTAAGATTCTGTCCTTTCTTCTTCTGTTCCAGTTTTTCTACAGTCCACGTCTGAATGCCATACTATGCTGTGCTCCAAACGTACATTATTCCTCTCATTCAGGCCAGTATTTGACACTAGTAGACTTCTCTTGGCCAGGTATATCCTTTTTCCCAGTACTAGTGTGCTTTTTATGTTCTCGTTGCTCCGTCCATCACGGGATATTTTGCTGCCTTGGTAACAGAAATCCTTCGTCTTCTTCGTGATGCCCAATTCTGATGTTAAGTTACTCGCTGTATTCATTTCTGCTGCTTCTCATTAATTTCTTCGGTTTACCCTCAGTCCATATTCTCTACTCATTAGAACGTTCATTTCATTCAACAGGTCCTGTAGATCTTCTTCACTTTGACTGAGGATAGAATTGTCATCAGAGAATCTTATCACTGATATCCTTTCACTCGGAATTTCAATCCCATTCCTGAACTCTTCTTTCATTTTCCTCGTTGCTTTTTCTATGTATACAATACTGACCATTAAAATTCCTACACCAAGAAGAAATGCAGATGATAAACGGGTATTCATAGGACAAATATATTATACTACAACTGACATAAGATTACATTTTCACCCAGTTTGGTTGCATAGATCCTGAGAAATCAGTACCCAGAACAACCACCTCAGACCGTAATAACGGCCTTGATACGCCTGGGCATTGAGTCAAATAGAGCTTGGATGGCGTGCACAGGTACAGCTGCCCATGCAGCTTCAACATGATACCACAGTTCATCAAGAGTAGTGACTGGCCTATTGTGACGAGCCAGTTGCTCGGCCACCATTGACCGGACGTTTCCAATTGGGGAGAGATCTGGAGAATGTGCTGGCCAGGGCAGCAGTCGAACATTTTCTGTATCCAGAAAGACCCGTACAGGACCTGCAACATGCGGTCGTGCATTATCCTGTTGAAATGTAGGGTTTCGCAGGGATCGAATGAAGGGTAGAGCCACGGGTCGTAACACATCTGAAATGTAACGTCCACTGTTCAAAGTGCCGTCAATGCGAACAAGAGGTGACCGAGACGTGTAACCAATGGCACCCCATACCATCACGCCGGGTGATACGCCAGTATGGCGATGACGAATACACGCTTCCAATGTGCGTTCACGGCGATGTCACCAAACACGGATGCGACCATCATGATGCTGTAAACACAACCTGGATTCATCCGAAAAAATGATATTTTGCCATTCGTGCACCCAGGTTAGTCGTTGAGTACACCATCGCAAGCGCTCCTGTCTGTGATGCAGCGTCAAGGGTAACCGCAGCCATGGTCTTCGAGCTGATAGTCCATGCTGCTGCAAACGTCGTCGAACTGTTCGTGCAGATGGTTGTTGTCTTGCAAACGTCCCCATCTGTTGACTCAGGGATCGAGAAGTGGCTGCACGATCGGTTAGTCATGCGTATAAGATGTCTGTCATCTCGACTGCTAGTGATACGAGGCCGTTGGGATCCAGCACGGCGTTCCGTATTACCCTCCTGAACCCACCGATTCCATATTCTGCCAACAGTCATTGGATCTCGACCAACGCGAGCAGCAGTGCCGCGATACGATAAACCGCAATCGCGATAGGCTATCAAAGTCGGAAACGTGATGGTACGAATTTCTCCTCCTTACACGAGGCATCACAACAACGTTTCACCAGGCAACGCCGGTCAACTGCTGTTTGTGTATGAGAAATCGGTTGGAAACTTTGCTCGTGTCAGCACGTTGTACACTGCTGGCCACCGTAAATGCAACACCAAGAAAGACAAGAGGTAGCACAACAAAATTTATTTTGTAGATAACATGTTGACCAAGTATCAAATGATTACGTTTACAGACGTCTGTGACATGTGGTTCCTGCCAGAATCAGTAGCCAGAGTAGCCGCCATTGTTGGAGATCACCGCTGCCACACGCCTCGGCATTGAGTCAAAGAGACGTTGGATGTGTTCCTGGGGTACAGCAGCCCAAGCAGCTTCCACACGTTGCCAAAGATCATCTGGTGTGGCAGCTGGGGATGTAATCTGGGTCACTCGTTGAGCAACCATGGACCACATGTTTTCTATTGGCGAAAGATCCGGAGAGCGAGCTGGCCATGGGAAGCAATTCAATCTGGTTATTGACGAAGAACCTTTGGACAATGCGTGCCACGTGTGGTCGCGCATTATCCTGTTGAAATATGGCTGTGGCCGAGCCCTGAAGGTAAGGAAGGACAACTGGCTCCAGCACCTCGGATTTGTAGCACCGGCTATTTAAAGTACCGGCAATGCGTACTAGAGGCGTGCGAGAGTAATATCCAATACCGCCCCATACCATAATACCCGGTGCAAGACCAGTGTGGCGGTGCATAATGCAGCTGTCCAGCATCCTCTCTCCACGGTGTCTCCACACTCGAATCCGACCATCGTGTTGCTGCAGACAGAAGCGTGCCTCGTCAGTAAAGACAACGTCATTCCATTCTGCCGTCCACATCCGTCTGTCATCACACCATTGGCGACGGAGACGTCTGTGGTTCTGCGTCAATGGTAGACGAAGCAATGGACGTCTTGCGGACAGACCACTCTGCTGTAAACGGCGTCGAATGGTACGCGCAGACACTGGATGATGCGTTACAGACGCAATGTGCTGTGCTATGGTTCGGGATGTCACTGAGCGATCCGTCACTGCCATGCGCACAATTTGCCTATCAGCACGTGCAGTGGTGCACCGAGGTGAATGCGATCGACCACGTCGGTCCGTCGTACCCTCCTGCATCCAAAGGTCACATATCCGCATTACAGTTGTTTGGTTTCGTCCAACACGACTAGCGATTTCTCTGTATGATAATCCACAATCTCGGTAAGCCACTATCCTTCCTCTGTCGAACTCGGATACTTGATCAAAAGATGTTCGCTGTTGTCTACGAGGCATAACTGATCGTCTTGTGAAACAACCACAAGGTAAACACACGTGCCGAATGTACACTCGTCGAAATCGCCAAGCCTTAAATGGCGCTATGAGGTGGCGCCACAGGCGCGCGTGATGTGCGTCTGCGCTGAAATTCTAATCAGTTGTATATATCATCACTGCAAACCCATGGTGTAAATTTCACTTGATTCGGATGCTTCCTTCAGGGTGTTGCATTTACGGTGGCCAGCAGTGTAGTTGTCGCCACCGGCGCCAACCTTGTGTGAATGCTCTGAAAAGCTAATCATTTGCATATCACAGCATCTTCTTCCTGACGGTTAAATTTCGCGTCTGTAGCACGTCATCTTGGTGGTGTAGCAATTTTAATGGCCAGTTGTGTAGATTGAACAGTAGGTCGAAGACATCACGCATATGAGAGTCATAATGAGGCTGTTCAACTTATTACGGAATCGAATTAGTGTCTCTGTCTGCTACGACACTACAAGAAAGGTGTCACACTTTTTTTTTAGGTCTTCGCGAAGATTCTCGTTAAATGCCGTGTGGGCTGCAGGCGTGGCGGCGGCGGCAGCAGATGGCTTTGCGGCTGTCAGGTAAATTCTGCCGGCCGCGTCCTAATTTGGAGGCGATCTGTCACGGCGGCGGCGGCGCGTGCTGCGTGCAGGTGCCGCCCCGGAGGTCCCGTTACGGCGAGCCGGCGGCTGGCTCGCAAATTAATAACGCGCGGGCGCAGACCCGACCGAGCCCACGCAGGGGCCGTAACTCAGGCCGGCGCCCGGCCTGCGGAAATTCGCGCCCGCCGCAGACGGCGATTAGCGGTCGGCCGCTCGACTCGGCTGTCACGCGCACGCTCTGCCTCGCTCGTCTCCCTGTGCTCCCCAGGCAGCTACTTCTCCTCGCCTGGCACGCTTGTCTGCACCTGACGGTGAAACAGCAGAGTCGAAACGGAAACAGTTGTGACCATTGTCAAATTGTATGGTTTCAGCAGTACATTCATTACGTGAGCTCAAAATATGGTGGGAATGATTTCGGCAGAGTCTCACTAAATCTCATTTAAACCAGAAGGGGACAATGAAAATCACACGTCAACTTTTTAGCTCACATAAATTAATATATTATAAAGGAGGAGATTAGCGCTTAACGTCCCGTCAGCAACGAGGTCATTAGAGACCGAGCACAAGCTCGAATTAGGAAAGGACGGGGAACGACATTGCCCGTGCCCTTTCGAGGGAAACATCCGGGCATTTGCCTGAAGCGATTTCGGAAATTCACGGAACACCTAAATCAGGATGGTCGGACGCGGGTTTGTACCGAGCGCCCCCCCCCCCCCCCCCCCCTCCGAGTGCGATTCCAGTGTGTAAATTACAGGGTGGCACACGAAATGTGTTACCAATTGTTTCTTTCACAATTTACGACGCACATTAGATATCCCGCTGGGATCTCTACAGCAGTACCAGCAGAGCTTGGAAAAACAAATGAGTTACGAAATGACGTGTAATTCACGATACTGCCGCTAGGAGACTAGTAAGCAGCAATGGCTGACAATGGAAGACTGACGACACAGCAACGATCGGCAATTGTGTTACTTTTTCATGAAACGAAAAGCCTTGTTGTGACTCAGAGGCGTTTTCGACAACAGTTTAACACACGATGTGTCCCTTGCAAGAAGACCATCCACACATTGTACGATAAATTTGTACAGGAAGGAACAGTATTGGAAGCGAAGCGATCTCGGCCTAAGCCTGTTTGTTCGCCGGAGAATATTGAAGCGGTACGAGTTGCTGTACAGAGAAGTCCCGGGAAATCGTGTAGAAAGGCAGAAGTGCAACTGGGAATATCCAGACACTACGTTCAACGCATTCTTAAAAATTACCTCCATATGTACCCATACGAGATGACCTGTCCACAGAAGCTCACTGAAGAACACAAGCAGCAGAGACTACTGTTTGTTCAGTGGGCGGAGGATAGGGAAGAAACTCTGAACAACGTTTGGTTTTCAGACGAGGCGCATTTTCATTTAGACGGTGTGGTTAACAAACAAAATGTACGCTTTTGGGTCACTGAAAACCCAGAAGTGCTTCATGAACGACAACAATATGCTCCGAGGATTACAGCGTGGGCAGCAATTTCCAGTCACGGACTTATTGGACCCTTTTACTTTGAAGAAACTGTGAACAGCGAGCGTTATTTGAGCATGCTTGGCAATAGCTTCATTCCACAGCTTCTTGCTACTGCCTTGCCCTTCAACACGCAGTGGTTCATGCAAGATGGAGCAAGGCCACATACTGCAAATACTGTGTTGGAGTTTTTACACGAGCATTTCGACATGCGGATCATTTCACTCAGGTTTCCAGGTCGCTTCAATGACGGACAAAATTGGCTCCCAATAGTCCGACCTCAATCCATGTGACTTTTTTCTTTGGGGGTACCTAAAGGAAAAAATTTTCCCGAAACGTCCACGTGATTTAATGGAGAAGACTTATTCTTCAAGCTTGCAGTGAAATTACGGAAGACATGTGCCGTAGAGTAATCACTAACTTCAGTGTTCGTTTGAAGGAAGTTAGGAAACGAAATGGTGGACATATTGAGCATGTGCTGAGTTAGAACAAATCTCCATGGACGGCTCTTTATTGTAGTATATGTTCCTTTCAGATTGTATTGACAGTAAAGTTTATATTCAAAAACAAAATGGTACCACATTTCGTGCGCCATCCTGTATTTTAACGGATAACATTTTGTTTTACACAGGGTGAATATTAATAAAACCGATAAATTGCAAGGACGGATTTCTGACTCGAAATGGGGGAAAAAGGTCCTGTGTACATGCGTCCGAAAATGGAGGGTATGTATGCAACGACATCAAACTGTCCTGGAACACCGAACAGATCTCCAGATGTTCAAAGTGGCCTCAATGGTAGCGGTTGTCATGCAGGATACACATGCTCGTACTTTGGCTTAGGCCTGCGCCATGTTGGCGGGCCACTTGCCTGGAGTTTGTGCTAGGGTTCGTCTCAATATACTGTCGAACACGGTCCTGCACATCTGGTGTACGCACAATCCGCCGCCTCCCTGCACGTTCGTCTGTCAGAAGGGATGCATAATCATACAAACGCCCAAAAAGAGCTTGAAATGTTGTGCGGTGTGGCTGGTGTCTTGTTCTGGTGTAGCCGTGCTGCCTCTTGACCGTGCACAAACACCAACTCGGCTTTTTTCCGTCATGAACACCGGACGATTCTGCTGCTTACAGTATACGCTGTATCAATCAAACAGCCTGCAATACACAAGGAACACACGGGACGTCGTAGGACGAACTTTCATTCGTCAGCGCCATCTTTTGTGACAACGATGCATTACAGGACACATTTTCGTAGGGCCTTTTTTCCTCCATTTCCAATCACGACTTCGACCACCACGCAGTTTGTCGGTTTTATTAGTGTTCACCCTGTATAATTGATTCTGAGCAAAGAAAATATTAAAGTGCTCCCCTGTCTTTATGGCCTCTCTGAATTGAGCTCAATGCTTTTCACGTGTGTATGGAAAGGATTCCCCGATTTGAAACAAGTGCCGCACAGCTGTTAGATTTCATCAGGGCAGTTCCCAGCCGCGCCGCGTCGGTCAGTCAGAGAGTCAGTCGTGATATTCTGCAAAGCATTTAAAGCCGGTGTTATTTATTGTGTTCAACATGAATTACTATCAGAAGTTTTACAATGCGTGTGTTACGCGGGATACCGACAAGTATAAACACAGTTACGAGCAAGGAAGGAAGCTAAGCTGAAGTTCATCCATAAAAATTCTCTTAATGGTCATGTAAGTCAACAGACTGAAAAGCTTCCTACTCGCACAGTTCAAAGGAGGGTACAAACAATGTTGTCTTTTACCTGGTAAGTAAGAGAAGGTTCAACGATATTTAATGTATATAAAATAACAATAAAAGTTCATTTCTGTGAAGACGGTTAATACTGTTTTCGTGGAGCATTTTGACCATTTTTTTTCTTTTTTTTTGTCTATCCGTCCGAATACTACTTATCTTTCGCATATTTAAAATAAAGTGTTTACAATCACGTGTTAAAAACACCAATACACTTTCTAAATAAAACATGCTTTTATTAAAGCGTTTTAATCGACATTTAAAACAAATAATAAAAATTTCATTTTTATGTATGTTTACCAGAGTACGAGATAAACGTCACGTAAACGGGAGATGGGGTCCCACCACATCTCACCAAAGCACGTCAGTGGGGGAGGTGGGGACTAAATTTTTAAGAAAACCCCTCACATATATTAATCGACGTCCTCCAAGGCGCTTATACTGTTGCTTTCGATAACCCGACTTTAAAGCTGTTCAATTTCTCAAACAGTACAGTACTTCGACAGCTACCTGAGAAACGGGTATCAAGAAACGCCCCGTGAAGCACAAAAATCCCAGGGTTCATTTCTTCGTCCGATGCTTTTCCCTCTGTATTTTAGTGACATTTCATCTGTATCATATTCTCCAGAAATTTTTGAGAACATTGCTCTTAGAGAAAAACAGTGCTGTGGAAAAAATACTTTAAAAATGGCCAAAAATTGTCTTGACCGCAATGAAATATTTATTTCTAATGTTTACCGGTTTCGGTCAGAATGTGACAATCTTCAGACCATTTATAACAGGATACGAGCAGTTTACATTCGTGGAGCCACAACACCTGCTCCGTCCACCACCACCGCCTACCAACATGGTATAAATCGTCTGAAGATGGTCACATTCTGACCGAAATAGGTAACCATTGTAAATATATATATATTTCATAGCGGTCAAGACTGTTTTTAATCCATTCTTATAAAAATCTCTAGGAGCCTTAGAAGCCTATCCTACAGACTACATGTCACTCTTCGTGTCGTCCTAAAAAGAAAATAACGCGTTTCTTGTAGCGCCGTAACAGGTGGAGATAATAATTCGATTCCGTAACAAGTTAAAAAACTTCCTCGTGCTGATAATATTATCTGTGATGTACTGTACGAATGTTCTTTCTCGTGGTGATACGAATTAATAGAGGAGTCTTCAGCTTTCAGACTCGTTCAATGTTGGAAATACCATTACCATTTTTTCTCCTTGATGTTTCCCTTTTCCGACCAACTGAGGTGGTATATCAGCAATAACATCCAAGGTAGTAGAATGAGCTGTGTCGGAGGAAGAGATTAATATACATAGAACAATAATTGCGGACGCAGGGTGCAAACTCTACTCTGAGATGAAGTGGTTGTCACAAGAGAGAAATTAGTGGTGGACCGTATTAAACCAATCACAACACCTGTGTCCCCCCCCCTTCCCCAACATACATACACATAAAACTATAGTTTTATAACAGTTACTTATTTGCAGTCAACGGCTAGCAGTACATGATCTGACAACATCGCTTCTGCCACAGGCGATCCTTACATTTCACCGAAGGCTTTGTGATCAACTCCCACTCGAGGTTGCTAACATTTAGACTGTAACCTCGAGCTGGAAGCAATCCTATCAACAGAAAGAATTTCGTGAGAAGAAATGTCGTGCTAGTGAAAGAGGGAAGCTCTTATCCCCATTTCCGAGTAGTGTAAGATTCTTCATTATTGTGTAATGGCAATAATGACGATACATCCAGTTTAATAAATGCATGAGACACTTGACAGTTGTTGGAATGAAAAGAGGATGCAGCTACGGTTGGATAGCTTCCTGCACACACGTGACACACACACACACACACACACACACACACACACAAAGTAATTCGGAACATGTGTTATCTTCACGGATGCCGCAGGTGTTATGTCCATAAGAAGTAAAGGAGAGGTTAGATCAGTAGAGGGAAAAGACTGTATACCTGCCTGTGTCGTGTGCGTATTGAACCATCAGCATAGATATGGGTCTAAATGTTTTGGTGTTCCGAGGAATAAATAAGCTCTTTCGTACTTAGAAGTTGGTTACGACTTGGCTTGGAGCCCAGCCTGAATGCCCAACATAAACGCCCAATGATCTAACATCAGTAAAATAATTTACGGCGGTTTGGAAGGCCTATGTCCTGTGTCGCCCATTAGACGGAGAATTTATAGCAGCTCTTGTTGTTTCATACTTCTTTTACTATTATGTCATGAACAGTCCTATACGAGGAGGAAAACGGTACGAATTTTTTTCCAGTTACTATAGATCACAATTTAACAGCCCTTTTATATCTTGTTTCCGTCTCAAAACTATTGCTACTTTGGTTAACATCGTTGAAATAAGTTGACTGTCATGTGGAAGGCAGTTAGCTGTTACAGTAATCACATTTACATACTGTCTCATTTTTAATGATTCGCAGTACACCACTTTCACTGTCGTCGTAGAACTAATTCAATCATTACTGCTGAAAATTCGTTTTTTTCCCATTCCCAGGCCACATGCGTTGGTTCTTTCGTGGTTGCATAGAGAATGGTAAACAGTATAAAAGTAGATCAAAGGATCATGTAACATACGTGTAATTCTTTCCGATTTTGTGCTTTCAGCATCATGGAATGATTCACATTCTGCAAAAGAAATTTTATGTGTTTCACGCTCAGCTAATTGCACCTTCTACAACTGTAGGTGGTCTTAAAACATTCAGTATCGTTTTTTGAAATAAAGAATAAATATATTTGTACAATCATAAAATAAAATTTCTTATAACTAAAAAAAGTTACTTCATTTGTATTTTTTCCAGCCTTGAAACGCACAAACTGTGTCATTTTGGTTTCTTAGAAAGTTTCTTCGGATTTTACTGTTCCCTTTTATCCTTGTTTTAATACATTATCTTTCTAAGAAGTTGAAACCGGTAATGAAATTGTTCGTTAATTTTGTTAACACGACGAGTCCCTATGTTCCTCTTGGGCAGTATATCTAGTCTGCGTGCAGAAGAAAGCAAGTTACTAAATTGGCCACAAGGAAACTTTTCTGACAGCATCACCAGTCGACAATCTTAGTCGTTACCGCGAAACTTTTAAGTAATACTAGGAATGTCCATACTGCTTAGTCATTCGAAGTTTTGAATCTTAATGTCGTATATGCACAGAAATAAATTTTGATGAATCGCGTATAAAAGAGCAGGATTCCGTATAGGTCAGCGTGTGGCTAATTCAGCGTGTGACTGATTCTTAGCCACTCCAGAAATTTGTGTGACAATTTTTTTTATCTTCTCAGCGAGGCTCTTCTGACCAGACTATTCAACAGGCATAAAAATTGAAACTAAAGGGAATATAGTGCAGACGGCCTCTGTTACTGAGCAGTTGCTATTGTCTTTTTTTATTTTTATTTCTTTTTTTTTTTGGGGGGGGGGGATGTAAGAGTCTTGTCTTCTGATTGGTATGATGCGGATCGCTCCAATTTTCTATTCCGTGCCAATCTCTTCTTCTCACAGTAGCATCTGCACAAAACATATGAAATTATTGATGGATACATACCAGCCAGCGGATACGTCTTGCTCTACAGCTTTTGTATTTTAGGGCTCGCTCTAGAGCTGTGAGAGTTACTTTATGATATCTTAATTCATGTCCTATCATTCGCTCCTTTTTCTTGTCAATGTTGTCCACATTTTGCTCTCCTTCTCGATTCTGCGGAGAACCTCCTCATTCCTTACCTTATCAGTCCACAGCACCACACCTCCAACGCTTGGATCGTCTTCTTTTCCGCTTTTCTCACAATCCATAATTCACTTCCGTACAATGCTGTGCTCCAAACACTCTTTCTCAGAATTTTCTTCCTCAAATTAAGGCCTTTGTTTGATGCTAGTATGTTTCTTTTAGCGAGGAATGCCGTCTCTTCCTGTGGCAGTCTTCTTATGTCCTACATACTTCTCCGTCATGAGTTGTTTTGCTTCTAAGACAAACGCACTTGCTTCACTTCCTTTATTTTTGTGCCGCGCGAGGTAGCCGCGCGGTCTGGATTCCTTGTCACGACTTGCGCGGTTCTACCCGTCGGATGTTCGAGTCCTCCCTTGGGCATGGGTGTGTGTGTTGTCCTTAGCGTCAGTTAGTGTAAGTTACGTTAAGTAGTGCGTAAGCTTAGGGACCGATGTCCACAGTTTGGTCCCATAAGACTTTACCGCAAATTTCCAATTTTGCCTTTACTTTGTGGTCCCAATTTTAATATCCAGTTTATCACTAAAATAATTTGTGCTACTCGTCATTACTTTGTGAGATATGTCTCATTTATCTACCCTTTCTATTGTCGGGACTGCGTGGGTAACATTCTTCTGAAAGTACGTTAATACTAATTTCACGTGGCTTAACGGCCTTGTCTAAGTTTTTCAATTAGATTCCTTTTTGGTGAATTGCGTGACCCTAACCTATCAAAGTAATCCTGGGGAAAGGGAACCTACAGTTTAAGGTGGAATCCGAACCACGTTGTCGCGTCCCAGCACAGATTCACTGCACTGAACTCGAGTCAGTGTGACCTCCATGGCACAAGCAGAACGTTAATGACAATATGGGTTTATTTTCTTTTGGCAATTTTTATAGCAGAAATGAGAGGGAGTAAATCTCCTTGGTTGGATGTGATTAGATTACAGAAGGAAGGTATCTCTCGTGCAGTTGGCAGGAAAGGTTTGCTGAAGTTGTAAGTTATTATCTGTCTTTAATCTATTTATTGTTCCAACAAACACATTTGTTCAGTGAGGTGTCGGACCGAAACCCTTAATCAGAATGTCAGATGCTCTCAGTAATTACCAGAAAGGATCTCTATCATCGATGACTGCTTCACTGTCAATCGGTCTGTGAGTAATGGCAACTTGGCATAACTAATCGGTCATCACCACATTGCACTACACTGAAGCGCCAAAGAAACTGGTACAGGCATGCGTAATCAAATACAAAGATATATTAACAGGCAGAATACGACGCTGCGGTCGCCAATGCCTATATAAAATAAGCGTCTGGCGCACTTGTTAGCTTGGTTACTGCCGCTATCAAGATGTGTGTTGCAGTCAGCGCACGAGCGATGGGACACAGTATCTCCGAGGTGGCGATGAAGTGGGGATTTTCCCGTGCAACCATTTCACGGGTGTACCGTGAATATCAGTCATACAGTAAAACATCAAATCTCTAACATCGCTGCGGCCGGAAAAGGATCCTGCAAGAACGGAATCAACGTCGATTGAAGAGAATCATTCACCGTGCCAGAAGTGCAACCCTTCCGCAAATCACTGCAGATTTCAATGCTGGGCCATGAACAAGTGTCAGCGCGCGAACCATCCAACGAAAGCCCATATCGATGATTTGGGCTTTCGGAACCGAAGACCCACTCGTGTACCCTTGATGACTGCACGACACAAGGCTTTACACCTCGTCTGCGCCCACGAAACCGATATTGGACTGTTAATGACTGGAATCATTTTGCCCGGCCGGACGAGTTTCGTTTCAAGTTGAATCGAGTGGATGAACGTGCACGGGTATTGAGTCAACCTCATGAATCCATGGGGACTGTTCAAGCTGGTAGAGGCTCTGTAATGGTGTGTGGCGCGTGCAGTTGGAGTGATAAGGGACCTCTGATACATCTAGACACGACTCTGACAGGTGACACGTACGTAAGCATCCTGTCTGATCACCTGCAGCCAGTCATGTACATGGCGCATTCCGACGAACTTGGGGTATTCCAGCAGGACAACGCGACACCCCACACGTCCAGATTCCTACAGAGTGGCTGTATGAAAGCTCTTCTGAGCTTAAACACTTCCGCTGGCCACCAAACTTCCCAGATATGAACACTATTGAGCATATCTGGTGTGCCTTGCAACGTGCTGTTCAGAAGAGATCTCTCTCCCCCCCCCCCCCCCCCTTGTACTCCTACGGGTTTATAAACAGCCTTGCACAGATTCATGGTGTCACTTCCCACCAGCACTACTTCAGACATTAGTCACGTCTATGCCACGTCGTGTTCCGGCACTTCTGCGAGCTCGCGGGGCGCCAGTTTCTTTGCCTCTTCAATGTAATTCACTATTACGCAAGGGCCACTTGGGCTCCTCTACAAGAGACAAATATGAAGCAGCGACTTGTTTCTGCTGTTCACTTAAATTTCTCTATTTGAATTCTTTGAGACAGAGACACGCAGTCTTTGTCACCACTATTCCAATGAATACAGTAAAACGCTACTTAACTTTTTGTGTGTCCACCAGAGCTTATCACCGTCTCGTAGCTCCCTCACGTGCTGCTGCGGAGCGTCACTGCCCTCTGGATACTCAGTAATGAAACTGAACACTGGCCCCTAATCTAGTATTATCTGATCTTTTATTTCGTCCTCAATTGATTCTGAGTGCACACGACCCTTTTCGGAACCCCTCTGGAACATTCTCTTCGAATCTCCCGTTGGCATGTGATCGTCTTAACGTTTGATTATCTTTCTAAATAGCAGTCGGGATTCTTTTATCACGCGCGTTTACTCTTATTCCACTGAAGCCGAGCCTCGGCACCTTTGGCGAGATGTTTAGTGTAATGCTTACTGGCGCATATGACAAGTCTTTCAGAGACAAACAGTGTCCAGTTGCTTCAGGAAGCGTTATGTTGTCCTGATATGCTGTTTGTCTTTCGTGACGTACGCGGGTCGGCTTGACTATGGAACCCTACGCACTCTTTTCGTTATGATCTGACATGTAATTAAAATTTTCTAATGTCGCGACAATGTGTCATTGCTGGCGACGCTAAGCCATCAGGCAATGCAAAATTACATCATCATGTCTCGAATTTCATAAATCTGCATCTACATTTATACTCCGCAAGCCACCCAACGGTGTTTGGCGCAGGGCACTTTACGTACCACTGTCATTACCTCCCTTTCCTGTTCCAGTCGAGTATGGTTCGCGGGAAGAACGACTGCCGGAAAGCCTAGCTTGAATTATCAATTGGTTACCACTTTGTTCCAATCAGAAGGTATTTTCTCTCTCCTTTCCACCTTATTTGATGGGAAACTGTGGCACTAATACTGGATCCCCTAGGTCATCCAAATCGTCTCCAATTTACTCTCGTACAATGTGAGCACACAGTTGCCCCCCATTCCTCTCTTGCATGCACGGGAGATGTGCACTAGACTACACAAGACGACAGGCCTTGTCTCCATCCCTGGATGGCGCCTCCCACTCTGCGCGTGGGTCACGGCAGTGTTGTGGCCGGCAGCCGCCTCCAGTGTACTTGCTCACGGTCCGTGACAAAAGACGGTGCCCGGCAATGACAGGTGAATGGCACCCGGCCTCCTGGGACGACCGCGGCGCCGGCGCTCCGTCGCGGCCCCGCCGGTGGCGCAAGCGGCGGAGGTAAGCCGATATGGCCAGTTATGACACAAATATCGCTGCCCACAAACACTTGTAGCCGCTCCCACCGACAATGGGCGGCCGCCTTTGTGGCTTAAACTAGCGCACTGATGCGCTTACCGCTGTCTTTGGGGTGGGTTTCCGGACCTGTCCCCGCGGCGGTCCAAACTTGGCGCCAGTCCTACGTCCCACAAGCAATGGCGCGCTTTTGTTGATGCCTACTAGACTGACGGCTGTGGGGCAAATACGGGGACTACAGTACCTGTAATAAACGTTCATCTAATGTACTACATACACATCACTATCAACACTCCGCAACCCACCTTACTTTGTGTTTACAACAATAAACTGAGCAGGTACATGTTTCTTATCTCATACTCGACTTTTCGTAATGAATGTTTAGCGTATTTCCAAATCATACTTTGTGTTTTTTTAATGAGAGTCTGCGAAAGTACTCTTTTTCGATATAAATTTGGAACTCCAGTAGGCTGTCATCTCATTTTCTTCTTAATAATAGATATAATTGACATAATTCCCGAAAAGCCACAATATGGCGTTGTTTTTCATGAAGGGATAAGCTATCTCTATTGGAACCAACTAGTCGGAGATTTCTACATATTTACTATCAGTTTGTTTTAGTAAAGCTATTTTTCTTTTGATGTCCTTCCATATATCTAAATAGCGACCGCGTGTAAATCTGTGCGACAGCGTGTCAAGAAAAAGGCATTTTTGACATGTATTTGTGTCCTATAAACCAATAGCATAAAGTCATTTGTACGTATAAACATTATTGACGACCCTGTACAAGGAGTCGTTCACTTCACTTGATGAAACATTTGTGGCGAGATTTTTCCAGACCATCTTCCAATTCTTATCTAGATATTTCTGTTTAGTTTTGTTCCCTTTCATATCACTTCTACGATCGAACGGTTGTTTGTGTCTGACTGGTTTCTTGGCTTGATTCTGATGTAACTGAGTTCGATGTAAAATTGTCGCACACATTTTAATTTAGGATTCTTCGATGCGACATTCGTCGGCGGATCGGGGCACTTGGCCTCTGTCGCTTTCAGCAGCTCAGCAGTGTACCAATGTAACTTTTTTTAACATGTCAAGTTGGTTTATTTGTCACCACAGAGAACAAAATAATACCACGTATTACAAAACTTTCAGTAGTGCAAAACATACATATAAACAGTATCGTAGCCAGAATGTAACTGATTACAGTGTTAATATTCAATCATACATATATTACTAAATATTACTCATTTTCTCTCTATGAATAATCATAACCGTCTCATGGCACGTCGAGGCTTCGGACTCCTTCTTGCAATAACCGTCGCTCAGGTGAAGAGTCAATCCGGTGAAGGAGAAATTCCATGCCGCGAGAAGAACAACCGTCAGCTTGTGTGTAAATTATCCTTCCGAGCTACAGCTATAAAAAAATGTTTCCTTCGGGCCGGATTCGAACCGTTGACCTATAAATTTCTGCTTCCAGAACCACTATAGTACACCTAAATTCTTAGAGTCTTTAGTTAGAGTTTTAATTCCCTTCTGAGTACTTTGTCATTTTCATTCGTAATTACTTGGAGTGTCACTTGGCCAGCGTGTGAGGGATGATATTCCAGGGTTCTGCTGAGGCCTTCACGGCTACCGTAGCGGCCTCGGGGCCCACAAAGTCCCCACGGTACTTTGCCCTTAGCTGCTATCCCCTGCTTCTTTCCATCACCCCTGTACGTTCCACAACAGTAAACTGAGCAGCTACATGTTTCTTATCCCACACCCGAATTTTCGGAATGAATGTTCAGCATATATCCAAATCACGCTTTGTGATCTTTTAATGAGAGTCTGCGGAAACACTTTTCTTCGATATACGTTTGGAACTCCAGTAGGCTGTCATCTCATTTTCTTATTAATAATATAATTCACGAAAAGCCACATAATGCCATTATTTTTCATGAAGGGATAAGCTACCTGAACTGGAACCAACTAGTCAGAGGTTTCTACATATTTACTATCAGTTTAATTGTACTGCATCGTATACAAGTCTGGCAAAACTTCGAAGCCGATTATCTCCGTAAATTTATGAAAAACATTAAGAGAGCCTATTTCTCGGCAGTTTTCAACAGTGTTCCAGGCGCGTGTTTCGCTATGGAACAGAAAGCAGCATCAGCCATTTTCATACTGCGCATTAGCAGCGCGACAATCAGAACACAACTCTGCAGAGGCTGCGACTGTACATGATTTTTGAAATAAAAACTACGTAGCGTGATTAACAAAAGCGTCGACGGCTGTTAATACATTTGAATATCTTAAAGTTTCATTTAACGTCACTTAGTAATAAGGTATCTAATACATTACCTGGACGTAGTAACACCAGTGTACGTGTGCTACGGCTTTTGATCAATCATCGCGTTTATTTTTGTTTACATCAGGTTTATTCTTATGATGAACGGATTATAGAGTTGATTGGGCGTTCCCGTGGCGCTTTCGCACTTTACAAAGGAACCTACGAACTTGTAATGAAACGCACTTGTCTATTTCCTCTATCACTTCTTTGTACTACGGATCCCAGACTGACGGGAAATATTCAAGTATTGCTGGAACGAGGGTTTTGTATGCTACCAGCATTGTGTGTGGTCACTTCCTGAGAACTTTTCCAATGAATCTGTCTGGCGTCTGCCTTACCTGTTATTGATTTTATGCGGTCATTGTACTTTAAATTGCTTAGTACGAGTACTTCTGGGAATTTACTGGATGTGGTTGTCTCCAATGATCGTTCAGCAACCCTGTGATCTTACGATAGCGGGTATTAACATCTATTTATGCATAATACATTAAATTCTCTTAAGGACCAACTGCCAATCCCTCCACCAAGCATTGAGGTACAATTATCTAGCGTTGTCTCACGGAAATTCCAAAATTATCCACTAGATCATTCTCGTATACAGGATGGTTTTACAAAAACAAACTACAGGGAATAATCCCCGAAAAGATAACAATCAAAGAGACGACATACGGGCATGTGACCGGAAATGAATTCCAAGGGGAGTTACACCCACTTAAAGATGGAGATAAGAAATCTTTCACGCAGAGCGTTTCAGTAACTTAAAGCATACATGAGAAGACACCAGGAAAACGAGTAGATCTGTCTGCACTAATGTTTTAGCTCCACACTTAAAGAAGTCATTGAGCTGGAGCATCTTCATATAGTAAACATCGTACTCTTCGTACCACCAAAGGCACGTCTTCCAGCAGCCAGGGGGAGGGCAGGGTCCCCCGCAGGAAATACAGACAGATATTCCTCGTCTGTGAGGCGTTGTGAATCGGTGACTGGTTCCACGAAGCAGTCACCAGTAATCCCTGGTGTATTTTCCAGAGGTCGTAGTGTCACACCAAAGTTCTCAACGCCTATCGATACCGCAGAAGTCAGCGAATTCTCGCTGCAATCGGCAATGACGTAGGAGTACGGGGGTGCTCCTGAAGACCACCCCTTCCCACCCGTCTCGGCACAGCAGTGACCTCGCACTGGAGGTTAATGTACAGCCGATGCTAATATAGAGCCGCTCTGTCCAGTTCGTGACCTCTTCCAAAGTAGTGAACATCATAGTGTAAGACATACGAGTTTTTAAAGTGTGAGGTGCTCTTGTACTGTTGTAAATGTAGAGCATTGTACCTCAAGAGAACAGTTTGCTACTTGTTCCATCAAGTAATGCTTTCAGAATCAACAACATGTGTAAGTTATTCAGCACTCATGTGGCAAATATGTGTGTCAAAGTTAAATAAATCTTATATTCATTTGCATCGCCCCTCTTAAAGGTAGCTTTAACTGTGGATAGGATGGAAGACAGAAACTGTCGCTGCAGACGGAAGTCCATAGGTAATAAAGTACGCTCTCCTTGTAAGTAATACGGATAGTTGCAGCTGTCTTGGAGGATGTTCCAGACAATCGTCTGGCTCACCCCATGCTGGTGAGGAAGCCTGCTTTGTGCAGATACCGGGGTCCCTGACGAAGATCTTTTATCTCCACCTTCAGTTGTGTCTACCTACCGTGGAACAGCTTTCCAGCCGTTTGTCCGTATGACCTTATTTGCTTATTCTCAAGAGGATCGTTTCCTATATTTTTCCCCCCTTAGCAAAATCACCCAGTAAATTTCGAACAGTAATTGTCCTATAATATTCGCTTAGAGGACATCCAAAGTTACTTTTAAGCCAGAAGATTTCTCTCCATTAAAAATGACGTTCTGTGTTCTACTTGCTAAGAGCTCCTCAATCTAATCACAAGGTCGGTATGATATTCCACATGTTCATGTATTTTTGATTTGGCATCAACTAGGGCTTCGGTATTTACTGCCTTCTGTCTCGTGTTTGATTACACGATCGTTGTTTGTTGATCCTATAGAGGAGATTTTCTGTCTCTAGAAAGTCACAATATGCGAGCATAAAGCGTGCTCCAAAACTGTACCACAGACCGATATCAGCGATATAGACCTAACACTCCGTGCAGCTTTTTGATGACCCTTTTTTAAAACGAAATGAGTGCGCCTTTTTCCAGTTACTCGGAAACCTTCTTCCCTCCAACGGGTTACAGGAAACTGTTGCTAGAAGAGCAACCTTTCCTCTGCTTAGCAATGTCAGTCGACTTCCTACCCCGCAGCCCCTTACTACGAAATCTGTTGTTTGGTGGTTTATCCCTTAGGGGATCGATTCTTTAATGGGAACCAGTAACAATTAATCCCATTCGTCCCAAATGCACACAGTTTATTGAGAAACGCTGGGTTGCGTAACGGACGGACACAGTCGCTCGACAGTATGTGTGGAAGAATACAGGGCGATCCTCTTCAATGCTCCTCAATTTCTCTCAGAAATCTTGTAAAAACGGGAAAGTTATTTTAGTAACCTCAGGAGCTCTGGGAGAATCAGACGTACCGCCAAATGTTGGCAAGTTGATGGTTGTTTCTTCCTTTGTCCGGTATAATGCCGCGCTTGCTCTGCACACGTTGGTTCGTTCATAGCATCGTCGACTGTATTTTGTGAAATGTGTGAGTGTCTAGTCCGGACTGTGTGATAATAACGAGGAAATCAGTGATCCGTTCGCAGTCTTTAGCTGGCAGAAACGTGCAGTACTCACATCGAGAGCGTGTTTTTATTGAAACGGGTTTTTATTGCGGAAAATATTGGGAGGCAGGCTCATCAGATACAACACAACGGGTATTTCGGGGAGAATTCAGTGTGCGCGGTGTTCCAGCAAAGGCAATAACTATATCGATTGTAAGAAAGCTGCGGACGGCTGGTGTACTAAACAGGGACATCACTGAGGGCGTAGGTTACTGAAGAACTTCGTAGGCTCTTGGAGAACTGTCCAAGGAAATCGTTGTGTCGTTTGAGCCAGGAGAGAGGCATTTCATATGGCCCATGTCAGAGAGCTGCGAAGAAATCGTCTCTGCCACTATACAGACTGTACATGATGCAAGTATTGCAAGAAACAGATCGTGAGAAAAGTATGCGTTATTGTCGATGGTTTCAGGGGTTTCTCATTCACCGTCCGGACATTCTTTCCGTAACTTGGTTTACAGTGAGATATGGTTCCGTCTGTTAGGTTACATCAATAAACAAAACAGCCGATACTTGGCTGGTGTAGAACCCCAATATTATCCACGAAACACCAGTGCAAGTTCGAGTGTGGTGTGCAGTGTTGGCTTAAAGTTTACACAGGCGTCTTCAACACATTTGTGTAGCAGGTGGATGACGTCTAGCTTCCAGGATGTTATTTCCAACAAGATGGAGCGACGTGTCAGATGTCTAACTCTTCCATGAAACTTTACGTTTCTTTGGTGACCGAATAATCTCAAATTAGTTGTGCCTCTCCCCGATCACCTGACCTAACAGCCTCTCTCTGGATGTTTTCTTGTGTAGGTATCTTAAAAGCCGAGTATACAAGAACAGACCATGGACAACTGTGGAAATCGGTGAGGCCATTATACATGTAATAAGCAACATTAGTGAGGATACACTTCACGAAACTTCACAGAAAATGGTGAAACGAGTGCAGCTGCGCATCGATACTGGTGGAGGGCACTTCCAACGATTTCTGCGAGTATTTTATATGTAAGTTATGCATGTATGCAATAAAAATTTGTGTGTGTTCATAATATGATTGTTCCCAAAATCTGGCATGTGCGATTCCTTTTTGCTGCCATACCTGAAAATTTTAAGTAATATGAATCGCAAGAACTCATGATTCCAGCTGATGTTAAATGAGTTAACAATTCTTTTAATAGTTTTGCTGTACTCTTACTTTATCTCAGTCCTTAGGAAATTCGTATCAAATATTTCAATCCGATCCTAAAGATCGCTACATTGCACAACAGCGTCTTGCTACTAGAACAGTGTATTAAATTTGTGTACTACTTGAGCGAATGGCTATGTTCACCGGATTGTGAACGAATACCCGTCATTTTCTTCAGCTGTATATTTTTATTTACTAATTTTTTTTTTTTTTTTTGCATGATACGTTTGATACGGCAACAGTGAATTAAAATTACAAAGAACGATGGAAATGGAGCTGCAAAGAGTGATGAACATATAGGTAACATAGAAGAAACAAAATTAATAGTAAAAACTAAATTTGGTGTCACTGTGGATGGAATAGCCGTAGTAAAGCTTATGGGATTCATATGGAACAGAACAAACAAAAGGAGTTGAATTACACACTCAGCCACCTAAGGTGATTTGACCGGAAAGGTAAATATTAAATTGTTCCAGCAAGATGAACGCTGAAAAACTCATTAAGAGCAAAGTCGAATAGATTCGCAAGTGGAGGATTCACGTGAAGTATAAAGTTATAAAGTAATTAACGATCTGGCCTCTGTGAAGATAGATATTCCAGAGGAAATTAACTATTTCGATGAAAGTATTTAACTCGAGTCCAATCATGTTTATGAGATAATGATGCAACTGTTGCTTTTCAGCAGATGAAAATATGGATCCTGCAGGTGAAGTACACGCGGTAGTTTGGTGGACTAATGTAGAAAATATATTCTGGTAGTACAACAGTCGATATCTGTAGAAGCTTGAAAATGAACAGTTAAATTTTTGGAACAGTGCCAGACTTTTGACGAATTCGTAGTAAGATTTATTGACAAAAAGTATTCAGACAAAAGGGAAGGGACATAAAAAAGGATACTGTAAGATTGCCAGTGCATCGAGTTAGTCGCATCAGACTGGAAACTAGATGAAAGGGTTCTGAAAGTCTCTCCTTAAAAAATTGATCTACACCTGGGCCTGGAGAAAAAGTACGTAGTGGATGAACTATACCCGAAACTCCGAGACAAGTCCAGAAACATAATCACACGTAAACTAAAGCAGATGTTTGGCACCGAGTGGCGGGATGTGAAATCGGTCACAGCCATCATAATTACGAGAAAAAAATGATATGATGTTCAGTTAATAGGTACGTATAGAGGTAGTGTGGTGGATGCGGTAGAGATGTACCCAGTGTTTCAGCCGATATCGAAATGTTTATCAGCAAAATGGTGATCTTCTTCAGGAGTGTAGGACTGTTCAGGGATTCATAAAACGACGGAGGAATATAAGCGGGTCTATGGGAGAACTTATAGCGACCTTGTGATTAATGAAAAGACAAAATCTAGGACATACATAACTCGAAGTTAATAAAGACGCAAAAGTTAACTTCAGGTCGGAAACCATGTCGAAATGAGTGACAGTCGAGGTCACAGTGAATACTTGTACCTTTACAGATTGCTGTCAAGACCAAAAGTTGGTATCTCTTTTAACAGCATTCACTAC
The DNA here is from genome assembly GCF_023898315.1 of Schistocerca nitens. Taxonomy (NCBI): domain Eukaryota; kingdom Metazoa; phylum Arthropoda; class Insecta; order Orthoptera; family Acrididae; genus Schistocerca; species Schistocerca nitens. The sequence continues at coordinate 860,546,231 of NC_064615.1, forward strand.
ACTAAATTAGAGGAGGAGATAGACTTAACTTGAGACTAATAACAAAGAAGGTGCTAGTTGGACCTATAATAACTAGGAAAGCAAGAAAATGGCAGAAAGTAATTCACTTCGAGTGGCTTCTACAGCGAAAGCTGAGAGGGGGATGGGAGGGGTAATGCACAGATACAATTTTGAAAGACTGTGAGGACGAGCTACCCGGAATGGGAAAATAAAATGATGTATAAAGCGGAAAGGAACAAAGAAAGACAGAATATTTACAGGACAAAGTAGAAGATGCCTTCGACGATTCTACTCTGCAGTTTTCCCGTGAGCTTTTCGGTCACATAACACGCAACAAAAACTAAGTTCGATATCCTAGCAATAGCTTTTAATCTATCGTAGAAGCCTCGGGAAACCTACATCACTGGAACTGTACGCGGATTGACCTGCTGAATATGTTTCCTGCGTTTGACCATCACTCCATCTTGTTCGGTAATTACTCTGCTGGCCTTTACAACTACAACGCCTGAAGTCAGCCTGGAACAAACGTCAAATTGGCTCGAAGTGTGGGTCTACTACATGCTCGAATATACAAAAAATGAGCATTTCAGCTCATGCGTATTAAGTACGTCGGTATGACGTCATTTAAATTTCATCTACAAATAAGGAAAATTTTCACAGTGGGTTTCTCCTTCAGAAATCGCATTTGAATAATGCTTGTGAGAACTTCTGGTCACGTCTCGTACGAGAGGGGTGCCTAGATTCAACAGTGTCTCATCTGTAGTCTCTTGATTACGAGTACTATCTTATGTTTGTGTATTTATTTAGCTTTTAGTTTAATTAAATATACGACAGCTCCGATCTTAGTTATTCCCACTGGTACGTGAGCATAACTAATAGCTCTCCTGCGACAGCACAGGTCATCAGTAATATTAGAGGCCACAAGAAATTCCTACTAGTAAACACTTAAAAAAGAAAATGAATTGACGAAAACAGCTTATATACGATGCGTTGTAAATAAGTGACAACTTGTAAATTTTACCTTACTTTTTAGTAATTATTCTTGATCGTGCAGTGGTTACAGTACACAGGCCTTGAGTCGGCGTTGCAACCAATAATACAGGATAATATATGAAGTTACGAGGGCAGCCAGAATTACGTACTGATCACCACAAAGTTCAAACAAGACAGAGTTCTAGCAGTTTAATATCTCCGTTGACAAGAATTGAAATGTTTGTAACAGCGATGAAGTAATCCTGCAAAAATTTCATAAATGTACGTTGACATACTGCGGATACTGCAACTGCCTTAGGATCTTGGCCTATCGAGACTTCTGCCGTTTATCGTTCTACAGTATTACTACTCGTTTTGTTTGAGATACCACAACTATTACACGAATATGGAATACATGGATACAACGCTATGTATGACCTCAGCGGCAGCATGACACTGGCGCCCGAAAGGGCAAATATATTCTTTGTTCAGCAGTGCAGGATTGATAGACATCTTACCCTGACGCAGACAGTAGATCGTTTACAACAACAAAAATATCAACATAGGCAGTACGACGACGTGTACGAGGGTCGTCCACAAAGTATTCTCCGTTTCTATTTCTATCCGCGGCAGCGCTACGATTGCAGTTCCGAGCATGTGCGGCAGTTACTCTGACTCAAGAAGAAGACATGTACGCCATTTTCAGATCGCTGCTGCCGACACGTGCTTTCTAGTGCTTCCTTATAATGTCAGCCATAATTGAAAAGGCCGCCGCGTGTGAAATCAGATCTGTGATTCGTTTTCTAAATGCAAAGAAAGTTAAACCAAAGGAAATTCATCGGCAAATCTGCGAGGTTTGCGGACAAAATGCTATGAGTAATTCAGTGGTTAGAAGATGGGTCAGGCTGTTCAGTGAAGGACATCACACACATCCATGCCCGAGGCAGAATTCGAACCTGCGACTGTAGCAGCAGCACGGATCCGGACAGAAGCGCCTAAAACCGCACGGCCACAGCGGCCGGCCTTCACACAACTCAAGAGAAGATTAAGCACAACCGCTCCTAGCGACTTTCATCTCTTCTTACACCTAAAATCTGTCCTTGGTGGTCAACACTTCAACGATGATGACGATCTGAGAGAACATGTTACACAGGCGGCAACCTTCTATGAAGAAGGGATACAAAAACTTGTGCCACGCTATGACAAGTGCCTACAAAACTTCGGAAATTATGTAGAAAAGTAGTTTAACACTTGTAGATTTTTTGAAACGTCCCCTTTGAAAAATTGTACAAGACTGTGCTTAAACTGACACACAATATTTTTGGCGCAACGCTATCTGACTTTCAATAATCCCTACAAAAGAATGGCCCTGACTAACATTAACCTATACCTTTCACAAATCACTTAACCTCACAAAAATCTTTGTTACTCAAACTACTGCAATACAGCGAGCGCCACTACTGCCAGCTAAAGAAAAGAGTCTAACTACTGAAGTGACTAACTACTGATAGGCATAGTTAGCAAATGGAAGATTTTGATAAAGAACAAACAATGTATTTACCTTAATAGTGTTGAAAAGTCATAACACATATATATATATATATAGCAGTTCATGACATCCATTCTTACAAATGTACTGTTTCTGATGGACACACCTCCAGATTATCCATTCTCAAAAATCCGCCATCTCACTTCCCCACATCCACCACTGCTGGCGGCTCACCTCCAACTGCGCAACGCTACTCGCTGTTAACTGCCCAACACTACAATGGCGAATATTACAACAATGCTAACCAGCCACAGACTGCACACAGCACAGCCAGTGATTTTCATAAAGAGCGCTACGTGGCGTTACCAATAAGAAAACCTAAACAGCCTACTTACATTTTGTACAATAAATATTTTTTCTGTATCTGTACGCGTTTGTTTTATGTAACCAAACGGAACTTACTTTGTGGACATACCTCGTGTAAGTCTACCACAGTATTATTGCAGCTGGAAGTGAGGGCGCTCCGGTCGGCTTATTGTGTGTTTTTATTGTGATATTTCACGAGGATACACTGAAACACTTGATAGTATACACACAACTGTCTTGAAACCAGTCAGAATGCAATGTCGTTCACAGTGCGTTGCGTTTTCCTCAGTCCCATGTAATTGTTTATTGCAACGTCACCGCATGTTTCCCATAACGGCCAAGGGAGGCCAAATTCAATAATACCGCGGTCGGGTATACAGCACTGCTGACAACATGGCGGCCACTATTGTGGTCTCCCTTGAGGCAGCAGCAGACAGGGGCACGCAATCAGTGGTTTACCCTACGACACATCAGCTGCACCACATCAACACAATGGATTTATCCAGGTGTGGAGGATCCCAGAAGAATGCATAGCCACACTACGTCCGTCATTATAATGTGTGCCCAGCTCGTGGCGTGATAATACATGGGGTGTCATTGTTTACAAAACATAGTCACCTCTGGTTCACATAGCCACTACATGAGGCTGATGAGCGTACCGTATCATTGAGGTCTCAGCGATATTATCTTTCAATAAAGGAACGCAAGATAACTTGCTCCCCTGGTGTTCTAACCATCCATGATACAGAGTGTGTTCGATTGTTGTCCCTTGGATTATGTTCCTCACATCCTTCACTCACTGGAAAGACATCGGTTGTCGAGAGACTAGTAGGCCACTAGTCAGTAATCACCACGATTGATTAACTCCGGCGTATGCTGAATCAGCGTATAATGATGTACACGTAACGCAAGCTGAATTTGACACGATACCCATTCGTGTTAAAGCTTTGATTTATCCGTCATAGATATGAGGATGTTATAATAAGAGTCAGTGTTATAATGTTGGGTAAACCACCATCTTATAGTGTAAAAAAAAAGTCAGCAACAGTCATGCATATTCAAGAAACTGGCCAAGCCAAATTTGGAAACTGATGGAGATTTTGCAATTTTGCATACACAAGATAAGGCAAGAAACTGGGATCTATAAGAACATTTGTACATTACCATATGCAGTGTGGATAATCAGAATGCTATAAATGAACAGCTTACATGTGACGCAAATAACTTTTCTGGAGACTTTGCAAATCTTTTTTTAACATCTATGATTATTTATCGATTTTACGGTACACAATTAGCTTTCTGTTCATTATGGAATTTGCCGGTCGGTGTGGCCGAGCGGTTCTGGACGCTACAGTCTGGAACCGCGAGACCGCTACAGTCGCAGGTTCGAATGCTGCCTCGGGCATGGATGTGTGTGATGTCCTTATGTTAGTTAGGTTTAAGTAGTTGTAAGTTCTAGGGGACTGATGACCTCAGAAGTTAAGTCCCATAGTTCAAATGGCTCTGAGCACTATGGGACTTAACATCTATGGTCATCAGTCCACTAGAACTTACAAGGGAACCTCCCCATCGCACCCCCCTCAGATTTAGTTATAAGTTGGCACAGTGGATAGGCCTTGAAAAACTGAACACAGATCAATTGAGAAAACAGGAAGAAGTTGTGTGGAACTGTGAAAAAATAAGCAAAATATACAAACTGAGTAGTTCATGGAAAGATAGGCAACATCAAGGACACTGAGACTGCAGGAGCGCCGTGGTCTGGTGGTAATGTGAGCAGCTGCGGTGCGAAAGGTCCTTGGTTCAAATCTTCCATCGAGTGAAAAGTATAATTTTTTATTTTCAGTTTACGTGACAGACTCTTATGTTTTCATCACTTTTTTGGGAGTGATTATCACATTCACAAGAAAACCTAAATCGGGCAAGGTAGAAGAATCTTTTTACCCATTCGCCAAGTGTACAAGTTAGGTGGGTCGACAACATATTCCAGTCATGTGACGCACATGCCGTCACCAGTGTCGTATAGAATATATCATGTGTTTTCCTGTGGAGGAATCGGTTGACCTATGACCTTGCGATCAAATGTTTACGGTTCCCATTGGAGAGGCACGTCCTTTCGTCTACTAATCGCAAGGTTTTGCGGTGCGGTAGCAAAACACAGACACTAAACTTATTACAGTGAACAGAGACGTCAATGAACGAACGGGCAGATAATAACTATGCAAAAATAAAGAAAGTAAAATTCTCACTCGAGGGAAGACTTGAACCAAGGACCTCTCATTCAACAGCTGCTCACGCTACCACGTGACCACAGCGCTCCTAATCTCACTTTGTCCATTATGTTGCTTATGTGGCCCATGGACTACTCAGTTTGTATATTTTGCTTATTTTTTCACAGTTCCACACAACTTCTTCCTGTTTTCTCAATTGATCTATGTTCAGTTTATCAAGGCCTATCCACTGTGCCAACTTATAACTAAATCTGAGGGGGACGCGATGGGGAGGTTCCCTTGTTAGAACTACTTAAACCTATCTAACCTAAGGACAGCACACAACACTCAGTCATCACGAGGCAGAGAAATAAGTCCCATAGTGCTCAGAGCCATTTGAACCATTACGGAATTTGACTTTCCGGACTAGCTGTCATAGTTATACATTATCTTTGTTTCTTCGGTTTCTCTTTGGTTTCATGTTTACATTCATGAAGACCTGTCTCGCGTTCCTTCTTTGTTAGACTGCAACATGTGACTTTCAGGAAGATACTAGCGGACCACGATACTGCTGAACTTCGTCTCCCGTGGCAGTTGTCGGAAACACGCGGTGACTGTGCACGTAAACAAATGCAGAGGTGAGTAAGGAAAATTAATTGCACAGTTCAAGACTGTTGTGCCTGCACCATCCAGTGGTTCAGCGTGTCCTCGTGAAATACGACAACGACGCTCGACAAGCGGCCCGAAGCGCCCAATTTCCGAAATGCAATAATATTGTGATCGACTAACACACGGTCTGTGCATGGGTAGGGCTGTTATTGTGCCGCTGCCATTACCTACGGACACCATGCGCCATTTCATTTTAATCTATTTTATCAGTGGATGGTGATGGGGATGAACATATTAAGAAGATACGACTGCGAGGGAAGAGGCCACGTTCTTTTATTATATTTATTGCTCTTGTTTACGTTTGTTCTGGTCAATCTTAGAGGTTTCTCGTACAGTAAATCTGGAGATGAATGTCTGATCTTCGAAAATCGTAAATTCTAGATATTTTAACATTGATTCGTGGTAAAACTGTTGTTACTGAAAGACATGACAGCTGTATTTTCCGTACCCTGTATACACTAAGTCACCTACAAATTTAATCACGTATTCTTCTTACTATACTCTGCATGTACAATAAGTATAATTTCATTATTTGATTCCATTCTGGATTTGCAGTTTCAATGATCGCCAGTGTACATCAAAGAACGCCGCTCAAGCAGTAGCGGACTTGGTGCAATTGTAGTACACTGAAGAGCTAAAAAAACACTTGCACCTATCTAATATAGTGTAGGACCCGCGTAGATGTGCCGCAACACGACGTGGCATGGACTCTGGACTCGACTAATGTCTGAAGTAGTGTTTGATGCAACTGACACCATGAATCCTGCAGCGCTGTCCATAAATCCGGAAGAGTACGAGGGCTTGCAGATCTTTTCTGAAGAGCACGTTGAAAAGCATTCCACATATGCTCAATAATATTCATGTTTGGGGAGTCTGGTGGCCAGCGGAAGTGTTTAAACTCAGAAGAGTGTTCCTGGAGCCACTCTGTAGCAATTCCGGACGTGTGGGGTATTCACAGTGGACATGAATGGATGCATGTCATCAAATGGCTCTGAGCACTATGGGACTTAACATCTAAGGTCATCAGTCCCCTAGAACTTAGAACTACTTAAACCTAACCAACCCAAGGACATCAGACACATCCATGCCCGAGGCAGGATTCGAACCTGCGACCGTAGTGGTCGCGCGGTTCCAGACTGCCTAGAACCGCTCGGCCACACTGGCCGGCGCATGTGATCAGATAGGATGCTTACGTACGTGTCTCCTGTCAGAATCGTATCTAGACGTATCATGGATCCCATGTCACTCCATCTGCACACGCCCCACGCCATTACAGTGCTTTCACCATCTAGAACATTCTCCTGCTGACATGCAGTGTCCATAGATTCATGAGGTTGTCTCCATACCCGTATACGTCCATCCACTCGATACATATTTAATCGTCACTCGTCCGACCAGGCAACATGTTTCCAGTCATCATCTACATCTACATACATACTCCGCAATCCACCGTACGGTGCGTGGCGGAGGGTACCTCGTACCACAACTAGCATCTCTCCCTGTTCCACTCCCAAACAGAACGAGGGAAAAATGACTGCCTATATGCCTCTGTACGAGCCCTAATCTCTCTTATCTTATCTTTGTGGTATTTCCGCGAAATATAAGTTGGCTGCAGTAAAATTGTACTGCAGTCAGCCTCAAATACTGGTTGTCTAAATTTCCTCAATAGCGATTCACGAAAAGAACGCCTCCTTTCCTCCAGAGACTCCCACCCGAGTTCCTGAAGCATTTCCGTAACACTCGCGTGATGATCAAACCTACCAGTAACAAATCTAGCAGTCCGCCTCTGAATTGCTTCTATGTTCTCCCTCAATCCGACCTGATAGGGATCCCAAGCGCTCGAGCAGTACTTAAGAATAGGTCGTATTAGTGTTTTATAAGCGGTCTCCTTTACAGATGAACCTCATCTTTCCAAAATTCTACCAATGAACCGAAGACGACTATTCGCCTTCCCCACAACTGCCATTACATGCTTGTCCCCCTTCATATCGCTCTGCAATGTTACGCCCAAATATTTAATCAACGTAATTGTGTCAAGCGCTGTACTACTAATGGAGTATTCAAACATTACGAGATTCTTTTTCCTATTCATCTGCATTAATTTATCAATATTTAGAGTTAGCTGCCATTCTTTACACAAATCACAAATCCTGTCCAAGTCATCTTGTATACTCCTACAGTCACTCAACGACACCTTCCCGTACACCACAGCATCATCAACAAACAGACGCACATTGCTATTCACCCTATCCAATAGATCATTTATGTAGATAGAAAACAACAGCGGACCTACCACACTTCCCTTGGGCATTCCAGATGATACCCTAACCTCCGATGAACACTCACCATCGAGGACAACGTACTGGGTTCTGTTACTTAAGAAGTCTTCGAGCCACTCACATATTTGGGAACCAATCCCATATGCTCGTACCTTAGTTAGGAGTCTGCAGTGGGGCACCGAGTCAAACGCTTTCCGGAAGTCAAGGAATATGGCATCCATCAACAGTCCAACGTCGGCGTTGACAGGCCGAGGCGTGAAGCTATCTGTCGTGCAGACATCAAGGATACACGAGTGGGCCTTCGGCTCCGAAAGCCCATATCGATGATGTTCCGTTGAATGGTTCGTTCGCTGACACTTGTTGATGGCCCAGCACTGAAATCTGCAGCAATTTGCGGAAGGGTTGCACTCCTGGCGTGTTGAACGATTCTCCTCAGTCATCGTTGGTCCCGTTCTTGCAGGATCTTTCTCCGGTAGCAGAAATGTCGGAGATTTGATGTTTTACCGGGTTGCTGATATTCACGGTACACTCGTGAATTGGTCGTAGGTGAAAATCCCCTTCATCGCTACCGCAGACATGCTGTATTCCATCGCTCTTGCGCCGACTAGAACACCACTTTCAAAGTCAGTTAAATCTTTATAATCTGCCATTGTAATAGCAGTAAACGATCTAACAACTGCGCCAGACACTTGTTGTCTTGTATAGGCGTTGCCGACCGCAGCGCCGTATTCTGCCTGTTTCATATATTTGTATTTGAATCCGCATGCCTATACCAGTTTCTTTGGTGCTTCCGTGAAAAACGTACGTTTACGGTTAGTTCGTGATCCAGAGTAAGCTAATTGTTTATTATTCTTTTGAGACGAAAAAACGAATCCAGGAGAAACGTAAGGGTCACAGATACCTTGAAATAGAGTCACCTAAATAATCGAAGGACCTTTTTTACTATTCAGTGAGCCAGAAAATTAAAACGTTTCCTACGTCGCCTCTTAAGTTTCTCCACTAGAAAGGTGCCACAATAGGGCCAGTCCAACCTCTGTATTTATCCGTGAAGAAGTGGCTTTTAAATAGGAAGGTACGACGATAAAATAGAGGTAGCGGCGTGGCACTTGTGTGGAAGCAAACTTCCGTGCGTTAAATGTGATTTACGATCGCGCCGCCGTCCTTGACCCAGAAATAATACGGGAGAAATATGGAGGGCTGGGCGCACTTTGCGACGCGGCGTTATCTGTTACGCCCAATCAGAGGGTCGCGTCGAGAGCCGCGGACGGCCGTCGGCGTGTTGAAAGCGCAGAGCGGAGCTGCGTGGCGCGCCGGGACCGGAGACTGCGGCCGCGGCGCGGCGCGGCGGTGACGCGGGGGCGGCAGGAAGCCGGGGGATTTACGGCCAGTGGCACAGCGGGGGTGGCGGGGGCGGCGGGGCCGGCGGGGGCGGAGGGGCGGCGCTGATGTACGGGGCGGTAATTGCCGACGGGCAGGTGCGCCGGAAGGAGGCTGCGAGGCGCGGCCGGGCGCGGGGGCCGCTCACGCGACGGCCCGCCTTCACACACCGTGCAGGGCGCGCCAGCTGAGCAGCTCCGGATTTCCGAGGCACAGTAGTTAAGCCTCTGCAAGGGACAGAAAGTGCGTATGACTGAATGACGAGCAGTGCAACATTTCCCACTGACTGGCACTGTTACACTCACCAGTCCAAAGGTTGGTGTCGCTTAAGGTCGCTGAACAATTTATACTATGTGAACAAAAGTATTAAGGGGCATTACACTCTTGTGAGAAAAGTCATGGGATACCTCCTACTACCGTGTCGGAGCTCCATTTGCCCGGCGTAGTGCAGCAACTACGCGTGACGTGGACTCAACAAGTCTTTGGAAGCCCACTGCACAAATACTGAGCCATGCTCCCTCTGTGGCTGTCACTCGGTAATATGGCGCATTATCACCCATAAAAATTCCGTCGTTGTTTAGGAACATGAAGTGCATGAATGACTGCAAATTGTCTTCAAGTAGCCGAATATGATAGTTTCCAGTCAATGATCTGTTCGGTTGGCCCAGAGGACACAGCCCATTCCAGGTAAACAAAGCCTGCATAATTACGGAACCAGTATCAGCTTGCACAGTGCCTCGTCCATGGCTTCGTCGGCTCAGCGCCACACTCGAACCCTACCATCAACTCTTATCAACTGAAATCGGGCTTCATCGGACCAGGTCACCGTTTTCCGCTCGTCTAGGTTTGAATCGATATGGCCACGATCCCAAGGAGGCGCTGCACTTGATGTCGTGCTGTTTGCAAAGGAACTGGCGTCGGTCGTCTGCTGCCCACTAAAGCCAAATTTCGCTCCGCTGTCCTAACCAATACGTTCGTCGTACGTCCCACATTTATTTCTGCAGTCTTTCACGCAGTGTTGCTTGTCAGTTAGAGCCGACAACTCTACGCAAATGCGCGAAGGGAAGGCTGTCGATCACTGCGTTGTCCGTGATCAGTGGTTGTGCCTGAACTTTGTTATTCTCAGCACACCCTTGACACTGTGTATCTCGAAGTATTGAAATCCCTACCAATTACCATTCTGTCTTCAAAGTTCATGTTGTGTGGCCGTAATCGGGTCGAAAACCTTTTCGCGTGAATCACCTGAGTAACGATGATGGACCCGCCAATGCACTGCCCTTTAATACCTTGTGTAGGTGATACTACCGCCATCTTCATATGTGCATATCGCTACACCCGTGGCCTTTCGTCACGTATGAGTAATACGGGATGTGTCCACCCTTCGCCTTTACGACGGCGTTGAGCGATTTTCCCAGGACGATCCTAGGAGCACTGTTTGGGGCCCACTTCTCTCTTGGTTTGATCAGATTGTGATGATTGATTTTTAAAAAATAAATATTTTTTAATTTTGAGTTATTACTATTGGGACCTTCAGCCGACAAGTAATTTTAATTTCTTGTCAATAAGGCCTTCAGTCGTGAGTGCAACTTACTTAAGAATTTTTTTATTAGACATTGTGTCTTAATAGTCAAGTTTGATAATTGTTCCTTATGGTGAACCTCATTTGCAATTGGTTCCAAATAAAGTGTACGTGATTTTTTTCTAAAAGAAAAAAAACTGAGCAGCCAACGGTAACTGAGTAAGGAGGCCCCGTCCACACCGAATCCTGCCCTTCCGCAGTAGGGCACTGGGGTCTGGAGCGGAGTCAACTTTGTAACCCATCCTAAAGCTGTTCCGTCGAGACTCTGTGCAGGCCACTCCGTTTCAGGAATGCTATTGTCCATAAACGATAGCCTCGCAGATGCTGCTTTGTGACAAGGTGCACTGTCATGCTGATACAGTGTGTTCCCCTACTGAACGCGGTACACAGTGGTGTAAAGGACTTCATATCCTTCCGCCTCGCGGGCCGGTGTGGCCGAGCGGTTCTAGGCGTTTCAGTCTGGAACCGCGCGACCGCTACGGCCGCAGGTTCGAATCCTGCCTCTGGCATGGATGTGTGTGATGTCTTTAGGTTAGTTGGGTTTAAGTAGTTCTAAGTTCTAGGGGACTGATGACCCCAGATGTTAAGTCCCATAGTGTTCAGAGCCATTTGAACCATTTGAACCCACCACCTTTAGCGTTTTCTCACGCGCAATAAATGGACCATACCCGTAACACCGCCTCCTCTGTATTTCAGTGTTGGCATACGCGATGGCAATAAATTTCTCCAAGCTTTCATCAAACCTAATCCTTCCATCGGACTGTCACATGTTACAGCGTGATTCACCACCCCGAGGCATTTATGCACGGTCATCTACTGTGCAGTGTGGCCACTCTTTACACCACCACAAACGCCGATTAGCATTGACTACGGAAGTGTGTGGGCTAGGAGGAGCTTCTCGACCGTTGTACATAGTCATTGTACCAGCTGGACTGCTGGCAGCACTTTGGATAACTCACAAGTGCTTGCTTCCACTGATTTCAAGCGTTTTTTTTACATCCACCGTTCACAACGCTCGACTGTCATTGTCCGTCCGTACATGCATGGCTGGTCCTCTCCACTTCACAATCACATCATCAACACTCATTGGGAAGCTGTTCGCGATGGATTTGTAACTTCGGTGACATCCAGTGACTACTCCACGTTGGAAGTCACCGAGCTCTCCTAGCCGTCACTTTGCCGCGCTAAGTGTCCGCGTGGTTTGAGGCGCCATGCACGGATTGCGCGGCCCCTCCCGCCGGAGGTTTGAGTTCTCCCTCGAGCTTGAGTGTATGTGTTGTTCTTAGCATAAGTTAGTTCAAGTAGTGTGTAAGTCTAGGCACCGATAACGTCAGCACTTTGGTCCCTTAGGAATTCACACACATTTGAACATTTTTGACCGCCACATTCCGTTGTTATTGTTACCTTACAAACAAAACAGTACCACGTGCTTCCTTTTATACTGACCAGTTCATCTCTCAAGACATCTAGTGGTAAATTCTGCATTACACAGGTGTGTCCCGATACTTTTGATCACCTAATGTGAAACATCCCCTGAAATATCCACTTAGAAAAATTAATGAATTACTGTGCTGGTAAACCCTGGTGTGTTGGTGAATGTGCCAACACCTTGTAGATAGAGGAGGCCGAAATGCACGCTATCTAACGCAGACGGGCGTCAATTCTGGAAAAGGATAAGTAGTGAATTCTAATAAGAAAAGTATGCAGCTCCTCTAATACTTAACTTTTATTTATCCTTGTTGTGAATACAGCATTCTTGATGAGACATTTCATACGATAACTATCAAACTATGTAAGGCTAATGGCGCCTTGCTAAGTCGTAGCCATTAGCTGAAGGCTATTCTGTCTCTCGGCAAATGAGAGCAAAGGCTTCGTGCGTATAGGCGCTAGCAACGTCGTCGTACAACTGGGCCGAGTTCTCGTACGTCTCTCGAGACCTGCCGTGTGGTGGCGCTAGGTCTACGATCACACAGTGGCGACACGCGGGTCCGACATGTACTAATGGACCGCGGCCGATTTAAGCTACCACCTAGCAAGTGTGGTGTCTGGCGGTGACACCACAAACCCCTTACGTTATTTGATTTTCAAACAGCTGAGCAGAACTGAACGTACTCAGACATTGCGCTCTTTACTTATTCTGATCAACACTAAACTGATACGCAATATTTTTAGCGCAACGCAATCTGACTTTCAAAATGGCTCTGAGCACTATGGGACTTAACATCTATGGTCATCAGTCCCCTAGAACTTAGAACTACTTAAACCTAACTAACCTAAGGACATCAAACAACACCCAGCCATCACGAGGCAGAGAAAATCCCTGACCCCGCCGGGAATCGAACCCGGGAACCCGGGCGTGGGAAGCGGGAACGCTACCGCACGACCACGAGATGCGGGCAATCTGACTTTCGCCGGCCGAAGTGGCCGTGCGGTTAAAGGCGCTGCAGTCTGGAACCGCAAGACCGCTACGGTCGCAGGTTCGAATCCTGCCTCGGGCATGGATGTTTGTGATGTCCTTAGGTTAGTTAGGTTTAAATAGTTCTAAGTTCTCGGGGACTAATGACCTCAGCAGTTGAGTCCCATAGTGCTCCGAGCCATTTGAACCATTTTTTTGACTTTCAATAATCCCTACAAAATAATGGCCCTGACTAACAATAACCTACACCTTTCATGAATCACTTACCTCACAAAAATCTTCGTTACTCGAACTACTGCAGTACAGCAAGCGCCAATACTGCACAGCTAAATAAAAGATTCTAACTACTGAAGGCACTAGTTACTGATAGGCATAGTTAACAAATGAAACATTTTGATAGAGAACAAACAATGTATTTATCTTAATAATATTCAAAAGTCATCATATTAATATATCAGTTCATGATGTTGTTTGTTGTTCTGGTCTTCAGTCGAGAGACTGGTTTGATGCAGCTCTCCATGCTACTCTATCCTGTGCAAGCTTCTTCATCTCCCAGTACCTACTGCAAACTACATCCTTCTGAATCTGCTTAGTGTATTCATCTCTTGGTCTCCCTCTACGATTTTAACCCTCCACGTTGCCCTCCAATACTAAATTGGTGATCCCTTGATGCCTCAGAATGTGTCCTACCAACCGATCCCTTCTTCAAGTTGTGCCACAAATTCCTCTTCTCACCAATTCTATTCAGCAGCTCCTCATTAGTTACATGATCTACCCACCTAATCTTCGGCATTCTTCAGTAGCACCACATTTCGAAAGCTTCTACTCTCCTCTTGTCTCAACTATTTATCGTCCATGTTTCACTTCCATAGATGGCTACACTCCATACAAATACTTTCAGAAACGACTTCCTGACGCTTAAATCTATATTCGATGTTAACAAATTACTCTTCTTCAGAAACGCATTCCTTGCCATTTCCAGTCTACATTTTATATCCTCTCTACTTCGACCATCATCAGTTATTTTGCTCCCCAAATAGCAAAACTCCTTTACTACTTTAAGTGTCTCATTTCCTAATCTAATTCCCTCAGCATCACCAGACTTAATTCAACTACATTCATGTTATCCAGTATTTTAAATTTACTCTTTCTGCTGGACACACGTCCAGATCGTCCGCTCTCAAAATTGTGCCATCTCTCTCCCCATATCCACCACTGCCGGCGGCTCACCTCCAACTGCGCAACGCTACGCGCTGTTCACATCCAACTGCCCAACACTGCAGTAGCAAAATATTCCAACAATGCCAGCCAGCCATAGAATGCACACAGTACAGCCAGTGATTTTCATACAGAGCGCTACGTGGCATTACCAACATAAAAACCTAAACAGCCTACCGTGGCATTACCAACATACAAACCTAAACAACCTACTTACAACTGTATTACTTACCCTCTTAATAAAGCACAGAGGTCGTTGTGGAGCAGACTGTCATGTGACTATGTGACTCTTTACCGCTGACGTACCTTGAAGCAGTGAAGTGCTGTGAACGACCTAGTCAGATATATGAAACCAGCGCAGAAAGGTGGATAAACGTGGACTTGACACAATGGCAGGAAGGTGATGTCGTGCGCGAGCGTGCCCATGACCACACTGTGAACGAGGTTGTTCCCTTTTTTGATGTAGCAACGCGAAATGTCCAGTGTATCTACAATGAATGCTGTACCACCCACAGACAAGTAAAACTGTGTAAAAACAGTGATCCTAACATATAGTGGTCGGAAGCGAATGTCACTCAGAGAAATAGAAAATACGTAGAGACTGTGGCAAGTTATTTAAGGCTCCATGCGGTTCCTCAAAATACTGTTAGTTGCCATATTTTATGTGATTGTTCTGCAGTTGTTCTCCAACCGAGAGAGTTGTTGTTTGATGTGAACTACACAGCTGCTTAATTTGTCTTTGCCGCGTACTGGGGGTACATAAATGAACGAACATATCAAGAAAAAGGTTGAAGATTGGTGTACATACTTTACGTATATTCTATAACTGAGTTGACTTTTGTGTGCACGCCGTATTTGTTTACATGTGTAACAAAGCATGTTTCATCTTAGTTCTCTTTGTCACATACCGTGAGGAAATGGTATTCCCAGGCTTTTGCGACGATGGAGGATCTTGACAAAGGCTTGACGTTTTCGAAACACCAGTCGTGAAGTTATTTACATGTTCCATAGATCACCTGAACGATGCTGTTACCGAAATGATGTGGGACGAGTCAGTTTGCAGGATATGTATACATGTTTAGTGTTAACATTAATGAACACATTACCATGTTAATCCTGCTTATGTACCTACACTTGAAAACAAGCCTTTTTTCCTTGTTTAGCTACCAGTAAAGTAGAAATCCGTCAGTGGAATAATAAGAATGATTTTAAATTAGATTTAATACTTACTTCGCTACCTGTTAGACATTTAATGTTATTGGGCAAATGATGGTTGCTGCATATTGAACTCCCCTATGAGCCATCGATAGCTTTAAAAATGGCTAAAGCCGGCCGTTGTGACCGAGCGGTTCTAGGCGCTTCAGTCCGGAACCGCGCAGCTGCTAGGGTCGCAGGTTCGAATCCTGCCCCGGGCATGGATGTGTGTGATGTTCGTGGTTAGGTTTAAGTAATTCTAAGTCTAGGGTCTGATGACCTCAGTTGTTAAGTCCCATAGTGATCAGAGCCATTTGAACCATTTTTGAACAATGGGTAATGAGGTCATTTTTCCCTCTTGTGTCGTAGGTATGTACATCACTGTTCTTCTCAAATTGTCATGGGTTATTTATGATAAATTTCATTAGCGAAAATATGTATTATGACGGCCCAGTTAAAATGCCTAGCATCTTCAATAGGTGCCTACATGGCATATCATTCTTACTGCTCGCTTTTGTGCAATCAATACTTTCTAAGTGATGAATACCCCATAGAATAGTTGTGATTGAAAGCATAGTTGTCGTTTTTTATTTGTACATGTAAATGTATGCGCCTTGACGGCAGTTAATGAACATTCAGTACAGATGCCCTCTTCGACCGAACTGTTGTGGGAATCAGCGTAAGGCTGTGAGCAATGAGGATAATGGACAGGGACACTGAGTCCGTTGGGCGGACGTGAAGTGTAAGACGGCCGTAGTGATTAAGGAGAACGCTCACTTAAAGCGGGGAATCTGGGTTCGCGACCCGGTCCAGCATAGAATTTTCACTTGCCGCCAATGAATTTATTCCAGCTCCCGGTTGCGCCTAAGGTCGGAATTTCAGTTTCGTCAACATCGTTGCCTGACACAAGGTATGACAAATTACGTCCGTTTTGTATGGGTATTATAAATAATATTATTCATTTTTTGACAGCTGAAAAGACATTTCTCCAACAATTGTTTGTGCTGCTTTCTGTTATATCTGAAATGAAATATTCTTGCAGATTAGAAATTTTGGACTACAGACAGAAAACTCTATAATCTCCTGTGAGTAGATAGTTACTAGTTTTAAATTTCAGCTTCAAATTATAATGGAAGCCATTTGTACACAAAGAAGAGAAAAATAAGTGTATATTACTCTACGAAATACTTACGTTATCTTTTTCTACATGGATAGAAAATTTTAGAATTTTTCTGTGTTAGCTGTATCTTCTGTACAGTAAACGGTGTATTAAACCAGGGGAAAACTGATCCTAAGCTGACTTTTCCAGCCGGCCGTAATAGCCGAGCGGTTCAAGGCGCTACAGTCTGGAACCGCGCGACCGCTACGGTCGCAGGTTCGAATCCTGCCTCGGGCATTGATGTGTATGATGTCCTTAGGTTAGTTAGGTTTAAGTAGTTCTAAGTTCTAGGGGACTGATAACCTCAGAAGTTAAGTCCCATAGTGCTCAGCGCCATTTGAACCATTTGATTTGACTTTTCCAAACTGTCTTGTCCTTCTGAATGTCACACAATGCCCCTCTGTGATTACAGTATTCGTATGTATGTTTCAGAGTGGCTGCTGAGAGATGATATACCGTATACCATGTGTTCGGCCGCTATAATGGGGGGCGGGGGGGATTTCGTTTCTCAGTGTTAACCCTCACAGTACCAAGGAGGGGGTATTTTGTGCCCATCTTTTGAAAATACTGCAATCTAGTCAGTTACTTTAAATTTTAAAATTGTCTTTACTGAATTCTTCAACCAGATTCTATAAATATTTTAAAATTCTCAGCCTTCTTAACCCAAATTTTACGTATTGCTCGTATATGTCACTTTCTCAGAGAATGTCACATTAAATATTTTCAGGTTCAAGATCTTACTTACACGTCAATACCTCTTTAAAAAGTAAGCTGTGAGTAACAGTCAAAAAACATTAACGAAATTTTCATTTTTTAGATTGTGCACGAATTGACTCCCTGGTAGTACAAGTTATTGAAAATGAATTCATCTTTCATAGAGTGTGCTAAAAGATGTTTTCATGTTCAGGACACTACTAACACATCTGCACTTCATTCAGAAGTATTTTGTTAATATAAGTCAACAACAATTAACGAATTCTTTATTTTTTTAGGATGGGCACAAAGTACACCCTCCCCCCTCCTTGGGAATGCGCTTTATGGAAAAAACGTTGGTATTGCTAGGGGTAATACTGAACGTTAGCAGTTGTATCTTATTTTATAGTTATTTGACACATTATCTTCCACTATGCTACGCCACGCTATGACAACATAAAATATGGTGGGGAGCTGCTCAGTTGGAATCACTATCGTCGCGGTGTCTCCCCTCTGTCTTTTTGGTGTTATAAATGGCCAGTGACAATCGGTTCCAAATCCGGTAGGAATTGCTGCTGTCTGTGAATGCAAGTTCATCTCAAGCATTTCCCAAGCGATCATTGCGAAGGGAACTGCATGAAATGGGCATTTGGATTCCGGAACCTCGCAAAAGGCTATTGCTCAGACCAAAGCATGAGGCTGCAGATCTTCATCAGAGCTTAATAAACAGACTGGACTGTACCTGGCTGAGGGCGTGTAGCGTGTCCCGACGAGCCACGGTTTTGGCGCTTTTCGAATGAAGCGAAGTGTCGAGTTGCAGCTTTACTTGCTGGGTATTACAGTTGCTGTCGAGACCAACCAACTGCAGACTAACCAGCTACGGGAAAGCGCAAAGCCCTAAATTTCAGAATGGCTCGCCGAATAAAAAGTGATCTGCCATTAACTTTTGCTTTTAAATCCTAATCGAAGAGTAAATCAGTCATGAAGCACTTTCATTAGCATAGACGTTGGCGAACATGAAAATAAAGAAATGATAATCTCCTGTAAAAATAATTTTGTAAAATATTTTCGTCTACAACGGATGCTTTAAACTTCTGACCATATATGATTCATATAAACATACAAATATATGCGGATGGTGGCCCCACATCAACTGATCATTTAATAGAACAGAGATTCAAGCTAGCAAAATAAATGTAGATATGTAGTGCAAGCAGAGCATTCGCAGACGGTAGCAAGTCCAGAATAATTGTCTGTTGCCACGAAATAAAATCACGAAGACCCACAGCTCATATCTGAAAGTTCGACAGCATAAAATCTCGCCAAAATTCACTACGAAAAGCCCCTTAAAACTGTTATTTCAGTTAAAACTGTTCAAGTTCATTGTACTAATGAATTTACACAATGCAGAAAAATCACTATAGATCGTAACTGCCTACAAATATACATTGTGTCCCACCTAACTTAGCCACCTCGTACAGGGATGTAGACTTTCCCCCTTACTGTTCAATCTGTACATCGAAGAAGCAATAATGGAAATAAAAGAAAGGTTCAGGAGTGGAATTAAAATTCAAGGTGAAAGGATATTAATGATACAATTCGCCGATGACATTGCTATCCTGAGTGAAAGTCAAGAAGAATTACATGATCTACAGAACGGAATGAGCAATCTAACGTGTACAGAATATGGACTGAGAGTAAATTGAAGAAAGATGAAAGTAATGAGATTCAGCAGAAACGAGAACAGCGATTGATGGTCATGAAGTAGATGAAGTTAAGGAATTCTGCTACCTATGCAGTAAAATAACGAGTGATGGACGGAGCAAGGAGGACGTCAAAAGTAGACTAGTACTGGCAAAAAGGGCATTCCTGGCCAAGAGAGGTCTACTATTATCAAACATACGCCTTAATTTAAGGAAGAAATTTCTGAGAATGTACGGTTGAAGCACAGAATTGTATGGCAGTGAAACATGGACTGTGGGAAAACCGAAACAGAAGAGAATCAGAAGACTGACGGCCAAAGAAAAAAAATTTCGAAATGAAATAAAATCTGAAAGAAGCAATTGGCCAGGGATGCACCTACGTCAGGGGTTCACACAATGAGCAGGCATGCAGAATCCCTACAAGGAAACAGACATCACTTCCAACACGAAGCTGAGTCTTCTTTTTTCTACCAAAATGAAAACTAGAGGCATAATTAGTGCTGGCAGACGCGTTTTCACTGTTCTAAACCTCATACCATTTGAAATACTCAGGTTTTAAGTAATGGAAACGGTGCCAAAGATTCTGCAGTAGTCCTGTAATGCCGTAATACGGGTTGCCTGTATTGTCTAGAAGCCTGCTGTAGGCAACCCGTCGCTCTGCGCGTTACGGCAGAAACTGTGGGGCCGCTGCCATCTTTGAAAAGTATACGTATTTGAGAAGGTATGAAGTTCAAGAAGTGAAAACAAGTCTGCCGTTGCTAATCGTAGCTCTAGTTTTCATTTCCGCAAAAAAAATGTGTAGAAAGTTATGTTTGTTTACATTTATGTACTGTGCATTCCTGCCCATTTGTGAGCCCCTGACACAGGTGCATCCCTGGCCAATTGGATTTTCCACATTTTTTTTCGTTTCGGAAATATATGAGGTGGCAGAATTAGGTGGGACACACTGCATAAAAAGCAGCAAAGTTCTCATGGTTATGAAATACTGTCACTGAAACCCAGCTTCAGATTTTAAGTCCAACGGAATTCAGAGCCACAAAAGTAAATCCTCTACTCATGTACACGAACTATTCTAAGTCCGAAACAACGCACTGAAACCCACGTGATGCACTGATCTCTCAGTACCTCCAAAAGTTTTTCCAAACCACCACTCTCCGATGAAGACCCCAGACCATGTCCTGCTTTCTTATTTGAACCTATGTTCACATGACTACTACGCTGCGCGATGCATTGACACACAACCTAATCACCATTCATGAAACTTGGAGAGAAACCTAACACTTGTAAATTTAATAATACAGATTCGTGGCCATGTTAGACCTCCTTACAGTATTCAACTCTAGCAATAGTAACTAACTTTATTAGCTTACGGCGATGCTATCAGACTGGTCAAAACAATCACCTTGTTTTGAAGCCCTACGCTACCTGCACGACAGAGATGCATCCTATAGTTATACAGTGCGAAGCTAACTGTTGTGGGGAACTGACAACGATGCACCTGTAGCAGTAGAGTCTTCGAGGGTTGGTAGGATTCCCCTCCCACTCCCCCTCAGCGGGAAGCAGAGTGACCGTTAGAGGTGCTCCACCATTTTTCGGCATTGGTTCCTGGTCTGGCTAGAGGATAGAGGGAAACTATGATAGACTCCTTCATACAGTTTGCAAAAGTTGAAGAGAATGAGGTATTTTATTGTTAAGATTACTACTCTGTTCTGTTTCAGTAAAATTATAGTCAGGGTTATGTGGCGACCACATTTCGTTGTAATTTTACACATAAATTCAATGTTTAGAAGTTTGGTATTTTATCGACAGCGCGGAGCACAATGGAATCCATTAATACAAATTCAATCTTGTGTTGCCTCCAGCACGTTTGGTTTTATTTGAATTCTGTCATCAGTCATCTTGCCTTTAATGACTAAAGTAAATTAGTTAGCCAAATATCAAACGAATTTTCTTTGCAGCTTGGGCCACACCCAGAGTGTTCGATACAACACTGCGGTCGCCACCGTACAACAAAAGATGGCAGAGATTATAGTACGATTTCTGGTTCGACATTTTGCGTAGATTTGTGCGAAGCGCTTAAGTAAACTGCCGTATGAAATTCTTAGGAATTTGAGTAGTTCTGCAAAGAGACGACCCACCTGCATCCTAAATTAGATTCATATAGGAAATGCGAGTGAAGTTTAATTTTGTAATGAAACCGAGAACGATCCGCATGGGTGAGTAACTGAAAGAGCTACTGATTTGGAACTACCAACATGGAGCTGGGCGCACAAGTCAATGAGCAAAGGACGTTCTTGGTAATTCAGTAGAGGATTTATGAGTGTCATGTGAAGTTTCGATTATGTTCCAAGAACTATCGACCAAGATGAGTCCAACTGTACCGGTTTGATTTCCAATGTGGTGCCGACTGCACAATCATTACAAAATGATCTTTATTGTTGAAATTCATATTAGGACAAGTACGTGCTTGTGAAGAAATTAGTAGGATGTAATAAATTATATACGTGCCTAATTTCAGAATATTTTTGTCTGCTTAGCCCCATGTCCCACATTATGGTATTTCATCGCGTGTTCTTGTCAAAATCAAATAGTGTCAGTAACTAACTTCAGATCTATTTAATTCAAATTATTTCCAGTAGAATTAGAATGAATGACGAGCATGATGAACTCGTGAGAGTAATAGAAAAAACAGCAACAACATGATATTCCTTCACTGCTCCCGCGCATATTTTAAATTACGAGATCGCTACGTTAGAAGTAGGCGCCATCAGCGGGATAAAAAACAGTAAATAATGTTCTGTTTTTAAATGAGTCATTGCATGCCACAATAAATTCAATATTGAGTTGAGAGTCTTTGGTTGCTATTCTGTGTTTAGTCTCCCGCAGTTATCGCGATTATGCTGTTATCCTCTCTCTCCGCAGTGTATATCGATATTCGCACCTCGTACTATGCCTGGCGCTTATGGTTTCCAGCTGTGCTGTGTGCGACCAGTTGGTCGGTTGGCGTGGAGCAGCAAGGAAATCTCTGTGGCGCGAAGTTTGGCCGGGGTCGCTGGTGGCGTCTATGCGCGGTGCTGTTCCCATTGGTACGAGGTCCTTGGCTCACCGATCCTGGACACGAAAATTGGGTTTTGTCTTAATCTAACAGCAAGTCACGTCTGTTCACATTGTGTCGTTCGGATTTCGTTGTCAGCTGTTGAGACATTCCCGCGAGCAACAACGTGTTTTTTCAAGTTGTCAAATTTTTGCCACCCTCCGGTGGAGTTTAGTTGTACTTGGTTATTTTGAATTAAAGTGCATCAGCGGAATCTTCTGCCTTGTGGCCATTAACGTTCCGGTTACCTGCCCTGGCCGTTGACGTTGACGCTGACCAGCACGTTGTATAGTTTGACAGCTCAATTTATAATTGGTTGTGGGCACCAATACTTTCTACATTGTTCCATTGAACTCCCTGTTGTGTGCTGGTCAGGTGCAGCGGAAGTTATCTTGTCGGTGGGTCTGTTGACAGTCTGTCGGGTGGGTTGTTGTCAGATCGAGAATGGTTGGGCCGACTGCCTGTCTCACCTAAGCGAGCGTTAGTGTTTGAATTCGAGGCTGAAACTTCTGAGTTCTTGGAAACTTCTGAGTTCCATTGGGCGTACTGTCTTTTCCTAATTATTCTTGTTGTTTGTATTTGTATGGCTTATAGCCGATTTTTAAATTAAAGTTGTTTTGCCCTTAAGGCATAAGATTGTTTGGGTCTTCAGCCTAATTTAAAGAACTGTTTTAAGGTAAGGCCTTTGGACTTTTAAAAATTTGTTTTAGTTTGAGTCTTAAGTAATGGGTCTTCAGCCGATTTTTAAAATACAGTTGTTTTGCTCTTAAGGTGTCAGATTGTTTGGGCCTTCAGCCTAATCAAAGAACTGTTTTAAGATAAGGCCTTTTGGCCTTTTAAAAATTTATTTTGGCTGAGTCTTAAGTGATGGGTCCTTAGCCGATTTTTAAATTAATGATGTTTTGCTCTTAAGGTGTCAGATTGTTCGGGCCTTCAGCCTAATTAAAAAACTTTTAAGATAAGGCCTTTTGCCTTTTAAAAATTTAATTTTGTTTTGAGTCTTAAGACATGGGCCTTCAGCCGATTTTTTTAAAAATTAAAGTTGTTTTGCTTTTAAGGTGTGAAATTGTTTGGGCCTTCAGCCTAATTGAAAGAAATGATGTAAGATAAGGCTTTCTGCCTTTTAAATTTCTGATTTTGGTTTGAGTCTTAAGTTATTGGCTTTCAGCCGATTTTAAATTAAAGCGGTCTTGCCCTTAAGGCATGAGACTGTATGGCGCATTCAGCTGGTAATTAAGTTCCAAAAATTAATGTTTTTTTATTTTCTTGGCTCTTCTAACGTTTGGTCAAATAAATAAAGTTGTATGTTCGAGTGTAACTGACAGCCGCTTATTTTGGCCCCTTTCCACAATTTAAACTACCTGCCCTGTCCTGAGGGTTAAGCAGGGCGTCTCAACAATCAAGTAATTATTTTAGGCCGACCAAAAATTGTTCAAATGGCTCTGAGCACTATGGGACTTAACTGCTGTGGTCATCAGTCCCCTAGAACGTAGAACTATTTAAACCTAACTAACCTAAGGACATCACACACATCCATGCCCGAGGCAGGATTCGAACCTGCGACCGTAGCAGTCGCGCGGTTCCAGACTGTAGCGCCTAGGACCGCTCGGCCACTTCGGCCGGCTTAGGCCGACCCCTTCTTATGAAAGTCCAAGCACTGAATCAAGGAAGATAGCAAAAGTAAATGTCCTCATTGGAAAGGAAGTGCATACAGTCTGGCAATGATCTCCCTATGACTTCGACCCAAAGAAAGAAAGTACAGTCTGACGTAACTAAATGCTAAGAAGAAAATCAGAAACGAACGGTAATCGTTCACCACAAAGCCTAAAACTATTCCAGACTGGAAAGATATCCGTGTTGACAGCAAGCCACCGCAAGCGCCGACGACAAGTCCACAGTGCAGTCTCGCTGCTCTGCTGTACGCTTCCTGCTTGACACTTCCAGCCAGCTGCTCCCTCTATCTAAGTCGCTAATAGAGTTCCTTCCTCGCTGACCGCACAGACACAGTCTCTGCTCTACCGAGGCTCTCTGTCTCTGACTGTGGCTCTGGTCGCCCGCCGTCGCGCAGTTCGCGACGTCTGCTAGTCTCACAGGTCAATTACGCCGGACACCCCCATCCCGCAGACGGAAAAATAAATGTGCCATAATTACAGATCTACTTTTTCGGAAAGTTTTCCTTGCTATTTCCATTCGTCATTTTACAGCCTCTTTACTTCGGCTATGGCCAGTTATTTTGCTAACCAAACAGCAAAACTTGTCTGTAGCCTTGTTTTACCTTTATTGGTAATCATTGAGGTCATGGCAGCATTATAATGCCATCAACAAACCCCAAAGTTTTTATTTATTCTCCCTGAACTTCACTTTTGTGTTCAAATTTTCCTTTGTTTCCTATACTATTTGCTCAGTCTACCGCTTGAATAACGGAGAGGCAACAATTACTGCCTCTCCATTACATTCTTCGATCCAGTACGCACAGCCTGTTCGTGTACAACTTCTACAAAATCCTTTCGTCCCCTGAATTTTATCCCACATTATCTCAGAATTTGGAATTATGCCGTCAGCAGAACACACACTGTCGGGCGCCTTCACAAACACCAATTTCTCTGAATTTCAGAAACTCAGTCACGAATATGCATTGCTCGTGGAAGCTCTAAACACTGCAGTCTTTTGTCTTGCAGACATCGGTGGGTTTAGCTGAGCTTTTAAGCCCAGTTTGGGAAGAGTTATTCATGTTCGATCCTGCAAAGACCCACTATGAACAGTTCCTGGGATTCTTAGTCGTCGTCAAAGCCTTGAAATGATACTTGCCTCTGGTATCCGAGGGATAATGTGAATAAACAGTACTGCCTAAGAGCTAATAAAATTTATACTAGTAGTATTACTTCTACTGCTGCATCTGCTGTCGCCGCTAATAATAATAATAATAGTGACAGATACAAAACGTTTTCGTAGGTATACAAAATTTATATTTTCTCCCATAGGATTTCTGAGGGAGAGAAATATAGATGGACTGCATTAGCTAAGCACATTGAGAAATGAAGATGTGGCTGGGAAGAGGTATGTAATGGAGTAACGAATGCGTACACGAACAAATGTAGATATTATGGTTGATTAAGTAGATACGTCATTAACTGTCCTTTGAAGATGAAGATGCTATTCAGTTCTCTTATAACGAGGGATTCCTGCTACTGAAAAGGACTTTGCTCTGATGTGAAAGAGTGTTTCTGCTATGTTGTTCAAAAAACATCGGATCCAGAGTACGGATTCGAAGATTAGACGGAACAACGATACACCACCTCCAACAGAACCATGGCCTAGTAAAGCAGCGTGGTTTTTAAATCAACCTATGGGTTGATGAAACGTTTATCTTTTTTAACTTCCGTTGACGACGAGACTATTGGAGAAGAACTCGATATGATATTCTAAGAACCCACGATTGTTATTGCACACTGTTAACGTACGCGGTTTAGTCCCTTTGGGATGGTGTCAATGTGGCACACAAATGTTTCTGCATATGCATATTATCGTTCATATTGTAATAATTTTCCGTAAAACTCACCGCTGTCAGTAATTCCTTTTCCCTACTCGTTTTGATTTCTTCTTCTTACTTTATTTTCGATGTAAACACACGACGAACATTTCCCCAACACTTTACACAGACAAGCGGTGTTTTGACCTCATCAATATATAAGTCGCATTCATGTTCATGCGTCGCTATAGATAGCTTAATATCGAAACAACGTAGAATAGTAACCACGGCGCTGCATTGCGGACTGGGCTTCCACTATGACTCCGCAGTGGTCCGCAGCCTGTTAGTTCCTTCGTTGTACCGGACTCACGGCACTGCAGGGCCCATCCAAGCCATTTATCAGCCCAGCTGTCGGCCCACAGTAGTAACAGTTGAAGAGCGCATGGCCGAGGGCTGCGTGTCCGCCGTGAAATATGCTGTCAGCCACGCCACACTGCCGTCACGAAGATGAAATATTCTTCTTCTAAATAACGTCATTTTTTGGAATGCAGGTTCGTTTCTTGCTCGTCTGAGCTACTACCATGTATTATTTCTTGGAGTGTAACTAATTTCCAAAACTGCCTGAAATAGTGAACCTTTTATTATAGTAGGCATTACTAGCTCCGCTTACAATATATATATATATATATATATATATATATATATATATATATATATATATATACTCCTGGAAATTGAAATAAGAACACCGTGAATTCATTGTCCCAGGAAGGGAAAACTTTATTGACACATTCCTGGGGTCAGATACATCACATGATCACACTGACAGAACCACAGGCACATAGACACAGGCAACAGAGCATGCACAATGTCGGCACTAGTACAGTGTATATCCACCTTTCGCAGCAATGCAGGCTGCTATTCTCCCATGGAGACGATCGTAGAGATGCTGGATGTAGTCCTGTGGAACGGATGCCATGCCATTTCCACCTGGCGCCTCAGTTGGACCAGCGTTCGTGCCGGACGTGCAGACCGCGTGAGACGACGCTTCATCCAGTCCCAAACATGCTCAATGGGGGACAGATCCGGAGATCTTGCTGGCCAGGGTATTTGACTTACACCTTCTAGAGCACGTTGGGTGGCACGGGATACATGCGGACGTGCATTGTCCTGTTGGCACAGCAAGTTCCCTTGCCGGTCTAGGAATGGTAGAACGATGGGTTCGATGACGGTTTGGATGTACCGTGCACTATTCAGTGTCCCCTCGACGATCACCAGTGGTGTACGGCCAGTGTAGGAGATCGCTCCCCACACCATGATGCCGGGTGTTGGCCCTGTGTGCCTCGGTCGTATGCAGTCCTGATTGTGGCGCTCACCTGCACGGCGCCAAACACGCATACGACCATCATTGGCACCAAGGCAGAAGCGACTCTCATCGCTGAAGACGACACGTCTCCATTCGTCCCTCCATTCACGCCTGTCGCGACACCACTGGAGGCGGGCTGCACGATGTTGGGGCGTGAGCGGAAGATGGCCTAACGGTGTGCGGGACCGTAGCCCAGCTTCATGGAGACGGTTGCGAATGGTCCTCGCCGATACCCCAGGAGCAACAGTGTCCCTAATTTGCTGGGAAGTGGCGGTGCGGTCCCCTACGGCACTGCGTAGGATCCTACGGTCTTGGCGTGCATCCGTGCGTCGCTGCGGTCCGGTCCCAGGTCGACGGGCATGTGCACCTTCCGCCGACCACTGGCGACAACATCGATGTACTGTGGAGACCTCACGCCCCACGTGTTGAGCAATTCGGCGGTACGTCCACCCGGCCTCCCGCATGCCCACTATACGCCCTCGCTCCAAGTCCGTCAACTGCACATACGGTTCACGTCCACGCTGTCGCGGCATGCTACCAGTGTTAAAGACTGCGATGGAGCTCCGTATGCCACGGCAAACTGGCTGACACTGACGGCGGCGGTGCACAAATGCTGCGCAGCTAGCGCCATTCGACGGCCAACACCGCGGTTCCTGGTGTGTCCGCTGTGCCGTGCGTGTGATCATTGCTTGTACAGCCCTCTCGCAGTGTCCGGAGCAAGTATGGTGGGTCTGACACACCGGTGTCAATGTGTTCTTTTTTCCATTTCCAGGAGTGTATATATATATATATATATATATATATATATATATATATATATATATATATATATATATTTGTTATTGACGTCCGAAATTTTTACAGGCCATTCTTATTTCCTATGGGAAAATTGTCATCCCCTCCCCTCACCTTTCTCTCTGGAACAATAAGATTCAGACCCGCCTCCTCATCCTTTATAATTAGAGCAGTTGTGTGGGTGGCACAAGTCTTGTACTGAGCACCATAGGGAGAGGAACAGGTTCGTTCTAAAGAAATTATTACTAAAAGTAATTTTTCCAACTCCATAGTTCCGTTAAACTTGGTAGAGAGGGTGTCAGGAAATAATAATGATACAGCGAATTAACTTATGTTATATTAAAAATTTTCTTTCTGCAATACAATAATGGTTCTTATTGATTATCATATTTTTCTTTTATGTTTTTGTTTACAAAGGTATTTTACAATAAATAAATATTTTTGCTGATGACTTATATACTTGCTAATACTATTAGATACATCGATACCCTAAAACGTAGCAGAGAGAAGACCTTAAATATTACGTTTCATACACTTTGTAACACCCCACCCATCACTTAGCTGGTTTTGGTGTGTGTTCACCCCATCTAATTGACTAACAGATCAACAGAGAGTGCAAAACTGCCGCAATATCGGATAACGCCAAAAAGGAATATGGCTCTGTGACTCCTGATTGAACTGCAGTGGCAGTGTTGACATTAATTTATTCAGAATTGATCACTTTTAATTAAAAACGGATGCACATTGATGTTATATTCCGCTATTGAACACCAGATGCAAATGTTGAACAGAAAATTAATTAAGAAAGTGACTTGGGATTTCAACTACTTGGTTGAAAACAGATGGAGTCGATTAGCACGAATTTATTTTAACTCCCGACCTTCAATCATCACATTACAAGACTCTCCTATCAGGCAGTCGTAATAAATTGCGTTTGTGTGGAGAAAAGCACGATAACTGAAAAGTAATTCCTATCGACTGACCCAGGCGTAATGCGAAGTGCGAGAAGAATTCTACAATACACGGCCCATGACACCCTCGTGGAAACTTTGCCGACGTAATCCAATAAATTAATCAGTGGCCGGAGCGGGCGCAATATCACCGAATACAACGTGGCAGAGTGGCGTTGTTGTGTGGACGTCGGCCGACCTCATGGTGCTGCAAGGCTGCACTCGTCTATTCACTCCTAGCTATCTTGCTCAGTACATAGCTGAACCAAAACTTTCTATCTCCAAGCTCAATCGTTCCATTTGCTAAGTCCTAAACTGCAGAGATGCTCACTCTTTCTCATGCAAGTTGAGTAAAGAACGCCACGTCCGCACGCTAGGCAAGCTGGGAACGGAAGACCTCTAAGGAGACTTCTCACAGTCCACTCTTTGCCTCGGTTTCCCCTCCAGCAAAATCACTTACGCCAATTGCAGCGCAAGTCGCGTTAATTATGCGTCGCTTCCCAGCACCGACCAATGCCTGCTCTGGGAAGTGAAAGATTCCCACAAAATTTCCCTTCTTCTCAACTTCTGCTATATAGCTCCTTCCAGGCCACCATCAAAGTTAGCGTCTGCACAAACACCGAGTTTTCCGGAATTCTGACTCCCAGGAGAGTACTTCAAATTCCTTGGTCCTACGTTCCCATCGGAGGCCGGCGTATTTCATGCTGTCGCTCTTCACGTGATTTACTTCAGGCTCTGCAGACCGTGAATTCAGTGTGAAATTGCTATAGTCATGAACACGCACATTTTGACCTCTATTGACCGCTCCACCATAGCTTTGCGCGGCTTTCTCGCATGTTTCACCGAAAATGGGACGACGGACATTTATCAACAGGCATAAAGTTCTCTGTCTGTTTCCCGGTATATCAGCATGGAGTCGGGGTCAACCACCTATGCTGTCACTCATCTTAAGGCGCATTAGCGCTTTCTCAGAGCTTGAGCCGCCCTAAGCTGCCTATTGTCGCTTCCCTTCGCTGTTCCCCATCCGGCCACGGTCAATTCTAAATACTTTCCTGGGGTAAACTAGCGTCCAGTAAATCGACTCGTTTCCACAAAGTTTTCATGTCGTGTGAATTACTTTAAAACCATCACCCGACATTAATTATTCCACTGCATCCATGCTATACCCTCTCCAAGATGCATTGTGCCTTGTCAGTCATTTTGTTCAGCCCTACTGTTCGCTCAACGTGAGTTAGGTGATCTTTAATGACTTCATGTAAGGGGCATAGTTCTTGCCATCTTAGAACTTTCGTCAGTTTGTAAGTATTGAAAGGTCTCTGTTAGATTCCTTTCATGCTATTTTCCTCGATTTATTGTTGTTTACATCATACATTTGCACCTCTAAATTTACTGTGGTATTTCTAAATTTATCTGTGAGGAGACTGAACAGTGTAATATGTTATATTGACATTTAAACGCCGGCCGCTGTGGCTGAGCGGTTCTTGGCGCTTCAGTCCGGAATCGCGCAACTGCTAATATAAACACAAACAACCTGTCATACAACGTTTTCAAACACAATTTTATATGTCTTATCATACAGTTTCCTATGAAACCCGCATCCGCTTCCTTTATGTAGTGTATATGATGTCTTAAGATATTGTCATCTCCTTCCCTTCTGGTGTGAAAGGATGAATGAGTGAGAGTGTTTGTAGGTGCATGCTCCGTGGTAGCAGAGAAGTTCTGTCTGCTAGAGAACAGTAGGACCAACATCTGAATAGGTAGATACGATTTCTAAGGCAAAGAGGTTTGCCTCCTTGGTGTGGTTCTGTCCGTCCCTTGTCAGGTTGGTAAAGGAAGCTACTTCTCTGGTCACTAACTATTGTATCTGTGGGACACCCTCGAACAGGGCCCACGCTGGTCAGTCGGCGGGCAGCTTCTTAAGTGGTAACATCTCCGGGTAAGGAGTGTTTGGCGAATCCGAAGGACAATGAAATTTTTAAGTTTTCAGAATAACTGAAATATATATTACTTTTCTTGCAGACCTGCATCGAAAATCGGGATGCAGTGCGATTTCAGTGTTGGTTTTGGAGTGTATTCCGGTAGTTGCTTTGTTTCCACTTGTAACCTCCCCCTCACTTATCGACCTTAATGACAGTGAAAAATTAAACCGCGTGTACCTAACGGAAATTTAGGAAAAGCAATCGTCACCGAAGTTAATCTGTCGGTAAAGAGGGAGGAAAGGGTTACATCTAAATGAAAGGAAAAATGCAAATGAAACTGGTGGAAATTAATTTTGAAAAGGGGTAAAGTTAATAAAGAAAGTAAATCTGCGGCCGTCACTTTAACAATTAACTAGCGGTAATTAGATATTTGAGATTTGGGAAAAATTACGGTCGCCAGTCCTATGGACAACTACTATAATAACTAAAAATGAAAGATTAATGCACATATAATTAGCACTGAAAGCGTGGCAACTGAAGGTTGACACGTGTTGTGTGAAAACTGGATGTTTGTCAGAAGTAATAAATTTCGCTACACTCTGACTTAATTTAGCAAAAGAATTAATAAAACCGGAAAATTGAAAGTTAATTTAGTGACTGAAATTAATAGTGAGCTTTGTTTCTGAAGCACTACGAAATTCAATAAAATAAGGTTAGTCTTGGGCTACCTCAACAATCATTTCAAAAGCTACTTGAATCTACGCAATTTAGAAATAAGAGATTTAACTTTGAACTTGAATTTAATGATTCTGAACCATTAACAATAGTAAAATTTAGTACGTACCAAGCTGAGCTGTAGTCACAGGTAAGCTAAAATATGCTAACAAAACTCGCACTCATAATTTGTGCTTGTGTAATCTAAATATTGTAGCCAGCTATGAATACTTTAACTGAACTTTGAAATTAAAGCAGTGAAATGGAATAATATTACTTTAATGCTGGCGTTTGAATTTCAACGACACTCGGGTTCATTCCGGAAAAGGAAGGGACCCTTCTTGGTAATGCAATTGGGACAATGTGCAACAAAGGTTCATGCTAAGTTGCTGTAATTATAGTTACGAAAATGGAACAGTTTGAAAAGCTGAGGTCTGCCATACAGTTCTAAAACTTTACGTGCTTCCAGTCTTCCTTGTTGGTTGATTAAAGGTTTGAAGCCGTCGATCGAGGAGGTGGCGACAGTCACTCATTGTCGGCCGTCGCTGTTGCAGAAGCTGGATGTTGGCGCGCCTTCTTCTCGACACGGTCACCAGGCGAAACGGGCTCTTCATGTGCGCCAGCTAATGCTTCCCGTCCGCGACACCGTGTCTGAAACTATCATAGCAAGTCGAGCGCAATTACATGCTGCCCAACCCCGAAAGCGCGGCAACTCGCGGGAGCGTCACACAACACACCTGCTCCACGGCCCTACCCCAGCCAGACTCCCTCTGCTCAGCACGCGCTCCACGCTGCAGAGTTAACACTACCAAACATCCTAAACACTTTGGTTCTCCACACGACCTATCGATGTATTCGTTCGACAGCATAGTTTTCCCTAGGCAAGACCCAGCGAAAAATACAAATAATATTTACAAAACAAACCAATTATACATCGACATAGATGCATAAACATATATACAAATAAGTAAAACAATTACAATATATATAGGCACAGAAATGTCATATATTCAGGTAACAAACTAAGGAAAAAAATTTGTAGTACAATAGATGGAAATAGGAGGATATGCATTTCCGGCGTTACACACTCCAATAAAGGAAACTGGAAGCACGTTGTCAGAAGGCGTTATTCTGATTAAAATCATCGCTCTTTAGTGTGAATGTGCGTATAAATGTTTTCTGTCATTGAAATTCTTGAAATTAATAATTTCTCTTTGTGTTCAACCCACGTGGTGTGTGCCTTTTGGTAGCAGTACCATGTGCTCGCAAAATTGTTTGAGTCACCAGGTCAATTCTATGCCGTTATTAACGCAGTTCGGAAGTTTCTTTTGTAGCTAATGTGTTTGGATTTGATTTCGCCATTAAAATCATTGTGGAACCACACATTTTCTATAAATGTACTTGTGCACCTGGAAAATGTGCTGTAGTAACAAAACTAGCCCTCAACTACTCTTTTGCATAATATTACGCTATCGCGAGCGGTTTTCCTATTTCATAATTTGTAGAAAGATATTTATAGAGCATTTTGGTAAGATTATGGATAGATCGAATCACGTGATCTTTGTCTAAACTTCCAATATCAGTCTGTTATTATCCATTGGGAACACGACTACCCTAGGAGCGGAATTTCCTTGCCTTAAGCAGAATGGATTGGTGATGGTTCAGTTCCTTTTTTTCTGTACCTTAGAACTGTCTTCGTGTGTTTGTTCGAATGCGGTATCCCATCCTGTTTCCTATTCTTTCTGTTTCCTATTCTTTGAAAATCACTTTTTTATGCCAATTGAACCCCCGCTGAGTAAAACTTTTCTTAATTAATACGCAGCAGTAAATAAGGCACCAGCTTGGAGATGGTTCAAATGGCTCTGAGCACTATGGGACTCAACTGCTGAGGTCATTAGTCCCCTAGAACTTAGAACTAGTTAAACCTAACTAACCTAAGGACATCACAAACATCCATGCCCGAGGCAGGATTCGAACCTGCGACCGTAGCGGTCTCGCGGTTCCAGACTGCAGCGCCTGTAACTGCACGACCACTTCGGCCGGCCAGCTTGGAGACAGACTTACCATGAGTTATACGTATTATTGAACATTGATGAATTTTAAAATAAATGTAAAAGTTTAAAATTATTTTACTTTTCTTTGATTTAATTTTCCCCATCATCTGTTTACATAAAATAATAAAATTAAAAAAAAAGAGCTGATAGTGTGGGTGACTATTCCATAGATTTAAAAATTCATAACAGTAGTAAAAATTTGTCAGTCACCCACGCATACGGAAGGTTTTAAAAACACTAGGCTCATTATAGTATACTTGTCACCTTTTTTCGGCAGTATTTACACTTTAATAATTTATTTCTGATCATTTCTGTGTACGGAGTGTGGGAGACAGCGACTAGCACAGCATGTGAAGAAATCTCTCTCTCTCTCTCTCTCTAGTGCGCACAGTTCCCATATTACCATGGACCGTATTATGGAATCAGACATGCTTACTCATACACACACTTACATGGGAGCGTCCCAGATCCTGTCACTAGGCAAACCGCACTGCAGGTGAAAGCTGGGCTGCCCTCAGAGATGAACCGTTTATCATGATGCGACAACCCAACTTTCAGTTGCAGAGCAGAATGTACCTAATGGCCTCGTGATGGAAAAAAAAAAAAAAACGCTACTTGGCGTACCACATGCGCAGTGGCGACAATGCCCTCGAGCAGATACATCTTCTAATTGTGTATCGTGAGAGCCTTGGGGCTCACCCTTAAATGGCTCTGAGCACTATGGGACTCAACTACTGTGGTCATTAGTCCCCTAGAACTTAGAACTACTTAAACCTAACTAACCTAAGGACATCACACACATCCATGCCCGAGGCAGGATTCGAACCTGCGACCGTAGCAGTCGCACGGTTCCGGACTGCGCGCCTAGAACCGCGAGACCACCGCGGCCGGCGGCTCACCCTTAGCCCGCTTCTAGGTGGCGCTTGAATCTGTGTGGTATTAACGTCTTTTCGATCGGATTCTCACAAACTCCACAAGCTGCCGACCATTCGCCTCGTCATCAAGCCGATAACCGCTTTTTTAGTAGTTAATCTATAAGAATTATCGGGCACATATCAAAACGTGTGGAATAGTTCGGAATTGTACCTTATTATTTCAAATGGATTGCAGCCTTTCGCCCAGAAGGTGAAACTACCTGCGTCCTTATAAATTAAATTGAGATCAGCGAAATTTGGCTTCGCAAACTCATGGTGGAGTCAGTAATTCTGGAGTCTACAGAGCTCCAGACCATACATACTGACATAGACTTCGTGTACCACACCGAAACCTTAGCCATCTCCACAGCGATTAGTCCTTTATTTGATGGTGGACAACTTAAAATTTGGCGTGGCGATGTAACCTCTTGCATTAAAACGCCCCTCTTAACGGTAAACTAAATGAATTTACCGTTAGTTTCTAATCTTTTCCATGGTTTTCCCGAAAATTATTCATTAATTTATAAAAAACTTTTTCAGAGTCACAAGTCGCAAGAGCTCTCTTTTCGGTGTTTACATCGAACAATGCTGCTTGAAGAAGATGTGATTCTAATATGTTCCATTACCCGTGGTCTAGGGTTCTAGGGGTAGCGTATTTGATTTATAAACAAAAAAACGTCTTCGATCCCCGCCACTGCCTAAATTTTGATAAATAATCAGCATTGGCGGCCGAAGACTTCCGGCATAAGAAGTCAGCCTCATTCTGTCAACGGCCTTGTCAAAGAGAGCGGAGGAGCGGATAGAGTTTCAGGGCACTCTCTTGTCCTAGGGGTGGGAAATTGCCCCTAAAGGCGGAAGAATCAGCAATGATCAACGACATGAGGGTGCAGAAGGCAAAGGAAACCACTGCATTAAAGACACGTAACGTGTATCCACAGGACATGTGGCCTGTAATTGAAGAAGTGTCATGATGATCTCTCCATTGGCAAAAGATTCCGGAATAGTCCCCCATTCGGATCTCCGGGAGGGGACTGCCAAGGGGGAGGTTACCATGAGAAAAAGATTAAATAATCAACGAAAGGATAACGTTCTACGAGTCGGGGCGTGGCATGTCAGAAGCTTGAACGTGGTAGGGAAACTAGAAAATCTGAAAAGGGAAATGCAAAGACTCAATCTAGATATAGTGGAAGGAAGACAAGGATTTCTGGTCAGATGAGTATCGGGTAATATCAACAGCAGCAGAAAATGGTATAACAGGTGTAGGATTCTTTATGAATAGGAAGGTAGGGCAGAGGGTGTGTTACTGTGAACAGTTCAGTGACCGGGTTGTTCTAATCTGAATCGACAGCAGACCAACACCGGCAACGATAGTTCAGGTATACATGCCGACGTCGCAAGCTGAAGATGAACAGATAGAGAAAGTGTATGAGGATATTGAAAGGGTAATGCAGTATGTAAAGGGGGACGAAAATCTAATAGTCATGAGCGACTGGAATGCAGTTGTAGGGGAAGGAGTAGAAGAAAAGGTTACAGGAGAATATGGGCTTGGGACGAGGAATAAAAGAGGAGAAAGGCTAATTGAGTTCTGTAACAAGTTTCAGCTAGTAATAGCGAATACCCTGTTCAAGAATCACAAGAGGAGGAGGTATACTTGGAAAAGGCCGGGAGATACGGGAAGATTTCAATTAGATTACATCATGGTCAGACAGAGATTCCGAAATCAGATACTGGATTGTAAGGCGTACCCAGGAGCAGATATAGACTCAGATCAGAATATAGTAGTGATGAAGAGTAGGCTGAAGTTCAAGACATTAGTCAGAAAGAATCAATACGCAAAGAAGTGGGATACGGAAGTACTAAGGAATGACGAGATACGTTTGAAGTTCTCTAACGCTATAGATACAGCAATAAGGAAAAGCGCAGTAGGCAGTACAGCTGAAGAGGAATGGACATCTCTAAAAAGGGCCATCACAGAATTTGGGAAGGAAAACATAGGTACAAAGAAGGTAGCTGCGAAGAAACCATGGGTAACAGAAGAAATACTTCAGTTGATTGATGAAAGGAGGAATTACAAACATTTTCCGGGAAAATCAGGAATACAGAAATACAAATCGCTGAGGAATGAAATAAATAGGAAGTACAGGGAAGCTAAGACGAAATGGCTGCAGGAAAAATGTGAAGACATCGAAAAAGATATGATTGTCGGAAGGACAGACTCAGCATACAGGAAAGTCAAAACAACCTTTGGTGACATTAAAAGCAACGGTGGTAACATTAAGAGTGCAACGAGAATTCCACTGTTAAATGCAGAGGAGAGAGCAGATAGGTGGAAAGAATACATTGAAAGCCTCTGTGAGGGTGAAGATTTGTCTGATGTGATAGAAGAAGAAACAGGAGTCGATTTATAAGAGATAGGGGACCCAGTATTAGAATCGGAATTTAAAAGAGCTTTGGAGGACTTACGGTCAAATAAGGCAGAAGGGATAGATAACATTCCATCAGAATTTCTAAAATCATTGGGGGAAGTGGCAAAAAAACGACTATTCACGCTGGTGTGTAGAACATGGCGACATACCATCTGACTTTCGGAAAAGCATCATCCACACAATTACGAAGACGGCAAGAGCTGACAAATGCGAGAATTATCGCACAATCAGCTTAACAGCTCATGCATCGAAGCTGCTTACAAGAATAATATACAGAAGAATGGAAAAGAAAATTGAGAATGCGCTAGGTGACGATCAGTTTGGCTTTAGGAAAAGTAAAGGGACGAGAGAGGCAATTCTGACGTTACGGCTAATAATGGAAGCAAGGCTAAAGAAAAATCAAGACACTTTCATAGGATTTGTCGACCTGGAAAAAACGTTCGACAATATAAAATGGTGCAAGCTGTTCGAGATTCTGAAAAAAGTAGGGGTAAGCAATAGGGAGAGACGGGTCATATACAATATGTACAACAACCAAGAGGGAATAATAAGAGTGGACAATCAAGAACGAAGTACTCGTATTAAGAAGGGTGTAAGACAAGGCTGTAGCCTTTCGCCCCTACTCTTCAATCTGTACATCGAAGAAGCAATGATGGAAATAAAAGAAAGGTTCAGGAGTGGAATTAAAATACAAGGTGAAAGGATATCAATGATACGATTCGCTGATGACATTGCTATCCTGAGTGAAAGTGAAGAAGAATTAAATGATCTGCTGAACGGAATGAACAGTCTAATGAGTACACAGTATGGTTTGAGAGTAAATCGGAGAAAGACGAAGGTAATGAGAAGTAGCAGAATTGAGAACAGCGAGAAACTTAACATCACGATTGATGGTCACGAAGTCAATGAAGTTAAGGAATTCTGCTACCTAGGCAGTAAAATAACCAATGACGGACGGAGCAAGGAGGACATCAAAAGCAGACTCGCTATGGCAAAAAAGGCATTTCTGGCCAAGAGAAGTCTACTAATATCAAATACCGGCCTTAATTTGAGGAAGAAATTTCTGAGGATGTACGTCTGGAGTACAGCATTGTATGGTAGTGAAACATGGACTGTGGGAAAACCGGAACAGAAGAGAATCGAAGCATTTGAGATGTGGTGCTATAGACGAATGTTGAAAATTAGGTGGACTGATAAGGTAAGGAATGAGGAGGTTCTACGCAGAAACGGAGAGGAAAGGAATATGTGGAAAACACTGATAAGGAGAAGGGACAGGATGATAGGACATCTGCTAAGACATGAGGGAATGACTTCGATGGTACTAGAGGGAGCTGTAGAGGGCAAAAACTGTAGAGGAAGACAGAGATTGGAATACGTCAAGCAAATAATTGAGGACGTAGGTTGCAAGTGCTACTCTGAGATGAAGAGGTTAGCACAGGAAAGGAATTCGTGGCGGGCCGCATCACACCAGTCAGTAGACTGATGACCAAAAAAAAAAAAAAACCAAATTGAGACATTGCTGGGGTTCTGTAGTGCAAAATACACCTGTGTTTATTCCCCGCATTGTCATCAGCTTTGGGCGGAATGTTTGTGTGAAAGTAGGCGCTTGAGACACAGCGCAAAGTCACTGCGCGCTTCCTGCAAATGGCTAGGATATGCCCGTTACGCCTCCGAGACACTTCATTTGCCATAATCAGCATCCAAATTATGGATCTTTTACCTTAATCTGGCAATCTATTCTTCGGACATCCATCGGATGAGCTTGTTGAATTGTGTGCCCGCAGAGTTTGTTCACAGCCAAGTAAAAAATCTAACTTAAATCGTTAGATGGTCCGTACTTCTTCCACTCATTCGCGGGTTATTCGCCTTGGCGTACCTGTGCACACTGGTGAACTGTGAGATGCCGACACTTGTTCTTCTTAACTTTGCGTCCTACAAAATCCCCTGGCGCGGTATAATAGAAGGAAGGATCCGGAGAGAATGTGTCCAACCATACAGTCCGGAATTTCTCTAACATATGCATGCGTACATTAGTGTTCACGCACGATCTAACATAGTCCCCTAAACCAAGGATGTCAAAGTCATGCCAAACAATGGAGTCTACGCCGAATTCAGGGGCTCTTAAGGAATGACCCAAATGTTAGTCACAAGCTGAAACATTACGTCATCGGTATATGCAGCTCTGGTGACATGCGTATGGTTCGAACGCTCTGTCTCGGAAAATTTCTTAAGAGACCCTTGCATGAAATGCAACGAATCCAAGAAGCGGAACGTTATTTTTGGCGTGATTCGTTTGGAAAATGAAACGTACCGTTTCAAAAATGTCGGGTTTATCATTGACCTTATCACCTTCCAAATTGAAATCACCCAAGTGCTCAAGAAGGAAGTGGGCATCATACCTGGTAAAAGAGAAGACGGGTATGTGTCGTGACAGTTGGTATTTCAAGTTGCATGAATTTCAAGTTGCATGTGAGCTGCACTGAGAATGTGTCCCGTTGGATGTCAATGGTCACTATGTGGAGTTTCCGCTTCCCTATCCAATGGCACCCTACAAATACGACAGTCAACTGCCTGCTAGCATAAGACATCATTCCCCTGGAAGCCGCTCATTGGAAACTTGTTACGATAAAGTTTTTCGAACTCAGAGAGCAACCATCTCGTAGTATTATCCCTGGAGTGTAATTCGAAATTTTTATTTAACCCTCACGGTGAAAAAGATGGCTTTTTCTCCTCGCGGAGTGCTATTGGTGATCATTCGGGTTTGGATCGTATTTTAACACAGACCTAAGGCTAATAGCATCTTCAAGATAGCAAATATCATGCTCAGGGCCGTAGAGGGGATGGTTGCTGTAGCGGCAGCTCTAAGGTGTTGCCTTGCTGGAGGAGTATAAAAATATTCTCAGAGTCTATCAACCGTTACCATAATTGCTGATGTGGCGCTTACTATGCTAGTTAGAGAACCCTGAATGAAACCGGACGCATACGTGTGACCTTGCTGGCCTCATCCGTCACTGTACCCACGTTCGACGTGGGCCTTCCTCCGATAGATATTTTAAGAACGAATGATGACTAACTGAAAACCTCAGCTGCCGACAGGTGTTGTTGATATAACACGATGTGGACAGCTGAAAATGTGTGCCCCGACCGGGACTCGAACCCGGGAGCTCCTGCTTACATGGCAGACGCTCTATCCATCTTTTTTTTCTTTTTTTTTAATAAAACTATCCTAGCCACTTCTTTTTAAAAAAAATGAAAAAAAGGAAAAAGGATTTTGGAAGGTTGGTTTTTCTGCTTTTTTATTTTTATTTTATTTTATTTTTATACAAATGGATAAATGGAAGGCCGTTCCTCTTCGGCTACATAAATAGAAAAATAGGAAGTCGTCCCGTTACGACAAAGGATGCTCCATACTATAGCCCGCTGCGAATTTTTCGATGACTGTCGTCTCGTTGCTGTGTTGTTTCCGTTGTTTATTCAGTCTCATAAAAAAAAGGAACTGGGAAGAGATGCTATGGTTATCTTCTCATGTCATCGATAATCCAGCTGCGAGGCGGATTATGGAATGCGCTCCAAAGAAAATTAGAAAAATATTGCCTATGTTTAGGGTTCTTGACGATCGCACAATGTAGTTCGTTGAGGTAATACCAAAAATCGGGTACTGTCTTTTCGTCATTACCGAATAGGTAGTGAACAGCGTGGCCGCTGATCCACGTCACAGAGTTCGTTTTTGCTCTTGGGAAATAAATCTGATCGGGGAAAAGAAGTGATCGGGTAGTTATCCTGTCGGGAGTCGTGCGTGTGAGAAAAGCCAATATCTGACGCCCCAAATACCAAACGTCCTTTGCCGACCCGCATTCGAAACGATGTTCATCCGTGTCAATCACTTGGCATGTGGCACACAAGGGTGAATCAGCTAGGTGGATGTGATGTAGGCGGGACTGGCACAACTGTTTCCCATTAACAGTTACGTACCATGCAGACTGCACGTCGATATCAAGGGTGGTGGCTTTCACTGCCTGCCACACAGCGTGCCACTTTGTAGTGGGGTGTTTGCTTTCAATCACATTCGGCGTCCTGTTCATTTGCATGGCAGCATATGTCGCCCTCGTCATCATCAAGCGTGTGGGTAGTAGCGCAGTGCGGATGTAGCTTAATTCAAGGAAGAATTGGCTAATGTAGAAGAAAGGTGCTGGGATGTCCGATATCATCACAGGGGGTGCGAGTGAGATTGGTCGTAAGGCTTCCAGTAAGAGACTTGTGAAGCACGTCGGACTTCGTCGCCACAGTTGCAGGTGACAGCTGACGAACAGGGCCTTCGCTCTGTTCTGAACATGACAAATGCCTAAACCCCCTCTGCTCCTCGGGAGGGTTAGGGACTCGTAACGAATCTTAAATAACATGCCCGTATTAACAAAGGATCCCAAAACCGCCAACATGCGGTGAGCCAGGGTAGGTGGTATCGGGAGTATCTGTGCAAAATGGGGGATACGTGAAGCCAAATAGACGTTAGCATATCGTGTCCGTTGCAGGAGGTCTAGATGTCTCAGACGGTGGTCACTTATTCCTGCTCTCATCTTATTCAATAAACGCCTGTAGTTAAGGGCTGTTGAACGCTTCATGTCAGATGTGAAATCAGTGCTAAGACAGCGGATTGTGTCACTGATTCGTAGCAGTGCGACGCTCTCGTCGGGTAGGCCTCTGCCTATAGACAGGGCGCGTGTGATTTGTGGATATTGAGATGGCTCCCCAATGCCGCGCCGTAGGTCGCCACCCACGCCAGTGCTGCACGAACATCGTCATTATTGCGAAGAAGGAGTACCAGATCATCCGCACAGGCAGTGCAGCAAAAAGTGTGTCCACCAAGGGACATCCCAGTCAGGCGTTGTCGGAGACCGCAGAGGAGTGGTTCCAAGACGAGGGAGTACAATATCGCCGAAAGAGGGCAGCCTTGTCGCACCGATCGCCGGATCTGTATCGGTGGCGTGAGACGGCCATTATATAACACCTTGGACGTCGCGCCGCGTAGGAGACGCATCAGTACATTAACTATGACGTCCGGATACCCCATGTGTCGCAGTACCTCCATCAAAAATGTGTGGTCGACTCTGTCAAAGGCCTGGCTAAAGTCGAGTGAGGCCAAAACTCCTGGCAGTTGGCGAGCTTTGGCTAGCGCGATCATATCTCTATATAGGCACAAAGCAGTGCCAATATTATGGTCACCACGTAACGATGCCTGGTCCTGCGACACAACACATCGTACTGATCGCTTTAGGCGTGCCACCAGAAGCCGGGTGAAAATCTTCAAGTCACTGTTGAGTAAGGTCAAGGGCCGATAGTCACTGATCCTGGATCCGCCTCGTGGTTTATGTATGGGCACAATCAGTCCTTCTAGGAAAGCCTCAGGGATCTGCGTCGTGGGAGACATAAGATCGCGGCAAATATCAGTCCATGCTGGTGCCAACAATTGTTGATATGTCCGGTAAAGTTCCAGAGGAAGGCCATCAGGTCCCAGGGACTTATGAGCAGACCCAGCCTGTATTGCTTCAATGATTTCCTCTTCCGTTACATCTGCAGTCAAATCCGCTGCCGCTGTCGGAGAGATCGTGCCATAAGTGAGTTGAGAGACTTCCGGCGATCACCTCTAGGGGATGACGATGTTCCGAGTACAGCCTAGTGTAGTGAGCATGAAGGGCATTTCCTACGTCGCGCTGGGTATCAAGGCGTCGTCCGTCTTCCGTCGTGATAGCTTGGATCAGTGTCCTGCGTCGGCGCCGCCGTTCTGCAATGACGTGGTACATGGACGGTTCCTCCTGGGCCACTCTGTCTTGAGTGCGCGCTCTGACGATCGCACCCTCAAGGTGGCAACGTGTTAATCTGATGATCTGTGCCTTGGCACGGTTGACCGTCATCTGTCGTGCAGGTGAGTACGGCAGTGTTGTACATTCCCTTAAGATACTGTAGTAAAAGTCCATGGTTTGTCTCTTCCATGCTGCAACATCTCGGCCGTAGCCTATCAAGGTCTTCCCGAGGGCTGGTTTGGCGCAGAGTAACCACCACGAAAGTGTAGACCGGTAGGTGCCACGCCGGCGGCTACAAGAGTCCCACGTGTTCTCTGAAAGGCGGCGGCATTCCTGAGAAGCTAGGTGGGCGACGTTCAACTTCCAAGGACCACGGCTGTGCCATACCTTCTGGCGGCCGAGGGTAATAGCGCAGATGTAGGCCTCGTGGTCAGAAAAAGCTGTGGGCCAAACTTCGGCAGCTCTTGTCCCCACAGCTATGGAGCGCGAGATGTAAATCCGGTCGATGCGGCTGGAGAAATGGCTGGTGTAGTGAGTAAATTCGGGCCGATCGCCACAAACATGTTCCCACGAGTCCACCAATTGAAGATTATTTATAATCGTCGTAAGTTCTGCGCAGGGAGAATGATATGGTAACTGATCCTTAGGTGTTGGCTACAGTTGAAGTCCCCTCCGATTATCAAGGCGTCCTGACGACCCATAAAGAGGGGCGTGATTGTATGAGCGAAAAAGGTGGATCGTTCGCGACGCCGACCAGATCCTGACGGTGCATAGACGTTAATAGGTTTGACTCCTTGGATAGTAAGAGCCATGCCTCTGGCGTCAGGGAGATACTCGACGTCTTCTGCGGATATACCTTCGCGAAGTAGGATCGCCACACCACTGCCATTGGCAGACGCATGTGAGACCCAAGTCTTGTAGCCATAGGGTTCCTTGAAGTCTTGAAGGAGCGCAATGTCGATGTCTGCTGCGTTGAGTAGATCCTGTAGCATCGCTAGTTTATGTCGGGCACGTATGTTGTTGATGTTAATCGTCGCTGGACGGTACGTTTGGTCAGCCAGGTCGGCAACTGGGCTGTGTAGGAGGCCAGGTGTGGGCGGCAGGGGCGGCCCCACAGAGGCTGACGATACAGCCGTAGTCACTGTTGTTGGTCGGTGCTGGGTACAGCTGAGGGAGCATCTCTGCCTTCGGCATCCTCCTGGTGCAGTGGCTCATCCTCGACATCATCCGCCCAAGAATCAGATGCAGCAATTGGTAACTGTTGATTAGTGCTGTCAGTAGAGCGCTTGAGCCCATGTTCAGTAGCAGAAGTGATGTTGTCAGACCGAGGCTCAGAAATTGTTTCCGCCGTAGCATCGTGATGGGAAGGGCGAGTTGAGGTGGTAGAGTCCTGAGTGTCGTCCGACGCCGGATGTGCGTCCGGGTCACACATCCGAAGCAGGCAATCATCGGATGGCGTAAGGCGCTGTTTCTTGCGTTTTCGAGGGGACCGTTGTTTCCGGACATGTTCTGTGTCAGAGTGCGGGCGACAATCATCTGATGCGGTCTTCATTGGTAGGAAGGCAAAGGTCGGGACAATTTCCGTTTCTACTTCCATCTTCTCTTTAGGCTCGTCTTGGTGGCACAATTGATCACCGTCTTGAGGCAAATATGCCGATGACGTCGTAGAGGGGGATATGCTGTCCGCCAGAGTCATCGACCACTGACTGCAATATGGTGTTACGATCCTGGGCAGGAACAGCTGTTGCGGTTGCAGCCGATGCATACGTGATGGGGAGTGAAGTAGGCGTCGCCGGGGATGGAACTTCACCAGTCGGTGTCTGAGTCAGTCGGCGTTGAACGCAGGCCGATCGGACATGTCCTTCCTGGCCACAGCCGGCGCAAGTACGCGGTTGTCCGTCGTACATGACAATGGCTCTGCAGCCGCCAATTACTAGATAGGATGGCACATGCTTCGTCAGTTCAATCTTAATTTGTCG
The DNA here is from genome assembly GCF_023898315.1 of Schistocerca nitens. Lineage (NCBI taxonomy): Eukaryota > Metazoa > Arthropoda > Insecta > Orthoptera > Acrididae > Schistocerca > Schistocerca nitens. The sequence continues at coordinate 860,591,030 of NC_064615.1, forward strand.
CACTCCATTTAAGACGGGGTACGTCTCAAACGTTTGCCATTTTTCAGCCAAGTGGCTTAGCACGTTGCCGCTCGGTTTGAAAGCTGTCATCACAACATCTGGCGGGACTTCGAATGGCAGCTCGAATACCCTCACAGTGCGAAGGCCTAATCCACCGTGGTCGATCGTGACAGTTCCTATGTGACCATCAGAATGCTTAAATTTAAGTCCATGAGCGTGTCGGCACACAACATCAGTGCACGCCTTTTCATTGATCAGTTTTACGTAAACGACACTTTGTGTTATAGAAAAGTGGATCCCAATGATGTCTTGAGGTGCAATATGAAGTTCTTCCCGGATGAAACGTTCAATATCAAGTGCTCGAGGACTTGCGTAGTCCGCTTGAAATGTAATCTTAATTGTGGACTTGGGGTACGAGTGCGCCATGTCACTACCGAGACACGGACGCGTGACACTCGCCGCAGCGGAAGGTAAACAGTAAACACTCGCGCGCGCTACACAGGGGGACACAGGCACGACGACCTAGCCCCACCGCTGCTACAGCGGACGATCCATCTGAGCCACCGAGGACACAGGTGAACAGCGCGACTGCAGGGACTTATCCCTTGCACGCTTCCCGTGAGGCTCACATTCCCAACTGTCCACAATTCTACATATGTATTGTACCTTATAGACATTTGCCATTCCATGGAAAAGCTGCACGGTCATCAACAGTACTGTTATTTCGAGAACAAGTTACTGTCTTCGTATATATACACTCCTGGAAATTGAAAAAAGAACACCGTGAATTCATTGTCCCAGGAAGGGGAAACTTTATTGACACATTCCTGGGGTCAGATACATCACATGATCACACTGACAGAACCACAGGCACATAGACACAGGCAACAGAGCATGCACAATGTCGGCACTAGTACAGTGTATATCCACCTTTCGCAGCAATGCAGGCTGCTATTCTCCCATGGAGACGATCGTAGAGATGCTGGATGTAGTCCTGTGGAACGGCTTGCCATGCCATTTCCACCTGGCGCCTCAGTTGGACCAGCATTCGTGCTGGACGTGCAGACCGCGTGAGACGACGCTTCATCCAGTCCCAAACATGCTCAACGGGGGACAGATCCGGAGATCTTGCTGGCCAGGGTAGTTGACTTACACCTTCTAGAGCACGTTGGGTGGCACGGGATACATGCGGACGTGCATTGTCCTGTAAGTTCCCTTGCCGGTCTAGGAATGGTAGAACGATGGGTTCGATGACGGTTTGGATGTACCGTGCACTATTCAGTGTCCCCTCGACGATCACCAGTGGTGTACGGCCAGTGTAGGAGATCGCTCCCCACACCATGATGCCGGGTGTTGGCCCTGTGTGCCTCGGTCGTATGCAGTCCTGATTGTGGCGCTCACCTGCACGGCGCCAAACACGCATACGACCATCATTGGCACCAAGGCAGAAGCGACTCTCATCGCTGAAGACGACACGTCTCCATTCGTCCCTCCATTCACGCCTGTCGCGACACCACTGGAGGCGGGCTGCACGATGTTGGGGCGTGAGCGGAAGACGGCCTAACGGTGTGCGGGACCGTAGCCCAGCTTCATGGAGACGGTTGCGAATGGTCTAGAGGCAGACTTTAGACCATTCAGTTTTTTTCCTTTATGGCCTGATAGCAGAAAATGATGATAGCGAGCCGGAAGGCGATGACGAGGAGCACACTGTCACACTATGCAGAAGGAAGTAAAGCATAAAATTGGCTGAACAACGCCAGAGATTTGTAGATTTATTGCTATTCTTCAAGGATGAAAAGCACCACTACGTTTGTATCAGAAACAAGCTCAACCTACTTCCTCCCAAATTTGTAATAAAGAAATATAAACGGTATTTTTTCTGTAGATGTTTCAACTCTTTTGGCAAGAATGAAGTTCTACAAGGGCAACTGATTGACTGCTTCAGCAAGGAACTGGTATGAGTGGAAATCCCTGCCGAAGCTTTTCTTTTTCATTGATGTGCCCGCCACGAATTCGTCCCCTGTTCCAACTTCTTCCTCTCAGAGTAGCAAAAGCAAACCTAGGTCCTCAATTACGTACCGAATGTATTCCAACCTCTGCCTTCCTTTACAGTTTTTACCCTTCACAGCCTGCACTAGTACCATGGAAGTTACTTCCTGATGTCTTAACAGACGTCCTATCATTCTGTCGCTTCTTCTTGTCAGTGTTTTCCCTTATAATCCTTTCCTCGCCGATTTTGCGCAGAATCTCTTCATTCCTTACCGCATCAGTCCACCTAATTTCCAACATTCTGCTGTAACACCACATTCTCAACTGCTTATCTACTCCTATGTTCCAGTTTTCCCACTGTCCGTGTATCACTGCTATATAATACTGTCCTCTAAATGTACATTCTCAGAAATTTCTTCCTCAAAATAAAGCCTGTATTTGATACTAGTAGATTTCTCTTGGCCAGAACTTTCCCTTTTTCCGTTGCTAGTCTGCTTTTTATGTCCTCCTCGCTCTGTCCGTCATGGGTTACCTTGCTGCCTTGGTAGGAGAATTCCTTAAATTCCTCTACTTTATGACCACCAATCCTGATGTTAAGTTTCTCTGTGTTTTCATTTCTACTACTTCTCATTACTTTCGTTTTCTTTGATTTAATTTTAATCCGTATTCCGTGCTCATTAGGCTGTCCATTCCATTCAACAGATATTGTAATTCTTCTTCACTTTCAGTGAAAATAGCAATGTCACCAGCGAATCTTTCTTTTGTTACCAGCATTTCTTTTTCGATGTATAGAATGAACGGTAGGGGTGAAAGACTACATCCTGATCTTATACTCTTTTTAATCTGAACACTCTTGTTGTTCCCTCTTGGTTCTTGTACATATTGTGTTTTACCCGTCTTTAAGTAGAGCTTACATCTACTTTCATCTGAATTTCGAACGTCCTGCACAATATTGTTGAGCGCTTTCTCCAGGTCTACAAATCCTATGAACATATCTTGATTTTTCTTTACTCTTGCTTCCATTACAAACTGCAATATTCAAAATGCCTGTCTGGTGCTAATACCAAAGCCAAAATGAACCTCATCTCACACATCCTCAACTTTCTTTTCCATCGCCAGTGTCAAACCTTCTGCTCACCAACGTGAATAATCGTTTTGTTGACATTTACCGCAATTGTTTTAGAAAATCTATGCGTCAGTGTGTCAAGTCTTTTGCTCATGTGACTCCAGCTTCAATATATTTGCATAATATGTCAAAATCCTGTTCTTTGAGCTTGAAAAACTTATATGGAAAGGATCGCATGTATCATAAGAACACCCCAATGACTGATTCACAGGAGAATGATGTCTTATACGAATAGGCAGCTGACTGTTATATTATCAGATTCTTGTCGGGTTTCCAGCCAGATCAAACTGTCATCTGAGCACAATATTTCAGGGGTCCACCTGGCCGCCATCATCAGGTGTGAAAAGTTACGCTGCTCTCGCCGATAACTGATTCCACTCGCAAATGACTGCACCTTTTATATGCATCGGAAGTACAACAGCGCATACGCTAGATACAGTGTGCAGGCGCTCAATCTTTTGAATGATTGAAAGCGTTATGGTAAAAGGCAACACAGTCATGTTGCTCCATGATAACGCCTCATCACACACAGCAAAACGGGCCAGGGAAACGATCGAGGCGTGCAGTTGGGAAATAGTAGGGCAAAATGCTTATTCTCCGCTCCGTTCATCATCTATTTGCATCACTGGGACACGCTTTCGCTGAACAATGCTTCAATTTGTATGAAAATGTACGAAAATGGTTCGCTGACTGGTTCACTTCAAAAGAAGAACTGTATTTCTGAAAGGGTACAGTACCGCCCGACATTGAAAATAGGTACAACATAATTCATTATTTTTGTCAGAAAAACACATTTCTGTTTTTGGAAAATAACTCAATTTCAATTAATACAGCGAAGCCGGATACCAGTGTGGGAAAGAATGACAATTTATTTATTTAATTGATCACATGTGCACTCCCACAAAGTAAATCCCTACATCCAGTTTGGTGAGATCTGTGAAATGAATGAATGTATGGTCGTCTGCTAACCGCAGATAGTGAATGTGAATATATGATCATCTTTGAGACGATCCTTTGGCCACCTTTGGTGGGACCAAAGAGATGAAATTTACCTGAGCTTTGAGCGCCTGAAATGTGGCTGACCAATACGATAGCAAGGTGCTCCCCCACTTCAGCAGAGGTGCGAGAGGACCTGAAGAACGGCCATGTTTCAGCACTCTGACGCTGGATCTTGTGCTGTTAAGACCTGTCTTAGTTGTGCTCCGTAAAGACAAAAGAGTGGAGACATGGTATGCATGTGGAATATTTAAGAGTAGTTTGAAACAATAATTTCTCTATTTCAGGAACTTTTGTGGGGAGAATTAAATGTCAGGCAGGTAATATTAATGGGATCGTAGTAATCTTCGGAAGTGACCAACGGTCACAATGAAACCACGTGTAGCAATAAGTTGAAATACTTCCGTGTGCTTAAGTTAAGCTGAATTACTAGCGTGTGTACAATAAGTTGAAATATTTAAGAAATAGCGTGTGTACCATAAGTTGAAATATTTAAGAAATAGCGTGTGCAGGACTTGAAATTAGAGACGAGTACTTCCACGTGGTGAGTACTGTGTGAGTCTCAATCTGTGTATGAGACAAAGGATAAAGAGAAGTACTCGTCCATGGTATCAGTTGAGGACTCGCGTGTGTGATGAATATGTTCTTAAAATTACTTTGCGTGATATGATTCCGTGTGACGCTAGATTCAAACTCTGAGAGAGATGCAAGGTGAGTCGGCCGTCTATCCAGCAACGCCACTTGGCTTGCATTGCACCGGAAGACGTGCATATATCTCCAGAGTTCATAGTAGGAAAGTAGAATTACAAAGTGGGGCAGTGTCGTGTGAAACTGGGATAAATACTAATTGAAGTGGGAAAGCTGAAAGTGATAGTGTTGTGACTATTTATTGTATTGTATTCCATGTTGTAGTGTGGTGTATGTCATGTAATTTAAGTATGTGTGGTTTGCATGGGAGAGTAGCAAGGTAGTTTCAAAAGATTAGCGGGTTATGCTTGTTCCTTCTGTACCGCTCGATTTGGAGGAAAGTTTCGTGATGATGATTGTGAGAGCCGAAGTGTGAGATATAATAAAAGATCCACCATCCTATCCAGAAAGTGCACTGTAGCGTTAAATAATTACGAGACCATAAGGTAGAGAATCACCAATGTAAAGCCATGCCCACTGGGCCGAATTTCTCATGTGTTATTGTTGTAGGTTATAGAATTTGTGTGTTTAGGTTATAGAATTTATCGGAATAAATAAGATAGTGAAAAGAAAAAGATTGGTGGATTTTTCCTTCGAATTGTATGTTATGATGTCCCGAATTTATAATGTGTGCGCCATTCATATTCAGTGCGGTGGCCACGTGTTGATAAAAGCCGTTAAATAAAAGACAAAAAGAAAATGTGGTATTGCCAGTGCGTAGTGAACAGTCAGAGTTCTGTAAATCACTGATAGTCAGATGTGCGTTTCCGTTGCGCATTATTCATACAGGAGGATAATTTGTAACTTAACTGTGAGTACTAGAGTTCATGTTACTCGACAGATAAGAATGAATCCACTCGCTTGGCAGACCACTCATCTTGCAGGCCTGACTGCTTGATGCCACAGTAGGAGCAAGGCATGTGGGTGCCTCTCATTTTGGCGCGGCATTCGTAGTCTGCCGGAGAAATGGGAGGAATGTATAAGTAGCAAAGGAGATTATTTTGAATAAAATATTGTTTATCAGTTCAAACAGACGTGTAGTTATTGCAAACCAAATTCCGGTTTGATACTTCTACAACTGGTATCATCCAGTCTGAAGGCTCTCACGACAGAGGATTACAGAGGGTGCCTGCTTGAGGCAGTTAGCGCCGCTCCGCATATGATGTGATGTGCCAAGCAGTCTTTCCATCATGAAGCCATGAAATACATATTGTACTGCAGCTTAAAGTTGGCCTGTTGTGCCATGGCGACAAAAGGTTGGTCTGTGAAGATGGGATCACGAATCTTACTCACACTATTCACTTAAGTGTGGTTGAGCATGTGCATCGTTATTTATTTGTAAATAGTGGTTGTTTATACAGAGTGGTTGGACGAACCGTTTGTCGTAGGTGTGTGTATGAGTATGCGTGTTTGATTGTACACTATGAGTGCACTGAAATTGTGTGTGCTATGTAGGTTCTTCTCTCTATTTGTTTTCAGATTATAATTATACCTGATAGTATTGGCAATGAATATAAGTCGTCAGCAAAAATACTCATTGGCTGTAAAATAGCTCTGTAAATAAAACTATAGAAGAAAGTTAAGAAACAAAAATTATTGCATTGCAAAAAGAAATTTTGTTAGTAAACAATAACTTAATTTGCTAGATCATAGTTATTATGTCCAGACCCTCTCACTACCATATGCAATTGAACTATTGATATAAAAAATAATGTTAATGATAATTTTGTTCATAACATACCTGATCTTCCTCCTATGGTGCTCAGCGCAAGACCGGTGCCGCACACGCATTTGTTCCATTTATAAAGGAGGAGGAGGAGGAGGGGAGTCTGAATCTTATTTCTTCCTGAGAGAAAGTTGTGCGGAGGGGATGACCTTTATTTTCCCGTCAATCGTATTGCCCAAGACACATGGGTGGTGCACCACGTTACATACTGACCTTGAAAGTAACCTACAAAAGTGCCTGGCGACCATGTGATTGGTATCAAGTTACGTCATAACGTTGAATATATATTATACAGTTGTCTCAAGTGTGTGGGTAGGACGGGAGTTCCCCTGATTTACCGTGAATATAATTCACCTACTTTTCTCAGGTGTAACCTGACACTAGAAGAATAACCCGACACTCGAGGTCAAGGCTACCTCGTTCGTGCCGCGCTATCGTATTACTTATGAGTTACAGCGCTATCTTATCGCCGGCAGTAATGCGTTGCTTGATGTTTACCTGAATCAAAACCTGCCCTGGATAATTATTCACGTTTTCAGCAAACCTCTGTTGATATTTTGTGTCCATACGCTATTGTAAATTTTCAGCAGCAGCAGTTTTCTTTTGTGAGAGATGTGTCAGCACTGGGTAGTTTTTTTTTTCAGTATAAGCCGGGGCAGGTCCAGTGCTTTTCGCTGGTGAGAGAGCGCTCTGGAGTCTTCCAACGAGAAGGTTTGTGTAATTATGGTCATCTTCAAATTCAGCCTCGTCTTCCTTGTCCGATACGTCGGGTGGGGCTTTCATACACAAGAAAGATTCCGAAAGTTCGTTGGGATGTGGTGATGTGTGCATGTCCATTGTGAGACCGCCTTTTTGTTCCTTATTATATTCCAAATCCTTGTTAATTGTGTTTCTTTACATATATTTTGCCACAATTATTTTTTCCTTGAATATCTTCCTGGCTGTAGCTTTTGCTTTCTTAAGATCAACAAAGTTCGTAGGATTAGAGAGGGTTTTGTATTTTCTCAATGCTTGCCTTCGTTCCTTGAGAACTGTATCACTTTTTTTCCCACTAACAGGGCGATGGCCTGTGGTTAGTCCGCTTATGTCCTGTCTGAGGTATGAGATTTCTGATACCTCACTGATAGGCAATACTAAGACTCTATACTCCTTTCGGGATCATCAGTGCTCAAGTCTACTGCCGTCGGGACTTCGTTTTATCGGTCTATTCGCTCTGTTGAGCCGTCATGTAGTATTATAATGTTTTCTGGACCTAGTACATTCTCTAATATTTTTCCCACTTCGTTAGCTTTTATGCAGCCCCACAGCCTGTGGTGGCTGTTAAAATCACTTAGTAGCAGAAGGGGTTGATCAGACGAGTCTATTATTGTTGCTAACTGTTGTTTGGATAGTCTTCCGTTAGGTGCTTTGTATGTTGAGATCTATATTCAGGGGAAGGTCTTCGTTTCGTAAGTGGATAACCACCATTTGCAATGTGCAATGTAACACGCTGAGTGCCAGTAGTGACAACAGAAAAGTGGATTATGTTTTACCAACAACAGTGCACCGCCGTAACTTCATCTCAAACGACAGAGTAGCTCGGGAGTGTGAGCGGTTCTTTGGATTTTAATAAAATTTCGGTGATGGCACGACCGTCTGTGTTAGTTCTTAACAGAAAATGTCGAAACTTGTCTTTGTTTAGTTGAGCAATCTCGCACTACATTGGGTTATTTTACACACCACTCTTGGGTCTAAGGAGTGGTGTCAGCATACGTATTTGGATCGACATGCGAATAGAATCTCTTTGTAGTAATGGAGTGGGTCCATTAGTAGTCTGCTGATACGATATATCATTCATTACAGCCATAATTATACAAGTTCTTTCAGAAGTGATGGTCAATGATTCACACATGGAAAGTACACGCCATAGGTAGCTAAAAATCTGCAATAAACATGGGTCCACAAAATCAACCGTTGTCGAGATACAACACATTTTCTGTTGCGGTTACTCAGTGCCTAGGAACACATGGCATCTCTAACTCGTCTCTGAAATGAGTGGCGAATCCTGTCAGGCAGTCCTGGAGAATTCTGTAAACGCTGAAAGGTTGCTTCAGTCCGCAAGCGTAATTCCTCTTTAGCGTAGACCAGACTTTTGGCATGATCCCATACACAGAAATCCACGGGATTTAAATTCCGAGACGTTGGAGGCCGCAGCATAGGTCTTCCTCTGCCTATCCAATGTTGACCGTGCGTCCTAGGTGGGAACCACACGTTCAGGCGTTTGTTCAGTGAGACATCATAATGTGCTTCTGGAAGTACAGTCCGCAGAAACCGCATGCTCTAGTAGGACGTGTGGTCCAATTATGTGGCCTCTGAGCAGTCCTGCCCAGACGTTCAACGAACAACGCTGCTGATATGATTCGTGTGTTGCTTTTGGACTGACATCGGCAGAAATGTGACAGTTACGGTAGTTAAAAATACTGTCACGGGTAAATCCAGCCTCAGCCGTGAACAGAATACTGCTTACAAACAGAGGATTCCTGGAACACTGTTGTTGCACCCATTGGCAGAATTTCTGTTTCGGAAGGGTCGGCATTGTTGAGGGCTTGCACTCTCTGGAGATTATATGGATAGAGTACTTGCCAATGTAAAATCCGCCGCACACGGCTGTGATTCAGGACACGATCTTGGGTAGCAATGTTCCTTTGGATATGCATGCATGCACGCGCTCGGCCAGTGTTTCTGAAGTGGAAACAGCGGTAGTTTCGTATCGATATTTGATACCGCACACTTTCACAGGCTTTGCCAAAGCGTTAAAACTCATGCTACCCTGCAATTACCGCCTTGAACGATAGGATCTTTCATCTCATTTTTGGAAAGTAGAAGTATAAACGTAGAAAGGCTCCATTCTATGGCATTAGACGAAATTATTAGACAGGATTGTGAGTCGTTACGGCGACAGGGAAGAATCGTATGAAAATCTAGGTTGTGCCAGGATTAATTGCAAATGCCTTGGTGCAACATTCTTTCTTAGACAAAGCAAATTTGGAGGCCCAAATCACCGAAGTTCTTCACCTTTAAACAATGCATCATGAATAATGTCGAAACGTCACTTAAGGAGGATGAACTGCCACCGGAAATGACATGTTGCTGTGAACTTATTGTCGTTAGGCTATTTAGTAAAATTATAAACCAGAACGGGGAAAATTTAACAAATCCGTCACCAGTTTGTGTGCCGGCCGTTGTGACCGAGCGGTTCTAGGCGCTTCAGCCTGGAACCGCGCTGCTGCTGCTACGGTCGCAGGTTCGAATCCTGCCTCTGGCGTGGATGTGTGTAATATCCGTAGGTTAGTTAGGTTTAAATAGTTCTAAGTCTAAGGGACTGATGACTTCAGATGATAAGTCCCATAGTGCTTAGAGCCATTTGAGAACCAGTTTGTGTTCTGACATTTAGCCCACAGCCAATGACGGTTCATATTCGCAATTGCGAATATATTTCCCGTATGAATATACAATGTTGATGGACGCTTATTTCCTGTCATTATACTTCAACCAATTTATTATAATCCTCGTAAGTAGAATAAGTTAAAACAGGAACTGTAGGGGTACGAGTAGATGGCGGTACGACGATAAATACAGCAACTGGACTTTAAATGAGATTCAGATGCTACTCTTACACAGCAACGTTTGTTTTATTGGTCAGACCTGTGTGGCCTACTGCCTTTCCGAGTGGGTTTTCAGGTAGCCCGTTGGAACGAAACGCAGCTGACGATGTGGATGTCTGATTACGTGCACTAATATCGGTGGCCAGACAAAATCAAATTCCGAGTCTCCCTCCAGTTGTCATTGTTAGCACCGTTAGAAAGGACTAATTAACTCCTTTATTGTGTGACGAGTAATAAATTACAGCGCTCCACATATTCAGCATAATGAAAACTTCCGACGAAGAGCCTGAGGGAAGGAGCCGCTGCTACCCGTTCACAGCGGGTGTGGGGTGGGGCAAGGGGCGTCCCATCTGTTTTCTTCAAACAACGTTGACTACACACAATAGTCGAATTGCTCCGATTTCTACATCCCGTATCGGAACATAAAGAGAGGAAGGATGGACGACAACATAAATAGATGCATGTTCTCTAAAAAAAAATTGTTTCTATACATGAAACGTATTTTACATTGCCACCTTACAGGGCGTAGCAGCTTGTTTTACAGTTTCCTGTTATACAACTGCTAATTTAGTCATCCTTCGCATGCAGCGAAACCGACCCATAAGGTAAAATCCTATTTGTTTCTCGGAAAATGTAGACTGCGTAGTATTCCTCTAGAGGCATTTCTATTATATTTCTTGTCTGACGTAATTTGTTAATACTGCGTGTACTATACCGATGACAAATTACCTTTGTTAATATCAATGTGAAACACTTACTGTTTGACATCATGCTCTGCGGGCCGCCATCTGGTGGTATCTCTCAGCACCTGCATTGGACGTTAGGTCTACTCGTCAATTATTCAGCCGTAGCTAACATGACGTTAAACCAGTAAACGACCTTATGTGACATGTGTTCGTGCCATTCGTATTCGTGTATACACTCCTGGAAATTGAAATAAGAACACCGTGAATTCATTGTCCCAGGAAGGGGAAACTTTATTGACACATTCCTGGGGTCAGATACATCACATGATCACACTAACAGAACCACAGGCACATAGACAGAGGCAACAGAGCATGCACAATGTCGGCACTAGTACAGTGTATATCCACCTTTCGCAGCAATGCAGGCTGCTATTCTCCCATGGAGACGATCGTAGAGATGCTGGATGTAGTCCTGTGGAACGGCTTGCCATGCCATTTCCACCTGGCGCCTCAGTTGGACCAGCGTTCGTGCTGGACGTGCAGACCGCGTGAGACGACGCTTCATCCAGTCCCAAACATGCTCAATGGGGGACAGATCCAGAGATCTTGCTGGCCAGGGTAGTTGACTTACACCTTCTAGAGCACGTTGGGTGGCACGGGATACATGCGGACGTGCATTGTCCTGTTGGAACAGCAAGTTCCCTTGCCGGTCTAGGAATGGTAGAACGATGGGTTCGATGACGGTTTGGATGTACCGTGCACTATTCAGTGTCCCCTCGACGATCACCAGTGGTGTACGGCCAGTGTAGGAGATCGCTCCCCACACCATGATGCCGGGTGTTGGCCCTGTGTGCCTCGGTCGTATGCAGTCCTGATTGTGGCGCTCACCTGCACGGCGCCAAACACGCATACGACCATCATTGGCACCAAGGCAGAAGCGACTCTCATCGCTGAAGACGACACGTCTCCATTCGTCCCTCCATTCACGCCTGTCGCGACACCACTGGAGGCGGGCTGCACGATGTTGGGGCGTGAGCGGAAGACGGCCTAACGGTGTGCGGGACCGTAGCCCAGCTTCATGGAGACGGTTGCGAATGGTCTAGAGGCAGACTCTAGACCATTCAGTTTTTTACATTTATGGCCTGATAGCAGAAAATGATGATAGCGAGCCGGAAGGCGATGACGAGGAGCACACTGTCACACTATGCAGAAGGAAGTAAAGCATAAAATTGGCTGAACAACGCCAGAGATTTGTAGATTTATTGCTATTCTTCAAGGATGAAAAGCACCACTACGTTTGTATCAGAAACAAGCTCAACCTACTTCCTCCCAAATTTGTAATAAAGAAAAATAAACGGTATTTTTTCTGTAGATGTTTCAACTCTTTTGGCAAGAATGAAGTTCTACAAGGGCAACTGATTGACTGCTTCAGCAAGGAACTGGTATGAGTGGAAATCCCTACCGAAGCTTTTCTTTTTCATTGATGTACCCGCCACGAATTCGTCCCCTGTTCCAAATTCTTCCTCTCAGAGTAGCAAAAGCAAACCTAGGTCCTCAATTACGTACCGTATGTATTCCAACCTCTGCCTTCCTTTACAGTTTTTACCCTTCACAACCTGCACTAGTACCATGGAAGTTACTTCCTGATGTCTTAACAGACGTCCTATCATTCTGTCGCTTCTTCTTGTCAGTGTTTTCCCTTATAATCCTTTCCTCGCCGATTTTGCGCAGAATCTCTTCATTCCTTACCGTATCAGTCCACCTAATTTCCAACATTCTGCTGTAACACCACATTCTCAACTGCTTATCTACTCCTATGTTCCAGTTTTCCCACTGTCCGTGTATCACTGCTATATAATACTGTCCTCTAAATGTACATTCTCAGAAATTTCTTCCTCAAAATAAAGCCTCTATTTGATACTAGTAGATTTCTCTTGGCCAGAACTTTCCCTTTTTCCGTTGCTAGTCTGCTTTTTATGTCCTCCTCGCTCTGTCCGTCATGGGTTACCTTGCTGCCTTGGTAGGAGAATTCCTTAAATTCCTCTACTTTATGACCACCAATCCTAATGTTAAGTTTCTCTGTGTTTTCATTTCTACTACTTCTCATTACTTTCGGTTTCTTTGATTTAATCTTAATCCGTATTCCGTGCTCATTAGGCTGTCCATTCCATTCAACAGATATTGTAATTCTTCTTCACTTTCAGTGAAAATAGCAATGTCACCAGCGAATCTTTCTTTTGTTACCAGCATTTCTTTTTCGATGTATAGAATGAACGGTAGGGGTGAAAGACTACATCCTGATCTTATACTCTTTTTAATCTGAACACTCTTATTGTTCCCTCTTGGTTCTTGTACATATTGTGTTTTACCCGTCTTTAAGTAGAGCTTACATCTACTTTCCTCTGAATTTCGAACGACCTGCACGATTCAATATTGTTGAGCGCTTTCTCCAGGTCTACAAATCCTATGAACATATCTTGATTTTTCTTTACTCTTGCTTCCATTACAAACTGCAATATTCAAAGTGCCTGTCTGGTGCTAATACCAAAGCCAAAATGAACCTCATCTCACACATCCTCAACTTTCTTTTCCATCGCCAGTGTCAAACCTTCTGCTCACCAACGTGAATAATCGTTTTGTTGACATTTACCGCAATGGTTTTAGAAAATCTATGCGTCAGTGTGTCAAGTCTTTTGCTCATGTGACTCCAGCTTCAATATATTTTCATAATATGTCAAAATCCTGTTCTCTGATCTTGAAAAACTTATATGGAAAGGATCGCATGTATCATAAGAACACCCCAATGACTGATTCACAGGAGAATGATGTCTTATACGAATAGGCAGCTGACTGTTATATTATCAGATTCTTGTCGGGTTTGCCGGTCGAAGTGGCCGTGCGGTTAAAGGCGCTGCAGTCTGGAACCGCAAGACCGCTACGGTCGCAGGTTCGAATCCTGCCTCGGGCATGGATGTTTGTGATGTCCTTAGGTTAGTTAGGTTTAACTAGTTCTAAGTTCTAGGGGACTAATGACCTCAGCAGTTGAGTCCCATAGTGCTCAGAGCCATTTGAACCATCTTGTCGGGTTTCCAGCCAGATCAAACTGTCATCTGAGCACAATATTTCAGGAGTCCACCTGGCCGCCATCATCAGGTGTGAAAAGCTACGCTGCTCTCGCCGATAACTGATTCCACTCGCAAATGACTGCACCTTTTATATGCATCGGAAGTACGACAGCGCATACGCTAGATACAGTGTGCAGGCGCTCAATCTTTTGAATGATTGAACGCGTTATGGTAAAAGGCAACACAAAGTCATGTTGCTCCATGATAACGCCTCATCACACACAGCAAAACGGGCCAGAGAAACGATCGAGGCGTGCAGTTGGGAAATAGTAGGGCAAAATGCTTATTCTCCACTCCGTCCGACTATCATCTATTTGCATCACTGGGACACGCTTTCGCTGAACAATGCTTCAATTTGTATGAAAATGTGCGAAAATGGTTCGCTGACTGGTTCACTTCAAAAGAAGAACTGTATTTCTGAAAGGGTACAGCACCGCCTGACATTGAAAATAGGTACAACATACTTCATTATTTTTGTCAGAACAACACATTTTTTTTTTTTTGTAAAATAACTCAATTTCAATTAATACAGCGAAGCCGGATACCAGTGTGGGAAAGAGTGACAATTTATTTATTTAATTGATCACATGTGCAATCCCACAAAATAAATCCCTACATCCAGTTTGGTGAGATCTGTGAAATGAATGAATGTATGGTCGTCTGCTAACTGCAGATAGTGAATGTGAATATATGATCATCTTTGAGACGATCCTTTGGCCACCTTTGGTGGGACCAAAGAGATGAAATTTACCTGAGCTTTGAGCGCCTGAAATGTGGCTGACCAATACAGTAGCAAGGTGCTCCCCCACTTCAGCAGAGGTGCGATAGGACCTGAAGAACGGCCATGTTTCAGCACTCTGCCGCTGGATCTTGTGCTGTTAAGACCTGTCTTAGTTGTGCTCCGTAAAGACAAAAGAGTGGAGACATGGTATGCATGTGGAATATTTAAGAGTAGTTTGAAATAATAATTTCTCTATTGCAGGAACTTTAGTGGGGAGAATTAAATGTCAGGCAGGTAATATTAATGGGATCGTAGTAATCTTCGGAAGTGACCAACGGTCACAATGAAACCACGTGTAGCAATAAGTTGAAATACTTCCGTGTGCTTAAGTTAAGCTGAATTAATAGCGTGTGTACAATAAGTTGAAATATTTAAGAAATAGCGTGTGTACCATAAGTTGAAATATTTAAGAAATGGCGTGTGCAGGACTTGAAATTAGAGACGAGTACTTCCACGTGGTGAGTACTGTGTGAGTCTCAATCTGTGTATGAGACAAAGGATAAAGAGAAGTACTCGTCCATGGTATCAGTTGAGGACTCGCGTGTGTGATGAATATGTTCTTAAAATTACTTTGCGTGATATGATTCCGTGTGACGCTAGATTCAAACTCTGAGAGAGATGCAAGGTGAGTCGGCCGTCTATCCAGCAACGCCACTTGGCTTGCATTGCACCGGAAGACGTGCATATATCTCCAGAGTTCATAGTAGGAAAGTAGAATTACAAAGTGGGGCAGTGTCGTGTGAAACTGGGATAAATACTAATTGAAGTGGGAAAGCTGAAAGTGATAGTGTTGTGACTATTTATTGTATTG
The DNA here is from genome assembly GCF_023898315.1 of Schistocerca nitens. Classification (NCBI taxonomy): domain Eukaryota; kingdom Metazoa; phylum Arthropoda; class Insecta; order Orthoptera; family Acrididae; genus Schistocerca; species Schistocerca nitens. Next base: position 860,606,601 of record NC_064615.1, read on the forward strand.
TATTCCATGTTGTAGTGTGGTGTATGTCATGTAATTTGGGTATGTGTGGTTTGCATGGGAGAGTAGCAAGGTAGTTTCAAAAGATTAGCGGGTTATGCTTGTTCCTTCTGTACCGCTCGATCTGGAGGAAAGTTTCGTGATGATGATTGTGAGAGTCGAAGTGTGAGATATAATAAAAGATCCACCATCCTATCCAGAAAGTGCACTGTAGCGTTAAATAATTACGAGACCATAAGGTAGAGAATCACCAATGTAAAGCCATGCCCACTGGGCGCATTCTCATGTGTTATTTTGTAGGTTATAGAATTTGTGTGTTTAGGTTATAGAATTTATCGGAATAAATAAGATAGTGAAAAGAAAAAGATTGGTGGACTTTTCCTTCGAATTGTATGTTGTCATGATGTCCCGAATTTATAATGTGTGCGCCATTCATATTCAGTGCGGTGGCCACGTATTGATAAAAGCCGTTAAATAAAAGACAAAAAGAAAATGTGGTATTGCCAGTGCGTAGTGAACAGTCAGAGTTCTGTAAATCACTGATAGTCAGATGTGCGTTTCCGTTGCGCATTATTCATACAGGAGGATAATTTGTAACTTTATTGTGAGTACTAGAGTTCATGTTACTCGACAGATAAGGATGAATCCACTCGCGTGGCAGACCACTCATCTTGCAGGCCTGACTGCTTGATGCCACAGTAGGAGCAAGGCATGTGGGTGCCTCTCATTTTGGCGCGGCATTCATAGTCTGTCGGAGAAATGGGAGAAATGTATAAGTAGCAAAGGAGATTATTTTGAATAAAATATTGTTTATCAGTTCAAACAGACGTGTAGTTATTGCAAACCAAATTCCGGTTAGATACTTCTGCAACTGGTATAATCCAGTCTGAAGGCTCTCACGACAGAGGATTACAGAGGGTGCCTGCTTGAGGCAGTTAGCGCCGCTCCGCATATGATGTGATGTGCCAAGCAGTCTTTCCATCATGAAGCCATGAAATACATATTGTACTGCAGCTTAAAGTTGGCCTGTTGTGCCATGGCGACAAAAGGTTGGTCTGTGAAGATGGGATCACGAATCTTACTCACACTATGTGCATGTGCATCGTTATTTATTTGTAAATAGTGGTTGTTTATACAGAGTGGTTGGACGAACCGTTTGTCGTAGGTGTGTGTATGAGTATGCGTGTTTGATTGTACACTATGAGTGCACTGAAATTGTGTGTGCTATGTAGGTTCTTCTCTCTATTTGTTTTCAGATTATAATTATACCTGATAGTATTGGCAATGAATATAAGTCGTCAGCAAAAATACTCAATGGCTGTAAAACAGCTCTGTAAATAAAACTATAGAAGAAAGTTAAGAAACAACAATTATTGCATTGCAAAAAGAAATTTTGTTAGTAAACAATAACTTAATTTGCTAGATCATAGTTATTATGTCCAGACCCTCTCACTACCATATGCAATTGAACTATTGATATAAAAAATAATGTTAATGATAATTTTGTTCATAACATACCTGATCTTCCTCCTATGGTGCTCAGCGCAAGACCGGTGCCGCACTCGCATTTGTTCCATTTATAAAGGAAGAGGAGGAGGAGGGGAGTATGAATCTTATTTCTTCCTGAGAGAAAGTTGTGGGGAGGGGATGACCTTTATTTTCCCGTCAATCTTATTGCCCAAGACACATGGGTGGTGCACCACGTTACATACTGACCTTGAAAGTAACCTACAAAAGTGCCTGGCGACCATGTGATTGGTATCAAGTTACGTCATAATGTTGAATATATATCATACAGTTGTCTCAGGTGTGTGGGTAGGACGGGAGTTCCCCTGATTTACCGTGAATATAATTCACCTACTTTTCTCAGGTGTAACCTGACACTTGAAGAATAACCCGACACTCGAGGTCAAGGCTACCTCGTTCGTGCCGCGCTATCGTATTACTTATGAGTTACAGCGCTATCTTATCGCCGGCAGTAATGCGTTGCTTGATGTTTACCTGAATCAAAACCTGCCCTGGATAATTATTCACGTTTTCAGCAAACCTCTGTTGATATTTTGTATCCATACGCTATTGTAAATTTTCAGCAGCAGCAGTTTTCTTTTGTGAGAGATGCGTCAGCACTGGGTAGTCAGTATAAGCCGGGCCAGGTCCAGTGCTTTTCGCTGGTGAGAGAGCGCTCTGGAGCTCTTCCAACGAGAAGGTTTGTGTAATTATGGTCATCTTCAAATTCAGCCTCGTCTTCCTTGCCCGATACGTCAGGTGGGGCTTTCATACACAAGAAAGATTCCGAAAGTTCGTTGGGATGTGGAGATGTGTGCATGTCCATTGTGAGACCGCCTTTTTGTTCCTTATTATATTCCATATCCTTGTTAATTGTGTTTCTTTACATAAATTTTGCCACTGTTATTTTTTCCTTGAATGTCTTCCTGGCTGTAGCTTTTGCTTTCTTAAGATCAACAAAGTTCGTAGGATTAGAGAGGGTTTTGTATTTTCTCAATGCTTGCCTTCGTTCCTTGAGAACTGTGTCACTTTGTTTCCCACTAACAGGGCGATGGCCTGTGGTTAGTCCTCTTATGTCCTGTCTGAGGTATGAGATTTATGGTACCTCATTGATAGGCAGTACTAAGACTCTATACTCCTTTCGGGATCATCAGTGCTCAAGTCTACTGCTGTCGGGACTTCGTTTTATCGGTCTATTCGCTCTGTTGAGCCGTCATGTAGTATTATAATGTTTTCTGGACCTAGTACATTCTCTAATATTTTTCCCACTTCGTTAGCTTCTCTGCAGCCCCACAGCCTGTGGTGGCTGTTAAAATCACTTAGTAGCAGAAGGGGTTGATCAGACGAGTCTATTATTGTTGCTAACTGTTGTTTGGATAGTCTGCCGTTTGGTGCTTTGTATGTTGAGGTCTATATTCAGGGGAAGGTCTTCGTTTCGAAAGTGGATAACCACCATTTGCAATGTGCAATGTAACACGCTGAGTGCCAGTAGTGACAACGGAAAAGTGGATTATGTTTTACCAACAACGGTGCACCGCCGTAACTTCATCTCAAACGACAGAGTAGCTCGGGAGTGTGAGCGGTTCTTTGGATTTTAATAAAGTTTCGGTGATGGCACGACCGTCTGTGTTAGTTCTTAACAGAAAATGTCGAAACTTGTCTTTGTTTAGTTGAGCAATCTCGCACTACATTGGGTTATTTTACACACCACTCTTGGGTCTAAGGAGTGGTGTCAGCATACACTCCTGGAAATGGAAAAAAGAACACATTGACACCGGTGTGTCAGACCCACCATACTTGCTCCGGACACTGCGAGAGGGCTGTACAAGCAATGATCACACGCACTGCACAGCGGACACACCAGGAACCGCGGTGTTGGCCGTCGAATGGCGCTAGCTGCGCAGCATTTGTGCACCGCCGCCGTCAGTGTCAGCCAGTTTGCCGTGGCATACGGAGCTCCATCGCAGTCTGTAACACTGGTAGCATGCCGCGACAGCGTGGACGTGAACCGTATGTGCAGTTGACGGACTTTGAGCGAGGGCGTATAGTGGGCATGCGGGAGGCCGGGTGGACGTACCGCCGAATTGGTCAACACGTGGGGCGTGAGGTCTCCACAGTACATCGATGTTGTCGCCAGTGGTCGGCGGAAGGTGCACGTGCCCGTCGACCTGGGACCGGACCGCAGCGACGCACGGATGCACGCCAAGACCGTAGGATCCTACGCAGTGCCGTAGGGGACCGCACCGCCACTTCCCAGCAAATTAGGGACACTGTTGCTCCTGGGGTATCGGCGAGGACCATTCGCAACCGTCTCCATGAAGCTGGGCTACGGTCCCGCACACCGTTAGGCCGTCTTCCGCTCACGCCCCAACATCGTGCAGCCCGCCTCCAGTGGTGTCGCGACAGGCGTGAATGGAGGGACGAATGGAGACGTGTCGTCTTCAGCGATGAGAGTCGCTTCTGCCTTGGTGCCAATGATGGTCGTATGCGTGTTTGGCGCCGTGCAGGTGAGCGCCACAATCAGGACTGCATACGACCGAGGCACACAGGGCCAACACCCGGCATCATGGTGTGGGGAGCGATCTCCTACACTGGCCGTACACCACTGGTGATCGTCGAGGGGACACTGAATAGTGCACGGTACATCCAAACCGTCATCGAACCCATCGTTCTACCATTCCTAGACCGGCAAGGGAACTTGCTGTTCCAACAGGACAATGCACGTCCGCATGTATCCTGTGCCACCCAACGTGCTCTAGAAGGTGTAAGTCAACTACCCTGGCCAGCAAGATCTCCGGATCTGTCCCCCATTGAGCATGTTTGGGACTGGATGAAGCGTCGTCTCACGCGGTCTGCACGTCCAGCACGAACGCTGGTCCAACTGAGACGCCAGGTGGAAATGGCATGGCAAGCCGTTCCACAGGACTACATCCAGCATCTCTATGATCGTCTCCATGGGAGAATAGCAGCCTGCATTGCTGCGAAAGGTGGATATACACTGTAGTAGTGCCGACATTGTGCATGCTCTGTTGCCTGTGTCTATGTGCCTGTGGTTCTGTCAGTGTGATCATGTGATGTATCTGACCCCAGGAATGAGTCAATAAAGTTTCCCCTTCCTGGGACAATGAATTCACGGTGTTCTTATTTCAATTTCCAGGAGTGTATTTGGATCGACATGCGAATAGAATCTCTTTGTAGTAATGGAGTGGGTCCATTAGTAGTCTGCTGATACGATATATCATTCATTACAGCCATAATTATACAAGTTCTTTCAGAAGTGATGGTCAATGATTCACACATGGAAAGTACACGCCATAGGTAGCTAAAAATCTGCAATAAACATGGGTCCACAAAATCAACCGTTGTCGAGATACAACACATTTTCTGTTGCGGTTACTCAGTGCCTAGGAACACATGGCATCTCTAACTCGTCTCTGAAATGAGTGGCGAATCCTGTCAGGCAGTCCTGGAGAATTCTGTAAACGCTGAAAGGTTGCTTCAGTCCGCAAGCGTAATTCCTCTTTAGCGTAGACCAGACTTTTGGCATGATCCCATACACAGAAATCCACGGGATTTAAATTCCGAGACGTTGGAGGCCGCAGCATAGGTCTTCCTCTGCCTATCCAATGTTGACTGTGCGTCCTAGGTGGGAACCACACGTTCAGGCGTTTGTTCAGTGAGACATCATAATGTGCTTCTGGAAGTACAGTCCGCAGAAACCGCATGCTCTAATAGGACGTGTGGTCCAATTATGTGGCCTCTGAGCAGTCCTGCCCAGACGTTCAACGAACAACGCTGCTGATATGATTCGTGTGTTGCTTTTGGACTGACATCGGCAGAAATGTGACAGTTACGGTAGTTAAAAATACTGTCACGGGTAAATCCAGCCTCAGCCGTGAACAGAATACTGCTTACAAACAGAGGATTCCTGGAACACTGTTGTTGCACCCATTGGCAGAATTTCTGTTTCGGAATGGTCGGCATTGTTGAGGGCTTGCACTCTCTGGAGATTATATGGATAGAGTACTTGCCAATGTAAAATCCGCCGCACACGGCTGTGATTCAGGACACGCTCTTGGGTAGCAATGTTCCTTTGGATATGCATGCATGCACGCGCTCGGCCAGTGTTTCTGAAGTGGAAACAGCGGTAGTTTCGTATCGATATTTGATACCGCACACTTTCACAGGCTTTGCCAAAGCGTTAAAACTCATGCTGCCCTGCAATTACCGCCTTGAACGATAGGATCTTTCATCTCATTTTTGGAAAGTAGAAGTATAAACGTAGAAAGGCTCCATTCTATGGCATTAGACGAAATTATTAGACAGGATTGTGAGTCGTTACGGCGACAGGGAAGAATCGTATGAAAATCTAGGTTGTGCCAGGATTAATTGCAAATGCCTTGGTGCAACATTCTTTCTTAGACAAAGCAAATTTGGAGGCCCAAATCACCGAAGTTCTTCACCTTTAAACAATGCATCATGAATAATGTCGAAACGTCACTTAAGGAGGATGAACTGCCACCGGAAATGACATGTTGCTGTGAACTTATTGTCGTTAGGCTATTTAGTAAAATTATAAACCAGAACGGGGAAAATTTAACAAATCCGTCACCAGTTTGTATGCCGGCCGTTGTGACCGAGCGGTTCTAGGCGCTTCAGCCTGGAACCGCGCTGCTGCTGCTACGGTGGCAGGTTCGAATCCTGCCTCTGGCGTGGATGTGTGTAATATCCGTAGGTTAGTTAGGTTTAAATAGTTCTAAGTCTAAGGGACTGATGACTTCAGATGATAAGTCCCATAATGCTTAGAGCCATTTGAGAACCAGTTTGTGTTCTGACATTTAGCCCACAGCCAATGACGGTTCATATTCGCAATTGCGAATATATTTCCCGTATGAATATACAATGTTGATGGACGCTTATTTCCTGTCATTATACTTCAACCAATTTATTATAATCCTCGTAAGTAGAATAAGTTAAAACAGGAACTGTAGGGGTACGAGTAGATGGCGGTACGACGATAAATACAGCAACTGGACTTTAAATGAGATTCAGATGCTACTCTTACACAGCAACGTTTGTTTTATTGGTCAGACCTGTGTGGCCTACTGCCTTTCCGAGTGGGTTTTCAGGTAGCCCGTTGGAACGAAACGCAGCTGACGATGTGGATGTCTGATTACGTGCACTAATATCGGTGGCCAGACAAAATCAAATTCCGAGTCTCCCTCCAGTTGTCATTGTTAGCACCGTTAGAAAGGACTAATTAACTTCTTTATTGTGTGACGAGTAATAAATTACAGCGCTCCACATTTTCAGCATAATGAAAACTTCCGACGCAGAGCCTGAGGGAAGGACCCGCTGCTACCCGTTCACAGCGGGTGTGGGGTGGGGGAAGGGGCGTCCCATCTGTTTTCTTCAAACAACGTTGACTACACACAATAGTCGAATTGCTGCGATTTCTACATCCCGTATCGGAACATAATGAGAGGAAGGATGGACGACAACATAAATAGATGTATGTGCTCTAAAAAAAATTTGTTTCTATATATAAACGTATTTTATACTGCCACCTTACAGGGCGTAGCAGCTTGTTTTACAGTTTCCTGTTATACAACTGCTAATTTAGTCATCCTTCGCATGCAGCGAAACCGACCCATAAGGTAAAATCCTATTTGTTTCTCGGAAAATGTAGACTGCGTAGTATTCCTCTAAAGGCATTTCTATTATATTTCTTGTCTGACGTAATTTGTTAATACTGCGTGTACTATACCGATGACAAATTACCTTTGTTAATATCAATGGGAAACACTTACTATTTGACATCATGCTGTGCGGGCCGCCATCTGGTGGTATCTCTCAGCACCTGCATTGGACGTTAGGTCTACTCGTCAATTATTCAGCCGTAGCTAACATGACGTTAAACCAGGAAACGGCCTTATGTGATATGTGTTCGTGCCATTCGTATTTGTAAATACACTCCTGGAAATTGAAATAAGAACACCGTGAATTCATTGTCCCAGGAAGGGGAAACTTTATTGACACATTCCTGGGGTCAGATACATCACATGATCACACTGACAGAGCCACAGGCACATAGACACAGGCAACAGAGCATGCACAATGTCGGCACTAGTACAGTGTATATCCACCTTTCGCAGCAATGCAGGCTGCTATTCTCCCATGGAGACGATCGTAGAGATGCTGGATGTAGTCCTGTGGAACGGCTTGCCATGCCATTTCCACCTGGCGCCTCAGTTGGACCAGCGTTCGTGCTGGACGTGCAGACCGCGGAGACGACGCTTCATCCAGTCCCAAACATGCTCAATGGGGGACAGATCCGGAGACCTTGCTGGCCAGGGTAGTTGACTTACACCTTCTAGAGCACGTTGGGTGGCACAGGATACATGCGGACGTGCATTGTCCTGTTGGAACAGCAAGTTCCCTTGCCGGTCTAGGAATGGTAGAACGATGGGTTCGATGACGGTTTGGATGTACCGTGCACTATTCAGTGTCCCCTCGACGATCACCAGTGGTGTACGGCCAGTGTAGGAGATCGCTCCCCACACCATGATGCCGGGTGTTGGCCCTGTGTGCCTCGGTCGTATGCAGTCCTGATTGTGGCTCTCACCTGCACGGCGCAAAACACGCATACGACCATCATTGGCACCAAGGCAGAAGCGACTCTCATCGCTGAAGACGACACGTCTCCATTCGTCCCTCCATTCACGCCTGTCGCGACACCACTGGAGGCGGGCTGCACGATGTTGGGGCGTGAGCGGAAGACGGCCTAACGGTGTGCGGGACCGTAGCCCAGCTTCATGGAGACGGTTGCGAATGGTCCTCGCCGATACCCCAGGAGCAACAGTGTCCCTAATTTGCTGGGAAGTGGCGGTGCGGTCCCCTACGGCACTGCGTAGGATCCTACGGTCTTGGCGTGCATCCGTGCGTCGCTGCGGTCCGGTACCAGGTCGACGGGCACGTGCACCTTCCGCCGACCACTGGCGACAACATCGATGTACTGTGGAGACCTCACGCCCCACGTGTTGAGCATTTCGGCGGTACGTCCACCCGGCCTCCCGCATGCCCACTATACGCCCTCGCTCAAAGTCCGTCAACTGCACATACGGTTCACGTCCACGCTGTCGCGGCATGCTACCAGTGTTAAAGACTGCGATGGAGCTCCGTATGCCACGGCAAACTGGCTGACACTGACGGCGGCGGTGCACAAATGCTGCGCAGCTAGCGCCATTCGACGGCCAACACCGCGGTTCCTGGTGTGTCAGCTGTGCCGTGCGTGTGATCATTGCTTGTACAGCCTTCTCGCAGTGTCCGGAGCAAGTATGGTGGGTCTGACACACCGGTGTCAATGTGTTCTTTTTTCCATTTCCAGGAGTGTAGTATGGTGACACATCTGGCATGTTACTGTAATGCCTCAACTTCCTTGTGCTATGCTTTTATTTAATTTTACTTACTACATGTATTAATTGTTGTATACCCGGCTCCATATCAATAGATTTATATGAGAGCATTTTGTACATTATTAATGGAACATAGAGGTGTAAATCGTTGTATGCTGTAACTACCACTTTCTGGATTTAACGGTGTTTAAAATTTTTCTCACTGAATTTTTGTGTATGCCCATTGTGTTTTTATACTGCTTGACACCAGTAACCTTAATTTTCTTTATCTTCTTATATATCTGAGGATAGCACTTTATACTGCCGAAATCCAGTAACGTCGGGGTAGCAGCGCGGTCCGAGGAGCCTTTCCAGGGTTCGCGCGTCTCCCCCATCGGAGGTTCGAGACCTCCCTCGGCATGGATATGTGTGTTGTCCTTAGCGTAAAATAGTTTACGTTAGATGAAGTAGAGTGTAAGCACAGGGCCGATGACCTCAGCAGTATGGTCCCATTGGAACTTACCACCAAAAAGTTAGAAATAAGAAATGTATTAACATAGCGATCTTGACAGATACGTAAGACTGCAGCACAAATTCATAGATCACCTCCTGCACCGACTGAACAAGTCAGGTAATCACAATATTAGAGAAGTCGAAATACGAAATTTAAAAGAGAAGGCTGACAAGTACAATCTTAGGAAGGAAGATTATGGAACGTTCCACTCGCCAGAAAGTAATTACAGACGGAACACGAGCTCGGATGGAATGAGTATGGGAATTGAAATGGATCTTGTCCTTTCCTTTCAGAGGTTCGATACTTTTCATTCAAGGAGCTCCTCAGATGGCATGACGAGACTGAGCGGACCTCCTTCCAGTCTCCCTACCAAGGAAAAACCTGTGGCAGTAGCGGGAATTAAAGGCGAGACCTCCACGTGGTAGTCAGCCACGCCGACCACTCAGCGACGAAGGCGAACAAATCTGATTGACTTGACGGTTATTAGAACTTAAGTGCATTTCTAATGCTAGTTGAACGACTTAACCGCTGCACCCCTTCGCTCACTTTATTTTAGACGAAGTGTTCAAACTACTAGCGTACTTGCTTCGATATACCGTCACTCAACATTTCTGTTACACCAACTTAATAAAAGTCGTGGTATATCTCCTAATATCAAAAATGGTTCAAATGGCTCTAAGCACTATGGGACTTAATTTCATCAGTCCCCTAGACTTAGAACTACTTAAACCTAACTAAGCTAAGGACATCACACACACCCATGCCCGAGGCAGGATTCGAACCTGCGACCGTAGCGGTCGCGCGGTTCCAGATTGTAGCGCCTAGAACCGCTTGGCCACCCCTGCCGCCTCCTAATATCGTGTCGCACCAACTTTTACCCGGCGTAGTGCAGCAGCTCGACGTGGCATGCACTCAACAAGTCGTTGGAAGTTCCCTGCAGAAACATTGGGCCATGCTGCCTCTGTAGCCGTCCATAATTGCGAAAGTGTTGCCGGTGCAGGCTTTCATGCACAAACTGAACTCTCAATTATGTCCCAAAAAAATTCAATGGGATTCATGTCGTGTGATCTGAGTGTCCAAATCATTCTCTCGAATTGTCCAAAACGTTCTTCAAACCAATTGCCAACGGTTGTGGCCCGGTGACATGGCGCATTGTCATGAGAAGTTCATGAATAGCTGCAAATGGTCTCCAAGTAGCCGAACACAACCATTTTCAGTCAATGATCGGTTCAGTTGGACCAGAGGACCCAGTCCATTCTATGTAAACTCATCCCACACCTTTATGGAGCCACCACCGTCTTGCACAGTGCCTTGTTGACTACTTGGAACCATGGCTTCGTGCGAGCCTGCGGCACACTCGAACCTTATCATTAACCCTCGCAAGCTGAAACTGGGATTCATCTGACCAGGTCACGCTTTTCCAGTCGTCTAGGGTCCAACCAATATGGTCACGAGCCCAGGAGAGGCGCTTCAGGCATTGACGAGCTGTTAGCAAAGGCACTAGCGTCGTTTGTCTGCTGCCATAGCCGATTAACCCCAAATTTTATTTCTGCGGTTATTTCATGCAGCGTTGCTTGTCTGTTACCTCTGACAACACTACACAAACGCAGCTCCCCTCAGTCGTCAAGTGAATGCCGCCGGCCACTGCGTTGTGCGTGGTGAAAGGCAAACCTGATATTTCGTATTCTCGGCACATTCTTGACAGAGTGGATCTCGGAATATTGAATTCCTTAACGATTTCCGAAAGGAATGTCCCATGAGTCTAACTCCAACGACGATTCCGCGTTCAAAGTCTGTTAATTCACGGCCATAACGACGTCGTAAACCTTGTCGCGTGTATCAGCTCAGCACAAAAGACTGTCCCTTAAGTACACTGTCTTTTTATACCTTGTACAAAAATGACATCGACAGGAAGTGCAAAATGGCTAAGCAGGGATGGCTAGAGGACAAAAGTAAGGATGTACAGGCATATATCACCAGAGGTAAGATAGACACAGGCTACAGGAAAATTAAAGAGACCTTTGGAGACAAGAGAACTACCTACATCAATACCAAGAGTTCACGTGGAAAACCGGTTCTAAGCAAAGAAGGGAAAGCATAAAGGTGGAAGGAGTACATAGAGGGTCTATACAAGGGCGACGTACTTGACGGTAATATTATGGAAATGGAAGATGACGTAGGTGAAGATGAAATGGGAGATATGATACAGGGTGAAGAATTTGACAGAGCACTGAAAGATTGAAGTCGAAACAAGGCCGGGGAGTAGACAACATTCCATTGGAACTACTGACGGCCTTCATTGAATTAGAACTACTGATAGCCTTGGGAGAGCCAGTCCTGACAAGACTCTACCATCTGGTGAGCAAGATGTATGAGACAGGCGAAATACCCACAGACTTCAAGAAGAATATAATAATTCCAATCCCAACGACAGCAGGTCTTGACAGCTGTGAAAATTACCGAACTATCAGTTTCATAAGTCATGGCTGCAAAATACTGACACGAATTCTGTACAGACGAATGGAAAAACTGGTGGAAGCCGACCTTGAAAAGGATCAGTTTGGATTCCGTCTAAATGTTGGAACACGCGAGGCAATACGATTTATCTTAGAAGACAGATTAAGAAAAGGCAAACCTACTTTTATAGCATTTGTAGACTTCGAGAAAGCTTTTGACAATGTTGACTGGAATACTCACTTTCAAATTCTGAAGGTTTCAGGGGTCAAATACAGGGAGCGAAAGGCTATTTACAATTTGTAAAGAAACCAGTTGCCAGTTATGTGTGTCGAGGTGCATGAAAAGGAAGCAGGGGTTGGGAAGGGAGTGAGACAGGGTTGCAGCATGTCCCCGATGTTATTCAATCTGTATATTGAGCAAGCAGTGAAGGAAGCAAAAGAAAAATTCGGAGTAGGAATTAAAATTCATGGAGAAGAAATAAAAACTTTGAGGTTTGACGATGACATTGTAATTCTGTCAGAGACAGCAAAGGACTTAGAAGAGCAGTTGAATGGAATGGATAGTGTCTTGAAAGGAGAATATAAGATGAACATCAACAAAAGCAAAACGAGGATAACGGAATGTAGTCGAATTAAGTCTGGTGATGCTGAGGGAATTAGATTTGGAAATGAGACACTTAAAGGAGTTTTGCTATTTGGGGAGCAAAATAACTGATGATGGTCGAAGTAGAGAGGATATTAAATGTAGACTGGTAATGACAAGGAAAGCGTTTGTGAGGAAGAGAAATTTGTTAACATCGAGTATAGATTTAAGTGGCAGGAAGTTGTTTCTGAAAGTATTTGTATGGAGTGTAGCCATGTATGGAAGTGAAACATGGACGATAAATAGTTTGGACAAGAAGAGAATAGAAGCTTTCGAAATGTGGTGCTACAGAAGAATGCTGATGATTAGATGGGTAGATCTTGTAACTAATGAGGAGGCACTGAATAGAATTGGGGAGAAGAGGAGTTTGTGGCACAACTTGACTAGAAGAAGGGATCGGTTGGTAGGACACGTTCTGAGGCATCAAGGGATCACCAGTTTAGTATTGGAGGGAAGAATGGAGGGTAAAAATCGTAGAGGGAGACCAAGAGATGAAAACTCTAAGTAGATTCAGAAGGATGTAGGTTGCAGTAGGTACTTGGAGATGAAAAATCTTGCACAGGATAGAGTAGCATGGAGAGCTGCATCAAACCAGTCTCTGGACTGAAGATCATAAGAACTACCGTCATTTTTGTATGTGCATATCGCTATCCGACGACTTTTGTCACCTCAGAGTACACTGTCTTCTGGATCTAGAAAACGAACAGGGAACGCTGAGCTTCAGATGTTCTTAGCTTGCGGTATCTGTGTCGATTCGTGCGGAGAAGTTCTGCTAGCATAAAATGATCCATTTACGTCAGGGAAGCAACTCCTCCGTTCCGTGTTAACTGTAGTGTGGTATTGCCTTGACGTTGTTTTCACTTAGTAAAGATTTGGATTCGTTTTGAAATGCTATGAAATTTTCTCTCCTTTCACTGTACAGTAATTATTCACGGTACGCACTAATGAGGCAAAATATTGTGCCCACTGTCAACCGCGAAACAGAATGCCACCTGGCGGTGTTCCACGGGTGGCTGTCCGCGTTCTACTGTCGTGAGAATCTATGGAAAGTGGTTGAAAGACGGCGAAATCAGTAATAATCGACAAGGTGGTGAATGTTTTTGCACCCCTTATTGATTCTGGTTCATCTGGATCGTTTTAGGCTTTCAGACCTGAATCGGTCAAAACAGGATCCTTAAAGGGTCCGTCTGTCCGTCCGTCTCTTAAGACCCCTTCTTCTCAGGAACGGGTAAAAGTATCAAACTGAAATGTATGGCGTATACCGAAGTGTATGGCCCCTTGACCGGGTTGAAAATTCAAGCTTCAAATTCGATGCAGTCAAACATTTGGCGGTTTATGTCACATATTTTGATGCTCGCGAAGTCACTCATCAAGAGCTATTCAGTACCTCCGTTGACCTAAAATCATGATATCTGGGAAGAAGCAAGGTTTCACAGTACAAGTAAAGAGAAAAATCAAAAAATGATGAATTTGTAACTACATCACGTAAAAAATATTTTTTGCCGTTTGAGGACCGTCTGTTAAGACCCGTTTTTTTAGGAACGAGTCGTAATTGACATTTTATGCCATCACTGATTATTGTTCAGTATTCAAATTAATTGTTGTTTAATTAAATTCCTAATTGGCTTTAATGTAGTTCAGTCTGTACAAAATAAATTTGTATGTTGTACCAGTGACAGATTTGTGCCAAATCCCCATTGATCTAGCCCTTCCTCGTTTTCTTTCCTGGCCAAATTAAGAGGCGTTAGTTTCACTTTTAGTTCCACTCAGGCTGGATTTTACACGAGAAAAAAATTGCATATACTTCAGTACTACAACATGGGGTTCTCAGATGATAATAGGGACACTTTACATCATATTCATAGCTAACACTTGGTTCAAGAATCATAAAAGAAGGTTGTATACCTGGAAGAATCCTGGAGATACTAATAGGTATCAGATAGATTATATAATGGTAAGACAAAGATTTAGGAACCAGGTTTTAAATTGTAAGACATTTCCAGGGGCAGATGTGGATTCTGACCACGATCTATTGGTTATGAACTGCAGATTGAAACTGAAGAAACTGCAAAAAGGTGAGAATTTAAGGAGATGGGACCTGGATAAACTGAAAGAACCAGAGGTTGTAGAGAGTTTCAGAGAGAGCATAAGGGAACAATTGACAGGAATGGGGGAAAGAAATACAGTAGAAGAAGAATGGGTAGCTCTGAGGGATGAAGTAGTGAAGGCAGCAGAGGATCAAGTAGGTAAAAAGACGAGGGCTAGTAGAAATCCTTGGGTAACAGAAGAAATATTGAATTTAATTGATGAAAGGAGAAAATATAAAAATGCAGTAAATGAAGCAGGCAAAAGGGAATACAAACGTCTCAAAAATGAGATCGACAGAAAGTGCAAAATGGCTAAGCAGGGATGGCTAGAGGACAAATGTAAGGATGTAGAGGCTTGACTCACTAGGGGTAAGATAGATACTGCCTACAGGAAAATTAAAGAGACCTTTGGAGAGAAGAGAACCACTTGTATGAATATCAAGAGCTCAGATGGCAACGCAGTTCTAAGCAAAGAAGGGAAGGCAGAAAGGTGGAAGGAGTATATAGAGGGTTTATACAAGGGCGATGTACTTGAGGACAGTATTATGGAAATAGAAGAGGATGTAGATGAAGATGAAATGGGAGATAAGATACTGCGTGAAGAGTTTGACAGAGCACTGAAAGACCTGAGTCAAAACAAGGCCCCGGGAGTAGACAACATTCCATTAGAACTACTGATGGCCTTGGGAGAGCCAGTCATGACAAAACTCTACCATCTGGTGAGCAAGATGTATGAGACAGGCGAAATACCCACAGACTTCAAGAAGAATATAATAATTCCAATACCAAAGGAAGCAGGTGTTGACAGATGTGAAAATTACCGAACTATCAGTTTAATAAGTCACAGCTGCAAATTACTAACACGAATTCGTTACAGACGAATGGAAAAACTGGTAGAAGCGGACCTCGGGGAAGATCAGTTTGGATTCCGTAGAAATGTTGGAACACGTGAGGCAATACTAACCTTACGACTTATCTTAGAAGAAAGATTAAGAAAAGGCAAACCTACGTTTCTAGCATTTGTAGACTTAGAGAAAGCTTTTGACAACGTTAACTGGAATACTCTCTTTCAAATTCTGAAGGTGGCAGGGGTAAAATACAGGGAGCGAAAGGCTATTTACAATTTGTACAGAAACCAGATGGCAGTTATAAGAGTCGAGGGGCATGAAAGGGAAGCAGTGGTTGGGAAAGGAGTGAGACAGGGTTGTAGCCTGTCCCCGATGTTATTCAATCTGTATATTGAGCAAGCAGTAAAGGAAACAAAAGAAAAATTCGGAGTAGGTATTAAAATTCATGGAGAAGAAGTAAAAACTTTGAGGTTCGCCGATGACATTGTAATTCTGTCAGAGACAGCAAAGGACTTGGAAGAGCAGTTGAACGGAATGGACAGTGTCTTGAAAGGAGGATATAAGATGAACATCAACAAAAGCAAAACGAGGATAATGGAATGTAGTCAAATTAAATCGGGTGACGCTGAGGGGATTAGATTAAGAAATGAGACACTTAAAGTAGTAAAGGAGTTTTGCTATTTAGGGAGTAAAATAACTGATGATGGTCGAACTAGAGAGGATATAAAATGTAGACTGGCAATGGCAAGGAAATCGTTTCTGAAGAAGAGAAATTTGTTAACATCGAGTATAGATTTAAGTGTCAGGAAGTGGTTTCTGAAAGTATTTGTATGGAGTGTAGCCATGTATGGAAGTGAAACATGGACGATAACCAGTTTGGACAAGAAGAGAATAGAAGCTTTCGAAATGTGGTGCTACAGAAGAATGCTGAAGATAAGGTGGGTAGATCACGTAACTAATGAGGAGGTATTGAATAGGATTGGGGAGAAGAGAAGTTTGTGGCACAACTTGACTAGAAGAAGGGATCGGTTGGTAGGACATGTTTTGAGGCATCAAGGGATCACAAATTTAGCATTGGAGGGCAGCGTGGAGGGTAAAAATCGTAGAGGGAGACCAAGAGATCAATACACTAAGCAGATTCAGAAGGATGTAGGTTGCAGCAGGTACTGGGAGATGAAGAAGCTTGCACAGGATAGA
Organism: Schistocerca nitens; assembly: GCF_023898315.1. NCBI lineage: Eukaryota > Metazoa > Arthropoda > Insecta > Orthoptera > Acrididae > Schistocerca > Schistocerca nitens. The sequence continues at coordinate 860,623,243 of NC_064615.1, forward strand.
GTAGCATGGAGAGCTGCATCAAACCAGTCTCAGGACTGAAGACCACAACAACAACAACATCATATTTGTCCGTGCTATATCAAATTATAAAGTACGTTTCCGCCTCATATCGGATTTTACATGCCTATTTGACGTGTACAAGTAGGGTAACTTTGAACCTCTCTAATTCGGAAACGGATAAAGATGTGAAAAAAATTTCCGAGATTTTTCTAGAGCAGAATCTCAGGTATACATCGTCAACATTGCAACCATTTGCTCTGTGTACCCGTCTCGGAATCCGTAACTGGGTTTTGGTACCCAAAAAGTTTTTTGGATGTTTCTCGACAACTTTTAAAGATTTTTGAAAACGGGGAGATGGCTCTTCTAAATAAATACCTAAAGAATATACCGTTAAAATTTGAGCACTTTGCAGCAGTTATTTATTATTTAGAATTCGTGTCATACCGGATTTTACGTGTAGAAGTAGGGTAACTTTGAACCTCCGTACCTTGGAAACGGATAAAGCTGTCAATAATACTTGCAAGATTATTCGAGATCGTATTAGGATATATCGTAAAAATTTCAGCCATTTTCTGTGCGTAGCTGTCTTGGAGTCTTGCATGCTTGGTCCACTGGTGACGGCGCAAAATATATTAGGAAAACCCTTTTTGCGGTTTTTCTGAGGAATCGCCCATGAACTGGACTCCACAAGTCTCACCAAGACCACATCAAGTGCAAAAGCAGCCACCCAATTTGCCCCATTTGCCTAAGCAGGAGGATGTGTGTAATATTCATACTTCAATCCTGTGTGACCACTAAGCCGGTCGTTTTGTTGAATATAAAAAGGATTCCCTGCCATTTATCACCAATAGAATCCGAGGCCTGAGCGTCAGAAAATCAAGTTTTACGCGTAGCATTCTGGAACATATTAGGTAGCGTTTGCTGTCGCATGCATACCCATAGTTGTGCACAACAGTTCGTTTCTCTTCCGTAGACTTGCTACTATCACATACAGTGAGCTGGTGTTAACGATCTCTGAGACAATACTCTGCTCATCATAAGAATAAACCTGATGTAAACAAACTCAAACACAATGATTGGTCAGAAGGTATAGCAAACGTACTGTGGTGTTATTACGCTCTTGGAAGTAGGTCCTGCTTACTTATGAGACCTCTTATTAGTAAGTTACGACAAATTAAACTTTAAGATATTCTAATGTATTAACAGCCATCAAAGTTTTCTTAATCGTGCTTTAGCTACGTAGTTTGTATTTCAGAAATAGTATATAGTCGCAGTCTCTGTACTGTTGCGCTCTGACGGTTGCGCTGTTAATACGCAGCATGAAATTGGAAAAGGGCTGAGTCTGCTTCCTGCTTTGTAGTGAAAAACGCGTGTGGAACACGATCAAAAAGTGCCGAGAAATAGATTGTTCTAAATGGTTTTCATAAATGTGCAAAAAAAAGATCGGCTTGGAAGTTTTCGGATGTACTGTATTTGATACAATTAAGGTACGATTGCGGAGTACACGGATGGCGGAATTGGTAGCGTAGTCGAATGATAAGGCCCGGTAGATCAAGGATCGCTTGGTCGAGCCCCGTATTGCTCATCCTTTCCTTTTAGTTCCGTTTAAAATACCTACACCTCGCAGTTCTAAAATTCATCATCTTTTATGAATACTGCACGTCTTCTTGTTCCTAATTACATACTGCATACGAAATTCCTGTTTTCATTTCAAATATAAATTACGAGTAATTATCGATATTTTATGAGTTATTATTAAAGGCTGCTTAAATTAAGAAAACACGACACTTTAATTTTGTAGGACAAAAATAAGAAAACAAGTACTCCTTATTTGGACTCCGTCCATTGTTTTATACCACAGATGTAGTCGTACACGAAAGAGAGTGATAAGTGTTGTCGAAACATGAAAAAAACCATTTTCACAGCATTGATCCCACCATACAAATGTTGCATTTTTACATTTGTCACTATACCACGACAATTTAAAATCTACATAACTGAACGGGAGACAAGTTACGGGATTATTCGCGAAAAACATCGAGACTATTTAGCTGCTAGGCGTACTGGAACAAACGCGCGCAGCTTTTTCACATGTCAGTGCCGACCGCTGGCGGGGTTTAGAATGGCACGTCATGAAAGAAGAGGAGGAAATGCGGAGCCTTGGTGGCTTCGTGGATTCGGTTGTTGATCGGCACGTTATCGACGTAGCAAATGACACTTCCGGGTCAGTTGCCTGAGACTGCAGTCGTGCGTGTGAGTTGCGTTTGCGCGAGTGTGTGTGTGTGCGCGCGCGTATGTGTGTCTATTGTTGACAAAGGCCATTGGCCGAAAACTTTAAGTGTGAACATTTTTTTGTTCTGCCTATCTGCGACTCAGCATCTGCGCTGTATGGTGAGTAGCAACTTTCCTTCTCATAATATAGTTACTTCCAGAACAGTAAGGTGTTTCTCGGATTCAGATAAGGAAGGAGCTAAGGGACTGCCAGACGACTAACTGTAACTAATGCCTGTAGTGGCTTCAGTATTCAACAGTACGATGAAATCCCCTCAGTGCGCTTTTGCAAATTACGTTGCGTTTAAATTAGGAATCTTCATCACTCTTGTTTTTGATTAGAATACTATATTAGGTGAGAACGAGAGCATTTTATGTTTTCTGTCTGATTACGTAAGAAGCGTGCGGTAGTGCTGGAGATTTACCGAGTATTATTTCATTCTCTATAAAAAATTAAATGAAATTCGGAGCTAGTTGTTTCTCTGTTCGTCTCTTTTTACGTCTAAACTGCAGCTCTCACATCATTGCACTTTAGTTGGACCAGCTGACTGGCCAGTGCTGTCGAAGTTGTATGCGCCAGTAAAGCTGTTGTTCGCATTATCGCTCAGTCTATGTGCGTGCAACAAAGCATGAAACGTATCCTTATGATCGTACTTGACTGTACTGGATACAGCTTGGTTTCCGCTCCACGTTACACGAAATCCAATGAGATTGAAGTAAACGCGGAAGAATAAACGGTGTAATGTTTACATCAGGTTTATTACTATGATGAACACAGTATACTCACGGTCGAGTTTCATTAAATGAAACGGATCTGACTGACGCGTTTCAAGGTGTAGGAGAGTACGGGTCCTCTCAAGGGGGAGGAGGAAGCCGCGAACAAATATCGCGCTCCCACGGTTGCGGCCAGTGTTTACCCCGTGACGTCAGCTGGTGTTGTAAACAGCGAGGACGGCAGCCCCTGGAGAGCCCTCGAGGCGAGCGCGGGCTGATGCGATTGTGCACCGCCCTTTGTTCTGCTGGCCACGCGCCCCCAATTACTCTGCGCCGCACTGCGGTGTCACTGCGCGCCGCTCAGCCCTGCTCTTCCCCAGCACACCTACCTCCACAGTGAACGTCGGTGTGTGGAGCGCCGTGGTAACTCGCTTAAAGCGATGCCCAGGCGTCCGAATGCTCTCCAGCGCCGGCACGTGGCGGTGTATTACGCGGCTCGAGAAACCTGCTTTTTAGGACGCCTCACTCCACCAGTGGCTGCTCGCTGCTAATTCATTTCACGCGAGGCTGCCGGTCAATTATCCACTGCAGAACTCGCAAACTCTCAATCACGCTAATGATCGACAAGACTATCTTCTGCCGTGAGTACGACTGCTCCCTGTTCATGCATTTGCTCTGTAATGATGTGTACGTCAGAGAGTGGGTGGTGGGGCAGTGTACTACGTAGTGCTTCAGCTGATGGCATCATTATGGCGCGTCTACGTATAGCGCGCGGCTCACAGGAACCCCGCGGCTTCTGCCTGCTCAACACCAGGACTCCGCAACTCGCCGCGATTATAGCATCAAAAAATTTCTCAGCTTCAGTCACGTTGATTTTCCAATATTTATAAGCGCGACATGTTTCCGCAGCATGTTGCTTTTAACAAGGGCGCTAACCAACTTACACATCTATTATCATTGTCACGTATAAGAAGGTGTAATTAGATGAATGACGAACACTAACTTCAGTTAACGAAGGTTTATTCAGAACTTGCACATACAAGAGCGCGGAGCGAACTGCCTCCGGCCAGAATAAATACAGTATATATACAGTTACAGAACATTCCAGTACAATGATTCTTCACATTTATGGATGCTTCTAGAATGTACTCAAACCGAATATATAAATTAAAAGCTTTGATTCAGGGGAGTTTTGAACTCACGACCCTCCATACCAACAGTCCAGTATCATAACCACTTTTTTTTTTAATTGTTCGTTGCTGATCGTTGGGTTTGGTCGTTGCGGACGTCACATGACATCCGTTCAAGTTTGTTGTTGATCTTTTCCCACACTTTTTTTTATTACAGAGGCCAACCAGCTCTCTGACTGAACACGCTGAGCTACCGTGCCGGCACTAGACCATGGGGACTGTCCTATCCAGTTTCTTGTGCGAAGTTATTAATTACTAATTCATGTGAAACAAAGAAAACTTTTTGCTCGATGTACGTAGGTACAGTCAGTTCCGCAAGAAACTGTACGCCATAATTCTAAATATAACGTCCGCAGCGAAATCTCTGGTAGTGGTCTCGAATCTGTAATCAGTGCGTTTTTGCACTGTGTGTACACAAACAACGTGAGAGTTGAATGTTTTGTTTTTTCGGTTGCAGTTTAAAATGAGTGCAAAATATCTGAAGCGTCACGAGGTAATGTTCCTTGTAAATCATCCAAAGGGACTAAAGATTTCATACGGAGCTGCTGCTAAAATTCTTACAAAGTCAAAGATACTTGTTGCGAAGTGGGTCAGACGATAATTAGAGGTTAAGTGGATGATTTACCGGAGAGAGGGCTAAAGTGCCTAGCTATAATCGATAATCGCGGCGATTGGACTAACTATTAGATAATTGTGCAATTAGTAATAACATGTATTTACATGTAAACTTATAACAGTGTCTTTTATTTCATGAAGATAAGGGCACATACTTTCTTGTAGAACTGACTGTACTTCATAACGTAATTTATGAATGTTGTCCAACGCTAAGGCCATTGTGCAACAAGAGTGTTGGGTTACCAGAAGACAGTACATGTTCCGTGTCTCCTCCAGACAGTTCTGCTGCGGTAACGATAACAAGTGCATTATGGTAGTGAAATGGCGCGTCAAGGCAACCGAAAGCGTGCTCCACAGTTTAAGTACGTGAGGAGAATGTCTGAACTGCTTACACATATATTCACAGTGAAATTCTGGCGATATATAGAGTCTAACTGTACGTCCAAAGTTCCACGAAACATTCCTCACACACAGAGAAATAAAATGTGTTTTACAGACCTGATTCCATAAACGCTTCATTTCCATGTTAGAGCTCATTTTCTGCTTCTCTTCGTAATAACATTAATCATAGAAAAGACACAGAAACAAAACGTATCATCCTTACGTGGAACGTTTTCTTATATGAAATATTTCAGATATCCTCTTGGTTACGTTTGGTTAGGATGTACAGCTGTTGTTTGGCAGGGCCTTATGTTCTTCCATCCAGGCTAAATGGAAAAAATACCATGCTTTGTTACAAAATACTCTACCTTGGCTATCATGGCTGCGACAAAAGATGTACTTCATTCACTTCTCCTCATTTCACTGTTAATGTTCGTAGGTCGTAAATAACAGTTTCCGTGACAGATACACTATGTGATCAAAATTATCCAGGACACCTGGCTGAAAATGACTTACAAGTTCGTTGCGCCCTCCATCCGTAATACTGGAATTTAATATGGCGTTGGCTCACACTTAGCCTTGATGACAGGTTCCACTCTCGCAGGCATACGTTCAGTGAGGTGCTGGAAGGTTTCTTGGGGAATGGAAGTGGAGCGCTGCACTGAGGAGAAGTATCGATGTCGGTCGGCAAGGCCCGGAGCGAAATCGGCTTTCCAAAACATCCCAGAGGTGTTCTATAGGATCCGAGTAAAGACTCTGTGCGGGCCAGTCCATTACAGGGATGTTATTGTCGCGTAACCACTCCGCCACAGGCCGTGCATTATGAACAGTTGCTCGATCGTGTTGAAAGATGCAATCGTCATCCCCAAATTGCTCTTCAACAGCGGGAAGAAAGAAGGAGCTTCAAATATCAATGTGCTGTGATAGTGCCACCTAAAACAACATGGGGTGCAAGCCCCCTCCATGTAAAACACGACAACACCATAACACTACCGCCTCCGAAATTTACTGTGTAACACCCCACCCGTCACTTATCTGGTTTTGGTTTGTGTTCACCCCAGGTAATTGACTAACAGATCAACAGAGAGTGCAAAACTGCCGCAATGTCGGATAACGCAAAGAAAGTAATAAGGCCCTGTGACTCCTGATTGAACTGCAGTGGCAGTGTTGACATTAATTGATTCAGAATTGAACCCTTTTAATTAAAAAGGACTGCACATTGATGTTATATTCAGCTACTGAACACCAGATGCAAATGTTGAACATAAAATTAATTAAGAAAGTGACTTGGGATTTCAACTACTTGATTGAAAACAGATGGAGTCGATTAGCACAGATTTATTTTTAACTCACCACCTTCAATCATCACATTGCATGACTCTCCTAACAGGCAGTCGTAATAAATTGCGTTTGTGTGGAGTAAAGCGCGATGAATCAAAAGTAATTCCTATCGACTGATCCAGGCGTAATGCGAAGTGCGAGAAGAATTCTACAATACACGGCCCATGAAACCCTCGTGGAAACTTTGCCGACGTGATCCAACAAATTAATCAGTGGCCCGAGCGGGCGCAATATCACCGAATTCAGCGTGGCGGAGCGGTGTCGTTGTGCGGACATCGGATGACCTCGTGGTGCTGCAAGGCTGCGCTCGTCTATTCACTGCTAGCTATCTTGCTCAGTACATAGCTGAACCAAAACTTCCTATCTCCAAGCTCAATCGCTCCATTTGCTAAGTCCTAAACTGCAGAGATGCTCACTCTTTCTCAGACAAGCGGAGTCAAGAACGCCACGTCCACACTCTACGCAAGCTGGGAACGGAAGACCTCTACAGGGACTTCTCCCAGTCCGCTCTTCGCCTCGGTTTCCCCTCCAGCAAAATCACTTACGCCAATTGCAGCGCAAGTCGCGTTAATTATGTGTCGCTTCCCAGCGCTGACCAATGCCTGCTCTGGGAAGTGAACAAATTCCCACCAACTTCTTGTATTTTGCTCCTCCCAGGCCACCCATCAAGGTTAGCGTCTGCACAAACACCAATTTTTCCGGAATTCTGACTCCCAGGAGAGTACTTCAAATTCCTCGGTCCTACGTTCCCAACAGAGGCCGGCGTATTTCATTCTGTCGCTCTTCACCTGATTTACTTCAGACTCTGCGGACCGTAAATTTAGCGTGAAGTTGCTATAGTCACGAACACGCACATTTTGACCTCTGTTGACCGCTCCACCGTAGCTTTGCGCGGCTTTCTCGTATGTTTCCCTGAAAACGGGCGACAGACATTTATCAAGAGGCATACAAGTTCTCCGTCTGCTTCCAAGTACAGCAGCATGGGGTCGGGGTCAACCACCCACTCACTGTCACTCATCTTAAGGCGGCTGGAGGCCGCGCCGCGTTACTGCTTTCTCAGAGCTTGAGCCGCCCTAAGCTGTCGTGTGAATTACTTTAAAACCATCACCCGACATTAATTATTCCAATACATCCATACTATACCCTCTCCAAGATGCATTGTGCCTTGTCAGTCATTTTGTTCAGCTCTGCTGTTCGCTCAAGGTGAGTTAGGTGATCTTTAATGACTTCATGTAAGGGGCATAGTTCTTGCCATCTTACAACTGTTGGCACTACACAAGCTGGCAGATGATGTTGACCGGGCATTCGCTATACCCGAATCGCCACGTTGTGTACCGTGATTCGTCATTCCACACAACGTTTTACCACTGTTCAATCGTCCAACGTTTACGCTCCTTACGCCAAGCGAGGCGTCGTTTGGCACTTACCGGCGTGATGTGTAGCTTATGAGCAGCTGCTCGACCATGAAATCCAAGTTTTCTCACCTCCCGCCTAACTGTCATAGTACTTAGAGTGGATCCTGATGCAGTTTGGAATTCCTGTGCAATGGCCTGAATAGAAGTCTGTCTATTACACATCACGACCCTCTTCACCTGTCGGCTGTCTCTGTCGGTCAACAGACGAGGTGGGCCTGTAGTCTTTTGTGCTGTACATGTCCCTTCACGTTTCCACTTCACTATCACATCGGAAACATTGGACCTAGGAATGTTTAGGAATGGGGAAATCTCGCGTACAGGCGTATTACGCAAGTGACACCCAATCACCTGCCCACGTTCTAAGTCCGTTAGCTCCACGGAGCGCCCCATTCTGCTGTCTCACCATGTCTAACGACTACTGAGTACCTGGCAGTAGGTGGCAGCACAATGCACCTAATATGTAAAAAAGTATGTTTTTTGAGGTGTCCGGATACTATTGAACACATATTGCCTACACTATAAACGATGAATTCCTTGGTTTTCACGCTCCCTGGACCTAAACCCACAAGACTTTTACTGTGGGGGCGTTTGAAAGCTGTTGTCTACAAAACCCTGGTACAAGATGTACAGTGTCTTCATGCCGTATTGCGCAAGGCTGTGAAACAATACGCAATTCACCACTGATACATCAGCGCATCACGGATTCAATGCGATGACACATGTATCCTTGCTAACGTTGGACACTTTGAACGTTTCTGTTAGGAAAATGTTTCATACTGCGCTGATAACGACATTTCTTGCGTGTTTCCCATGATTAATGTGCGGAGTGCGTTGTAGCAACTGAGCTCCAACATGAAAATAAAGCATTTCCTCACACATTTACATATAACATATTTTTACTCTTCATGCGAGGAAGGTTTTCTGAATGTTCGACCCAACCTGCCGAGCGGTTCTAGGCGCTTCAGTCTGGAACTGCGCGACCGCTACGGTCGCAGGTTCGAATCCTTCCTCGGGCATGGATGTGTGTGATGTCCTTAGGTTAGTTAAGTTTAAGTAGTTCTAAGTTCTAGGGGACTGATGACCTCAGATGTTAAGTCCCATAGTGCTCAGAGCCATTTGAACCATTTTGACCATACCTTTTTGTTACAACCTGTACGACCCTAACGCAATGACGTGTCCAACTAAAGTGAAAAGGTGTCAACGATCTAACTAACGATGCACAGACGAGGGCGATGCTTATCGGGAAGGAAGTCCATCGACATCGGCCATAGACGACAACGGCCAGGTAATGTCTCCGGCAAGCTGAAAAAACGCCTGCGCGGAAGGAGATTTTCCATCAACGAGGACGATCATGCAGAGGTCCTCGAATGGCTCCTTGACCAAAGAGCAGGCTTCTAACGTCGAGAAACTGAACGATTGGTAGACCGTTCCGACCATTATTTACAGGGTCTTGGTGAGTACGTTGAAGAACTGTGTCATGTATCTGTGTCAGCCTGTAGTGCAGAATTAATAAAAGTTGATTGGCCTGCGTTAATAATGTATAACTGCCGTTTTGAGCTCCCATAGTACCATTGTGCTTATGTATCAAATGTCCAGAAAGGTACAATTAACGTACACTGATAACCCAAGAAATGGTTCAAATGGCTCTGAGCACTATGGGACTTAACTTCTAAGGTCATCAGTCCCCTAGAACTTAGAACTACTTAAACCTAAATAACCTAAGGACATCACATACGTCCATGCCCGAGGCAGGATTCGAACCTGCGACCGTAACGATCGGGCGGATCCAGACTGTAGCGCCTAAAACCACTCGGCCACGATAACCCAAAACATTATGACCACTGTCCAGCGCGAGGTTGCATGTCGTCTGGTGGCGTTGCGGGAACATGACACGGTAAGGAAAGCATGTACCGTAAGTGGATCAAAGACGGCTGGGGAATAATTCTAGTGACGACACGGGCAGGTCGTCGCTAGACGACGTATGAGTTCCAGAGATGGACAAACAAGTTATTAAGCAGGTGGTCATAATAGTTTTGTGTGGTGTGCGTACTGTAAGACCTTCTGTACACACACCATCAGATTATTTGACTTGTCGCTCTAATGAAGTACGCGAGTGTCAGCAATATGTCTCGTGGTCTTATTGTGGCATGTTTATCTTCTGCGTTAGGTCAGACGATAGAAATGCCACTTGCACGCTTAGAGTAGCAGATTGATGGTGACCAACTTTAAACAGAACTTGATTAATTTTCACACATATTTATTAAAATAATAAAAATCATAAACCTTACTTAACTTGATTCTGGATGCTATTTGCAATTGACAATCTGAAGTTCCTTTGGTCTTGGTATGTTAATCTTATTCTCACATATCTCTGATACTTGACAAAGTGTCTATTCATTTATCTGCATGGCTCTGTATAGGAATATGGTAATCTTATTAGGCGCAGACTGAAACTTGACTGGTACAGCAAATGCAGAGTAATGCAGACTGGTACAGACAAATGCAGACTGACTAATCGGAGGTCTGTACACTCATTATAATACCTCGCGCGTTCAGGTATCACTGCGCGAGTGTGATCCGCGAGGAGAAAAGGTTGTACGTTAGCAGCAATCTCATTGGCTGCGCTACATATTAATACGCGGATCGGCGGAAGCAGAATTTGGCCCGTCTCTAAGACAGCGCCATCTTGTACTGCGGTGGCGGACGAGCGCTGCGCCTGCGCTGTTGTGCTTAGCGGGGCGCGCTCTAGTGGGAAAGTTGTGTACGAGCTGACTACGCGGAACTATGTACACAACATTTTGGCTCGTCAGTGTAATATAGCGCCATTATGTGCCTCGTATCTTTACAGCGAATCACTATGAAACAAAGAGAAGCGTTCGAAGTTTTCTGCGGATATAGATACTGCTACCATGAACAGCTCAGTAGGCAGTTAAGTTGAAGAGAAATGGACATCTCTAAAACTGTTAATTACATAAATTGGAGAGGAAACCTAGGTAAAAGGAAGGTAACTCTGAATAAACAATAGGTAACAGAAGAAATAATTCAGTTGATCGACGGAAGAAGGAAGTATAAAAATATTCAGGGAAATTCAGGTACAGAGAAATACAAGCCACTTAGCAATGACATACATTGGGAGTACAGCGAAATGGCTGCATAAAACATGTGAAGGAATTTAAAAAAATGATCATTGGAAGGGCGGTCTCGGCATAAAGAAAAGTCAGAGCAACCTTCGGTGTAATCAAAAGCAAGGGCGGTAACATTAAGAGTGCAGTGGGAATTCCTTTCCTGAATACAGAGAAAAAGAGCGGATAGGTGGAAAAAGTATACAGACGGCCTCTATGAGGCGGAGGACTTGTCTGGTGACTGATACAAGAAGAAACGCAGTTTGGAAGAATTAAATTCAAATAAAAAGGGATATATAATATTCTATTGCCATTTCTAAAATATTTGCGGGAAGTGGTAACAAAACGATTATTCACGTTTGTGTCTAGAATGTGTGAGACTGGGGACATTCTATCAAGTCACCAACAAAAATGTGAATGTTAGGCTAAGCCTGTTCAGTGTGTTAAAACAAGAGTGAAAACTCTGAGATGCGTAGGTCATCTGCACATAGGACTGCATTTAATCAAATGCCATAAATTCAACTAAATACCTAGGTATTACAATTACGAACAACTTCAATTGGAAAGAACACATAGAAAATATTGTGGGGAAAGCCAACCAAAGGCTGCGTTTTATTGGCATGACACTTAGAAAATGTAGCAGACCTACTAAGGAGACTGCCTACACTACGCTTGTCCGTCATCTTTTAGAATACTGCTGCGCAGTGTGGGATCCTTACCAGATAAGACTGATGGAGTACATCGAAAAAGTTCAAAGAAAGGCAGCACGTTTTGTATCAACGCGAAAGATGGGAGAGAGTGTCACAGAAATGATGCGGGATTTGAGCTGGACATCATTAAAAGAAAAGCGTTTTTCGTTTCGACGGAATCTTCCGACGAAATTCCAATCACCAACTTTCTCCTCCGAATGCGAAAATATTTTGTTGACACCGGCCTACATGGAGAGGAACGATCACCACGATAAAATAAGGGAAATCAGAGCTCGTACGGAAAGATATAGGTGTTCGTTCTTTCCGCGCGCTATACGAGTACAAACATGTTCCGGTAAAATCAGGAATACAGAAGTACAAGTCGCTGAGGAATAAAATAAATAGGAAGTGCAGGGAAGCTAAGAAGAAATGCCTGCAGGAAAAATGTGAAGACATCGAAAAAGATATGATTGTCGGAAGGACAGACTCAGCATACAGGAAAGTCAAAACAACCTTTGGTGACATTAAAAGCAACGGTGGTAACATTAAGAGTGCAACGGTAATTCCACTGTTAAATGCAGAGGAGAGAGCAGATAGGTGGAAAGAATACATTGAAAGCCTCTATGAGGGTGAAGATTTGTCTGATGTGATAGAAGAAGAAACAGGAGTCGATTTAGAAGAGATAGGGGACCCAGTATTAGAATCGGAATTTAAAAGAGCTTTGGAGGACTTGCGGTCAAATAAGGCAGAAGGGATAGATAACATTCCATCAGAATTTCTAAAATCATTGGGGGAAGTGGCAACAAAACGACTATTCACGTTGGTGTGTAGAATATATGAGTCTGGCGACATACCATCTGACTTTCGGAAAAGCATCATCCACACAATTCCGAAGACGGCAAGAGCTGACAAGTGCGAGAATTATCGCACAATCAGCTTAACAGCTCATGCATCGAAGCTGCTTACAAGAATAATATACAGAAGAATGGAAAAGAAAATTGAGAATGCGCTAGGTGACGATCAGTTTGGCTTTAGGAAAAGTAAAGGGACGAGAGAGGCAATTCTGACGTTACGGCTAATAATGGAATCATGGCTAAAGAAAAATCAAGACACTTTCATAGGATTTGTCGACCTGGAAAAAGCGTTCGACAATATAAAATGGTGCAAGCTGTTCGAGTTTCTGGAAAAAGTAGGGGTAAGGTATAGGGAGAGACGGGTCATATACAATATGTACAACAACCAAGAGGGAATAATAAGAGTGGACGATCAGGAACGAAGTGCTCGTATTAAGAAGGGTGTAAGACAAGGCTGTAGCATTTCGCCCCTACTCTTCAATCTGTACATCGAGGAAGCAATGATGGAAATAAAAGAAAGGTCCAGGAGTGGAATTAAAATACAAGGTGAAAGGTTATCAATGATACGATTCACTGATGACATTGCTATCCTGAGTGAAAGTGAAGAAGAATTAAATGATCTGCTGAACGGAATGAACAGTCTAATGAGTACACAGTATGGTTTGAGAGTAAATCGGAGAAAGACGAAGGTAATGAGAAGTAGTAGAATTGAGAACAGCGAGAAACTTAACATCAGGATTGATGGTCACGAAGTCAATGAAGTTAAGGAATTCTGCTACCTAGGCAGTAAAATAACCAATGACGGACGGAGCAAGGAGGACATCAAAAGCAGACTCGCTATGGCAAAAAAGGCATTTCTGGCCAAGAGAAGTCTACTAATATCAAATACCGGCCTTAATTTGAGGAAGAAATTTCTGAGGATGTACGTCTGGAGTACAGCATTGTATGGTAGTGAAACATGGACTGTGGGAAAACCGGAACAGAAGAGAATCGAAGCATTTGAGATGTGGTGCTATAGACGAATGTTGAAAATTAGGTGGACTGATAAGGTAAGGAATGAGGAGGTTCTACGCAGAATCGGAGAGGAAAGGAATATGTGGAAAACACTGATAAGGAGAAGGGACAGGATGATAAGACATCTGCTAAGACATGAGGGAACGACTTCGATGGTACTAGAGGGAGCTGTAGAGGGCAAAAACTGTAGAGGAAGACAGAGATTGGAATAGGCCAAGCAAATAATTGAGGACGTAGGTTGCAAGTGCTACTCTGAGATGAAGAGGTTGGCACAGGAAAGGAATTCGTGGCGGGCCGCATCAAACCAGTCAGAAGACTGATGACAAAAAAAAAAAAAAAAAAAAAAAAAAAAAAAAAAAAAGAGAGAGAGAGAGAGAGAGAGATTGAAATAATAGAGAATTGTGAAGGTGGTTCGATGAACCGTCTGCCAGGCACTTAAATGTGATTTGCAGACTATCCATGTAGATGTAGATTCAGATGTCATGATTTAAAAATACTCATTCTAATTCGCCATTTTCTACTTACCGATCACTTTCAAAATGGTTCGAATGGCTCTGAGCACTATGGGACTTAACATCTATGGTCATCAGTCCCCTAGAACTTATAACTACTTAAACCTAACTAACCTAAGGACTGCACACAACCCCCAGTCATCACGAGGCAGAGAAAATTCCTGACCACGCCGGGAATCGACCCCGGGAACCCGGGCGTGGAAAGCGAGAACGCTACCGCACGACCACGAGCTGCGGACTACCGATCGAATGTACAGGGAGTGCAGCATCGTTGTCTTACCTCTTTGTGTACATTGACTCTGTGATTATGTTTCCAGAAGCCGATACCAGCTTAATACGGTGATTACACAGTCTTGTAAACCTACTGCTAGACTGTTACTTAAAATAACTTCTCAGAAACACTTCCGTAGTGAACTCGTCTTCTCTATGGTATTTTCATAGTCTAATATGTTAGCAGCGTGGATGGACATTAGCGGAACTGTGGCAAGTAAAACACAGTGGATCACAGTGAATTAAAACTACGTCATTAAGAACAAATCTTGATAATATGCATAATTCAATTGCAGAACATCCTCGTCACTTATATTATCTGACGTAGCATGTAAACGTGCGACATTTAATATTTCTTCTTCGATAGCTGACAAATTATGAACGTGATTAAAATAATCTGCTTCTTTGGCTTTTAAATTCTGTATTAAATTGGCCCAAAATCCAGTTATACAATATCTTCACTCCCGTGACGCAGTAAAAAATAAAAATCTGCTCCTATTTCCTTCCCCAACTCGAACAGTATCTGCAGCAGATTTTTGAACAGCATAATATCGTAATTTCCCGAAATTATTATAAATGGATATTTAATTTCATTTCGAATAATATGGATTTGTATGGGATAGTGGATCTATGTGATGCGATGAAGATGATGAGTGCAAATCGTCTTCTGCACGGAGTGGCTCGTTCGTTCCCACGGTGCGTGAGACCAGGCGTTCTTTGCTCGCGACGCTCGGGGATTCCCAGGGGAGGCATGAGACTCGACATTAGCAAGCGATGCTCTGACGCACGCTTCATGAATATACTGGGCAATTTGACAATCTTCAGAGACTGTACTAATCACTGCTGCCACTTATCCTTAGCTTGCTTTGGAAATAACGTAAGCTCAAACAATGACTGCATAATGGTGTATTTTTTTTAACATCAAAAGATTTTCAGCTATGTTGCGATTTTTACAAATCTTTTCTTGCGCATGATGCACTAGCGACAATAACCCTTTTCAGGTGGTTTTTGAGCGACAAGTGAAATGCGTAAGCGATGGTTTCCATGTGTCAGTGCATTAAATGTTTATAAGGGTTCCGGAAGCTGCAGAGCTTACAAGCAGTGACAAGCATCACATTTAAATGGAACAGCGTAATGAAAATCATGATAGAGAACACTACCAAGTTTTTTTTTTTCGTTTTTAATTTTCTTTTAAGTTATGTCTTTCAAGTGACTTGATGCCGTCCATCTCGCCATCTCCTAGATGCTAATACACAAAACGTCCCGTACATCTTCTTCTTCCTCACCTTATTTCCGTGTCCCTACTGGGTGACGTTGTGTTATGGGTTTCTAGTAAAGTTAGTGACAGTTGACAGTTGGTGGCCGGATGCCGTTCCTGACGGTGTCATCCACCTTCTCCCCGAACAGAAAACTCCATCTGTCTGCATCTAGAATAAATCTCATGGTCAAGCATGCGAACATTTTTCAGATGTTTGAATAACGTGTGTCTGAGGCGGGACGGGGCTACCAGACCGATATTTGCCTTGTTGGATGTGGCGGACCGCCTAAAAACGAGATCCAGGCAGGCCGGTCACTAGCTGTCGTAGTTAATCCTCCAGGCGGATTTGATCCGGGGCAGGTTCGCCTCCCCGAATCCAGGAAGCGTCGGGCTAACGCGCTCGCTTGTTCAAGTGAGTTATAACCTGTTCTGCGTATCCCTTATTGCTGTGTTTTTCCCTTTATTTCTCCTTCCAGCGCCTGATGCCTTAGCTGCAATTACTGAAGTGTGATGGACGTCCTACTGTTTCCTCTTCTTGTAAGGGTCTTTCCATCGACTTCTCACTATTAATTTTAGCACTCCTTCGTTTAGCACTTACAAGGAATCGCATTCAGCGTCGATTATGTTCTAGAAGTTATAACCTATTAGAGGTCCAAGAAGGCTACTGTCACAGCGCTCTACATTGTAGTGGTGGCGACGTGCAGACACTCTTACAAAGTTCCAGAAGCAGCTGAAGAGAGACTAGGAATATACTACAACCTCCTGCGTACTGATCCCGTAGAGTTCGTGAAGAATGGAACTCCCATCTGCAAAACGGCTTCAAACGTCTGAGGAGTACTTAACAGATGAGTTGTGTGTTAAATATTTAAGCATGTAAGTGAGAAAAAATTTAGGAAAGGTTTGAAATTATGCTTAACGCGTAGCTTCCAAGGTCAGTTTGTTGACGTACTCAGTCCCGCTATATTTTAATATCCATAAAAACTGCATTCACCAATTTCAGTGAAACAGTTCAGTTTTTTATGCAAAAAGTTACATTAATACCACACAGAAACATATTCAAATAAATTTTAAAGTTAATTTTCACCAAAAAAGGTGTGCCAAGAAGAAACTGCACAATATGAACATTATATTACGCGATAATGTTAACGCCATGAAAACGCAAATGCCCTACACTCTAAATTTTACTTTTTGTTATATTTATATTGTTTATTATACGTGTAATAATAGAAACATAAACTCCTATCGGACATTTTAAAAAATGAAAATTACACTAGTACTTTTTGGTTTTCAGTTTCCTTCTCAGAGGTTTTCTTTAGACTCGCTGATAATTTTTGTAGAGAATTCAAGTTAGATTGGCTCCTTGCAACAACGGCAAATATAAGACGTCTTCCTCTGATTTTTTGCGTCACAGGTGGAGTATGTTTCTCGTTTTTGCAACAGTTCTACAACAGTTTTTACTCTTGGTTCTGCTACACACGCAACACACATGGATGCTCGAAGTTCACCGCATATGTGATATTTGTTGACTCGTTTTTATCTGTGGTACAACCAACGAATTTGCAAGCTTTTTCAAAAAATTGTAGCGACTAACCTGAGTATTGTCTTTGTTGATATTTTGTAGGACAAACACATTCACCTCACTTATGTCCAATATGCTGAAAACAATGGCATTGACCATTGTTGGAAGAGGCTTTGACGACCAGCTATATTTATTTGAACGTAATATATTTCCAGCAGAACCTTTAGCTTAAAATTCAGTCGCTACACTTCTTTCTTCATCACTTTGATCACTTGTTTTATTCCAGGAATTCATAGGTAGCAAAACAAATTCGTCTTTATCTCCACACTGTTCCTATTCTGAATTCTGTCTCGCTTTGAATTTCGTTCTCACTACCTGATCGAACAGACTTCTTAAACAGTCTTCAAACCATTTCAAACAGTATGCTCAAAGTCGGGGTCTGTAACTAGAAAGACCTGGCTATTGATTCCATAACAATAAGTCCCAGTAGCGGTCTTGGTGACTGCTGGCATGAAAGAAGCAGTAACAGTATAAGTCCACGTGATGTTCGAGTGGGTACTGACAAAGGAAACCACGATAGCTTCGCGAAAGAATAACTAACAACGTTATAATCTCTTACCAATCCCCTATGCATTAGCAACAACAAACGCTAGAGGCCTGTGAGATCGCACTTGGAATGTTAAGCGTTAAAAACTGGTAGAAGTTGCTAAATGCTTTTGTTATGTAACATTGGATGAATATAGTCTGGGTAATTTGCGCTCGATTTTAAGCAAAATCTATTTTTTCACCCATCACAATGTTTAGGACGTCATATCTCCCTAACTATGAGTCGGGAGACATATTATTGCAGTACATTCAGTGGTATGTGTGGATAATGTTTGCAAACTGCGTTACCAATAGAGTCGGTAGTAGCCGGCTGTAAGGAAGGTGCGTAAGGGCTTTCCAGAGAAACTTCTGCAACAAAGTCGGAACAATCTTGGCAACATAGGGGCGAGCATTTTTTGGCAGGTTGTTCCGACTACGATGCAGAAGTTTCGCTGCAAAGAGTTTACACTTCCTCCACACAACCGCGCACATTTTTCCATGAAGGCATTGACCGTCTTTTTCTACAGTGCGATGAATGTATTAACAGTTGTGGGAATTACTTTTGAAATAATAAACAGTTTACTTACTTTTTTCCACCTTTCTCGTTTTCATTTGACTGTCTCTTACAGATTGGGCGCAGATAGGTTATTAGGGAGCGTCGACTAATTATGTGATAGATTTTTGTACAAATTTGACCTCCACCGTCCTTGGAGAGATTTGTTGAGGTATGGTGGGACCCCTATCAACCTTCCCTCCCCATCACGTCAACTGTACCCATTAGTCAGGTAAAATTATGTAAAAATTATGTTTTAAATTTTGTTGTAAGCATTGGTTAAAACATTAAGAACACCGTGTTCCATTTGCAAAGTGTATTAATCAGTGTTTTTAACACATCACTAAAAATACTTTCAAACACGCCAAACTTGAGTAGTATTCGGACAGACAGAAAACAGATAGACGGACAAAAAGGCTCCATGAAAGTAGTATTAGCCATTTTGACGCATCCACAACCCCCCCTCCCCCCCCCAAAAAAAATTAACCTTTTATTGGTACATTATATATCACTGAACTTTAACTTACTTTGCAGATGAATGACAAAATTGTTTGCACCTTCCTTTGAACTGTATGATTACGTAGCTTTTCAATCTATTGATTGATATAAACGCTAACAGAATTCTTGTCGATGAATTTCAGCTTAGTTAACTTCCACAGCATTGGAGGGCAGCGTGGAGGGTAAAAATCATGGAGGGAGACCAAGAGATGAATACACTAAGCAGATTCAGAAGGGTGTAGGTTGCAGTAGGTACTGGGAGATGAAGAAGCTTGCACAGGATAGAGTAGCATGGAGAGCTGCATCAAACCAGTCTCAGGACTGAAGACCACAACAACAACAACAACTTCCACAGACGATTAACTGCCGCGTAAGTTTCGTCGTGTTAGCATAACACTTAATTCCGAGCTTGACCAGCTCTTAGGTGGGTCACCGTCCGGGTCTGCCGAGTGCTGTTGGCAAGTGGGGTGCACTCAGCCTTTGTGAGGCAAACTGAGGAGCAACTTGATTGAGAAGTAGCGGCACTGGTCACGAAAACTGACAAGGCCAGCAGAGCGGTGTGCTGACCACGTGTCCCTCCGTATCCACACCCTGTAACGCCTAAGAAATGAGGATGACAGCCGGCCGGAGTGGCCGTGCGGTTCTAGCCGCTACAGTCTGGAACCGAGCGACCGCTACGGTCGCAGGTTCGAATCCTGCCTCGGGCATGGATGTGTGTGATGTCCTTAGGTTAGTTAGGTTTAATTAGTTCTAAGTTCTAGGCGACTGATGACCTCAGAAGTTAAGTCGCATAGTGCTCAGAGCCATTTGAGGATGACACGGTGGCCGGTCGGTACCGTTGCTGCTTCAAGAACTGTTCGGACAGTGTTTTTCTGTGACATTCGTTGCAGAATATCACTACTCACTCACTGACATACAGTATTTCCACTGGCGCGGCAGAGAACTGCCCGAATGAAATCTGACATTTGTGTGGCACTTGTTTCAAGTCGGGGAGTCCCTAGCATGCACACGTATAAAGCACTCAGATCACCTGAGAGAAGCTATTAAGGCAGGGAACACTTTAATACTGTTTAATTTTATAAAAATGGACACTGAATTCCGAAAGAACCAGTATAGGCATGCGTATTCAAATACAGACACATTCAAACAGCCAGAAAACGGCGCTGCGGTCGGCAACACTCATATAAGGCAAGTGTCTGGCGCAGTTGTTAGATCGGTTACTGCTGCTACAATGGCAATTTACCAAGATGTAAGTGAGTTTGAACGTGGTGTTATTGTCTGCGCACGAGCGGTGGGACACAGCGTCTCCGAGGTAGTGACGAAGTGGGGACTTTCCTATACGACCATTTCACGAGTATACCGTGAATATCAGGAATCCAGTAAAAAATCTCCCACATCACTGCGGCCGGAAAAAGGCGCGCAAGAACGGGACCAACGACGACTAAAGAGAATCGTTCAACGTGACAGAAGTGCAAACCTTCCGCAAATTGCTGTATGTTTCAATGCTGGGCCATCAACAACTGTCAGCTTGCGAACCATTCAACTCGTGTACCCTTGATGACTGCGCGACACAAAGCTTTACGCTTCGCCTAGGCTGGTCAACACCGACATTGGATTGTTGACGAGTGGAAACATGTTGCCTGGTCGGACGAGTCTCGTTTCAGAGTGTATCGAGCGGATGGACGTGTACGGGTACGGAGACAACCTCATGAATACATGGACCCTGCATGTCAACAGGGCACTGTTCAAGCTGGTAGAGGCTCTGTAATGGTTTGGGACGTGTGGAGTTGGAATGATATGAGGCCTCTGATGCGTCTAGATACGACTCGAACGATTGACAAGTACATAATCATCCTGTCTGATAACCTGCATCCATTCATGTCCATTGTGCATTCCGACGGACTTCGGCAATTCCAGCTGGACAGAACTGCCACAGAGTGGCTCCAGGAACACTCTTCTGAGTTAAAACACTTCCGTTGGCCACCAGACTGCCCAAACATGAATTATTGAGCATATCTGGGATGCCTGGCAACGTGCTGTTCGGAAGAGATCTCCACCCCCTCGTACTTTTGCGGATTTATAGGCAGTCCTGCATGATTCATGGCGTCAATTCCTCCAGCACTACTTCAGACATTGTATGTTGTATGTTAACCCGGGACCCAGAAACGACGGAGAGGCTCCGTCCCCGTTGCAGCCGCAGTGGTCCACAACCCCACGACGACTACCGCAGTCCACTTCACCCTTCCGCCTCCCCACACCGAACCCAGGGTTATTGTGCGGTTTGGCCCCCCGGTGGACCCCCCCCCCCCCCCCCCAAAGAACGTCTCACACCAGACGAGTGTAACCCCTATGTTTGCGTGGTGGAGTAGCGGTGGTGTACGCGTACGTGGAGAACTTGTCCGCGCAGCATTTGCCGACATAGTGTAGCTGAGGCGGAATAAGGGGAACCAGCCCGCATTCGCCGAGGCAGATGGAAAACCGCCTAAAAACCATCCACAGACGGGCCGGCTCACCGGAACTCGACACAACTCCGCCGGGCGGATTCGTGCCGGGGACCAGGCGCTCCTTCCCGCTCCGGAAAGACCTGCGTTAGACCGCTCGGCTAACCGGGCGGGCACATCAGATATTAATCGAGGCCATGCCACGTCGTTTTACCGCACGTCTGCATGCTCGTGGGAGTCCTACACGATATTAGACTGGTGTACCAATTTCCTTGGCTCTTCAGTGTATATGACCTGAATTAAGAAGTTGACATGAGATTTTCATTGCCCCCGAACCCCTCTTTTAAATGAGAATTAGTGAGATTTTGCTGGACCCCTACCCCCTCACTTTGATCTCCCGTCCCCTTAAACAATCATTGCTCCCGAGCTCGAGATGAGAGTAGAACGATGAGAGCACTAACAAGTAACAAGACGTCCCGTACACTGTTCAATGAAATTCAGAGTCTGCACAGATGCAGGTGTAGTGCCCGACGGTTTCCATGACCGCGGCCTGCGGAAAGATTAGTGCAGCACGTGAGAGGGGGCGAGCTTAGCGTAGGTCGCTGAACTCGCGCGAAGATTACCTGGAGTGCGGAGGGTCCGGGAGCGCCTAAGCGGTTTTGCGCGCTGTCTGCGGAGACTCGCGAGGCGTGGGCGGCCATCCGAGGTCTTTGTGCCCCGGAGGAGCCGGGGCGGGCGGCGGCAGATGCAGATATCAGCAACTCTAGACGCAGAAGCCATACGCGTGGCCCAGCCCGGCCCGGCGCGGCGAGGCCCCGCCGCTGTCATTGTTTCCTAATGACAAAAGGGAACAGATGGCGGCTGCCTGCGCCTCCTGCTGCTCTTGTTGCTCCTGGGACGAGAACGGGGGCACCGGGCCCGGGCCTCTCCGCTCCCAGACAGCCTTGGCGGCCTGCAGGCGGCGGCGCGTGCAGAGCATCCCACCCCTACCCCTCCAGCGAGCCATTGTCGCCCGCGTCTCAGCGGCCTCTGGGAAAGCGCTCTCTCCCCTACTCCGATAGCAACACTTGTTGCGCTGTCATCGAAGTACCACACACCGAGAGCTGTCGCCCTAAATTTAAATATATGACAGTTTAATCAAGTCGCGATCTCAAATGTTGTGAACTGAAGTGCCAAGGCACGAAGGTATTAAAAACAGTAGCCGCCTGTAAGCATTGACATATATCAGTGTGGCAACTTGAAAATTTGTGGTGGATCTGGATTCGAACACGGGTCTCCTGCTTCCTAGCCAGATTCGCTGACCACTACGCCACCCAAACGCAGTGGCCACCAGACGTTTGGTCTACCCTGGCACACCTCCCGTCAGACCAAAGTTCTCAACCTACACCACACACTATAGATATACCACCCGTGCTCATAATGAGCGTGCTACGGTAGTCCGTGGGGTTGCGGTGACCACTGTGTTCGGATGGCGTAGTGTCATCGCATCTGACTAGTAAACAAGAGACCCATTGATATAAATCAGTGCCCACTGACTGCTAATGTCTTTAATTCCTTTGTGTCTTGTTTCATAGTGGCTACAGGGTCAAAATGGTGTCTGTTCTTTCGGACATGTTAGTTAAAATTTTATTAATACCACTATTACGATTCCGAGCCAAAGGAACGAAATTAAATCTACTGTGCAAACCAAAAGCATTAGAGCACTACTTATATACTCGTAATGTTACTTTAATTAAACATGCAGAAACCAGGAAGAAGAAAATTAAATATCGATCATTGTCAGGTATTAAGTACACTTGCCACAAATATACAGTACCAATTTTGAAGAACAATAAGTAAGCATGCATCCGAAAATGAAGTCACTTTCTCTAAATACACTGACGCACCGCACCCATGCAACTACGCGTAACATTACAAACCAACCAGCACCAAAATGAAATGAAATGTGCGTGTGACATTTGTTTGCCGGGAGTCCATTTCTAGGGAGTTCGGCCACCTGGTGTAAGTCTTTTCATTTGTCGCCTCTTCGACGACTTAAGTTCCGATGATGACGAAATTATGATAAGGACAGCACTTATCCTCAATTCAGAGCAGAGAGAATCCTTGATCTGCCTGGGATTCGAACCCGCATCTCCATAATAGAGAGTCAGCAACGCTAACCACAAGATCCCAATTCCAAACACTTGTACATCACGTGTACACGTATGACAGATTTGCGCGGGATGGATATCTGTTCCTTTGACAAAGTTATTTGTTATGAGGGGGCTCGCAATCTGCAAAAATTGAAAGTTGCACTGAATGAATGGGAGCAGGTGTGACAATTTCTTTTTCTAAACAGTAGAAAAAAATATGGGGAGAGTTGTGGGGCAAACACTGCATTTATATGTCGGTACTGTTACAATACTCAATGTTGTCATAGATCGATTAATTACAATCTTAAGAGTGGGACAATGACGGAAAAAAAAAGAATGATTCAGAAGTGTGTTAGAATTTACATCTGAGGAAGAATTACAAGACATGTTTATTGGAATGAAGAATCTAATGAGCATAGAATATGGACAGAGTAAACCAAAAAAAGGCGAATGTAATGAGAAGTAGCAGAAATGAGTGTAGCTATAAGCTTAAAATCGGATTTGGGGGACAACGTAGTACACGAAGGAATTCTGCTACCTTTGAAGCAAAATAGTGCATGAAGGACGAAGTAAGGGGGCTATAATACGATGACTCGCTCAAACAACGAGTATTTCTCGCTAAAAGATCTCTAGTAGTATCAAATGTAGGCCTTAATTTGGAAAATAAATTTCTCAGAATTACGTCTAGAGTGCAGCATTGTCTGAAAGTGAACTATGGATTGTGGGAGTACCGGAGAAGGATAAAGGATAGAACGTTTCAGACGTGGTGATGGAGAAAGGTTCTGAAAATTAAGTGGATTGATAAGATAAGAAATAAGGAAAGTCTCCAAAGAATCGGTGAGAAAAGGAACATGCGGATAACAATGACAAGAACAGTAAGATAAAACTTGTCTTAAGATATCAGGGTAGAACGTCCATGCTACTACATGGAGCGACAGAGGGCGAAAAATGCATGAGGAGACTGAGAACGGAATTTTTACAAGAAATAATCGAAGACGTTCAGTGTAAGTGCTACAGTGAGGACGGCACGTGTGAGGAAGCAGTGGCGAGGAGCTCATGAAAACATGTGTGAAGGCTGAAGAACACACAAACTGTAATCCAACAAAAAAGGAAATACGTTCTACTTTTTAAGGTGGGCCGTGGTTGCCTAGCGGGTGGAGCACTAGACCCCGGGCGTCGACATCCCGTGTTCATTCTTGGACAGGAACGTGTGCTGCTTCTCACTCCAGTCGTTCCAGGAGGGCCCCAGGTCGACTCAACCTACTATCACTTGCTTACTGGAGATCTTTTCCTGTGGTAAAAGGCGAGAGGAGCGGTGGGCCCGCCACTCTCCTCCTCCTGGAGCTGCGGCGAAGAAAGGTTGCACTCTACCTGCATTCAGACCAGCGTTCGATAACAGGCTTCTGCCAAGAATTTTACTCTTTCTGTCGTTTAATATGACAGAATTTTGATAAATTATAACTGCGGATTGGCAAAGAGTTTTCAGATAGTCTGGCAGAATCGTCATCACTCCATGTTAATAAAACCCACACTCTTTTTTATTAACATTCATATTATTCAGCTGTGGAGCAGAAAATGTCAACAACAATTTTTTTATTTATTCTTTTAATTACCGTTCTAGGTGACACAGATACAACGGCCTTTATTCGCATTTGGGAGGACTGGGACTCAGTTCCCTCTTCATTCCTCGAGCTTCAAGTTTACCGTGGTTTCCTTAGATCGCCGAAGGCCAATATCGTAACTGTTCCCTTGAGAAAGTTGCAACTTTGGGAAGCAGCGAGCTCCAACTGATGCCAGGCTGGTGCCAAAATGACTTTCCATACCATGGACGCTAACATAGGCGATTTGCCAGTTACGAATGAAGTCCAAGGCGCTGTGGTTGCCGGAGACAGTGGACGCAGTCGAAGACCTATTGATGAGAGATAAACACAGGGCAGGAAAGGGTTTCGGTGAAACACTGCGGTAGAGCAGTTGGCCGGTAAAGAGCTTACTGGCAGCTTATATTGGAAGAAGTCAGTTTACTGACCGCAGCGGACGTATAGGTTTCTTCATTACTCGACAAAGCGAAGAGTAGCCCTGCCGTAATTGGGATCTAGCTTCGTCACGTGACTAGGTACAGTCACGTTGCAGTTCAAAGTACTGTGCGTTGCTATCTCGTTGCGTTAAGCACGCTGAGCGATCGCGGAAAATGCCTTCGCGGGGAGCCACGACCGATTACTGTTAACGTCATTAAACTGATTAATGGTTAGAAGCAGAAAGGAGTGATAATGTTCACGGAATGTGCAAGTATTGTTTAAGCCAACTGAGTGTAAATTATGGCAGGAGCAATGCTCTAGTACGTTTGAACCAGTTGACAGCTGCTACCATAATCAACAACAAATAACGACGGACGCCAAATAGCTTAGTGCAACCTCAGCAGCAGGAAGGCAAGTAGTCTCCGTGACAAGGTACCTCAGCAAAAAGACAGTAATACCTCCTAAACAACTTCCTGACAAAAAAAAAAAAAGAGTGAAGCACCCAGAGGACGTGGACGGGTGTCGATGTAACTTCGCACACATGCAACTATCGATGAGTAAGTAAATGATTACAGTTGCAATTCTTTGTGACTGGCAGAAAAAGCCACCAAAGTCCATTGGTGTTGTTCGTGTGGGTGATCAGTGCAAAGGACACGGAGACACAGCTTTTTCTGTGATACAGCTGTATCAGCACCTCTCTTGGTTTGAAAGGTGCCTCAGTGTGTGTGTCTCCATTTTGGCTGGCTGTCAAATCGTGCCACATTATGATCTGTGGCATTCGTGTTGACAGTTGCCTGGTATTTGACACGTGGGAATGTGATGACACACTTACTTGTCCTGTAGCTTTCAGTCGACCGCGTCTGACGCCACGAGGGTGAAACGCCGTATTTTACACCAAGCACAGCGTAACTTCTTCACAACTGCGCCTGCCATCCGAGAACAGATTCTGGACTCCTTGCAACATTCTACACTGTGTGATCAAAAGTATCCTGACACCCCCAAAAACATACGTTTCTCATATTAGTTGCCTTGTGCTGCCACCTACTGCCAGGTACTCCATATCAGCGGACTCATTAGTTCGTTAGTCATTAGACATCGTGAGAAAGCAGAATGGGGTGCTCCATGAAACTCACAGATGTCGAACGTGGTCAGGTGATTGGGTGTCACTTGTGTCATACGTCTGTATGCGAGATTTCCACACTCCTAAACATCCCTAGGTCCACTTTTTCCAATGTGATAGTGAAACGGAAACGTGAAGAGACACGTACAGCACAAAATCGTAAAGGTCGACCTCGTCTGTTGACTGACAGAGACCGCCGACTGTTGAAGAGGGTCGTAATGTGTGATAGGCAGACATCTATCCATACCAGAGGAATTCCAAAATGCTTCAGTATCCACTGCAAGTACTATGAACGTTAGGCGGGAGGTAAGAAAACTTGGATTCCATGGTCGAGCGGCTGCTCATAAGCCACACATCACGCCGATAAATGCCAAACGACGCCTCCGTTGGTGCAAGGAGCGTAAACATTGGACGATTGAACAGTGGAAAAACGTTGTGTGGAGTGACGAATCACGGTACGCAATGTGGCGATCCGATGGCAGGGTGTGGGTGTGGCGAATGCCCGGTGAACGTCATCTGCCAGCGTGTGTAGTGCCAACAGCAAAATTCGGAGGCGGTGGTTTTATAGTGTGGTCGCGTTTTTCATGGAGGGGATTGCACTCCTTGCTGTTTGACACTATCATAGCACAGGCCGACATTGATGTTTGAATAATCTTCTTGCTTCCCACTGTTGAAGAGCAATTCGGGGATGGCGATTGCATGTTTCAACACGATAGTGCGTTCATAATGCACGGCCTGTGGCGGACTGGTTACACGACAATAACATCCCTGTTATGGACTGGCCTGCACAGACTCCTGACCTGAATCCTATTGAACACCTTGGGGTTGTTTTGGAACGCCGACTTCGTGCCAGGCCTCACCGACCGACATCGATGCCTCTCCTCAGTGCAGCAGTCCTTGAAAAATGGGCTGCCATTCCCCAAGAAATCTTACAGCACCTGACTGAACGTATGCCTGCGAGAGTGGAAGCTGACATCAAAGCTAAGGGTGTGCCAACACTGTATTGAATTCCAGCATTACCGATGGAGGGCGCGACGAACTGGTTAGTCATTTTCAGCCAGGTGTCGGGATACTTTAGTCACATAGTGTACACCTACATCTACATGGATACTCAGCAAATCACACTTAAGCGTCTGGCAGAGGATTCATTGAACCACCTTCACAATAATTCTCTATTATTCCACTCTCGAACAGCGCGCGGAACATCTTTCCGTGCGAGCTCTGATTCCTCTTATTTTATTACGTTAATCGTTTCTCCCTAAGCAAGCCGGTGTCAAAAACAAAATTTCGTATTCGAAGGAGACAGTTGGTGACTGGAATTTCGTGAGAAGTTCCTGCCGCAACGAGAAACGCTTTTGTAGTAATGATGTCCATCCCAAATCCTGAATCATGTAAGTGACACTCTCTCCCCTATTTCTCTATAATGTAAAACGTGCTGCTCTCCTTTGCATTTTCTCGACTTATTTATTAATCCTACCTGGTAAGGATCCCACAGTGCGCAGCGCTATTCCAGAAGAGGACGGACAAGCGTAGTGTAGGCGATCTAGTAGAACTATTGCATCTTCGAAGTGTTGTGCCAATAAAACAGTCTTTGGTTCGCCTTCCCACAAAATTTTCTGTGTGATATTTAGTTGTATTTACGGCCGAAATTCAACGGATTCTTTTTAGCACTAGTGTGGATGACCTCACACTTTTCAGTGTTTAGGGTCAATTGACAACTTTCCCATCATACAGATATCTTTTCTTAATCGTTTTGCAATGGTTTTTGATCTTCTGATGACGATAAAAGACAGCATCATCTGCAAACAACCTAAGACGGCTGCTCAAATTGTCTCCTAAAACGTTCATATACATAAGGAACAACGGAAGGCCTATTACACTACCTTGGCGAACGTCAGAAATCAGTTCTGTTTTACTCGATGACTTTCCGTCAGGTACTACGAACTGTGACTTCTCTGAGGAAGTCACGAATCCACGTAACTGAAACGATATTCCATAAGCACGCAATTTGATTACAAGCTGCTTGTGAGATACAGTATCAAAAGCCTTCTGGCAATCTACAAATACGGAATCAATTTGAAATCCCTTGTCAATGACACTGAACCCTTCGTGTGACTAAAGAGCTAGTTGTGTTTCGCAAGAACGATGTTTTCTAAATCCGTGGTGACTGTGTGTCTTTGTCACCCCGCACCATTGTTCGGCCACTAGCAGCTGCCTTACTTGGGAATTGCCGACACAAGCGTATGTTGCCGTTACGATCACAACACAAACGGCTGCGTTTGGAATGGTGCCGTGAGCAGGAATCGTGAAATGCTGACGAATAGCGTCAAACTCTATTCAGTGGTTTTGTACCACCCTAGAGACCATTGTCGGTGAGTATGGCGCCTACCTTGGGAGAAGTGCCATTCTTGAATTGTTTTAGAGAGTCACAGCGGTGTCATGGTTTGGGAGCCATCGGATATGATCTCAGTTCACGTCTGGCCTCCACTGACGGAAGTCTGAGGGTACAACCTTGCGTCACGGATTATTCATATCCTCTTATGTAACCGCTTAGGGTTACATTTTTCGACGAATAATGCTTGTCCACTCATGGTACGTGTCTCCATGAACTGTCTGCGCGTTGTTGAGGTATTCCTGTCACCAGCAAGATCTCCAGACCCGTCCCCGTAAGAACATGTGTGGTACCAACCTTGGACATCAACTTCGTCCCTGTGGCATTATTCAGGATGTAAATGGCCCATTACAAGAAACGCGGGCCTTCTTGCCTCAGGAGACACCCTTCCCAACCGAATCAGTGTATGCTCTGGCAAAGAACAGGTACAGCTTCACACTGATAAGTATGTCAGTTATCACTGCAATAACAACTCATACTCTCTCAATGTGTGAAGTTTCATTTCGTTTCCTCCTTCCCCTCTGAGTGCTTCAATTTATATGTCAGGCAGTGTATTATGTAATTTCCGGAGATAGCAAATGATTATATCAAGAACTGGTTACTGCAGTTGATTAATTAGATACTGCGTGCCCGGGAGAGTACCGTACGCTGTATTACTAGCACTCATGCATGTGTAGTCGCACATATTAAACCAGCCAGCGGGAAACCTCACAGAGGAGGCGCCGCCTCAGCGGGCGTCGGTGCCACACCTGCCGCGGACATCCGCAAGGCGTCTCAGAGTAGGCCACAAGTCCCCATCTCCCAGCAGCCCACACAGGAGAGCTTATATTTCCCTAAGTTCTGGGCCCATAAGGAAATCGCTTCTCGGAGTCACGTTACTGCCGCACGTGCTCACTCGTTTCCACACCTGTCCGTAGCATCGTGCAGGCGCTGGGGTTCTCTCACAGCGGACATGTAACGTGAGAGTACCAATGACGCCTTGTTATAAAACAGAAGAAGATCTTTCTAAACTAGCATGTATAGAGCACAGTACTGTTGTAATGTTGATGCATTAAGTTGTTCTGAAAGCGGTGCTGATATTCAAGACAATAAAAGCGGGTTAAAAGCTATGAGCTATCTGGGGAAGTTAACCTTGCATTACTGAGCAACTGTTTCACCAAATTCCCAACCAGACTAACATTAATTATAATCTTTTAATAGTCATCTTACGACAACCGAGAATTTAAATAAAAAGAAATAAATCAGTTTATATTTGGACATTTATTTTAACATTGATCATTGTTCCGTTAACATTTCAGCATATTAAACTTGATTCATAATTAGACTGGTGCCTTATTTAGGATTGTAAAAATGTGAGTTTGTAATCTTACGTAACACATCAAATATGGAGCCAAAATTGGGAGACTGCATACAACACTGCATTCATAAAATAACACACGAAGAACGTTGAAACATATGCAAGAGGGAATTAACCACAACCAACCGATTCAATTTTCACCCAAAGAAGTTACGTTCGTAGTGCAATCCTGTCCGTCATGAAATTACCACACACTGGTATACTAAATTCATACTAACTCTGTGTGAAATCTTCCCGAAAAGAATAGCTGAGGGCTACTTTGAAGATTACACCACATGCTTCACTTGGTCAACTTGGTTTACACAAAGAGTGTAGCTCCACAATAATTTTGATAGTTAAAATAAATTACATCGAAACACAATTTACAAAAGAAAAACGTCGAACTGGTTACTATTGTCTTACTATTAACCTGATGGGTCAAACAATTGTATAAGGACGGGGTACTGGTCTCACAAAGTACACCCCACGTGGGTTGAACATAAAGAAAAGTTGCCATATTGAAAAATATTGTCAAGATGAGACGTTATAATCTCACGCACATTCGCATTTAAGATTGATGATCTTAGTTAGAGTTACCGATCGTCAACACGTGGTTCCACTTTACTCACAAAGTAGTGACAAAGCAACTACTGGAAGATATTCTGAACTTCACACTCGAATTACACTGCGTTGCCATTTAAGATAACATATTTTAGATCTAAACCTGAAATAAAGGTGATTAAATTTTCAGTTAACTTAAGAAATCCATTGTCCTACAGACTCAGCAGAGACGCGCTTAGCCGGAGATCTTACCACTTCAGACGCTCGCTGCGGACAGACTGTCGTGGGCCCCTACCGAGGGTGCTTCACAGCTACAGACGGAAGTGACCAGAGAGGCAGCTTCCTATACCAACATGACAAGGGATGGACAAGACCATACTAAGAATAGAAACTTCTTTGCCTTTAGAAAGCGTAGCTACCTGTTCCGACGTTGGTCCTACTGTTCTCTAGCAGACCAGCTCGTCTGCTACCATCGAGCATGCAACTAGAAATACATTTGCTCATTCATCCTTTCACACAGAAGGGAAGGGGGATGACAGTATCTTATCATATACAGTATATAAAAGAAAGCGGATGTAGGTTCCGTATGAGACTGTGTGACATGAATTACATATAAACTGTGCTTCAAAGTGTTGTAGTGTGACAGATCGTTCTTGATTATGTGTAAAAGTAACACGTTCCACTGCTCAGTCTCCTCCCTGATGGAGTCAGAAACACCACAGTAAATTCAGAAGTGGAATGTATGCCGTAAATGACAACAGATTTAAGAAATTAACATGAAAGGAATCAACAGAGACCTTTCACTGTGTGTAGATGAACTGTAGCTAATGATTTTCGGTCCTTCTCTCTCACGCCTTTGTCGGTGGACCACTAACTGTCGACATTACCAATGAAACTACAACATACAGCTGAGGAAGACCGTTCTGAAACATTACAGACACGGGATGGAGAAAAATCTGAAAACACCGGGAGAAGTGCATGCTTGAACATCCATGCAGATGCTAGTCAAGCCTGCAGGTAGCGTTGTTGTATTTGACAGTGAAAGGTCCCAGTGCAATGTCCTCAATACGTTGCTAGCGTCAGTCATGGGCCGTGCAGTGCTCTGTGTAAACGTGAGTGCAGTATGTCGGAATCCAGTGAATTAGAACGTGAACAAATTGTTGGTGCTCGTGTGGTAGGTGCTTAAGTAACCAAGGTAGCCGAGGTGTTCGGTGCTTCAAGAGTCAGCATATCGAAGATTTATACCGCATACAAGGAAAGCAGAATAACATCAAACTCTTAAGTCACAACGCGGACAAAAGTCTGTGTTTAGTGAACGTCACAGAAGGTCTTTGACGAGGATTGTGACGAAAAAAAAAGAGGACGACAGCAGCAGAAGTCGACGCAGAACAGAACGTCACACTCGCAAACCCTGTCAGCACCAAAACAACAAGAAGGGAGCTCCAAAGTAGGGAACTGCAGGCCAACCTCGAATTCCAAAGCCACACATCAGTGATGTAAATGCCCATAACAGGAAAATGTGGTGCCGAAGCCGTACAACCAGGATCATGGAGCAATGGAAGAATGTAATTCGATATGGTGAGTCTTGCTACACACTGTCTCCAACTTCTGGCCGAGTTTACGTCACAGGAGTGAAAATGACGGGTATTCGTTGATGATTTGGACAGCCAATCGTGGTATTCCATGGCACCATGGTCACTCTGCAAAGTCACATTATTGCAATGACTATGTGACCATTTTATCTGATCAGGTCCACCCTACAGTAGAAAGTTTGTTTACCAATGGTAATGCTATGTACCAACATGACAGGACCCCTTTTCACACCGCTCGCAGTGTCCAAGACTGGTTCTGACTACACGAGGTTGAAGTGTCGCGTCTTCCCTGGCCACTACAGATTGCAATATTATCGATTTTGTGTGGTCTACTGTGGATAGAAGGGTTCCTGACCGCTATCCATCTCCATCACCGTTTCCTAAACTTGCCACTATTTTGCAGGAAGGTACAAGAATCCCTTAAAAACCCCATAGCACCTGTATTTATTGATTAAGAGACGATTGGGAGCTGTTTAGAATGCCAACGGTTATTAAGCATGGTAAAATGTAGTGGTTTTGTTGCGTTT
The DNA here is from genome assembly GCF_023898315.1 of Schistocerca nitens. Classification (NCBI taxonomy): domain Eukaryota; kingdom Metazoa; phylum Arthropoda; class Insecta; order Orthoptera; family Acrididae; genus Schistocerca; species Schistocerca nitens. The sequence goes on from NC_064615.1 coordinate 860,656,160, forward strand.
CCATGTTTTAGTCCACCCCTTGTATGAAGTAGAGTACTGTATGGAGATGAAGTATGGATAATGAATTTTGTTTCTTATCTCTTGTCTCTTTATTTGGTGCACTTATATTTCGGATTAGTGCCTTGTACACATAGTCGTATAGTTAACCGCATTACCATGATGTCATCTGTTTCATTTTTGTGAAACTAGAAAAAATTCTGTATCGTATTACGCGTGTTACAGGTAGACACCGGGAAAGGCAACAAAGATAAGTCACTAGTTTCAATGATGCAACACGTCGGAAGAAACCTCTAATTGGTTTTAGCTTGTTCAGAAGAATGATAGTCACGAAACCCCGCATGGAAAGACGTCGGGAGAGAATCACATGCAGAGATCAGCCACCCTATGGAGAAAGAGGCATCTCAATACAAGAAACAGTCAGAAGTCTAATACAGTCTGACTGTGAAGAAGAGAGGCCTCAAAATACCTGTTCAATGGTCTTTAGAGGAGAGGCTGGCGAAGAATGTATTTTATAAGGTAGATTTTCCGTAATTTTGATCTTTGTGTGTCGTTTTCTATTTAAACCTGCAGGAACCATTTTTTGGGATGTCTCAGTCCTATCATGTGATTTGATAGTTTTACTGCTTTTTTTTCCAGCAGTGTGTAACACGAACGACAGTAGGCAACCACCTAGGATCTTCGGTTGCTTATTGTTGTACAAACTCATTTACGTTTTTAGGACGCGAAATCATATCTGAGCATGCGCTAAGTGAAAAAAGAGTAAACAGATTTTGTTTAGCATTGCTATTTTTTTAAAAAAAATACGTTTATTGCTATATTAACCTTCAGACGAGGTATAAACACTCGTGAAATGTGGTGTAGACTACCTGTGATAACCATAACCAAGTTCATTAAGTAATACTCGGGCACTGACAGACATGCTGTGTGCATTATCATATTGGAAAATGAAGACCGCTTTACTACAACTTATCAATGACTTTTTCCAATGTGAGCACAGGACATGATAGCTCAAACAATTATTGAATTCCACTCTGCTTCAAAACTGAAAGAAGATTGGATTGTGTGTAGTCCACATGTGAACATTTCGAGGTTTAAGGAACAGTGTAAAAGTATACTCACTGGGTCACATTAATTGTTTAAATTGGTCGACACGTTTTGTACACAACACTCCACTGAAGGCTCTTTTTTGCATTCATCTAGTTCACGAGAGGTTTACCAGTAGCTGCCCTACAATGCACATTTGATGTAAGTTGTTCTCGCTCCCGTGTTTTCGTAGATAAAGTGTTTTAATGGTTCAAATGGCTCTGAGCACTATGGGACTTAACATCTGAGGTCATCAGTCCCCTAGAACTTAGAACTACTTAAACCTAACTAACCTAAGGACATCACACACATCCATGCCCGAGGCAGGATTCGAACCTGCGACCGTAGCGGTCTCGCGGTTCCAGACTGAAGCGCCTAGAACGCTGGGCCACTCCGGCCGGCTAAAGTGTTTTATAAACGTCTCTTAAGCTCAATATTAACAACGATAACAGTAGACTTTTTTGTTGGAAGTAGTAGTTCTCTGGAATTCAATGGAATGACGGAGAATGACGGCTGAACCAAAGGGCGGCAGTAGAGTGATGATGCCCCTCCAGGACACACGGCGGTCGCCTACTTCACAGAAGTCGCCGATTCGATGCCTCTTGACGGATGGATGACAAGTATCTATATACACCAGTGTCAGGCGTGTTGATATGCAGGTGCCCCATCCGTCATGTAGCCCCTGTCGCAGTGAATTTCTTTCGGCATGTCCGAAAGAACTGACTCCTCGCATTCATATAATTGATTCGCTTAGATCGGCCATGAATCCACCGTCTTCAGTGCGCATGCACAAATACGTCTGACCTCCTGCGGGTATCTCAGAGCAGCGAGCATAGACGAAACGGACAGGGATTTCGGATAGGTGGCACTCGGTGGAATGTGGATCGGTAGGGGGCGTTCGAAGATAAGCCAAGCAGAGGTAACAGCTCTATGTCTCAAATGGTGCAGTGGTTAACGCACCTGCTTACTAAGCAGGAGACACCGGGTTCGATTCCTGGTCTGGTACACATTTTCTGTCGTCGCCTGTGATTCTGCATAATGTCCCGATGCAACTGAGGAGATCAGTAATCACTTCCCATTCATTTCCCTTCCTTTCACCCCCCCCCCCTCCACTTCACCAGTGCAATTCAAAACTGATATAATGATTATAAAGAATCCGCCTCGATTGCAAATAGAAACCGGATGTTGACCTAGGTTTCGGCGCGGATAACCATGCCTTTTTCGGAACACACTAAAACTGCAAACTGCCTAAAGATACATGGTCCAATATTAATACAGAACGCCCAAAAGGGCAAAAGACTCGCATGAAATGTAAAATAAACGGTACATGTGTACCATGTCAATAGCTGTACTTGCTCAAACGTCAGAAGATCTTGTCACACCATTCCACAACGGCGGTTTTCGAGAGATACGCTGTCCAATACACATTCTTTATTCTCCGAAGGGTGGCTGCTGGTGTTTGCCTTTCAGCAGCATAGAAAAGAGTGACAGCACGTTGATCCTGTTTATACGCATGTGGCAATAACGTCGCCATAGTTCACGTTTACCGTACGCACATCAGAAAGACACGAATGCCACACTAATCTCTTATATTGTCAGTGGTTATATAACCGCATCAGAGTTGCACTGGTTGTACACAAGCTGCAGCAACACCCTAAAACCGATGCTTTTTGGCCACGCTTGGACGATAACTCAAGCAGTTTCAAGTCAATTGTTCTGTAAGGTGAAATCCTCATGTTTGCGGGATGTGTAATATTATCGGTTGTAAGTGTAATATTGTGAATTGTAAGTGTAATAGTACGAACAGGCAAGTCAGGACGCAACAGACACATGCACACCCTCTCTTCAAGCAACCTCCTAGGAATGATGGCATTATCGTCATTCTTCTTTATTAACAGTTTATTATTTGGAAAATTTTGTGATAACTTGCTTCTTCATAAAGGCATTAACTGCAAGTCTGCACTTTCGCATCGTCATTCTTCTTTATTAACAGTTTATTATTTGGAAAATTTTGTGATAACTTGCTTCTTCATAAAGGCATTAACTGCAAGTCTGCACTTTCGCATAACGAGTAATTCTCCATCTTCGACGACAACTCAGTGAATGCAATCACTACAGACTAATGTGTATTGTTTTTTGTTACATCACCACCAACTTAGTTGAGATGGGCAGTTTTCGTTAATGGACCATAAGGAGTTTGAAAATGAGTGGGTCGCTTATTATAAACTTCATGTGACTTGAAATACACATTTCCAATATTGATTCCTCAGCTCCTGACACCTGAACTGCGGTGGTCTCGCGGTTCTAGGCGCGTAGTCCGGAACCGTGCGACTGCTACGGTCGCAGGTTCGAATCCTGCCTCGGGCATGGATGTGTGTGATGTTCTTAGGTTAGTTAGGTTTAAGTAGTTCTAAGTTCTAGGGGACTGATGACCACAGCAGTTGAGTCCCATAGTGCTCAGAGCCATTTGAACCATTTTGAACACCTGAATACAGGAGATTTCAGAGAGTTCCATCCGATTTCACGAGGCTATTCAGCTGCCCCTGCCGATGAGTTTTATGCAACCCCCAATGCCTTCAAAAACCATTCGTGAGATTTTCATATTCTCTCCTTCGCTATATGTAAACTATTAATGCTAATGTAGCTGAATTTCGTACTGGGCTACGTTTTCGGTGACGGCCACAGATTTCGAGTTAAAAAAAAAAAAAAAAAATTTGAAGGTTACTTTTGTATGTTTTTTTTGAAAATTCGAAAAATACGGTCTCTAGCGAGAAAAAGTAAACTGCATTAAATTTCCTACAAAAATGCGCTACTAGTTTTTTCTATATGACTAATAGTTTGCGTGTAGTGAGTGAGAGAATCTTGTGTCTGGTATCTGAAGGCTTTGTGGGTTGGACAAAACCCATCAGTAGGGGCAGCTGAATCACCCTGTACCGCTTTCATTGCTGAATACAGAAAAAAAGAGGTGAATTTTCAGCTGCATATACGACTATGAAGTGTTTGTTTTGAAAATAACTTTCTGATTATACAAGGGTATATCATTTACGTCCATGCTCATTCAGCCTTGGTGTACTTTTTACCATTACATTTTTAATTTAATTCTAACAAACGCTGAATATGTAATAGCGTTTATTGAATCCTGTACAGTCCGAAGCACAAATGTCGCCAAAAAACCACGACAGAAGACACACGGGCAATGAAGGACAAAATTTCTGCCGGAACGACCAGTGGACTTTCATGGACTGCATGCGAAATTCTGTTGATTTCACCCGATGTCTTGAAAGACTACACGGGTGCGACCTTACACTATGTGATTAAAAGTATCCGGACACCTGGCGCCCTCCATCGGCAATGCACGAATTCAGTATGGTGTTGGCCCACCCGTAGCCTTGATAACAGCTTCCACTGTCGCAGGCATACGTTCAGTCAGGTGCTGGAAGGCTTCTTGGAGAATGGCAGCCCATTCTTCATGGAGAACTGCACTGAGGAGGGGTATCTATGTCGGTCGGTGAGGCCTGGCACGAAGTCAGCGTTCCAAAACACCCCAAAGGTGTTCCATAGGGTTCAGGTCAGTCCATTACAGGGATGTTATTGTCGTGTCGCCAGTGCCGGCCGCGGTGGTCTCGCGGTTCTAGGCGCGCAGTCCGGAACCGTGCGACTGCTACGGTCGCAGGTTCGAATCCTGCCTCGGGCATGTATGTGTGTGATGTCCTTAGGTTAGTTAGGTTTAAGTAGTTCTAAGTTCTAGGGGACTTATGACCACAGCAGTTGAGTCCCATAGTGCTCAGAGCCCGTGTCGCCAGTCCGCCACAGGAAGTGCATTATGAACAGGTGCTCGATTGTGTTGAAAGATGCAATCACCATCCCCGAATTGCTCTTCAACAGTGGGAGGCAAGAAGATGTTTCAAGCATCAATGTAGGCCTGTGCTGTGATAGTGCCACGTAAAACAACAAGGGGTGCAAGCCCCCTCCATGCAAAATGCGACCACACCATGAAACCACCGCCTCCGAATTTTACTGTTGGCACTACACACGCTGGCAGATGATGTTCACCTGGCATTCGCCATACGCACACCCTGCCATCGAATCACCACATTGTGTACCGTGATTCGTCACTCCACACAACGTTTTTCCACTGTTCAATCGTCCAATGTTTACGCTCCTTACACCAATCGAGGCTCGTTTGTATTTACCGGCGTGATGTGTGGCTTATGAGCAGCCGCTCGACCATGGAATCCAAGTTTTCTTACCTCCTGCCTAACTGTCGTAGTACTTGGCGTGGAAAATGATGCAGTTTGGAATTCCTGTGTGATGGTCTGGATAGGTGTCTGCCTATTACACATTGCGACCCTCTTCAACTGTCAGTCTGTACGCTTTTGTGCTGTACGTATCCCTTCACGTTTCCGTTCACTATCACAACGGAAACAATGGACCTAGGGATGTTCAGGAATGTGGAAATCTCGCGTACAGACCTACGACACAAGTGACACCCAATCACCTGACCACCTTCGCAGTCCGTAAGTTCCGCGGACCGCCCCATTCTGCTCTCTCACAATCTCTAATGACTACTGAGGTCGCTGATATGGAGTACCTGGCAGTAGGTGGCAGCACAACATTCTTAACATAAAAAAGTATGATTCTGAGGGTGTCCGGATACTTTTGACCACATAGTGTAGATTTCCCTTACATAAACAACAGACGGCTTCGAGCTGTAGGGACGAAAATCACGTTGCAGACTTGTAGCTGAATTGCTCCTATTGTAATGGAGGATACAAAACAATTTTTGTCGCTATATTATTGCCACCTCGAGTCGATGTACATTGGTTAGCGAAAGTCAGAACGAGCTAACTAGCCAAACCATGGATACCCTATCGGCAACGACATGTACCAGCAACTTAACAGCTGGCGCCAACGTAGAATTTTAGTTTTGATGCGTAAGTTAACATGTTACCAAGTTTCTATCTTCATTCACGTAGAATATATAGTCTTATGAAATGGGATGAATCTCTCGCAGCATCTTGCATTATTGATTTTGCTAACAGGCAATTGGTCTCATGATAATCAAACTCAGTCAAAATCTCTAACATATGAACAGAAAATAAAGCTACTTAGACTGTTTCTGTAAAATACTTTGTAGTTGTTGATCGCAATGTTTTCCTCGAGACTCTATGTCTAAGGTTACTGCACAGGGCAAGGATAAAGTCTTTTCATGATTACAAAAAATTTAGTTATACGGTTTGTTGCAAATGGTAACTTAACTCATAATATTTTTCTGTTTACACTTCCAGATGTATGTTTATGTATGTAGTTATTTATTTATGAATTTTTTGTTGCAAATTGTAGTTTAACTGACAAAGTTTCTATGGATACTCTGTCTGAGTTTGACTTTTTTTTACCTCTCTTGTTACGGGTAGGGTAATTTAGTCTGTCACTGAGTCATCCATGGCCGGCCGGAGTGGCCGTGCGGTTCTGGGCGCTACAGTCTGGAGCCGAGCGACCGCTAAGGTCGCAGGTTCGAATCCTGCCTCGGGCATGGATGTGTGTGATGTCCTTAGGTTAGTTAGGTTTAAGTAGTTTTAAGTTCTAGGCGACTGATGACCTCAGAAGTTAAGTCGCATAGTGCTCAGAGCCAAGTCATCCATGCAGGAGAAAGCACAATGTGTTTTGTGGTTCCTTGAAACACAGTCGCCATTACAGTTCAGCAGGAGTTCTGAAGTGCCTATGGTCGAGTTTCACCACACGTAAAGAGCATCAGATGACGGAATGAAAAGTTTAAAGGGACCGACCATGTTCGTGGCAAGGGAAGGAAAGACAGACCTGGTGTGAGCACAGCATTTCAACGCAATCTGTGGAAATCGACGCGTCGTTTCTCCAGGGAAGCTGGCATACCTCAGAGCCCCGTGGCGAAGATTTTACACAAATGGGTGCATTTTCATGCATGCAAAGTACGACCCCCTGCAAGCTTTGCAGACAGACGATAGGTTCAGACGTGCTGAGCCTTCTAGGAAAATGCTGGCACAAATCGATGCACACAATATCTGGTGTGTCGGAGAACCCACTTGCTGAGAGCATGTTCACTTACACTACCTTTATGGTGACAGTTCACCTGGACATGCTGTAACTTTACACTGCATCTCAGTTACAGGAATTACAACCGTGCCTAGTGTTTGAAAAAGATGGTGCACCATCACACTGGGATTTATTTGATGGCCAGTTTCTGGATGAGATCTTCTTTGGGACAAATGGTTAGGTAGAGGCAGTACTACAACATGGTCACCATGTTCATTGGGCGTAACCCCTCTTGATCGTTTTGTAGGATTACGTTAAGCATTACATGTTTATTTCACCAATTGGTGCACGGTCTTACGGTACGTTTACGAGATGCTGTAGAGACGGTGACGGAGGATATGAAAAAGCCGTAGAGAAGATTGAATTCCGCCCAGACTTTCTACGGACAACATACATGTCTTTATAAGAGTGCATAGTTTCAGGCGGTATGTACTAATAAAAGTTTATCAGGCTTCCAGCGGCGTCAAGTGATTTAAAATCTACTCCTCGGCCATTGTCAAGTGGTGACTCTCTTCTGGCTGCTGCAGCCGTCCTTATATAGTCGCGCTGCCATCCGTTACGTCACTGGTACCCGCTCCGGTACCATATACAGCCGGCCGGAGTGGCCGAGCGGTTAAAGGCGCTACAGTCTGGAACCGCACGACCGCTGCGGTCGCAGGTTCGAATCCTGCCTCGGGCATGGATGTGTGTGATGTCCTTAGGTTAGTTAGGTTTAAGTAGTTCTAAGTTCTAGGGGACTTATGACCACAGCAGTTGAGTCCCATAGTGCTCAGAGCAATTTGTACCATTTTTGGTACATATACGGTAATGTTTGCGTTGTGCCGCCGCCGCGAACGCTCCAACCTTCCGATGGCCGGGTTGCACGCTATGCTTAGCTGCAGGCCGCCGTCCTTATTGATCGTGTTGTCACAAATTATTTTTTTTTTTCGATTACTTATTTTATTATGCTATCCCAAAATTGTTAGTCCGTGTGATAATAGACGTCTCGTCGAATGCAATACGATGACCGTTTTCTAGTGCATGCTCTGCTACCGCTGTTTTCTCTGGGTACCGTAGACGAAAACATCTCTCGTGTTCTACTTAGCGCTCTTCATTGGTACGCCCAGTCTGTCCGATATAGAACTGTCCACACGCATTGAACAGCGCTGTGTGGAACACGAGAGATGTTTTCGTCTAGGGGACCCAGAGAAATCAGCAGTAGCAGAGAATACACCAGAAAAGGTCATTCTACTGCATTCGACGAGACATCTATTATCACACGGACTAACAGTTTTTGGGGTAGCATAATAAAAGACGCGATCGAAATAAAAATTTTTGACAACACACTCAATAAGACGGTGGCCTGCAGCTAAACACAGCGTGCGATTCGGCCATCGGAAGGTTGAAGCTGGCGCGGCGGCCGCACAACGCAAACATTATGGTGCCGGAGCGGGTACCACTGAGGTCACGGAAGGCAGCTCGGCTATATGACGGCAGCAGCAGCCAGAAGACAGTTCGCAGGCTCACCTGGAAGCATCACATCCGTGATGTGAGAGGGAGAGCAATAGGACGCCTTCGCGCCCTGTATCCGCTGCTAAACTCGCAGTCGTCATTACCATCGCAACACGGCATAACGCTTTACCTAACATTGGTTTGCCCTCTGTTAGAGTATGCGGCCGTGGTCTGGGGGAAAGCCCCAGATGCTCACATTGTGACTCAGCAGCGGATACAGAACCGCGCCCTGAACACTGCTATGCATCTTCCGAGGCGCTTCTCGACGCGCCAACTCCACGAGGACACCGGGATCCTGCCTCTCCGAGACGGGTTTCGCGCCATCGCCAGGAAGTTCTACGAGAACACGGGACGCTCCCGCAACCGGCTCATCCGTGGATTGGGCCAACACCCTCATCACAGGCCAACCAAGCGTTGGCCTGACCTGCTGAGGGATTGTTTTACAAATCCCCTATCAGAGTGTGTCTTTCTCTTTTCCAGGTCACACCAACTACGACCAATCAACAAGAGTGGTATTATACCTTTCTCTCTTTTACAGGAACCGCAGGAATGACAAATTTTGTCTAAATTGCACCACCTCGAGCCAAGGATAGGCTCGTCTTTTTCAGCGTCAGCGTCAGCCAGAAGACAGTCACCACTTGACAATAGCAGAGGAGTACTCGGCCAAAAGCTCGTGGATTTTAAACCACTTGACGTGGCTGGAAGGCCGAGAAACTTTTATTATAACATACATGTCTCTAAAAAAAATTATGGGTTGAGCTACCATTTGCAATAAACAGCTTAGTTGTATCTAGCACAGTTCCTTAGAAATATTATTATTATTATTTTTTATTTTATTTTATTTTTTTTTGGAACCAGGAAAGGAAAACACTTTATACTTATCCTGTACTATTATACACTGCCAGAAAAAATTGCAACACCATCATGTACTCTGTTCAGAGACACCAGGGTATAATAAGTGCCTTCTAAAGGAGAGAAGAAATAAAAACTTTGAGGTATGACGATGATATTGTAATTCTGTCAGAGACAGCAAAGGACTTGTAAGAGCAGTTGAATCGAATGGACAGTCTCTTGAAAGGAGGATATAAGATGAACATCAACAAAAGCAAACCGAGGGTAACGGGACGTAGTCCAATTAAATCAGTTGATGCTGAGGGAGTTAGATTACGAAATGAGACACTTAAAGTAATACATGAGTTTTGCTATTTGGGCAGCAAAATAACTGATGATGGTCGAAGTAGAGAGGATATAAAATGTAGACTGGCAATGGCAAGGAAAGCATTCCTGAAGAAGAGAAATTGGATAACATCGAGTGTAGACTTAGGTGTTAGGAAGTCTTTCCCGAAAGTACTTGTCTGGAGTGTACCCATGTATGGAAGTGAAACTTGGACGCCGCCCGCTGTGACCGTGTGGTTATAGGTGCTTCAGTCCGGAACCACGCTGCTGCTACGGTCGCAGGTTCGAATCCTGCCTATGGCATGGATGTGTGATGTTCTTAGGTTAGTTAGGTTTAAGTAGTTCTAAGTCTAGGGTACTGATGACCTCAGATGTTAAGTCCCGTAGTGCTTAGAGCCATTACAACCATTTTTGAAACGTAGACAGTAAGTAAACGTTTAGACAGGAAGAGAAAAGAAACTTTTGAAGTGTGGTGCTACATAAAAACGCTAAAGATTAGATGGGTAGATCACGTAACTAATGAACAGGTACTGAATAGACTTTTAGAGAAAAGGAATTTGTGGCAGAACCAGACTAGCAGAAGGAATCGGTTGACAGGACACATTTTGAGACATCAAGGGATCTCGAATTTAGTATTGGAGGGAAGCGTGGGGGGGTAAAAATCGTGGAGGGAGACCAAGAGATGAATATAGTAAGCAGATTCAGAAGGATATAGGTTGCAGTAGTTACTCGGAGATGAAGAGGCTTGACAGGATAGAGTAGCATGAAGAGCTGCATCTACATCGATACTCTGCAAATCACTTTTAAGTGCATGGCAGAGGGTTCATCGAACCACCTTCACAATTCTCTATTATTCCAATCTCATATAGCGCACTGAAAGAATGAACACCTATATCTTTCCGTACGAGCTCTGGTTTCTCGTGTTTTATTTTGGTGACCGTTCCTCACTATTTAAGTCGGTGTCAACAAAATATTTTCGCATTCGGAGGAGAAAGTTGATGATTGGAATTTCGTGAGAAGATTCCGTCGCAACGAAATACGCCTTTCTTTTAATGATTTCCAGCCCAAATCCTGTATGATTTCTGTGACACTCTCTCCCTTATTACGCGATAATACAAAACGTGCTACCTTTCTCTGAACTTTTTCGATGTACTCCGTCAGTCATACCTGGTAAGGATCCCACACCGCGCAGCACTATTCTAAAAGAGGACGGACAAGCGTAGTGTAGGCAGTCTCCTTAGTAGTGTAACGTTCCCTGGCAGCACACACTATTAATAAACTAAAATTTAATTGTACTATATACGCCGCTATGAAGCAATTTGTATATATTGCAATTATTTAACAAAAATATTATTTAATTTTGTATAAAGGACATTCGTTATTATTGTAATATTTTCTGTAATAATATTCTCGATGTATTTATGATTGTAATATTTCTATACTCATAATGTAAAATACAGCCGCAGATTGCAAAGAGACATTAACGGTCGGGAGTGGTATAAATAGGAATACATAGTGTGCATTCTTTGTCGTCTTCCTCGAGAGCTGAGAGAGAGAGGAACCTGTGACGTAGCATTTTATGAATGAGTAGACTTCTTTTGTCTGAATCTATCTTTAGCCGCCATTAGAGGAGAAATTACAAACTAATGTAAGTTGAATTATTGTTGTGGTCTAAATACATTATAATTTATCAAAATTGTGTATTACTAATGTAAATTAGCTTGCCCATGTCATGTATAATATTTCTTTAAAGAATTTTCAGCATTTTTAGCAATTATCGCTGGTGTTGCTGGGGTGTGCCGCGATCGAACGATTTGCAGTGGCGGCACATTTAAAAAATTGTTCCGCTAAGAAAAATTAACCAAACCCGTAAATCGGGAGCAGATAAAATTAGCAGTGAATTCCGAAAATATTTTTCTTTTACAGCGATCCTGAGACTGACGGAATTTATTACTGGTTTCACATTTGTGCATTCATAGGCGGATAGTTAACGTTGAAGTTTAACAATCTGTTGGTTCTTTCAATTTCTAAAGCAAATAACTTAAACGTATAGTGAAGTGTGTTTTATCAATGATAATTAAACGTTCAGGTTGGCTTGGCAATATTTAATCAAATGGCTCTGAGCACTATGGGACTCAACTGCTGTGGTCATAAGTCCCCTAGAACTTAGAACTACTTAAACCTAACTAACCTAAGGACAGCACACAACACCCAGCCATCACGAGGCAGAGAAAATCCCTGACCCCGCCGGGAATCGAACCCGGGAACCCGGGCGTGGGAAGCGAGAACGCTACCGCACGACCACGAGATGCGGGCAATATTTAATCATTTTCTGCTAACAGAGACAGTCTTGTGTTCCATAGCTAACGCCGTGAAAGAATTCAGTAAATATTAAACAAAAACACTGCATTTAGAAAATGTGTGCCAAGGCCGAAATACGTAAAAAAATTTAATTTATACAATTTTCAACTAAATTTTCTTAATCAGTTAATATGAATTTATCAGCATGAGAGGGTTGACTAAGTTCACGTAATTTTAAATGTGCTTAATTCTGTCTAAATGAATTTTTATTACCACACGTAAATAAGGGGTTCTACAACAAAGTTCGTACGGAAAGAAAAAATAATAAAAACAATTTAAAGTAACATTTCCAATTCCCCCTACGTTTTTAAATCAATTCACATTTCATTTTAAATTAAATTTCATTAAAGTAGGTCTGTTACATTTTCTAAATGTTCTGCCAATAAAACGCAGTCCTTGGTTAGCCTTCCCCACAACATTTTCTATGTATTCCTTCCAATTTAAGTTGTTCGTAATTGTAATACCTAAGTATTTAGTTGAATTTACGGCTTTTAGATTAGATTGATTTATGGTGTAACACAAGTTTAACGAGTTCGTTTTAGCACTCATGTGGATGACCTCACAGTTTTCGTTATTTAAGGTCAACTGCCACTTTTCGCACCATTCCGATATTTCGTCTAAATCGTTTTGCAGTTTGTTTTGATCTTCTGATGACTTTATTAGTCGATAAACGACAGCGTCATCTGCAAACAACCGAAGACGGCTGCTCAGATTGTCTCCCAAAACGTTTATATAGATAAGGAATAGCAAAGGGCCTATAACACTACCTTGGGGAACGCCAGAAATCACTTCTGTTGTACTCGGTTCCATAATCACGCAGTTTCACTACGAGCCGCTTGTGTAGTACAGTGTCAATAGCCTTCCAGAATTCCAGAAATACCGAATCGATCTGAAATCCCTTCTCAATGGCAGCACTTCGTGTGAATGAAGAGCTAGTTGTGTTTCACAAGAACGATGTTTTCTAAACCCATGTTGACTGTGTGTCAATAGACCATAACAACAACAAAGCGTTGTAGTGTTGGTAATTAATTTGTCACAGTCATGGACCATCAGATGGCGCCCTGGAGGCCTGTCTGTGTGTCCCCTATTTCGTCTCTGTAGGCAAAAATTTTGGTGGTGCAGGACGTGCAGCATTCATCCCAAGATACAACATTGCTGTCCCCCTCCCCCGGTGAATACGTGCGACTGTTGAACAACTTCTGCCATTTGAATGGTGTCGCATTCTGGGCCAGTGGGAAGCTGACTGGCATATCGACAGGTTGCTGCACATGTTGGGCTCAGTGTATCGCTGGTGTGCCGCTGCGCTGAAGAACATTGCCAGACCCGTACACCAGGTTCAGGATGTCCACGTAGTACAGGTGCATATCAACATCGACGCATTGTGGGAGGAGCAGTGGTCAACCAAACATCATCCAAGTCTATGCACATGTGGCACCTGATGTGTCACCAAGGAACTTTCAGAACCACTGAGACTAAGCTCACATGTGACTCTGTCTAGGCTACCAGACATCACGACACCACCAAGCAAGTCTAGTTCGGTGCCGTGAACGAGTCGACTGGAGAGTTGAACTGGGACTAAGATCAAGTATGCTTCAGATCCCGTGTGCTCTGACCAGAATACCACAGACGTCACGACACCGCAAAGAATGTCTAACCCCATGTCGTGAAAGAATCGACGGGAGAGTGGGACTGGGACTAAGATCAAGTTTGGCTAAGACCCCGTGTGACTCTGACCAGGGTACCACAGACATCAGGACACCGCCAAGTACGTCTAGTCCAGTGTTGTGAAAGGGTCGACTAGAGAATAGACTAGTGCTCTTTGAATGGCCTACTCTAGAGTGTATACTCTCACTTCACATAGGTCACATCCCAGGCTTCATTATCTGGAGGCGTTGGGGTGGGAAGGGGGGGGGGTTGCAATTACAAGTCGTGGTCACATTTGATTTTTCTGCGGGTAAAGTAACCAGTGCCCGCTATATTGTGCACCTCGTTATTCATCCGTTACTACCATTTCTTCAACAGGAAGGTGACGTGTTTTCCTGGCTGAACAATGCGCGTCCATGTAAAACACCTGCGACGCAACGTGCTCTTCATTGTGTACAACCACTGCCTTAGCCAGAAAAATCACAGATATCTCGCTAATTGATCACATGCTGAAGCGGGAATTTAATCTTTCTCCAGAGCCTGCAAGAAGCACTGCCAAATTGCAACAAGAGGTGCAAGGTGCTTGGGAGAAGCTATCGTAGAATGCCATTTCTATGATCGTTTGCATGCGAGAATAGATGCCTTCCTTGCAGGGATTGAAAATACCGACCGGTTAAAACCGATATCGGTATTTTAGTTCTGAATAGCCGGTATATATTGGTATTTGTTTGGTCTGGATTATAACAGGTTTCTTTTATTTTTTACTAATATCCGAATTAAAAAACCGAATTATAAATTAGTCACAGTAGCAGTGCCAAAATTTTTCATTTTTATATAAACGTTGTTTAAAAAACGAGTAATTATTATTCGTAAAATTTCCATTGGTTTCAAATATGTCGTTATTACAGAAATAGGAAAAACGATCAGTGCTATTTTAATAATAGTGCCGACAGAAACGACGAACAAATAGATGGCGAAAAATTGGTACAGCATTGCTGAGACAGTAATATCCCTGCTGCCCTGCGTCGTGGCTTAAGATAAGCGTGTACACGCAGCGTGTCGTGTACACTCAGTGTGCAAAACATGCCGCCAAATGATCTTCACAGTATCTTCTCGCTGTCGTCGCCGGACCACCGTTGTACTGTACAAATGCATCAACTCTAGTCTCGAAATATTTTTCCGAACTATCGTAGCAGTTAAGCGCAATGCTTCAATTGCTTTAAGACGTTAAAGATTTGTCTGCCATTTCTATGAGATAATAAGAGAGGAAGGAAATTATGGTAACATTAATGAAATAAAAAATAATTCATTCATAGCGTACAATAATAATAGAGAGTTGCTGATCTGCTGCCTGTGTCTACATATTATGCCTTTATCTGCTTGTAGCGTTCTTCAACCCGAGTCTTCACCCTTTAGCACTGAATATTCCTAACCCACAGTGGTATGACCCCGATTGCAATATATTTTTGAGCCGAATTTCCGGGAAAAGCAGCGAAATGTGGACAGTGTTTCTTTTTTCTTTTTTTTTTTTTTGCCTGTTTAATTTAATAATTTGTATCTTGAAACTCATAGAGTCAAAATTTTTCATCTTTGTTCTGTTTCTGCGTTTGTTACAGGAAATAATAGGAATAAAAAACCAGAAGTCAATTAATTCAGAAAACAGTTATTATGAGCGGTTTTAACAGTCAGGTTAAAATGGCGTGGAAGAAAAACGGTTGTTTCAGCGATAACCTCCCCTTTGCTTTGGCGCAAGACGGGTATACATTGTGTATTGATGAGACTACTGGGCAACATTTACTGTGACGTGGGCGTTTGATTTGGTGTCATTTGTTATCATATACTCTACCGGTGTTGAGCTACCTGCCACATTACTTGTCAACAAAATAACCTTGTCCTTGAGGGGCTGCATCCTTTTCCGGCAGTGATAACGGAGCGGTGAGTGCGGCCACGGTTGCTAGGCAGCCCTGCTCGGTGTGGGGATGCGTGGGCGCGTGGCGTGCAGCGGGCGCAGGCAGTGGCCAAGGTCAGGCGCGCGTCAGGTGCGCACCCACCTGCCTTCAGCTTCAGCGCGCTGTCGCGTGCCCGACAGTTGGCAAGCGTGCGCCCGCCGGGCCCCAAATTATTGTTATTACGATATTAAGTCGTTCCGCGCAGCCCTTTACCTGACGTTTATGCGCGCCTTAAACTCCCGAACCGCAAGCCTGTTGTGACAAACGCGCCGCATTACGCCGGTGAGTACGACTTCCGACCCGGCGTGTGTTACTGATGCTCCACAGAGATACGACCGACTGTTTCTCGACCTGAGCCCTGGGTGTCTCATTAACAGGCCGTTTCCTGCTCCTCTGTGGAGAGAGCATAATTTTTGGCTCACTAGAGGATCAGCACATCGCGACAAGCCAACGATGAAATAGTGAGTTTACTTCAGTAGGTCAGCAAAGTGTAAACACCTTTTCACTCCGCGACTTTTCCGTAGACCGTATGCGGTGAGCAGTTGTCTATACCTGTGTCGTCATTATGTGGCCGGATGCTATTCTCGTCGACAGCAGGAAGAGAAGTTTAGTTCTTTCCGTCAACATCGTGCTCATTAGAGACGGAACATTCGTACGAAATGGATAAAAGAAGGGGGAGTCAGATTTCCCTTTGTTTAAGAAACTTTGTATTCGCCGCAAATGATTTAGAGAAACCATGGAAAACATGAATGTGGATGTTCCGAATATGACCCTAATCTCTCATACCCTCCAACTACTTAACTGACAAAATTTGTTTTTTACTTTTTAAAATTAATTAATTCCTTGAGTAAAATGAATAATTTGAAGGCTATGTTGGGAACAGTTAAGTTCTGCATCAACATTGGTACGACGCTGTGTACAGAAAAGTAAATGATTTCCAGTAACAAAAAATAGAAAAAAGAGTGACTTGTTTGTTAAGACATTCGACTTGAACCGTGGTTCAAGTGAAATGGACCGACAGACGAACAAGTACTCCTAAGAACAGGGGAGGAAGTGGCAGGCATAAAGAAAACATCCGTCTGGGATGTAAACTCTGCAGAAACTGCAGGCAACTAAATCACGTTGAAGAAAAGAATGCAGGGAAGAAAGGGGAGGAAGAAAAAGTTTGGTATGCTAGCTGACGATATTACCAGCAGAGTAACAAAAAAAGACACAGAATAGAGGAAAGTAGAGCGCCTCCAATCGAATCTGTTCTATGATACGTATACGAAAGAAGACATGCAGCAGCATCTAATGCAGTCATCCCAAAACTAATCCATCCTATTTTTAGTGTTGACTTGAAGAATGCGGGTCATGTTATGTTGATGCAGTACTAATTCATGATTCTTCCTGCTAATGGCTTGTTGGTTTCATTCACCTGAGACGGATTGCAGCACCGTGACAGCCTACCGAAATGGACATCTAGGTCCGTGTAAAGCACAGACGTGTGACTGAACACCTCACCGCTCAACAATATACGCCATTTGAAGTCATCGGGCACGTGACCAAGCTGTCTAGTGACGATACGGTAGTAATGTGAGACGGTGGATACTATGTTTCAGTAATGGTGAGAAGGATGTGCACGGGAAGCCGCGTGGGTGTCACGTAGAAGCCACGTTCCTGTCGACCACGCTCAGCTGCCATCCCTTGTAATAAACGTCTCGATCAGTTCATTCCTCACGGTCGACGGACTCCACTCAAAGAACTGTGTACGCAGTCGTATGTCGACTGTAATACCTTAGACAAGTTGTCACACAACCTTGACTAACGTCAAGTGTGATAAGGATCCCGTGATTTCTTACACAGACAAGAAAAATATTTGGAAATTTGTCTGGACGTGATGTACGCTGCGTCCGGCTATCCTAGTTTAGGTTTTCCGTGCTTTCCCTAAATCGCTTCAGACAAACGCCGGGATGGTTCCTTTGAAAGGACACGGCCGACTTCCTTCCCCATCCTTCCTTAATCTAATGGGACCGGGGAGGGGGAGGCGGTGTGGTTCTTTTGGATATCTTGGAACTTAATCCAATTGTCAATTCAGAATACTACAAGGCGACACCGTATATGTTACAAGTCTGAATTCCCAGAGTCAGGCAAGAAGAGATGTTTTCATTTTGAACACAGGAAACGAGAGTCCCCACAAGAGTTATGAGATGATGGAATTCATTGTCAAATTTAGCTTGACTGCCCTACGACATCCACTGTACAACCCTGATTTTTGACCTACAGACTTCCGTCTGTTTTGATGTGAAAGCTGGCCTAGATTGCTAATATTTTATCTCTCAGATACTGTCGTCAAACATAAGTTGCTAGCAGCAGTTTAGTGAAGCGGGACGCGCAGATGCACAGTGGGCAGGACATTTATAAATGTGCATTTGTCCGGGAATTTGTCTAAAGCAGTTTTAAATGCCCAAAATCCGTGGATTTTATATAAAAAAGCACTTTTTTAAAGCTGTTATTGTTAGAATGTATAATTTACCAATTAAAATAGGGGAAAGGGACGATACTCCCGATATTAAAAGTTATTAAATGCTTATTCTTGCCTTGTATTGAACTGGGGACCTAGAAACGACGGAGAGGCTTTTTTCCCACAGTAGCCTCAGTGGTACACACCTCAGTGGTACACAACCCCACAACAGGCTACAGCAGTCCATTCACCCCTTCGCCGCTCCCCCCCCCCCCCCGGAACCCAGGGTCATTGTGCAGTTCGGCCCCAGTGGACCTTCCTCCCCTCTTCCCCCCCCCCTCCCCCCCAGGAAACGTCACACACCAGGCGAGTGTAGCCCCTATGTTTGCGTGGTAGAGTAATGATGGGGTACGCGTACGTGGAAAAAGTGTTTGCGCAGTAATCGCCGACATAGTGTAACTGAGGCGGAATAAGGGGAACCAGCCCACATTCGCCGAGGCAGATGGAAAACCGCCTAAAAACCATCCACAGACTGGCTGGCACTAATCAGCCGGGCAGATTCGTGCCGGGGCCCGGCGTCCCTTCCTGCCCGGAAAGCAGTGCGTTAGACCGAACAGCTAACCAGGAGGACATTCTTGCCTTTATTACTAACAAGTGAAACTCCCCATAAAAACTTCCTCATATTTAGTTGTATGGCCCAGTGGATAACCCGTCAAAATCTGTACACAGATCAAGCATGAAAACAGGAAGAAGGTGTACTGAACTATGAAAAAAGAAGCAAAATAGAAAAAAAGATCGGCCTAAACTCAGGATGTGCAACGTCGAGAGAACCACAAGAAGCACGGCGTCGTTGTCGTGTGATTACGGCGTTGGCCTACAATGCGGTGCGGGAGATCCGTGTTCAAATTTCCCTCGAGCTCTCTCTCTCTCACACAAAACTATGAACTTCCCGTCCGGTCGTTGATGTGCTTGTTCTTCTCCTTCTATAATCTTGGCATTGGTCATACTATACATTGATTACAGAGTATGAGTCATGTGGTAAAAATATATTACCGTCGCACTTGCGATGGATGAATAGCGAGAGCAGGCGAGACGCCGCACAGACCTCTCACAGTAAGGAAAACTACAAATAAATGGCTGTGAACTATGTTACAAAAAAGGAGTTCAGGAATCAATACTTCCACTACGGAACGCAATAGTCATAATGAGAGGTTCTTGTGTAGAACAAATACTAAGTCTAGAAGTCTCTTTCTTAGACCTCGCATTTACAGACGGACGTTACACCACCACACAGACGCAAATCTGAATAAAGCGAACAGACACGTCAATGACCGGATGGACAGTTCATAATTTTGTGGGAAAAAAAATATATATGTATGGGATACGACGGCGATTTGAACACGGATCTCTCCCTTTCTAGTCCAACACCGTGACTAGATAACCACGAGGCCGTGGGTACGCCCAGTCGCTCGATGTTGCACATTTTGAACTTGGACGTTTACTGTTTCTACTTTGCTTTTTTTCATACTCAG